>NC_056665.1:88390676-89100676 GCF_018350195.1 Panthera tigris
TTGAATGAAGTCATTATGACCACCGACTGGCTGACTGAGGGCCACTGAAGGAGGGATGCATATCTCTCTCTCTGTCCCCCCCATCCCCCTACTTCCCCATTGTATTCTGGACTATAGATGGGTGCCTGGCATATGGACTGAAATATACCCTGAAGTCCATGCCCTAAAAGGCTGTGCCTCAAAGAACATACCTTTATGGTCACGCCTTGATGACCTAGTCTTTGAAGAGCATGCCTTGGAGGCTGTGCTTTAGCTTCTTGAAGAACCTGCCATTTTTAACCCATGGAAAAACACTTTTAGAAAAGTTTTACAAGGGGGAATTAACCAATTTTTTAATTTAAGTAGTTTAAGTAGTAGTAGAGGACACTGATGGAAAATAACAGAAATCCATCATGATCTAAGTGACATTCCAACACATTAAGTCTTTACAGCCAACTTCCCTAGGAAACAGTCCTGGGTTGGGTTTTAATTCAGTCAGGTACTGGTTCTGGCGGCTCCCAGCAGAGGTCCTGTGGCCAGGCATGGCTAGACTAGAGATGTGGAGAGGATCACATTAGAGCAAGGAGGAGGAAACCTCACTTGGGAGTCTTAAGACTGGCAGCTGTCTTGGTGACTTAGGTGGCTGTCCCATGCCCAAGACAGGTAACTTTATATAAGGACAGGAATAAAGAGAGGACATCAAGTTTCTGGGTCTTATTACCATTCTGACCAGGCTACTGACTTCCAGACAAAAGGCAGGGTTTCTTCTCCCCGTAGAGTAGCCATGGGCTAGAGGATTGCAGCCTGAGCAATTGACATGAAAATGCTCCAATAAGACCATATTCCTTAAAAAGCCCCTGAAATGAGAGTAAATGAAGAAAGGAGAAGTACTCACCAAATTTGTATCAAAGCTCAGAGTTCAGATGAAAAGATGCCTAGCTCCAGGTTGGGCACCATATGATGAAGTTTTGGGGTGATGAGGGGTTTGTGGGGTCTGTAGCCAACAGCCAAGAAAGAATTTTTGAAGATGTCTTTGGTGCAAAAAGGTGATTTTATTAAACCATGGGGACAGGACCCATGGGCAGGAAGAGCTGCACTGTAAGTGTGGGGGAATCAGGGGGGATAAAGTCAAGAGGGAGTTTCCAAAGAGACTTTCACATCCTAAAGACTTACTGGAGACCTGGCAATTGTCAAGCCAAGGTTGTTTTTCCCTCTAGCAAAGAATTAATGTTAAGACAGTAGGGAGTTCCTGGACTTTAGGCTATGATGGGATTGCCTTTTTCTGGTAAACTGGTGGAGACTCTGAACAGTTTAACCATTTTTTTTTTTTTTCCTGTTTTTGGGTAGCTGGGACTGTCCAAGGAATATCATACATATACCACCTTGCTGTTAGCCTGCACTTTCTCCTCAGGTTGCCCCATGCTCCCTTATCAGAGACATCCAAGATTTTTCTGGTCTCCTACTTATGTTTTAGATTTTATATTCTCTACTGTTAAAGCTTGTCATACAGATTTTTTAAACCTATGTATGTTCTCTCATTTTGGACTATTGCCATCTCAATGACAGAAATAATAGTAACTCACTTTTGACTTTATAGAGCACTTATTAACTGTCCAGAAAGCTAGACTTCTCATATTTACTGTCATGTGTGATCTTTACCATAGCTTACTAGTTTCCTGATTACAAATGAAGAAACTGAATCTTGGGTTAAATATCTTACCCCAAGTCACACAGTTGTTTTGATGTAAGATATGTATTTGAATATAAATTTGTCTAAATGCAGAGAATGAGTCCTTGGCTAAAGAGCACAATAATCAGGAACTTCAAAGGTAAATAGTGTCTTATTATACAGAAGATCCCAAGGTATAGTATAATAGCATAACTTTGTAGTACTAGACTGATGTATGCAATAGATGCCTTTTGGTCACACGTCATATTAACCATTACTAATCAAATAAATGTCAGAATGTTATTTATATATCATGACCTTTTGAAAGTCATTTGAAACAGCTTTCATTTAAAAGGTAATAAAAACTAAATCCAAACTCCTGAAACATGAATAATGAGAAGAGAGACCAAAATCTTGAAGCATGTTAAAAACAAGACAAACAATCCCAAAATGGTGTGGCCACATCACCAAACAAAGACTTAATTGTAATTTCAACCCATTTCCCCCCCAGAAATGGAGTCTTAAACCAGTAAATCGGAAATCACCTGATCAGCACTAGTTAGATCATCCATCAGATTGATAGGTCTCTGCCATCCCATAAAGGAAAACAACTTTGCAATAACCAGCCTGCTTTTTCATAAGTATACCTTCCTTGTTCCTGATCCTTTCTACGTATAAAGTCTTTCATTTTGTACAGCTCCTCACAACTCCTTTCTATCTGCTAATTTGCATTCTGCCTGATTCAAATCAATTGTCGCTCAAACTCTTCAAATTTAATTTGCCTCAGTTTATCTTTTAGCAAGCACAATTGGAAAAGGAGAATAGTTGTGGAGAAGCTTGATTGAATAATCACCACTTAGATACGTGAAGCATTCTTATTTAAACTCTCCATGAACTGTACTTGGCCTTAGTTAACCCAATCTTTGTTAAGAAGATAGCTTATGTTTTGTCACAGTTTAAATATCAGCCCAATCCTGTAATTTTTTTAAAGCAAAATCTTAGCCATTTCCCAGTTTATAAGATCAGTCTGAAGTTCAAAATAGTTTGGATAGATGTAACCGTGAGTTTCCTGAAGATATAAATCTGCAGAGTTCAAGCTTATTTTCCCATACTTCCTCTTTTCTTCAGGGCCTGCTTTCTCATTTCTGCCCTGGACTGGTGATGTGTGACTAGACTGTGACTGTGTGTGTGGCTGGGAATGTCTACAAGAATGTGCCCACGAATCAGTGGGAGGCAAGCTTGCTATTCATTCCCTGTTGGTCACTGCTGTACTTGTGTGAGACTGATTATTGATTCTCTGAGTGACCAGAGTCTATGTCCTGACTTTTAGCTGCAGTATAGTTATTGATCCTCTGGGGGCTCTTCTCTGCTTAGTTGTACACAATAAATTGTCCATAGTAAATTGTCTGGCTACCAAAGATTAGAAAGATGAGACCTCTTGCTTCTAGGGTCCTTCTGCACTGTTGAGCACCCATACTACTTCCTCTTGATTGAAGAGATTCTCCTAAATCTTAGCCACGTCTGCTCTCAGCTTTACTTGTTTTTACCTCTCCTGGCAGCTTTTGTGACTCAGCAAATGACTTAGCAAATCAAGAAAAATGCCACCGCTTACTATAGAGCAGTAGGGAACTATGCAAGTACCTCTATTCCACCCCTAACTAAGGGAATGAGTTGAATAACCCTTTTCCTTCCATAGCATGATGAATATTATAAACAGTTGATGATGTTCTACATTCTGCTACTCTAAAAGACCATGGCTCTTATGCTGTCTTGCCCCTTGTATAACAGGATGATGATGTGTAGAATGATCTTTAGAATTTGCTGGAATGTCTTTTTTTTTTTTTTTTTTTTTTTTTTAATTTGAGGCAGTGGTGGGGGGAGGGCGGATAGAGAACACACATGTGCAAGGGAGTGGGACAGAGGGAGAGAGAATCTTAAGCAGGCTCCATGCTTAGTGCAGAGCCCCATACAGGGCTTGATCTCATAACTCTGGGATCATGACCTGAGCCAAAATCAAGAGTTGGATACTCAGCCAACTGAGCCACCCAGGCACCCCAAGGAATGCTATAATAAGCCCCAAGGAAAGATGGTTAACACACAGTGGGCTTCTGATGTTTTGTTCTCAGATGAAACCATTCCTACAGCAATGTAGGCATTCTGTTTAATTGTTGATATGAGAGGGCTGCATGAATAGTGCTATGTCCTGGCTGAAAATTAAACCCACCTGGAAACATTTACAAATTACTCGGGATCCCCTCAAACTAATAAGTCAGAATCTGGGGGACTATTTAACCAGTGGGATAGAAGGGAAGCCAGGGAGGATGAATGAATATCCTATAAAATATAATACTGGAAAGCATGAACTGAAGAAGATAGCATAGTTGAGTGAAGGATCTTCATTCTTAGCTTCCAGGTAGCTCAGCAAAGAGAGAAATAGGTTGTACAACTCAGTCTTCAGGGTCTAACTAAAGGATAGTAATTCAGAGTTAAAGCTTCTTCCGTATAGAAGGAATTGATAACATGAGTTTTCATCCAAGGAACATTCAAAATAATGGTTCATATCTTAGATAATATTTTCATAATATAAAAATGCTTAGATATATTGCTATGTTATTAATTTTCAATAAGAATTGAAAACTATTATGGTGGAAAGGTCGATGATGATATGATGTCATTAGTCTACTCGGATTTTCCAGGGAACACATTGGTTTATACATGCTAATGGTGCTGTATGCTCAGTGTTTGGACAACCATGTAAATGACCATCTTGGGAAATGCTCATATAGCTCAGATTGGCTTGAATAGTCCTAAGATCTTTTTTTTTCTCCTTCCTGAATGGGTTACTTTGAAAAAGCATGATATGTAGATAAGTTGATGAGTTTTGTAATTGGAAAAATGAAGTTAATATCTCTTTCATAATTTTCTAGTTGTATAATCTTGGAAGAGTTGCTTGATTTATTTGAGACTTAGTTCCTCATTTTCAAATAGTAGTAACACTCTATTTTTTAAAAAATTTTTAAAAGTTTTTAATTTATTTTTGAGATAGAGACAGAGCATGAGCAGGGGAGGGGCAGAGAGAGAGAGGGAGACACAGAATCTGAAGCAGGCTCCAGGCTCTGAGCTGTCAGCACAGAGTCCCACGCGGGGCTCAAACTTATGGACTGTGAGATCATGACCTGAGCTGAAGTCAGAGGCTTAATTGACTGAGCCACCCAGGTGCCCCAGTAACACTTTCTGTAAAGGCCTATTGTGATGATTAGGTAAGAGGTACATACATAGAGTAAGATCATAGAATAATGCTGAGGGCATAGTAGTTACTTTATAAATGTTGATGAGGATTATTGTTACCATTTAAACCGATCTATTGGGGGAAATTATCACTTCCTTTTGGGACTTGAGTATGTAAATGGAACTGAATATTGTATTTTCAGATTCTGACGCTAGGCCTTACTCATGAAGTAAATATCAGAATATAGGATGATAACCTTAAAAATTAAATGCTTTGTAATAACTATTTTTTAAAAATTTAAGTTTATTTATTTATTTTGGGGGGGGGCAACCAGGGGAGGGGCAGAGAAAGAGGGAGAGAAAATCCCAAGCAGGCTATCCTGTAATGCCCCCGATTTCGAATCCAAGAGACCACCAAGGAGCTGATATCGATGCAAACGCTAAGGGTTTATTTGCAAGCTCGAGCTTGGGCCCAAGTATTCCCAACACAGCGGAGCAGGGACTTGGACCCCTAGGTTAAGAGGCGTAGCAGTTTTATAGGGGCCAGTGGCCAATGAGATGGTAACACTCACAGAAAGTTACATAGTCATGTCAGTCCACATGCAGGTGGCCAATTGAATTACAATTTACCCTATAGTAACTGTTTGAACTAGCCTATCACTCTGGTCAGAATTGGCACGTAAGTTTGGCGGGCAAAAGGCGGGTTTTACATTCTTTGGCGGTTAGGGGTTCCGCATTCCTATATGAGCCAGTTTCCAGTAAGGGTGTGCTGAGCGGTTTGACTAGGGTTGGGGAGTGTCTTAAGCAATAAGTAGGTCATGTGGGGGTTATACATGAGATGGTGGGTGTAGCACAAAATGGAGTTAGTCTTGCTCTGCTTGTCCAGGGGTAGGGGATTTTTGTTAAATTCCTTGGGTCCCACAATCCCACAAACTGTGAGATCCTGACCTGAGCTTAAATCAAGAGCCGGATGCTTAACAGACTGAGCCATCCAGGTGCCCCCAAAATTAAATGCTTTGTGAACCTTATTTATTTTTCTGTTGTTGTTTGCCTTTATTTTTAGATACATAAAGAGCTTCACTTTCAAAAAGAGTGAACCCTCAGCCTGTTTGTTTTCTGTAAACACATGAAGTAAAGGCAGAATAAGAATATGTCAAAGATACTTGTTTAATTTACAATAGGGCTGTCATTGGACTACTAAGAATTTGATGTATTATACCATAGTCTCTTTCATTTTATGGGGTTTCTTTGTAGAAAAGAAACATTACTATCTCTTCATGGGCTTTTACTACCTTTTCAATCTACCAGCCCTGCCACAAACATCAGATTACTGTAACTTAAAAAAATATTGTTCCCTTACAGCACAATTCATGCTTCTGCAGATTGTGCAGACTGCATCCTTTATGGATTATACTCCTGAGATAGCACATATGTGGTTAAATTTTCTACAGCTCTGGCACTCATACTAATTCTCTTGCTTTGGCTGGGTTTTGTGTTCAAGGGATTTAGAAACATGTTTTCCCCCCTTCACAAATAAGAACATGCATAGCAAATGTGGGTATTTGTTTTTATAAAAATATCTAGATAAACCCATGCCTATAGCTGTCCATCAGCAGTGTAGGAATCAGCCTTAATCTCTCTAAGAGCTCACATTTTTATTTGCATAAATTCTTATTAGTAAAAATAGAATAATCAGTACTTCTCTTTGGAGGAAAGAATTATACACCTAATGAAACTTTGTATTAAATATAAAAAAACATGGGGCGCCTGGGTGGCTCAGTCGGTTAAGCGGCTGACTTCGGCTCAGGTCATGATCTCGCAGTCCGTGAGTTCGAGCCCCGCGTTGGGCTCTGTGCTGACAGCTCAGGGCCTGGAGCCTGTTTCGGATTCTGTGTCTCCCTCTCTCTGACCCTCCCCCGTTCATGCTCTGTCTCTCTCTGTCTCGAAAATAAATAAACGTTAAAAAAAAAAAAAATTAAAAAAAAAATAAATATAAAAAAACATTAATAAATGTACAGATGAAAAGTATCTTAAAATCTATACATTGAAATAACTTGTGGCCCAGTACCCATATTATTAGACCATCTATATTTTGTAATTCACACCAACATGTGATACCTGACTGTGGGTATAAATCTCATTTCCTAGGAAAAAATAAACTGCCAAGGGAAATATCAATTTCACATCTTGCTTTCCAAAACTTTACTGTATATAAAGTCATTTATAATTGTCACTGATGAAGTCATCATCATTTGTTTTCCTGGTGTCTGTGGACTGGCTAAACCCCTTTTGCTTTTCAACTTTATATTCACCTTTTCCTGTTTCTTCTGGAGAGTGAGCAAAAGGAACTTGTAAAAGACATAAAATGAGTCATCCTTCAACAAAAGATTTCTCCTGAGATGGTACTTGTGAGTGTAAATTGCCTTCTTTCTTGTCCGCTCAGAATAAGGACTAAGGGCTGTTTATTCTCTCTACTGCTTTCACTATTGTGCCTATAATCTCCCCCCTCCCCATCTCCGTTAGTTTAGTAGATGGCAATTATGTATTGTTTTTCTAGGTGCCAATTGTAACTGCCATTTTGCTATCTCAGTCGTGGGAGGCAATTGTGTATCCTCTGTCTTTTGAAAAGGGTATATATAATCTGTAATTCTATCTATTACAATGGCTGGGTGGTGTCTACAGCAGACTCTCATTTTTCAAAATAAAATGATATATGTGTTGGATGTCCAACTGTTAAGTGAACTAGAAACTTAAAAAAGTCAGAAAATCAAACGATACATTATTTCAAAGTTTCTTTTTTGTTGTTTACCATAAAGAGAATCACATGGAATTTATAGTGAGACTGTATAGAAAGTCAGATATACATTTAAAGTCCCATGAAAAAAATTTGCAAAGGTATTTATCTTTAGATAAGCAAATCTGGTATATATTGATTAAAAATTATATTTAAAGTTGAAGATAGGGGCGCCTGGGTGGCTCAGTCGGTTGAGCATCCGACTTCTGCTCATGTCACCATCTCGCGGTTCGTGAGTTCGAGCCCCGCGTCCAGCTCTGGGCTGATGGCTCAGAGCCTGGAGCCTGCTTCCGATTCTGTGTCTCCCTCTCTCTCTGCCCCTCCCCCGTTCATTCTCTGTCTCTCTCTGTCCCAAAAATAAATAAATGTTAAAAAAAAATTAAAAAAAATAAAGTTGAAGATTGATCTTCCTTTTTATACTTATAACTTGACAGCATGACATAATGAATTTTTTTGTTCTTTTTTGTTTTGCTTTTTTAAGAAGATGAGTTGACATAGTTTAGTACAGGTGTCTGTAATTTTGAGAGCAAAGAACCACCCCATGGGTGCATCATAATGTCTCAGAATTGTTTTATACTTGGTTGTTGGCGACTAGAAATAAGCACTCTGGAATAGGGAATTATAAACACTCCAGCTGGTGTTCTAGCAAGTCAACCTCTCTGAATTTCAATTTTCTAATTCTTAGAATGAGGAAAAATACTTTTCTCATAGGGTTATTGGGATGATTAAAGGATACTTAGAACACAAAACACTTTGCCCAGTTCCTAGGATAAGTTAAAACGTGATATAAATTCTCTATCTGTGGTTGTGAGATAGTAGTGATGAAATGTGAGAGAAGGATGGCAGAGGTCTTGATTTTACACAAGATCAGAGATGTAAGGAAATATGACCAAGGTCACCCAGTTGGTGGCAGAGCATTGCTAACTCTCACTTAGATCAGTACTTTATGGTATTTTACTATCTTACTCTGCAGGATTTTCCACCAATAACTCAGAATCCCATATGCTGTCATCATAGTGCTGCTATTTCATGATAACTTTGTAAATGGCTATAATCCTGGCTGCAGCATTTTTGGTTATAAGCAGTGAAGAGAACAAGTGAGAATTTCAAAGAGCAACGGTCTCTACTGCTCAGTTTTCTTTCAGTGAATCCTTGGAATTTGATCTGTGTTGGGCTCAAAGGCCAATCAATAGCAACTAGGGACTGGGGAATGGGTTCAGATTCCTTAACCTGACTACTAATGTACATTACCTCTGATCTGAGGCTAGTGAAGAATATTGTCCTACTTTTTATATATCACTTAGACATTTTATATAATCTCAAGAGAAAAAGATTTGTTTTCATTTGTAAAAGGAAATCAGTTTTTGACTCTAGAAATCCTTGATTTGTTACAACTTATTACTGAAACATTTAAGTATAGTAATATCAGTACTTTAAAGGCAAGTTTATACCTCTGTCTGGTGGTATTGGTTTGGATAGATTCATGATAGGTACTAAAATAATTTACTTACAGAGGTCTCATCAATCCGTACTGCTCATTAATTCCCTATATTAAATGAATACTGAGTAGTTTGATATATAACCATTCTATCCAAATTATGTCCTACAAAAGTTCATGATAAAAAGACATTGTATTTAGGCTGTATTATTTGGTTAGAATACTTTCTGCTAATGGGATAATAGAAACGTCCTAATCCCCAAAAGTTTAAACAGAAGAAACCTTGCCATGTAGAGTAGGGATGCTCCAAGGTCAGTTAATTAGGAGATGTAGTGAAGTCATCAAGGACTCAGTTTCTTTCTATCTTGTCTCTCTGCTATTTTCATTATGGTGGCTTCTTTCCCACATGGTTACAAGATGGTTGCTATAGTCCCAGGTATCACATAGAGATAAAATATCCAGCAGCAGAAATGGGGCCATGCTTTCCTTGTGTCTTTTTCTGACCATAGAAACTTCTTCCAGAAGCCTTTCTGTAGATTTGTTCTTCTGTCTCATTGGACAAAATCACATGTGTCAATGCCAATGGTGAATGGAACTACTATGATTGGCTAGATTTTTCAGGCTCCACTTGTGGCCTAGGGCAAGGACCATTATTTGTTAGAAAGGAAAGGGGCAATGACTGTTGGATAGGTAACCAAGAATGTCTGATATATTAGAGCGAGCTTGACAATAAGTGATGGTAAAACTAGGCAAGAAAAGAAAATAATGGAGAAGTCTGAAAACCATAAATAAAGTTAACGCTTATCTTCTAATTTATCTGGAGGAAAAGGAAAAGAAATATAACTTAATTGTGCCATCTAAATGGTTTCTTGTTCTGGTAAATTGTCCTCCTGCTGTTGATGAAGACAATTATTCCATTCACATATTAGAGTCCTGCTAGCTTAATAGATCCCTAATGAAATTAGCAGAGAGTTTGTGCTTCATTATGCGACTTTATAGGCAAAAAAAAAAAAAAAAAAGTTATTAGAGACACCTACAATTATTTTCACGCTATGCACTTACATGTTTTTATTTTGCTTTATTTTTTGTTATTAAAGACCATTTGTCTATGGTATTTATAAGAATCATTCATTTAAAGAGTTGCAAAATAAATTGTATCTTGTGGGATTTTTTAAGCACTTTCTAGCATTAATTTGACATCAGTGTCTGAAATGTGTGGGTGTGGGTGGGTGTGCATGTGTGTGGTCATCACAGTAGTAGTGAGAATTTGAAGGCAGACTATTAGTGTTTTCAAAGCATAGTAGTTTGGAGTGTGCTTATTATCAAAAGTAAAATAAATGTCTGTTCTATGAAGCCTAAGACATTCAAGATGAAGCTAAGGCACAGGAAAGGGAGATCTAAACACATAAGTAAATCCTGGAAGTAGAAAAGTAGAAAGAGATGGGTGGTTAGAGGGTAAACTACTTGGTAAGAGTTAGGGGATATGGCTAATGCAGTGTGACCAGGATATGGGAAGATAGGTTGGAACAGAGACCAGTAGAAAGTCAAAGTTCACAGCATTTAATCTTGATAAAATGTGGTCTCAGATATGCCCTGTGTTTTTAGAATAGAAAAAAGAAAAAGGATCTAGATACATTTTTGGTACATGTTCAGTTTTCTTCTCTAGACTTTCTTTGTCCTCATTATCTACTCATGTTACAAGACTTTGCTTTCCCTGATCCCATTGTATCCTGTGGTTTCTTCATTGTAAGCTTACCATGCTCTATTATAAATATTTGCTGGCTTGTTTGTATACTTCCATGGACTTTGGGAATAGTGCTTCTGCCTCCTTATTCTGTTTCCAGTATGCTGCAAAGTATGACATAGGTACGTAGTCTGCGCTCAATAATGAACGAATTCCTACACTGATGCACAGGTTCTAATTGAAGAAAATAAACTCAAAATATGATATCCTCTTCATGTTTTGTCTTCAGTTTTTTCTTATAAAAGGATTTTTGACCTAGAAGATACTTTTCATCTTTTGAGGTAGATTGACATCCCCAGTTATTAGCTTCCTTTTAATCTTGTCCTGCAAAATCTGCAAAGATTTTGCAAACTCTTACTTTTGAAAGGTTGATCTATTTAATTATCTTAAAGTTGGGCCACTTTAGCAATTTTCTATAGACAATAGAATAGGGAAGAGAGCCATTGTGTCAATTTGGATCCTAGGTCTTAAAAAATAAACTCTTCTGCTCTTTCTTTGAGCCCTGTACCTACTTGGATCAAGCCTGGGCTGGTCTGATGGAGGATGAAGCATCATGTGCAGCCCTCTTACCACTCCTTTTCAACATCATGCTAGAAATTCTAGCTAATGCAATAAGACAAGAAAAGGAAATAAAAGGTATAGAGATTGAGAAGGAAGGTATGAAACTCTGTTCACAGATGGCATGATATCTATGTAAAAAAATATGAAATAATAACAACAAAAAAAGTCCTGAAAATAATAGGTAATTATAACAGGTTTATAAGATATAAAGTTAATATACAAAAGTCAACTACTTTCCTATATTCAAAAATGAACAAGTGGAATTTGAAATTAAAAATGCAATACTATTTATATTAGTGAACCCCAAAATAAAATAAGTATAAATCTAACAAAATGTGTACAAGATATGTATTGAGAAAACTTCACTCTGATGAATGCAGTAAAAGAACTAAATAAATGGAAAATTATTCCATATTTATAGACAGAAGACTCAATATTGTCAAGATGTCAGTTTTTTTCTAAGTTGACCAAAGATTCAATGCAATCTCAATTGAAATTCCAGCAATTTATTTTGTAGATTTTGATAAATTGATCCTTAAGTTTATATAGATAGACAAAAAGTCCCAGGATAGTTGACACAATATTGAAGAAGAACGAAGTCAGAGGAATGACAGTACCCAACACCAACACTTTCTATTAAACTACAGTAATCAAGACTGTATGGTATTGGTGAAAGAATAGAAAAATAGATCAATGAAACAAAATATCCCAGAAATGGAACTGTATAAATATAATCAATTGGTCTTTGATGAGGAGCAAAGGCAATGCAATGGAGCAGCAGAGATAGTGTTTTCAACAAATGGTGCTAGAATAACTGGACATTCACATGCACAAAAAAAAAAAAAAAAAAGACCACAGACACAGACCTTGCACTTGTCACAAAATCTTACTCAAAATTTATCACAGACCTAAATGTAAAACAAAGTGATAAAATTCCTAGAAAATAACATTCCTAGAAAATAACATTGGAGAAAATCTAGGTAGGAGGAAATCTAGATGACATCAGGCATGGCAATGATATAATGCTAAAGGTGTTCTTTAAAAATCATTGATAAGCTAGACTTCATTAAAATTTAAAAAAATCTGCAAAGGACAATGTCAAGAGAATGAGAAGACAAGCTATAGACTGCAAGAAAATATTTGTAGAAGATGTATGTAATAAAGGAATTTTACCCAAAATATACAAAGAACTCTTAAAACTCAACAATTAAAAAAAATCCCTATCAAAGAATGGGACAAACAACAGACACTTCACCAAAGAAGGTATAGAGATGGTAAATAAGCATAAGAAAAGATGCTCCACATCTTATGTAATCAAGAAAATTAAAAGAACAATGAAATGCCACTATATACCTATTAAAATGGCCAAAATTCAGAATAGTGACAACACCAAATGCTGGCAAGGATGTAGAATAAAAGGAACTCTTGTTCATTCGTTGGTCCTGGGAATGCAAAATGGTACAGCCACTTTGTAAGAAAGTTTGGCAGTTGGTTGCAAAACCAAACATGCTCTTATCATACAATCCAGCAGTCATGCTTCACCCAAAGGAGTTGAAAACTTATATCTACATAAAAACTTGCACATGGGTATTGGTAATAGTTTCATTCATGCCAAACATGGAAGCAAAGAAGATGTCCTTCAGTAGGTGAATAAATAAATAAGCCATGATACATTCAAACAATGAGTATTGTTAGTAGTAAAAAGAAATGAGCTATAAAGCCATAAAAAGGCATAGAAGAACCTTAAATATGTATTACTAAGTGAAAGAAGCCAATCTGAAAAGATTACATGCTGTATGATTCCAACTATATGATATTCTGAAAAGGCAAAGCTATGGAGATGATGAAAAGATCAGTGGTTGCCAAAGGGATGGGGGAGATGAAAAGGTAGATCACAGTGAATTTGGGGGCAATTAAAATACTCTGGATCAATCCATGTCATTATAAATTTGTCCAAACTTCTAGACTGTACAACACCAAAAGTGAAAAATAATATAAATTATGACATTTGGGTGATTATGCATTAATGTAGTTTCACTGATTGTAACAAATGTGTCATGATGGTGGTAGAAGTTGATAATGGGGGAGGCTATGCATGTATAGAGACAAGAGGATATATGGGAAATCTGTCCCTTCCCTCAATTTTGCTGTGAACCTAAACCATGTACAAAAAAAATAGTCCTAATAATAATAATAATAATAATAATAATAATAATAAATCCATGAAGGAGGATCCGGTTGTTTTGTCTGAGGCAATTCTGGGTCAGTCTTTGTTGATCAAACCCAAAACACACACTGGTGTGATACATTTATTATGTTTGAGAAATGTAAGCTCTTATTTTGTCCCTGTAGATTATTACACCTAGAATTTCTTCTCTTTGACAAAATATGCTTGTATGACCAATTTTGGTGGTGTGTATACTTCTAATTATCTTTGTAATCCTGTCTCCTCCCTGTGGTGATTGATGGGATTTGATTGTCAGCCATCTAGTTTAGTTTATATATACATTTTTACTCAGAAAAATGTTGCTGTCTTCATGGTTTTAATTAGGTGCAATATGCAGATAACTAATTATAGGTACATTTATAACCACCATTCTTTATATATATATAAAGTCTACTCAACTTCCAATCTTGTGTATTCCCTTAGTAGATCAAACTCAACATGGACAATGGTTCCTAACCTATTTCTTTTTCAAGCAACCCTATTATTGAAGCTAATCACCCTATAGTTATTTTTGGCCCTATCCTCTGTTTCCACAGAGCCCTACCATTAATAATTTTAAGCTGTGTCCTTCCTTTTTAACAAAATTAAATATAAAGCTTTTATGTATTTTCATTGCCACCTTTCTATTATAAGGTAAGTTTTTTGTTTTCTTGTACATAATTTTGTTTCTGAAACCTCTAATATATTCTATATACTATTGCAGTGATCCTACTGTATTATCAGGGAGCCAAAGGAAAAATAAAGGAGTTAACATTCACTGAGTCCCCCACTCTGGAGGAGATGCTGGGCTGCATGTTTTATTCACTCTTTTATTCAGAAATAAATTTTTTAAATGTTTATTTTTGAGAGAGAGCACAAGTGGGGGAGGGGCAGAGATTGAGGGGGATAGAGGATCCAAAGCAGGCTCCATGCTGACAGCAGAGAACCCCATGTGGGGCTCGAACTCACAAACCATGAGATCATGACCTGAGCTGAAGTGAGACACTTAACTGACTGAGCCACCCAGGCAGCCCAGAAATGTATTTTTTAATAATAACTACCAGGAAAATTGTGGTTTTAGGTACTAATAATAAAAAGATGTATTGTGTGAAACATAAATAATTTCCGACTTCACAGAGCTGTTAATTTGCTAGGTGAGAGACAGACAATGCCCAAGTAAACAAGCCAACAAAAAAAGGTTTTTTAAAAAGAAGGCCAGTTATAAGATCTGGGTAGGAGTACATGCCAAACTCTTCTTATACCCAGAGAAATGATAGTAAAAATATTCTTAAAAAGTTAACTAATACACAACCACTTTTCAGAATGAGAAAGTAAATTCTCCTTGGACTGAATATTGTGAAAACCACCCATGTGGAGTGAAGCAGGTAGGAGTTTCCACAGTAATCTATGGATGGCACCTCAGATGTCTGCTTCATGAGGAACTGATACAGCCAAACTCTGTGGTGAGCCACCAAAGCGTAGGAAAATTCTATTGTGAAAAATGAGCTCACAGCCCCAGATCATCAAACAAGTAATGAAGATCAATGTTAAAAAATGCATTACACAGTAAGAGTAGAGGAACTTGGGCCTAAGAAAACAGAAGAAATTTCTGTGCCTGTTTTTGAAATTTAATAGAAAAATGGACAAGGATTAGAAACAGAAAAGAAATTCCACATATAGCTAAAAAATAAGGAAGAGATGCTCAAACATATGGTACTTGGAAAAATGAAAATTAAAAAACAATGGAATATCATTGTATACCTATCAGCAGGAAAAAAAAATAGGATAAATACCAAGTATCATTTGGGACATGAGACTATAGGAACCCTTGTGGGAATGTGGATTGGAGCAGGCATCCTGGAGGGCAATTCTGCAGCACTTGGTCACATTAAATAATGACATTTCCTGTGTTCTATAAACTCCTGGACTTTTCCCACCCAGGGCACCTGGGTGGCTCAGTCAATTAAGTGACTGGCTCTTGTACTGTCAGCACAGAGCCTGCTTGAGATTCTCTCCTCTCTCTGTCTCTTCTCCACATGCGCGTGCGCTTGTGCGCTCTCTCTCTCTCTCTCTCTCTCTCTCTCTCTCTCTCCCTCTCTCTCAAACAAACATTAAAATGTGCACGTATATTTGTTTCAGGCTTGTTAGTGGTAGTGGGGATCACAAGGCAACCAATAGATCCAATACAATAGAATAGTGTGTAGCACCTAGGGCCAATGGCTAGATGGACAGAAAACAACATCATTAGAGTTCTAAAACATGTAGCTATAAAAAAGGCAAGAAATCGCATGAAGTCTGCAAACCAATAGCAGTTATGTAAAGTACACATCTATACCCACGAAATAGCACTGCATATTTAAAAGGACACAGATAGTTATAGAGATACGTATCTAAAGCATTAGAGTGGCAGGGGCGCCTGCATGGCTCAGTCAGTTGAGCGTCCAACTTCGGCTCAGGTCATGATCTCACAACTCATGGGTTCGAGCCCAACACTGGGCTCTGTGCTGACAGCTTGGAGCCTGGAGCCTGTTTTGGATTCTGTGTCTCCCTCTGTCTGCCCCTAACCCACTCTAATTCTGTGTTTCTCTACGTCTCAAAAATAAACGTTAAAAAAAAATTTAAAGCATTAGAATGTCAACAGAGAAGGGCATGGAGATGGAATTGGGGAAGAAAGGGAGTTTAAAAAGAGAAAACAGACTAAAAATGAAAAAATAAATGGTCCGATTACTTTAAGCAATAAAAGAAGTAATCATTTCTAAGAAGAACAAGAGATTAGGAAATTGAACCAATTAGAAGTTCTGAATGTGAATATGCACTTGAAACACAAAGTACTGTGAAGGGGACAAGTCATATGCTCTCATAGAAAATAGTGGTGGCAATGTAGGAAATGGACTCTACCTGGTCAGAAAAGGGCTCTCTGAACTGGCAAAGTTTAAGCCAAAACCAGTAGGGAAGAGAAGCAACCAGCCAAGTTAATACTCTTGAGAAGAGCCTCCTGGACACACAGGTTAGTCTATTCTAGACATTGAAAGGAAAGCGTGGCTGGAGTGAGGTGAGCAGGAAAAGAGTGGTCTAAGAGAAGATATAATCACAGGTTAAGGCATGTAAAGCCTTTAGATTTCATTCCAGTTATAATGAGAAGCCCTGCACAGTATTAAGCAGATGTTAAGATTTGGTTTACATTTTTAATTTTTAAGAGTTTACTCTGATGAGTAGAATAGAGTAGAAGGAAATGACAGAGGGAATAGGAAACTGGTTGGGAAGCATTCCATGAGAAAGATGATGTCTCATAGGGGTGGCCACGGAGATGGAGACCAACAGAGACAAGATATAATTTGGAGGTAGAATGAACAGGGATTACTGATGGTCTCATTGGGGAGATGAAGGAGAGGGGAGAATTAAGGCTTTCAGGTTCTTAGCTTACCATTCACTAGAGAGGAAGAGTAGGTGAACACATATTTCGAGTTAAAATCAAGAATTTGATATTGGATAGACTACCTTTGGCCTCTGGTGAGATATCCAAGTAAAGGTGTCAAACAAGGTATTGGATAAAAGAGACAAGAATGAAAAGAATATATTTAAACTAGAGATGTAAATAGGAGAGACAGTTTTCATGTAGACCGTAGTTAAGCTATGGGAAAGAGGAGCCAGACCAAATGTTTACAGGGGAAAAAATAACAGTTATGCAGCATTCTCATCATTTAGATGTTTAGTATAGGCAGAGGAGCTCGCTAGTAAGGAAGACTGAACATGAGTAGCCAAAGTGGCAGGAGGAAAACCAGGGTATTTCACAAGGGAAGGAGCTGTTCTGTCAAATTCTCCTGAGAAATAAAAGGAGTACATAAAAATGGGTCCATTAATTTGGCAACATTGAAGACTTTGGTGATCTTAAATAGGAGTAATTACATGTTGTTTGAGGGACAGAGTGGAATGGATTGAGGAGTGAATGTAAGACAAAATGGAGACCTCTGTAGACAACACTTTGGAAGTCTGAGTAACTGGGGAATAGGTACAGGTAGGGAATGTCGGCTTGAAAATAGTGGTCTGTTTAAGAACATTTACAAACTGATTCGAAACTCAATACTTTGTTTATTCTAGCCATATCTGTTCACTTATTCTCACAGGCCAGGCTGAATGGAAGCATTTAGTTTCCTCAAGTAAGATGATTACCAGGGCAGGGTAATAATTTAGCATCCCATAAAACTAATATTCTTGAAGTTATCTCTTCAGCACTGTTGGGGGTGGGGTCTAACAACAAAGATTTTGTTTGCTTGTTTCATTTTTATTCCGGCTAGGTATTTTCTTCTTCTGTGGGAGTAGCATCAAACTATATGTTGAGACTTGAAGAAGTTGAGACCTGAGTCCTTGGCATCATATTTATGATTTATCCTGTTGACAAATTAGGGACTCCTGTACATAGACATTAGGACAGTTTCCTACCTGACCTATCACTTTAATATAGCTTTCTTATCCTAGTTCCTTTGCTTTTTGTTTTATGGAGATAATAGGACCATCTGCAAGTTCTCATCTTCTCTGCTCCCTCATGCCCTTTTGACTTATATAATTTCTTCCACATCTAGGTTTTCCTCTCTGACCCAGCTATGTTAATGCCCCCCTTTCTTTGGCCTTCTGCCCTTCTTTTTGTCTACAATATCTATTTAACCATTATGTTTGTACTTTACTTGCAAATGTTTTAATATTATTTTTATGTACCTAAATGAGTACTCATTTTTAATACCCAGTGATGTTTTTGATTGGCTCCAGAGGAATTTTTAGGATTGGCATTTATTTTGGCTTTCTCTGTGACACCTATCTATACCCATGTATTTCCTCAGAAAGTATACACAATGGGTGACATCAGATATTAGACTGGAAAGGAAATTTTGTATAATGACTTCTTTCCCCTTGTCTTATTTACATTAAAGAAATTTAAAGACAATTTACTTATTTTCCTCTCACATCCAAAATGTGCCATGCTGACTTCTTAGTAAAAAAAAAGGAACAAAAATTTGATAAATTTTTGAAAATCTTGAGTCATGCAGACCTGCTTTAGAACCCTACTTCTGTCTTTAACAAGCTTTGCAGTTTAAGGTCATGTTCATTAATCTTTCTGATCCCTGTTTCTGTCCAGTGGAAATAATAACCTATTCTTGTGTGATACATTAAGTTAACTTTGAAAAGCTCATAATAAGGGTGATCACCATGACTTATTAATTACCATGAAAATAGTAATAAAACAGTCAAAAATTTTGGTTGCCCAAATTGAAATTAGGCCCCCTGGTCTCTTCAGCTTTATGCCTTTGATATAATCTGGGTGATTCAGATCAAAGGGCTTATTTGACCTATTTTTCAACTTGGGTAGGAATTTTCTCACAAACACAGTGCTTTTTACCACTTGAAGAAATTCAATATGTTTCTGTTGAACTGAATTTCAAGTAATCATTTGGTCTGCAAATGTCTATGTGTGACCTGATGTTAGCATTTCTCCCCCCTGTACTTGTCCCTTCAAAGATGGCTTCTCACTAGGGTATCTAGGGAAAAGAACTTGTATGTATTACGTCCAGTTCTAAGTCAGTTCTATGCTATACTTTGATCTGATCTATGCTAAAAACCTGGGTTAGTACTGGAAACTTCTCACAATTTCTTTACTACCATTTTTCTTCTTATGATGCTGTTACCACATTGACTCTTAATGGAATGAATGTGGCAAAGCCTCTATTCTATTTTATCTTTACTAATTCTAATTTACCATTTTAAAGTCTAAATAGCTATAACAAGCTTAATTGAGGAATTGATAGAGCTACTAGAAGTTACTATGTGGGAGATACAGAAATACATTTTAAATCTAATTTTGAAATATCATAGTACTTCTAAATAATGGCAAGATAACAAAAAGGTTAAATCTATTTTAGATCTCACAAGTGTACTACAGAACCTTATTGTTCAGGACCATTTCAAAGTATTTCGTTCATGAACACTTCTGCATGTAAGTCTCCATCCCCCTTTAGAAAACCCCGCTCTTGTCCTTGTTCCTGTTAAGTGATATAAACGTTTCCCAGAAGTCTGTGAGACTGGGTTTTAGCCCTCCAAATCTACTTCTTTGGAGGACTCTCTCCAGTGAGATATACTCATTCTTCTCCATGGTTTTTCAGTGTCCAATGGGTTATGCACACAGGCATAAATACAAGTGGTAAAACCAAAATCCATGTTACAAATGGAAACATTGTCCTCACTTTGATTGTAATCCCATGGAACCACCCTTCAACAAATAGGAGAAAATGAGTCTTTATGTCATTATGTTGAGCAGTATTAGGCAATTTTTTGTTTGTTTTTCCTATTGTGTTTAGGTTGTGTCTCAGTCTTTCCAGTACAAAAATCAGGAATTAGAAAATTGTATCATTACTTGGTGGGCAATGCTTCTTAACTGTGCAAAACCTCTGCCCTAACTCTGAGCTTTTACAGATCTTTTTCTTCCCTCCCTCCCTCCCTCCCTCTTTCTTCATGTCAGATTGATTCTTGGGTTACGGTAAATGAAAGAATGACTGCATAATCATTATCTCTCATCCAAGGAACCTCTAGGAAGTTGGAAGGATGTTTTAAAGGAAGTAATCAACTAAAATTTTACCAACTGTAGCTGTAGAACATATCAAGAAAAAAAAGATCAGGACTCACAAAACAAATTATTGTGATAAGATGTCATTGTAGAAAATCTCAAAAAATAGGTTTCTAGACACATAAAGAAGAAATAAAAATAAATCGCATCGTGAAGATATAAAACCACTGTGAACATTTTGGTGAACATTTAGGTCTACCAAACTATTATTTTTTTATTATCTGTATGAAATAGATCAAGTTATATTAATCATTTTATAATTCAATTCTAAATATAATCACAATGATTCTCACATATTAAATATTTCTGAGGACTTAATTTTTTGAGTAGGACATTCCATTCATAAGTATGTGCTATGATTTAAATTATTAAATCATTTATTCCACAATTAGAAAGCTTTCGAGGGCTAGTTTACTTTACCAAAGTGCATTTTATATTTACTTTTACCACAGTAGTTGATTTGGTATCTTTGAGTCATTTTCTTGCAAAATAGACAATTGAGAATTTGAGAAAGTTGAATTTATGACTAAATTCACAGATCTTAGACCAATGAATAAATTAAATTTAATAAAAAAACAAGTTTAACTTATGGTAACTTATTTCTAATGTTTATTTATTTTTGAGACAGAGAGAGACAGAGCATGAATGGGGGAGGGGCAGAGAGAGAGGGAGACACAGAATTGGAAGCAGGCTCCAGGGTAACTTATTTCTACTAGTAATTTTCTCCCTCAAGACTCTGAAAAATAGGAATTACTATAAGTGTAAATCATCTTCATGTTTGTGTGTGGGGACCTCTGAAGCACCTTTAAAAATAAATATACCATGGGGTACCTGGGTGGCTCAGTTGGTTAAGCATTGGACTTTGGCTTAGGTCATGATCTCGTGGCTTGTGAGTTCGAGCCCCAGGTCCGGCTTGTGCTGACAGCTCAGAGCCTGGAGCCTGCTTTGGATTCTGTGTCTCCTTCTTTCTCTGCCCCTCCCTGTTCACGCTTTCTCTAAAAAATAAATAAACATTTAAAAAAATTAAATATACAAGAAAAAAAACAAGGAAATGTTAGTATTTTTCAATGGGTCAGGAATAATAGAGCATGAATTGAGCATAATAATTTTTCTTTGATGAGAAGATTCAATTTCTTTGTTGGTCATTATGTTGATCTTTCCAGCAGATGGCGTTATTACACTAAAGAATCAAATAATATAGGAAGTCATTCTATCAATAAATGAAAGGAACAGGGAAAGGAATTATTACTTATTGAAGTCTATTAGGTCTTGGTGCTTTTATGTGTGTAATTACACCTACTGCACACAGTGACCCTTATAGGCAAGTATTATTATAAACTGAAGCTGAAAGAATTAAAGGCATTTAGTGTTCACAAAGCAAGTAAGTGACAGGTCCAGGATTATAATCTAGATCTGGCTGATTGAAAATACCTGGATGCCTACTATAATGAAAATATTCTTTCTATAGAAATAACTTAAAATAAATGAGGTTGATACCTTCCAAAATTCAGTGGGGTGGGGGGGGAAGTTTAGAGTTGTGTTATTGTTTTAATGAATTAGTCTCAAATTTTAAAAATTGTGGAGAGGTATTTCAGTCCTGGTGGAGCAAAGACCTCTGAAAATCTATTCTTTTATAAAAGCAACAAGAACACTGCCCCTACCCCCCAAAAGTGAAAATCAGTGGTGTTCCCTGGCACCATGGTAGTTTTGAAAACCAGCAACCTTATAGCCAAAATAGTTGTGAAATCCAGCAATTTAGAGATAATTAGAGGAAGTATGGGTTTGAATATCTCCCAAATGCTCTATTTCAAGAGTGTTGTCAATATTTGACCTGTCTAGCAGATCCCTGGAAAAGCTCTTCGCAGAATTTGTTTGTATTCAGTCTGACTCGGAGCTCACTCAATGGGAGAAGCTTTTACCTCTGGAGTCTGTCAAAAATCCATTAGCATAAATTATTTAGCATCATAGCTACCTGAGAAAATACCAGTTGACCAAAACAAGAATCTGAATGTAAACAGCCTAAATGTAAATTCAGGGAGATAGAATGTTCACTGGGAGCTTTTAGAAGCTTGAATTTATTACAGGAAATCTTAAAGTCCATGTGCGTGTGAGAGCTATAAGCATACCTGGACAGACCTGAGATAGCACTGATTTCTCACCTCTGGATGAATGTAAAGTTCTACACAGGCTGGAAGCAAAAGCTATGGTAGAGTTGTAAATTGCCAAGCATTGAAGTTTTGCCCTGATATACACAGAGAGACCAACAGCAAAGAGCAAGAGATTTACTGGCTCAATGTATTTAAGGAAATATGTCTAGTCATTAGCTTGCCATTCAGCTAATCAAACAGACTTCAGTGGCTGTGGTTATACACACACACACACACACACACACACACACATACAAATAAAGATTATAAAGAATTAGTTCAGGAAAATTCCAAGAAAACAGCAGCTATTACTACAACAAAAACAACAAACAGCAGTGGAGATAAATACTTGGAAAGGGGGAATCTCATTTTTAAAGTTACCACATTATAATGTCATAACATCAGTTTTTGTCAAAAACATTAAAAGGCAAGGAGAGAATGGGGCAATAGCATCCATACAAAGGGGGGAAATCAATGAAAACTGTTTATGAGGGAGTCCAAATGATGAACTTAACAGAAGTGGAATTTTACTATGAATACCTTTAGAGAACTAATGGAAACCGTGTCTTAAAAAATTAAAGTATGGCAATGATGTCTTGCAGATAATAGTGATTCAATAGAAATTATAAAAATACCTAAACAGAAATTACAGTATTAAAAATTAATACTAACTTAGCATTATTTTAGTATTTTAGTATTTAGTATTAAGTATTTAAAAGTACAATAATTGAGATGAACACTCATGAGAAGTACCTAACAGCACATTTAAATTGGCAGAATAAAGCATCAGTGAACGTAAAGATAGGTCAATCAAGATAGGATAGTCTAGGCAACCAAAAATTAGAGTGAATCAAAATTCAGAGCCTCAGAGACCCATGGGACACCACTAAGAATACTAACATGTAGGGGGAGGAGTCAACATGGTGGAGAAGTAGGGATACCAGAATTTCCCTTGTCTCTCAAACAGAGCAGTATTGGTGTCAGAACACTTAGAATTCCAGCAATCCAAGCTATAGTCTGCCAGACACATCTCCAGGGGCATTTGGAGACAGCTGGATGGTTCAGAGGTTCATCTTTATAAGTGGGAGAGATAAAATAGGTGCAGTAGATGTGGGGAGCCACTTCAGTGGAGAAACAAAAGGAAGAGAAAGAGAAGTGGTAGAACTGTGGGATTGTATTTGGATAAGAGAAAAACCCCTCTGGACCACAGTCTGGAAAAGGAAGAAATTGAAGAGAGCCAGTTTCTAGTTTGCAAATAGCCTTAGGAGCGAGGATCGGAGATTTCAGGGTTGGTGGGGACTTTCCTGGACCTGAGCTGCTGTGGTGCGTTTGCCAGGTGAGGGGGTTGGGGAAGAGGAGAGCCAACCTCTGGCTTGGAAATAGGCTCTCGGGGTGGGGGTGGGGAGCGCACTGGGAGAAAGTCATTCCTAACACTGAGTTCTGTGAGAAGAGGGTTTACTGACTTTCCAAGAACAAAAGACCTGGCAGGCGCCAGCCAGAGGCCTGTTGTGCTGGATACAATGGCGCTATTTTAAGACCTTGGATTTTGAATCCCAGTTGAGGGCTGGGGAGGTGGGGAGACTGTGGAGCAGGAAAACCGGCCTGCCTGCCCATTATATATATTTCCCCTCTGTTCTCATTGCTTAATTAGGGATTTTTACTATATTCCTTTTACACCCTTTCTGTATCTCCTTTTTTATCTTCCTCTCCTCTTTCTGGATTAAGCCCTATAAATTCTTTGATTCTCTGCCTGGTCTTTATACCCACCCCTATCATTTCTTTCTTAGTTTGGAACAGGGTTTCTTTCTACCACCCTATTTATCTTCTCCCAAATCAAAGCACACATGGTGGGTGGTCCAGTCCACCACTATGAGTAGTGAGATAAGTAGCCAAGACACAACAACAGAGTGCATGTAACATACTCAAGAAACATTTCCTGAAGTGCCAGGCCCTGGAATGTGTATGACCCCTTTTTAATATAGTAGTACTCGTGGGTGCAGGACACATAACAAGCTATTAAAACACGTAAAGGACAGAAAACTTGCCAAAATGATGAAACAGAAGAATTTTCCTCAAAAGAAATTCCGGGAAGAAATGACAGCCAGAGAATTGCTCAAAACAGATATAAATGATATATCTGATCAAGAATTTAGAATAATAGTCATAAGACTAATAGCTGGGATTAAAAAAACAGAAACCAAAAAACATGGAAGACAGCAGAGAATCTATTGCTCCAGAGATCAAGGAACTAAGAAATACTCACCATGAATTAAGAAATGTTGTAAATGAGATGCAAAGTAAATTAGATGCAGTGGCAGCAAGGATGGGAGAAGCAGAGGAGAGAATAGGTGAAATAGAAGATAAAATTATGGAAAATGAGGAAGCTGAGAAAAAGGAGACAAAGGAAATTACTAGGCCATGAAGGGAGAATGAGAGAGCTAAGTGAGTCGATGGAATGAAATAATATTCATATCATAGGAGTTCTGGAAGAGGAGAGAGGAGCAGAAGGCTTATTTGTACAAATTATAGCTGAGAATTTTCCTAATCTAGGGAAGGAAGCAGCATCCAAGTCCAGGAGACACAGAGAAGTCCTTCAGAATTAACAAAAACAGGTGAACACCACAATATCTCATAGTGAAACTGGCAAAATACAAAGGTAGAGTATTCTGAAAGCAGCCAGGGACAAATGGGCCTTAACCTAAAAGGGTAGACACATAAAGCTAATAGCAAATTTGTCCACTGAAATTTGCCCTTCCAGAGCAGTGTGGTGCAGGCAGGCCAGTTTTCCCTGCTCCACAGGCCAGAAGGGAGTGGTGGGAAAAATTCAATGCACTGAATAGGAAAACTATGCAACCAAGAATCCTTTATCCAGCAAGGTTGTCATTCAGAATAGGAGAGATAAAGGCTTTCCCAAACAAAAACTAAAGGAGTTCATGACCAGTAAACCAGCCCTGCAGGAGATCCTAAGGGGCACTCTGTGAGTGGAAAGCAGCAAAAACTACAACAGACAGAGATAACACCACAAGCATGAAACTTACAGATAACACAATACACTAAATCCTTATCTTTCAGTAATCACTCTGAATGTAAATGGATTAAATGCCCCAATCAAAAGACATAAAGTATCAGAATGGATATGATAAATGGATAAAATCAGAATTTTATCAGAATGGATAAAAAAAAAAAATCCATCTATATGCTGCCTACAAGAGACTCATTTTAGACCTGAGGACACCTTCAGATTGAAAGTTTAGGTCTAGAGAACCATCTGTCATGTTATGGGATGTCAAAAGAAAGCTAGGGTAGCAATACTTATATCAGACAAACTAGATTTTAAAACACTGTAACAAGAGATGAAGAAGGGCATTATATCATAAGGGATCTCTCCATCAAGAAGAGCTAGCAATTATAAATGTTTATGTCCCCAATGTGAAAGTAACCAAATGTATAAATCAATCACAAACATAAATGTATAGATAACAATACCATGATTGTAGGGGACTTTAATACTCCACTTACAACAATGGACATATCATCTAGGCAGAAAATTAGTAATGAAACAATGGCGCTGAATGACACATTGTACCCGATGGACTTAACAGATATATTCAGAAATTTTCATCCAAAAGCATCAGAATACACATTCTTCTTGAGTGCACACCAAACATTCTCCAAAATAGATCACATACTGGATCACAAAACAGCCCTCACCAAATATAAAAGGATCATACCATGCATAGTTTCAGATCACAATGCTTTGAAACTTGAAAGCAACCATAAGAAAAAATTTGGAAAGCCTGCAAGTACTTGAAGGTTAAAGAACATACCACGAAAGAATAAATGGGTCAAGCAGGAAATTAAAGAAGAACTTAGAAAATATATGCAAGCAAATGAAAATGAAAACACGACAGTCCAAACCCTTTGGGATGCAGCAAAGGCAGTCCTAAGAGGAAAATACGTTGCAATCCAGGCCTATCTCAAGAAGCAAGAACAATCCCAAATACAGAATCTAACCTCACACCTAAAGGAACTAGAAACAGAGCAGCAAAGAAAACCCAAAGCCAGCATAAGAAGAGAGAGAATAAAGATTAGAGCATAACAGACAACATAGAATGAAAACAAAACAGTAGAACAGCTCAATGAATCTAAGAGCTGGTTTTTTGAAAGAGTAAACAAAATTGATAAACACTTAGCGAGACTTATCAAAAGGGGAGAGGACCCAAATAGATAAAATCATGAATGAAAGAGGAGAGATCACAACACCACAGAAATACAATTATTAGAGAATACTATGAAAAATTATATGCCAACAAGCTGGACAACCTGGAAGAAATGTGCAAATTCTTAGATACCCACACACTACCAAAACTCAAACGGGAAGAAATAGAAGACTTGAACAGACCCATAACTAGTGAAGAAATTAAATTGGTAATCGAAAATCCCCCAACAAGTGAGAGTCCTGGGCCAAATGGCTTTCCAGAGGAATTCTACCAGACATTTAAAGCAGAGTTAGTACCTATTCTTCTCAAGCTGTTCCAAAAAATGGCAACAGAAGGAAAGCTTCTGTTCTCATTTTATGAAGCCAGCATTACCTTGATTCCCAAACCAAATACCCCACTAAAAAGGAGAAATATAGGCCAATATCTCTGATGTACATGGATGTAAAAATTCTCAACAAGATACTAGCAAATCGAATTCAACAGCATATAAAAAGAATTATTCACCATGATCAAATGGGATTCATTCCTGGGCTGCAGGGCTGGTTCAATCTTTGCAAATCAATCAACGTGATATGTCACGTTAATAGAAGAAAGGATAAGAGCCATATGATCCTGTCAATTGATGCAGAAAAAGCATTTGACAAAATATAGCATCCTTTCTTAATAAAAACCCTCAAGAAAGTTGGGATAGGAGGTACATACTTTGACATCATAAAAACCATATATGAAAGGCCCACAGCTAATATCATCCTCAATGGGGAAAAACTGAGAGCTTTTCCCCTGATCAGGAACAGGACCAGGATGTTCAGTCTCACCACATAGTGAATTTAACATAGTACTGGAAGTCCTAGCTTCATCAATCAAGCAACAAAATGAAATAAAAGGCATCTAAATTGGCAAGGAAGAAGTCAACCTTTCACTTTTCACAGATGACATGATACTCTACATGGAAAACCTGAAAGACTCCACCAAAAAATCATTAGAACTGATATATGAATTCAGCAAAGTCACAGGACATAAAATCAATGTACAGAAATTCGTTGCATTTCTATACACCAATAATGAAGCAACAGAAATCTCAAGGAATTGATCCCATTTACAATTGCACCATGACCCATAAAATACTTTGGAATAAATGTAACCAAGAGGTGAAAGATCTATACACTGAAAACTATAGGAAGCTTATGAAGGAAATTGAAGAAGACACAAGGAAATGGAAAAACATTCCGCGCTCATGGATTGGAAGAAGAAATATTGTTAAAATGTTGATACTTACCTAGAGCAATCTACACATTCAATGCAATCCCAGTAAAAAAAAGCAGCAGCATTCTTCTCAGAACAAACAATCCTAAAGTTTGTATGGAACCACAAAAGGCCATGAATAGCCAAAGTAATGTTGATAAAAGAAAACCAAAGCTGGAGGCATCACAATACCAGACTTTAGCCTGTACCACAAAGCTGTGATCATCAAAACAACATGGTATTGACACAAAAACAGACACATAGACTGATGGAATAGAATAGAGACCCCAGAATTGGACCCCCAAATGTATGGCCAACTAATCTTTGACAAAGCAGCAAAGAGTATTGAATGGAACAAAGTTTCTTTAGCAAATGATGCTGGGAGAACCGGACAGCAACATGCAGAAGAGTGAAACTGGACCATTTTCTTACACCATACACAAAAATAAGTTCAAAATGAATGAAAGACCTAAATGTGAGACAGGAAACCATTAGCATCCTGGAAGAGAAAACAGGAAACAACCTCTATGACCTTGGCCACAGTAACTTCATACTTGATACATCTCCAAAGGCAAGGGAAATAAAAGCAAAAATGAACTATTGGGACCTCATTAAGATAAAAAGCGTCTGCACTGCAAAGGAAACATCAAAGCTAAAAGGCAACCGATGGAATGGGAGAAGATATTTGCAAATGACATATCACATAAAGGGTTAGTACCAAAATCTATAAAGAATTTATCAAACTTAACACCCAAAAAATAATCCAGTGAAGAAATGGGCAGAAGACATGAATAGACATTTTTCCAAAGACATCCAAATGGCTAACAGACACATGAAAAGATGCTCAATATCACTCATCAGGTAAATACAAATTAAAACTACATTGAGATACCACCTCACACAGCTCAGAGTGGCTAAAAATTAACAATTCAGGAAACAACAGATGTTGGTGAGGATGTAGAAAAAGGGGAACTCTCTTGCATTGTTGTTGGGAATGCAAACTCGTGCAGCCACTCTGGAAAACAGTGTGGCAGTTTCTCAAAAAATTAATGATAGAACTACCCTACAACCCAGGAATAGCACTACTAGGAATTTTTCCCAAGGATACAGGTGTGCTTATTCATAGGGGCACTTACACCCCAATGTTTATGGCAGCTCTTTCAACAATAGCCAAATCATGGAAAGAGCCTAAATGTCCATCAATTGATGAATGGATAAAGAAGATGTGGTTTATATATACAATAGAACACTACTCGGCAATGAAAAAGAAAATCTTGCCATTTGCAGCAATGTGGATGGAACTGGAGGGTATTATGCTAAGTGAAATAAGTCAGAGAAAGATATGTTGTCACTCATGTTGAAATTGAGGAACTTAACAGAAGACCATGGGGGAAGGGAAAGAAAACAAAAAGTTACAGAGACTGAGGAAAACCATAAGAGACTTTTAAATACAGAGAACAAACTGAGAGTGGAAGGGTATTGGGGGGCAGGCAAAATGGGTGATGGGCATTGAGGAAGGCACTTGTTGGGATGAGCACTGGTTTTAAGTGATTAATCACTCCCGAAGCCAAGAGCACACTGTGTACACTGTATGTTAGCTAACTTGACAATATAATGGGAGTCCCAGAATAAAAGAAGAGAAGGAAAGGGGTAGGAAGAATATTTGAAGAAATAATGCCTGAAAGCTTCCCAAATTTGATGAAAAATATGAATCTACACGTTGAAGGAACTCAAGAAAATCCAAGTAAACCCAAAGATATTCACATGTAGACACATTGTAGTCAAACTGTAGAAAGCTAAAAACAAAGAGAAGCATCTTGAAAACAGGAAGAGAAAAATGATTTATCAAGATATCTTCCATAAAATTAACAACTAACAACAAGGAAAAGGATATTTGAACAGCAATTAAACCAGTTAGACATAAATGATATCTATACGTAAAGAACAAACTAAACCCATAGGTGAGTAGAAGAAAGGTAGTAATAGAGGTTGGAAAAGAAATAAATGGATATTGAAGGCAAAAAAGAGAATCCAGAAGACAAATATTTGGTTCTTCAAAAGATCAACAAAAATTACAAATTATTAGCTAGAATAAACAAGAAAGAGCTAGGCTTGTTACTAGAGTCAGGAGTGAAAGTGGGTGTCATTACTGACATTACACATCTGAAGATATTCATAAGAGACATTGTGAACAACTATGCCACAAATTGCATAACCCAGGTGAAAAGAAAAAAAGTCCTTAGGAAGATACAAACTACCCAAACTGACTCAAGATGCAATCTGTGTTCACAGATCAGAAAGCTTGTTAAGATGGCAATACTCCTTAAATTGATCTACAGAGTAAATGCAATCTCTGTCAAAATCCCACCTGCCTTTTTAAAAAATGGTCCTGACAGTCATATGGAAATGCAAGGAAGCTGCCTTTTTTGAAAAGTGGTCCTGAAAATCATATGGAAATGCAAGGAATCTAGATCACAAAAACATCTTGAAAAAGAACAAAGTTGGAGGATTCACATTTCCCAGTTTCAAAACTTTCTACAAAGCTAAAATAATGAAAACAGTGTGTTTACTGGCACAAGGATAGATAAATGGAATAGAATGTACATTCCAGAAATAGCTTCTTACCTTTGTCAATTGATTTATAAAGAGTGTCAAGACAATTTAATGTGAACATAATAGTGTTTTTAACAAATGGTTCTGGGGCAACTAGATTTTTATATAAAAAATGGACTTGGATCCCATGTCACACCATATAAAATATTAACTCAAAATAGATCGCAGTCATGCATTTACAGCCTATATAGCTCTTGGAAGAAACATAGGAGAAATTTTTCATGATCTTGGGTTAGGCAATAGTTTGTTATAAAAAGCACAAGAGACAATATTATATGTCAACTATACTCCAATTAAAAAAAATTAAATGCATGAGACAAAAAAAAAAACTGACTCTACCAAAATTAAGAAAAACTTTCGTGCTTCAGAGGATTCCATCAAGAAAAAGTGAATGGGCAATGTAAAGACTGAGAGAAAACATTTGCAAATCATTATCTGACTTAAAAGATTATGTCTAGAAGGTAAAACTCATAAAACTCAAAAATAGACTACCCAATTAAAAATGGGCAAATGTTTTGAATATATTTTTCTCCAAAGAAGATATAGAGGTGACCTGTAAGTACATGAAAATATGCTTATCATTAATTATTAGAGTACTACAAATTAGAAGCACCATCAGAGATACTATAGCTTGATAGCTAAACAGTTCCACTCCTAGACATATAACCAAGTGAAATAAAAACATGTGTCAATACAAAGCCCCTGTCAACTGATGTTCAGAGCAGCATTATTCCTATTATCCCAAATGTAAACCACTCAAGTGTCCATCAACTAATGATTGGATAATTAAAATAGGGTATGTCAATGCAGTGGAATATTATTCAGCAATAAATAGGAATGAAGTGCTGGTACATGCTACAGCATGGATGAACTTTGAAAATATTATGCTATGTGAAAAAAACTAACAAGAAAGACAATGAAAGACAATATATTGTAAATTCCACCAATTTGTCCAGAAGAGGCAGATCTATAGATCCAGAAAGAAGACTAAGTGATGCCTTGACTTGACATGTGGAAAGAGAGCATTGGACTGACTGCTAATAGGTATGGGATTTCTTTTTGGCTTAATGGTTCACAATTCTGTGACTACACTAAAACACACAGAAACATACACTTTATTCTTTATTTAATATATAATTTACTGTCAAGTTAGCTAACATGCAGTGTATACAGTGTGCTCTTTGTTTTAAGGGTAGATTCCCATGATTCATCGCTTATATACAACACCCAGTGCTCATCCCAACAAGTGCCCTCCTCAGTGCCCATCACTCATTTCCTCCCTCCACACCCTCATCGACCCTCCGTTTGTTTTCTGTATTTAAAAGACTTTTATGGTTTGCCTCCCTCCCTCTCTGTTTGAAACTATTTTTTCCCCTTCCCTTCCCCCATGGTCTTCTGTTAAGTTTCTCAAGTTCCACATATGAGTGAAAACTGTTATTCATTTTGAGAGAGAAGAGAGAAAGCGGGGGAGGGGCAGAGAGGGAGAAAGGGAATCCCAAGCAGGCTCCATGCTGTCTGCACAGAGCCCCATGTGGGGTCAATTTCAGGAGCTGTGAGATCATGACCCCAGCCAATATCAAGACTCTATTGCTCAACCAACTGAGCCACCCAGGCACCCCTGAAACATACACTTTAAAAGAAAGTGGACTTTATAATTGTGGGTATTATCTCAGTAAAACTTATAAAAATATATACCACAAATGCAGGGTTTCTTCTCAAACAGGCGTAAAGTGTCCCTATCCTTTGGGATGTGTAGAAAGAATATCTAGCATATATTAAATACTTTCTTTGGGTAAATGACTTTACACATGCTATATCTCTTAAAATGACCATCTTTGTGATATTATTATCCTTGTCATTTTACAGATAAGGAAATGTATGTTAGAGGTTAACTACTTTCCATAGGGATACATAGTAAGTGCTAGAGCCCAAGTCTGTCTTTTTTTTGCAAAGCCTATATACTTTTTATCCTCCCTTCTTTGGTTCATTGAAAAGATGTTTCATTGTTTTCATCGTGTTGTATGTTGTTATGTACATATGCATGTTTTTGCTCTAGGAAGGGTGATATAGAAGCACTAACTGCTCCATGGGGCACCTGGGTGGCTCAGTCGGTTGAGTGTCTGACTTTGGCTCAGGTCATGATCTCACAGTTCGTGAGTTCGGTTCGTGAGTTCGAGCCACGTGTCGGGCTCTGTGCTGACAGCTCCGAGTCTGGAGCCTGCTTCTGATTCTGTGTCTCCCTGCCCAATCCCCATTCATGCTCTGTCTCTCTCTGTCTTAAAAATAAGTAAATAAATAAAAAAGAAGTACTACTCCCTTTTTGATTATTGGCAAAAACAAGTTGAGAAAAAAATGTGCATTTTCTCTTCTCACACCACTTTATTAATTGCTAATTTCAAAGCTGGCCAGTCTGTTTGGTGTACTAAATAGAATTGGTGCAGTGTCGACAGATGCTTCTTGTCTGTTTGTAAACTGAAATTGGACTCCCAAATAAAGAAGATGAATGTTTCAGGGGAGGAGATTTTCCTTGGCATAAAAATAGAAATTTGCTCTCAAGTTGGTTAATAAGGTAGGCCTTCAGTTCCACAAAGCAGTTTAGAAAAGCATGAAATAATCTTAATTTTCAAATATGTATATGCATTGGTTTTGGAGTTGGTATTGTCATATTAAAGTTGAGCTGGTTTTGGGGGGTACCTGGGTGGCTCAGTCAGTTAAGTGTCAGACTTCACTCATGATCTCATGGTTTGTGAATTTGAGCCCCACCATTGCACTCTGCACCGATAGCACTCACTTGTTCTCTCCCTCTCTCAAAAATTAAAAAAATAAAAATTAAAAAAAAAAGTTCAGCTGGTTTTGAGAAAATTATATACGTATCTATGTGCCTCTTGTAAGAGGCAGACTACCTTAATACATTGATAATGATTCTCTGTACAGAATGTTTGAGGAACAGGGTACTTACTGTCCCTGGGTCTCATTTTCTAAAACAAAGCACTGTGTTAGCTAGTCCTGAGGGTCCTTTCCAGCGCTTTGATTATCTAACACTGACTAGCATACAGGCACACCAGCAAACCTGCCGAGAATTCCTCAGAATCATTAATGATTATTCATGGCAAGGGAAGCAGGGGTAACATTGACTCTGAAAGCCGATCCTTCTCACTGTAGAAGTGCGCTCTTGTGTTACAGTGTTTTTGTATATGAGAAATGCCACCTGCCAGTACTTGAAGGTCTCTGAGCACAAGGTATCGACTCAGTGCCCTTCATGTTAAAACATCTCCTGCAAGCCTCGCACAGTGTACCTGTGGTGAGGGCAGTAGTATGGATGCTCATATTGATGTTTTTTAGGAGTGTTTGCTACACATTTCCAGCTTGATCTTTGTATCTTACCAAAAGATTCATGACAAATCAAAGATATCTTTTTTTTTTTTTTTTAGTATAGATTATGGCTGTTTTGCTTTTAAGCACAATTTTTTGAGATACACTAAACTGAAAGTCCTTTCAGTACCTTCCATATATCTTTAGTGGGATTCTATGGTAAAAAAATATTTGAAAGAAGAACAAATGTATGCTAATATTGTCTCAGAAAGAAAAATTATAATTGTTTTACAGAATCACAAGGTTTTTTATTGAACCTCTTTTTGTCATTGTAGGACAGATTCATTTTTAGGGATATAAACTAAAAATTATTCATGAGTTCTCTACAAGTATAACCAATAGTCTAAATTTAGTACAATAGGTTAAAAATTTAGGACAATATTTTAAATTTAACTTTATTTTTAATTAGCAATATGAGATAAAGATAGATTATTTACATTATTTACAACTCAAATTTACTTAAAACGTTGTTCTTTTTGTTTCAATTCCAAGGATAGTTTACCCTAGGACCGGGAGGAGTCAAGGTTGCCAAAATGGGCAACCATATACTGGAAAGGGTTGAACAGGATTTCTAGAGACTAGTCTTTTCTGTTGCTGGAAGTAGTAAGAGCTTGCTATGTTCTAAATTATTGTTAGTTATAACTTCAACAGCTTCAAGAACCAGAAACCAATAGCACCGAACTAAAGAGACACCATTTTGAACCTTGGAACTGTTTAGAATTCACAAACCATGCTCTCCCATAATCACATCTTATAGTTAAATTTTTTTCCCCCTAAGATAATAAGAAAAATATACACTTAATGCAAAAATTTTGGAAAATACAAAATAGAGAAGAAGATTAAAAATGTTCTTGCTAACATTTTGGTATGTTTCATTCTAGCTATGATAGTCTTTTAATAAACTTTTGTACTTTATGAATCTGGCCTGTATTTGTGAGGAATTTTGCCAAAACACTAATGTGAGGTAATTCTGGGAGAGTTGTATCAAATGGTTCTATATACTTACAGAAGCCTGTGTCAACACAAAATGAACAAACCTTTTAGAGTTTCTCAAAAAAAAAAAAAAAATTTTATTTGAGCCCAACTGAGGACAGCTGTCTGGGATACATCATCTTCACAAAGAAGAGAGTGCTCCAGAAAAGAATGTCTAATACAAGGTTACATTTTTTTTTGTTGTTACATCAAGAGTTACAAATCCTCATGATGAAGGACATTTCAGAAAATTACAAACTTTATCTGATGCGTTCAGTATGTGCCAAGTTGCAGGCTTCAGAAGTGTGGAAACAGAATTTAGGGAGATTTTTTATTCTTATCTTTAGTTTGAAATGTTTCTTTTAGGTTATTTGCTAACAAAACAGATGTACAATGTGTGCTCAGGGCTGAAATAGAGCCTGTGCTTTGAAGTTTGGTAAAGTCATTTTGACCTTGGTAAAAGTATAGCTTCCCTGGGAGCCCAGGGGCAGGACCCACAAATATTAAAAGTTGAAAGTTTCTTTTATCATGTGTTTACAATCCAAGAAATGTATGATAACACCTGGTTCATCTGTTTTCTGGGCCTTTTATAGTACAAGCTTCTGGGTTGTTTACTTGGGAAAATTAGGTGCAGTTAATGGGCTATGCTTTACAAGGTAGGCAGATACCTTGGCTTTATTCTATGGAGAAAAAGATACTGTAAAAACCAGCATGGGATAAATACAGGCAAGGATGTCTGGAAGGAAACAAATGTTTAAGCAAACCTTGAGATGTTGTCCTGTGAGTAATTTAGAAAGACTGTTTGAACTGTGTATCAGACACGTCTTTTTCACATTCTCAGATTTTTATGATCTCATGTGTGTGTCACCCTTGGCCACTTGCTCCACCTCAGTCACTGCTATGGTGACATACTTCATGCAGGCTGAGTGATACCACTGCCTGAAGCCAGCAACCACATACCCAGACTCAGACATTCCCAAAGAATTAAATATGCAATTTGGTAAGTATTATTTGGAGCATAAAAGAACACTAAAAGAGGCAAGGAAAGTTTTACCAGGACTTGAAAGTTTAATTTCAGAGTTTATCAGATCAACAAATTGGAGAGGAGGGATTGCCATGGAGAAGAGGACAGACCTGGAGCTCAATTAGAAAGTTGTTGCAGGGGCACCTGGATGCCGATTGAGTGTCTGACTTCGGCTCAGGTCATGATCTCATGGTTTGTGAGTTCAAGCCCCAAGTCAGGCTCACTACTGTTCGTGTGGAACCTGCTTCGGATCCTCTGTCTCCCCTTCTCTTTCTCTCTGCCCCTCCCCCACTCATGCTCTCTTGGTTTCTCTCTCAAAAAAAAAAATATGTTGCAATAATTCTCATACCAATGAAATAAAACTATGAGTGGCTTGGGAAATGGAATAAGAGAATTAATCTGAAACAGAATTATGTGATAGAATTGACAAAATTTATGAGCTTTGAAAGGATGTAATAGGAGGTGAAAGCAGGTGAGAAAAGGAATAGCTAAGAGGAATCCTAGGTTCCTGGTTTAGGCAATTAGGTTGATAATGCAGCTATTAATCATGGTATTTAGGTAGAAAACTCTTTAGGTTACAGTGGTAGTAAGATCATTGTTTGATATTTTACATTCATTATGCTTGTAGCATATCCAAGTGGAAGTCTGTAAGGGGCAGTTAGGCTATAGAGAGAAATAGGGGGAAAGATTAGAGCTAGGACCTTTGACTTCCAGTTAACTGGAGACTGGGTCTGTATAGGCATGGAAAAGAGAATATAAAATGAAAAGGGGTATATATATAACCAAGGATGGAAATTCTAGGCAACACTAACATTCATGGTGCAGGAAAAGGAGAGTGAAGTAAACTAAATGAAAAGAAGTAAGGAGATGAAAAGATAATGAAATGACGGAGAAATTATTTAAGAAGTGCTAGTATCCAAGGAATTTGAGGGTCTGTGTTCTCATGATAAACTGTAAAATTCTAAGACCAACAGGAATTGCATATTAAGATAAATTATTCCCAGTTCTTGTAAGAATACTTCAGGATATCTGTTGCTGGTTATGGAGGGGCCTTCTAATAATATCGGTTTCTTAGGTTTGAATACTTAGTGGCATAAACCAAGTTATTTCCATGAAGCTTTTATACTGTCTCTGTTGGTGACTGGAAGCTTCTTTGTGTTACATTCCTATCACATTTACATTCACTTGACATTCAACAAATGTTTATAGAGTGCCCACCCTGTATGAGAGATAGGATACAGTGGTGAATTAAAGAGGCAAAGACACTTGTCCTTGAGAAGCTAACATTCAAGAGACAGAACGAAAATTTAGCACAATACATATTTTTATACGGGGTGATAAGTGCTATGAAAAAACTAAAATGGAATAAGTAAGATCAGAGGTATAGTGGGCAGAGAGGTTTGCAGCTGGGCAGTTTGCTATATTAAATAGTGTGGGGATCTCACTGAGAACGTGAGGTTGATCAAATACAAAGAGGAGAAGGAGTTAGCCAAGTGGATACATGAGGATGGAGTATACCAGGCTGAAGAAAAGATACAGCAAATGCTCAAGATAGGTGCGTGTCCAGCTTGTGTTGGGATCTGGGAGAAGATTGTGGATATAAACAGAATAAGCAGGGAAGAGAAGGTAGATGACATAGGGCCTTGTCTGACTCTTATTAGCAGTAAGAAAAGAATCATTTGCAGGTTTTAATCAAAGGAATGACCTGATCTGACTTGCCTTTCAAAGGATTATTTGGCTGCTCTGTTGAGAATAAATTTGTTTGCTTTTTTGGAGACTTCCATGGTTACTTCTTCTCTGTGATGCATGAAAAGAAATAGGAGACCTAGGAAAAGATTACATACAGATAAAAGATGATAATAATTTCAGGGTGATATCAGTGAAATAGTGAGAAATGGATGGACTCTGGACGTATTAGGTATATAAATTCTATAGTGTTTCCTTTGTAATAATGCAATCTTGTATAGTAGTCAGCTGTTCCAAACATTTGGCAAAGGACCTTATGAAAAAAATATTTTGTGAGGTGTTTTAATCTAGTGCTAATATGTTACAGTCAAATTCACCTTCTTCCTAAAATTTATCCTAACTGGCATTGCAATTATTGCTGTTTAAGTCACTAGACTCAGTAAATATGTGTTTGTTGGGTTTCCTGGTATGTAAAAAAAAGATGACTTATAAAGTGATAGGAATTATACCTGTAGTTTTTCACTGGCTTTAGATCTCACAGATTCTGTACTTCAAATCTCTGAATATCTAAATAATTATCTTGATATGACTCTCTAGGTTATGCTGGTCCAGTTGGTATACTTTGCATGTTGCAAACTATAGTCATTTTAAGTTAATGCCTTTAAATTATGAGACATGTAGTATTGTATTATTACTGGCCAAGGCCTTTGTGAGAGGCTGTTATGAATGCAAAATTTGGTTCAATTAAGAGGCACATTTGGATGACTTCATAAATATTGATTAAAATACATGCTGGTCCAAGAAAATTACAATTTCCATGGTTTGAACAAATAATGCAGTTCTGCAACAATGTTGATTTTATTTTCCAAATTTGAGTTTTCTTCAACAGATAGCATTTGAATGCTCTTCTGTTTAAAGTTAGACGTGGCACCGTATTGAATTGTCCAATTATCTTTTAATGGCATCTTTACTACAAAACAGGTATGATAAGCAAACCTTCAAAGCAAGTGTTTTTACTTCTATTTTACTAAAATAAAAATAGTAAAAACTACTTTTGGCTAACAATCTAAATTGTTACAACATATAAGCAAATGAGCACAATGTATATGTGCATGTACATGTGCACACTGATGAGTGTTTGTGTACACATACACATATACAAGCCCATGATGTTTAACTGTATCACCAGCTAATGGAATTAAGCTCAACATAGCTATTAAATTTGTATCCATTGTGTCATGTGTTTTCATTAAGTACAATTAAATGATGAGATGCATTGGTTTTCTCTAGTTAGTAACCTAAGGCCTAAATCTCACATTTAACCTGAATATTATGAATATCGGTTTTTGATTAAGGGCATGACAAATGTATCATTTGTTTTAAGGTTAAAAAGAGTAGAAATTTAAAGATGTTACATGAATCGGCAGGTCACATTTCTTGTGGTTTGTAATATTATAAGCGACTGAATTATTTAATTGCCTACATTATACTTTCTGAGACAGATTTTGCAATAGCATGGTTATCAAGGAATAATATTAAAATTTTGAGTTAACTTTTTGTTAATACCTCCATTTTATTTGGGTAACAAAACAGAGCTGGAGTGAAAAACAGCTATTTTAAAAACACAATGGAAGGTCACTGCTCTGCCCCTGTGGGAGTGGCGTAATTTCTCTCCTAAAGTACCTGGACATTTTTTAACAAGACACCTTGAGAGACCTCTTTATGTTGGAAAGCAAGAGCCCTCCAGGGTATGGTTTGAAGGAGACTGATGGCTAGACTGCTCAGCATAAGAAATAAACGGTTACTTGAAGGTGGGAGTGACCCAGGAGAGAAGAAGAGAGGGTCAGAAACACAATAGCAGGTAGGGGACAGTAGAGAAATATCAAGACTGAGAAATTCCTAGGAGAGGGATGGTTAAAGGACTGTCCTTGTTTTTGGTGTTGAATATCAGGAGCGTAATCCTCCACATCTTGCTCTATCACACACACCTTTAGTAGTGTCTGCTCTATACACAAATTTCTTGACTGAATGGTGTTTGATAAAACAAAGGAAAAGGTTGTATATCTGTGATGGTTGCTGAACAGAGAAAGGAGAAGAAATATGTTGGGTCAAACATAAGTGAGAATTTAGCAAGAGAAGAAATCAGAATTAGAGATAACAAAAGACAAGCTTCCAGATTTGGGGAAAATTCTCTCTAAGGAGATTTCTTCTCCCTGGACATGAGATAGGAATTAGAGGAAATCATAAAGCAGAGGATGACCTCAGCTGATATCTGGATTACATTTGCCTTGGTTGTTGCTTTGAATCTTCACACAAGTCACTTCTATATTCAAAAAACTTAACCAACAATTTTGAATGTAGAAGGATTTGTTCTAACCCCATTAGTGGAGGCAGCTTGGCATTCCTGGGCCCCTTGCTGTTTGGGAATCTCTGAGATATTTCAAACATTCAAAAATTCTAACAAAAATTGAATAGCTTCTCATGATGAGTTGACATGAGCTAACGAATCTGTCAAATATCTCCTCTGTAATAGAATTATATCCACTCAGTTGATAATTGTGTAATGGTATCTCATGCCTATCAGAAGCTCTGATTAGCAGTTAGATGTCTTTGAAGGAAAAGGAGGAGAAAACAATTATTAAAAATTTCAATTCTATTTCTGCTCCTTCCTTCTGGGTTGAGGTGAGCTTTTTCGTTTCGAAGTCATCTGTGTTCCTTGAGCAGACAATAAGACTACAGAACTGCAGCAAAGACAGAGGTCTGTTAACTCCTAAACCCAATCCCTTCTTAGAAATCTATTTCACTGTAAAATGGGTGGAAATGGCCCAGCTGTCTTGTTAACTATAGGCAGCTTCTCAAGGAAGTTAATAAAACTCTCAATAGAAGTATCTACAAACTTATGGTGGTGGCTGCAGACACAGAGCCCTTGGAGATTTCTCACATCTCCTATTGTGGTTTGAAGAGTGTGCTTCAAAGGACCTGAGATGATCATTGTCTAGTCACCAGCAAAAAAAAAAAAAAAAGATATGTGCAGCCAAAAATATTCAGGCCATCCTGCAGTCCCGTTGTCTAAAACACAGATCTCAGCCAAATCTCCTACCGATTTCCACCCTTCCAACACTGCCAGAGAATTATGCAATATGCATTGTCTTTGAATCAGTCATTGATGTTTTGTTTTGTTTCAAGGTTCATTCTTTAAAACTGTAGTCCAGAATCTGACTAATTGATTTTTTTAAATTTATATTTATAAATGATTTTGGTGGATAAAGAACACTTTTTTTTAAGTTTATTTATTTGAGAGAGACAGAATGCAAGTGAGGGGAGAGGCAGAGAGAGACGGAGAATCCCAAGGAGGCTCCTTGAGGTCAGCACAGAGCCCAGTGTGGGGCTCGAACTCACAAAACCATGAGATCATGACTTGAGCCAAAATCACAAGTCAGATGTGTAACTGACTGAGCCACCTAGGCACCCACTGATTTTTTTTAAATACAATTTTCACACAGCTATTTTAAACATTAGGTAAGAACTAGAAAGCATCCTTGGCCTAGGAAAGATATCTGGTCACAGTTTTCATTAACTAGCTTTTATTGAACACCTATTATGTGTGAAATTCAAGAAGGTGCATAGTGATACTTTAGGGACTATTTTCACCCTCTAAAATTTGACGGCCTTGAGAATAAGCATCATCAACTTAAAAATATTTTAATGTTTGTTTATTTATTTTGAGAGAGAGAGAGCACTAGCAGGGATGGGCAGAGAGAGAGGGAGAGATAATCCCAAACAGGTTCCATCCTGTCAGCACAGAGCCCCATGTGGGGCTTGAGCCCACAAACTGTGAGATCATGACCAAGCATCATCAACTTTTTATTCTTTGCCTGACACAGTGTTCCATACATGTGAGATGGATGAGGAGGTTTCCTTTTTCCTTTCTAGAGACTTAGGGAATGAGACTTTTAAGGAAGAGGAGGAGGGACAAGGTATTAAAATGGAGGATTTGGGGGAAAGACTGACCCCTAGCTACAGCCAACAACAGATCTTGAATCTGAGGAAATATCTCTGTGACAATTCGTTACCTCATTTGGGACATTTGTATCAACTTGTAGAGCTCTTAGAAATGAATCCTGCCAAAATATAGATCCTTCACTGAATCAGAAATAGAGTGTCAAGTGACTCATTTATTCTTGTGAGTACCCTGGTTAAGAATTATATTCTAATTTGGAGGTGTTTTTCAGTTTCTGTGATCTCTTTCAAAACATGTTGATAGAGTTCATGGAGAAAATTCATTAACAAGATACTTGAAATCAGCAAATCTGACTTCATCACTAATTAGCAGTGTCTGTGCTGACATCCCATTGATGGTGTTTTGAGGACCATAACATGTTAAAGTTTTGTTATAAATTTTAAGGTGCTGTAAAGGTTCAGATCTTGCATATTATAGAATAGTAGCTAAGATCCTGGTACTTGAAGACAGATCCTAGATTTGAGTCTTATTTCTGCCTTGTGTTAATTGTATAGCTTTGGGCATGTCATTTAGCCTCCCTGAGGCTCAGTTATTTTACTCCCTGACACCTACTGAGTGTCAGGTATTATTTATAACCATGGTATTGTTTTTTCTGTTGCCACTTGTTTTAAGGCAAATTTATTCTATAAAATAATATAAAGAATCTTGTGCTGTCAGTCATTTTTTTGTGGCAAGCATATAGGGCTAGTTTTCTTGGGACTGCATTATAAGGTGATTAATAGCATGATTTTGGAAAAAAAACAAAACTGATCTCAGAGCAAAGAGTAGAGAGTCTTCTATATTGGGTAAAAAACAAACAACAGCAACAAAAAATAAAACAACAACAAACAACAGACAAAAAAACAAACAAAAACAAAAACATTACACTAAATTTGTCTAAGACGTACACAAAATTCTACTGTGGTACATAAACTATTCAAACAACATGCATTAACATCTTTTCATACATAGGGACTTTAGGAAAGAAAGAGTTTAGAGTAACAGCCAAGTTATTGTATATTTCCTTACAGATAAAATACTGGCAACAAGGAAATGAACGCAAGCAAGAAAAATCCTGCCGGTGCCGGCTGAGGTGTCCAGAACAGCCCTGTTTCCTGTACTGCCAATTGTGGTAAGTAATGGCTGTGGTACAGGCAGTGGTGTGTGTGCAGAATACTATTTCACCTGTCTGGGTTTATGGAATTGCTGGAGAGCAAGAAAGCAGCTGTATTTAGGGAAAGGTCTTGGATGTGAGCAAGATTGGTGTTAGAAAGGTTTTGTTTGACTAAGAGGACATATTATTGACAATATGTGAAGACAATTATTTGGGTTGCCCTGAGAATCTACATAAATGCATACTATGAAATAAAATTGAAGAATCTTGAAGAGTTATGTGAGACAATGGTCTTAGATTTCATGGCTCTTTAGTATGGGAAGTGTTAAGGAAAGAATGGAGTTATATTATTAGGCAGAAGCTCTGTCAAGTAAAGCAGCATGTGTTTTGAGGGATAGTGCCAATTCCTGGTAGATTTGACAATATTCTCTGATTTTTATAAAAAATCAAAATCTTCCAAACTTCACAAAAGATGAATTTCATTGTATTTTTAAAATTTTTTTTAATGTTTATTTCTGAGACAGAGACAGAGGATGAGTGGGGGAGGGGAAAGAGAGAGGGAGGCACAGAATCAGAAGCAGGCTCCAGGCTCTGAGCTGTCAGCACAGAGCCCGACACGGGGCTTGAACTCACAAACTGCGAGATCATGACCTGAGCCAAAGTTGGTTGCCCAATAGACTGAGCCACCCAGGTGCCCTCTTTTTTTTTAAAATTGAACTTGACATGTTTAACTGATATGAAGGTGGTAACTGAAGAGAACTCTCAATTAAATATTAGGAAACATCATTGCCCTTTTAAAATGCAAATAACCATTTTGTTTCCTTAGTCTCCCTCATTCCTTCTTTGATCTGCTTCTTAAAGGTGGATGATTCCCATTTTTTCTTCGGAGTCTCTCCATCTTCCTTCTTTCTTTTTTTTCCTAGTAATTACATTGTCGTTTAAACATTATGTTAAATATTCAAGGCACCATTAGTTATAAACAATTAAGAAGACATGATCTTTGCCCCAGGGTTCATGTGTTAGGACAGAAAGGTAAGACAGTTTGTAATAATATAATGTGATAAAGGCTATGTGATTTGGAAACACAAAAGAGGTGACATTTGAAGTTCCATAAAATCTAAATGAGTCTTGAAGAAGGGAGCATTTCAGGAATGGGGAATGTGCAAAGACTTAGCATGGGGTGTGAAAATGCATAGTGTCTTGGGAGACCCCTAAGTCATTTTGTGTGTTTGGAATATAGAATGTATGTTGGAATGTGCAACAGCTGAAGCTAAGTGGTTAACTAATCATTTTCCATGTTATCCTGCAGGTAGTGCAGAGTAATAAGAGGTTTTTAAGCACTCAGTGGGCTATCTCATTTCTTTTCATGGCTTAACCAGCATCCCTAAGTTAGTTATTCCCAAATCTTTACCTGCAGTTCTGACTTTGTTCCTTAGTGTCCTAATCATATTCAAAACTGTTGCCTTATTATTATCCTGCTGTTACTCAAACGAGTCCACTCAAAAGAACTTACTTTGCTCCTTTAAATTCTTCCTTCCTTTCTGCTCTGTTTCATGTTGCCATTTCTCTCAAGTCAGTCAGGCTGAACATCTTAGTGCCATTTTCACCTTTCCTCTTTATTTCCATTTCCTCATAGTCTTTTGTTAACCAAACCCTATGATTTTGCTCCCAAGCACCTCACACCCATTTCCCCACTTCTGTTCCTACTGACACTTCTACAGGGCTCAGACTCTCCTTCCTTCTCATCCTGACTTTAACAATGGCTTTAAATGACTGTAACATTAACTTTAAATGATTTGGTTATTTTCTTTTTCATTTCTAATCCATTTTGAATATAATGGCACCAGAATTTTCTCCCAGAAATGTGGATCTCATAATTCCTATGCTCAAAAACATTTAATGGTTCTTCACTTATGGAATAAAGTACAGAATCCTTAGGGTCACATTCAGGGCCCATGATCATCATCTGTGTTTTTTCTTTCTAAAAATATCTTCTTCCCGTTTCCTTCTCCTTTTTCTAACCTTCCTCATAAGTATTTCTTGTCATAAATCATCATTCTTGGTGCCACCATAATATCAAAAAAACAAAACAAAACAAAACTCTTCTTACATATCTTACCTTATATTAAACTTTATTCCTTTAATTGAGTATGTGTTTTTAGAAGAAAGAGTATATTTAGTTGTCTATTGCTGTCTAATTGCCCCCACATTTAGCCCCTTAAAATAACACACATTTATTATCTCACAGTGTCATCGGGTGAGGAATCAGGTACAGTTTAACTGGGTCTTCCTGCTCAAGTCTCTCAACAAGGTTGAAATCAAGGTGTCATTTGGAGCTAGAATCATCTCAAGGTTCAGTTGTGGGGGGTGGGGGGTCTGCTTCTAGCACACTCACTTGTTGCAGAATTCACTTTCTTCCAGGTTGTTGGACCAAGGGCCTCAATTTCCACCTTGTTGGCCAAAGACCGGCCTCCATTTTTTGCCATATGGGCTTCTCCATAGGGTAGCTTTTAACATGACAGCTTGTTTTATCAAAGAAAGAGGGAGAAAAGGAGGGAGGGACAGACAAAAAAGGAAGTCATAGTCTTTCATAATCTGATCTTGGAAGTGACATCCCATCCTTTTTGCCATATTCTGTTCATTAGAAGCAAACAGAAGTGAAATGAGGTGAAACCTTCTCACTTCATTTGGTCAAGATGATCACAACCCACTAGAAAGAGAGAGAGAGAGAGAGAGAGAGAGGATAGTGTGAGGGAGATTACCCCATGATACCATTTTCTTGAATTTCACTTGAGGTCAACAGTAAAAGTACACACTGGAAATCAGTTCCAGGTAATTTCTAATTTTTTTTCAATATTTTAGGTTTCTTAATTTTTATGTAGTTGTTTCTTTAAGCATTTTAAAATTTAAGGAATTGCTAAGTTTGAAGTGATTTTTCTCTATAAGGTATAAATTTGAGGTATTAATAGTTTTGAAATTTAATACTGTTTACTTAAAAGTTTTAGAAATACTATGGTTTTTTTTACATTAGTTTAAAATAGTTAACTTTTTATGTTATCTTTAATAATAAGCAAAAGAATATTTTGATAGGTATTATAGGCCCAACTCTTGGGGACTATTATTATATTATAGCTACTTCATTTTATAATTCAGAAATATTATACTTTGACTCCAATGAATTATTTTTATATGCCTTTTCAATGTTATAAACAGATTAAGAGAGTATAATATGAAGAAGAGAATAAATTCCTTTAGAAATATTCCTGGTTTCGCTTAAGGTTTTATTCATTACTTGGTTCAAAATAACTTTGGCTTGATCTTTTTCTATGTGTGTATGATCTATTTTTGAGATGTTTGAGACCAAAAGAATAAAGCTTAAGTTCCCAGGAGCAGCCAAATAATTGCATTTTGAGTTTGTAAAATCCTTTCTTTTTAAGCTGACAATAGTGATGAAACATTTGCATTTGAACCTAGCAGCATGTAGATTTGAAAGTTTGTAATGAATAAAATTGTGAATTAAATGAGGGAGAGAAATGTTACTCTTTTTAAAAAAACCTTTAATGGAACCATTAAATATGGATTATAAAGCAATTTATTTTTCAAGCAACACATTACATTATCAACTTTTTCAGATCTTTATAAATTTGTTCATATATTTTCTTCCCTAAACTTCTCTCTTCAGGAGCAATTTTTTTTTTTTTTTTTAATATATGAAATTTACTGTCAAATTGGTTTCCATACAACACCCAGTGCTCATCCCAAAAGGTGCCCTCCTCAATACCCATCACCCACCCTGCCCTCCCTCCCACCCCCCATCAACCCTCAGTTTGTTCTCAGTTTTTAACAGTCTCTTATGCTTTGGCTCTCTCCCACTCTAACCTCTTTTTTTTTTCTTTCCTTCCTTCCCCTCCCCCATGGGTTTCTGTTATGTTTCTCAGGATCCACATAAGAGTGAAACCATATGGTATCTGTCTTTCTCTGTATGGCTTATTTCACTTAGCATCACACTCTCCAGTTCCATCCATGTTGCTACAAAAGGCCGTATTTCATTTTTTCTCATTGCCACGTAGTATTCCATTGTGTATATAAACCACAATTTCTTTATCCATTCATCAGTTGATGGACATTTAGGCTCTTTCCATAATTTGGCTATTGTTGAGAGTGCCGCTATAAACATTGGGGTACAGGTGCCCCTATGCATCAGTACTCCTGTATCCCTTGGATAAATTCCTAGCAGTGCTATTGCTGGGTCATAGGGTAGGTCTATTTTTAATTTTCTGAGGAACCTCCACACTGCTTTCCAGAGCGGCTGCACCAATTTGCATTCCCACCAACAGTGCAAGAGGGTTCCTGTTTCTCCACATCCTCTCCAGCATCTATAGTCTCCTGATTTCTTCATTTTGGCCACTCTGACTGGCGTGAGGTGATATCTGAGTGTGGTTTTGATTTGTATTTCCCTGATAAGGAGCGACGTTGAGCATCTTTTCATGTGCCTGTTGGCCATCCGGATGTCTTCTTTAGAGAAGTGTCTATTCATGTTTTCTGCCCATTTCTTCACTGGGTTATTTGTTTTTCGGGTGTGGAGTTTGATGAGCTCTTTATAGATTTTGGATACTAGCCCTTTGTCCGATGTGTCATTTGCAAATATCTTTTCCCATTCCGTTGGCTGCCTTTTAGTTTTGTTGGTTGTTTCCTTTGCTGTGCAGAAGCTTTTTATCTTCATAAGGTCCCAGTAATTCACTTTTGCTTTTAATTCCCTTGCCTTTGGGGATGTGCCGAGTAAGAGATTGCTACAGCTGAGGTCAGAGAGGTCTTTTCCTGCTTTCTCCTCTAATGTTTTGATGGTTTCCTGTCTCACATTCAGGTCCTTTATCCATTTTGAGTTTATTTTTGTGAATGGTGTGAGAAAGTGGTCTAGTTTCAGCCTTCTGCATGTTGCTGTCCAGTTCTCCCAGCACCATTTGTTAAAGAGACTGTCTTTTTTCCATTGGATGTTCTTTCCAGCTTTGTCAAAGATGAGTTGGCCATACGTTTGTGGGTCTAGTTCTGGGGTTTCTATTCTATTCCATTGGTCTATGTGTCTGTTTTTATGCCAATACCATGCTGTCTTGATGATGACAGCTTTGTAGTAGAGGCTAAATTCTGGGATTGTGATGCCTCCTGCTTTGGTCTTCTTCTTCAAAATTACTTTGGCTATTCGGGGCCTTTTGTGGTTCCATATGAATTTTAGGATTGCTTGTTCTAGTTTCGAGAAGAATGCTGGTGCAATTTTGATTGGGATTGCATTGAATGTGTAGATAGCTTTGGGTAGTATTGACATTTTGACAATATTTATTCTTCCAATCCATGAGCAGGGAATGTCTTTCCATTTGTTTATATCTTCTTCAATTACCTGCATAAGCTTTCTATAGTTTTCAGCATACAGATCTTTTACATCTTTGGTTAGATTTATTCCTAGGTATTTTATGCTTCTTGGTGCAATTGTGAATGGGATCAGTTTCTTCATTTGTCTTTCTGTTGCTTCATTGTTAGTGTATAAGAATGCAACTGATTTCTGCACATTGATTTTGTATCCTGCAACTTTGCTGAATTCATGTATCAGTTCTAGCAGACTTTTGGTGGAGTCTATCGGATTTTCCATGTATAATATCATGTCATCTGCAAAAAGCGAAAGCTTGACTTCATCTTTGCCAATTTTGATGCCTTTGATTTCCTTTTGTTGTCTGATTGCTGATGCTAGAACTTCCAGCACTATATTGAACAACAGCGGTGACAGTGGGCATCCCTGTCGTGTTCCTGATCTCAGGGAAAAAGCTCTCAGTTTTTCCCCGTTGAGGATGATGTTAGCTGTGGGCTTTTCATAAATGGCCTTTATGATCTTTAAGTATGTTCCTTCTATCCCGACTTTCTCAAGGGTTTTTATTAAGAAAGGGTGCTGGATTTTGTCAAAGGCCTTTTCTGCATCGATTGACAGGATCATATGGTTCTTCTCTTTTTTTTTGTTAATGTGATGTATCACGTTGATCGATTTGCGAATGTTGAACCAGCCCTGCATCCCAGGAATGAATCCCACTTGATCATGGTGAATAATTCTTTTTATATGCTGTTGAATTCGATTTGCTAGTATCTTATTAAGAATTTTTGCATCCATATTCATCAGGGATATTGGCCTGTAGTTCTCTTTTTTTACTGGGTCTCTGTCTGGTTTAGGAATCAAAGTAATACTGGCTTCATAGAATGAGTCTGGAAGTTTTCCTTCCCTTTCTATTTCTTGGAATAGCTTGAGAAGGATAGGTATTATCTCTGCTTTAAATGTCTGGTAGAACTCCCCTGGGAAGCCATCTGGTCCTGGACTCTTATTTGTTGGGAGATTTTTGATAACCGATTCAATTTCTTCGCTGGTATATGGGTCTGTTCAAGCTTTCTATTTCCTCCTGATTGAGTTTTGGAAGAGTGTGGGTGTTTAGAAATTTGTCCATTTCTTCCAGGTTGTCCACTTTGCTGGCATATAATTTTTCATAGTATTCCCTGATAATTGTTTGTATCTCTGAGGGATTGGTTGTAATCATTCCATTTTCATTCATGATTTTATCTATTTGGGTCATCTCCCTTTTCTTTTTGAGAAGCCTGGCTAGAGGTTTGTCAATTTTGTTTATTTTTTCAAAAAACCAACTCTTGGTTTCGTTGATCTGCTCTACAGTTTTTTTAGATTCTATATTGTTTATTTCTGCTCTGATCTTTATTATTTCTCTTCTTCTGCTGGGTTTAGGCTGCCTTTGCTGTTCTGCTTCTATTTGCTTTAGGTGTGCTGTTAGGTTTTGTATTTGGGATTTTTCTTGTTTCTTGAGATAGGCCTGGATTGCAATGTATTTTCCTCTCAGGACTGCCTTCGCTGCATCCCAAAGCGTTTGGATTGTTGTATTTTCATTTTCGTTTGTTTCCATATATATTTTAATTTCTTCTCTAATTGCCTGGTTGACCCACTCATTTGTTAGTAGGGTGTTCTTTAACCTCCATGCTTTTGGAGGTTTTCCAGACTTTTTCCTGTGGTTGATTTCAAGCTTCATAGCATTGTGGTCTGAAAGTATGCATGGTATAATTTCAATTCTTGTAAACTTACGAAGGGCTGTTTTGTGACCCAGTATATGATCTATCTTGGAGAATGTCCCATGTGCACTCGAGAAGAAAGTATATTCTGTTGCTTTGGGATGCAGAGTTCTAAATATATCTGTCAAGTCCATCTGATCCAATGTATCATTCAGGGCCCTTGTTTCTTTATTGACTGTGTGTCTAGATGATCTATCCATTTCTGTAAGTGGGGTGTTAAAGTCCCCTGCAATGACCACATTCTTATCAATAAGGTTGCTTATGTTTATGAGTAATTGTTTTATATATCTGGGGGCTCGGGTATTTGGCGCATAGACATTTATAATAGTTAGCTCTTCCTGGTGGATAGACCCTGTGATTATTATATAATGCCCTTCTTCATCTCTTGTTACAGCCTTTAATTTAAAGTCTAGTTTGTCTGATATAAGTATGGCTACTCCAGCTTTCTTTTGGCTTCCAGGAGCATGATAAATAGTTCTCCATCCCCTCACTCTCAATCTAAAGGTGTCCTCAGATCTCAAATGAGTCTCTTGTAGACAGCAAATAGATGGGTCTTGTTTTTTTATCCATTCTGATACCCTATGTCTTTTAGTTGGCGCATTTAATCCATTTACATTCAGTGTTATTATAGAAAGATATGGGTTTAGAGTCATTGTGATGTCTGTATGTTTTATGCTTGTAGTGATGTCTCTGGTACTTTGTCTCACAGGATCCCCCTTAGGATCTCTTGTAGGGCTGGTTTCGTGGTGACGAATTCCTTCAGTTTTTGTTTGTTTGGGAAGACCTTTATCTCTCCTTCTATTCTAAATGACAGACTTGCTGGATAAAGGATTCTCGGCTGCATATTTTTTCTGTTTAGCACACTGTAGATATCGTGCCAAGCCTTTCTGGCCTGCCAAGTTTCAAAGGAGAGATCAGTCACGAGTCTTATAGGTCTCCCTTTATATGTGAGGGCACGTTTATCCCTTGCTGCTTTCAGAATTTTCTCTTTATCCTTGTATTTTGCCAGTTTCACTATGATATGTCGTGCAGAAGATCGATTCAAGTTACGTCTGAAGGGAGTTCTCTGTGCCTCTTGGATTTCAATGCCTTTTTCCTTCCCCAGTTCAGGGAAGTTCTCAGCTATAATTTCTTCAAGTACCCCTTCAGCACCCTTCCCTCTCTCTTCCTCCTCTGGGATACCAATTATGCGTATATTATTTTTTTTTAGTGTATCACTTAGTTCTCTAATTTTCCCCTCATACTCCTGGATTTTTTTATCTCTCTTTCTTTCAGCTTCCTCTTTCTCCATAACTTTATCTTCTAGTTCACCTATTCTCTCCTCTGCCTCTTCAAGCCGAGCCATCGTGGTTTCCATTTTGTTTTGCATTTCGTTTAAAGCGTTTTTCAACTCCTCGTGACTGTTCCTTAGTCCCTCGATCTTTATGGCAAGAGATTCTCTGCTGTCCTGTATACTGTTTTCAAGCCCAGCGATTAATTTTATGACTATTATTCTAAATTCACTTTCTGTTATATTATTTAAATCCTTTTTGATCAGTTCATTAGCTGTTGTTATTTCCTGGAGATTCTTCTGAGGGGAATTCTTCCGTTTGGTCATTTTGGAGAGTCCCTGGCGTGGTGAGGACCTGCAGTGCACTTCCCCTGTGCTGTGGTGTATAACTGGAGTTAGTGGGCGGGGCCGCAGTCCGACCCGATGTCTGCCCCCAGCCCACTGCTGGGGCCACAGTCAGACTGGTGTGTGCCTTCTCTTCCCCTCTCCTAGGGGCGGGATTCACTGTGGGGTGGCGTGTCCCGTCTGGGCTACTTGCACACTGCCAGGCTTGTGTTGCTGGGGATCTGGCGTATTAGCTGGGGTGGGTAGGCAAGGTGCACGGGGGCTGGAGGGGCAGGCTTAGCTCGCTTCTCCTTAGGTGATCCACTTCAGGAGGAGCCCTGTGGCAGCGGGAGGGAGTCAGATCCGCTGCCGGAGGTTTGGCTCCGCAGAAGCACAGAGTTGGGTGTTTGCGCAGAGCGAGCAAGTTCCCTGGCAGGAACTGGTTCCCTTTGGGATTTTGGCTGGGGGATGGGCGGGGGAGATGGCGCTGGCGCCTTTGTTCCCCGCCAAGCTGAGCTCTGCCGTCCGGGGGCTCAGCAGCTCTCCCTCCCTTTGTCCTCCAGCCTTCCCGCTTTCCGCGCAGAGCTGTTAACTTATGACCTCCCAGACGCTAAGTCGCGCTTGCTGTCGGAACACAGTCTGTCCGGCCCCTCCGCTTTTGCCAGCCCGACTCGGGGGCTCTGCTTGGCCGGCGAGCCGCCCCTCCGCCCCGGCTCCCTCCCGCCAGTCCGTGGAGCGCGCACCGCCTCGCCGCCCTTCCTACCCTCTTCCGTGGGCCTCTAGTCTGCGCTTGACTCCTGAGACTCCCTTCTGCTAATCCTCTGGCGGTTTTCTGGGTTCTTTAGGCAGGTGTAGGTGGAATCTAAGTGATCGGCCGGACGCGCTGTGAGCCCCGCGTCCTCCTATGCCGCCATCTTCCGGGACCCCCCCCAGGAGAAATTTTAAATGCATGTTTTCAGTTCTGTTTAGGAATATATTATCAAGTCCTAAAACCAAGCCTGGTTATATATATTTGCATTTTGTACCTCTTCCTCAATTTGAGCTTAATGATAAAGCCCATTTAGAATTTAAGAATTTGGAAGATAGCACAAAAATAAATTTTAAGTTGATTACAGGTAATGCGTATTTTACCACATTGCCAACTGTTTCTCCCTAACGAGAGATTAAGGACAATGTCAAATATGTACTAAATTTGATACTTCTTAGTGGAAAGTGAAAATTTTTTTCTAAATATTAATGATTACATAGTTACCAAATTATCAGACTGGCTTTGAGATACATTTGCTCACACAACATTTTGAATAAACATAGGAAAAAAAAAAATCCATAAAAATCTGTGTTGATTTTCCTCAACTGACCTGACAGTTCAGTTGTTCAAGTTGATAAGATTAGCTAAGAGTATAGAACATATATGACATATAAAGTTTCAAAAACAAATATAGTATTTTTTTGACAATGGATAGTTGGTCTTCATCCATTCTAAGAAGACATAAATTAATTGTTTTGAAATGTCACTCAACCAGATGCATTCAAATTTATTTCAAGATTAGGAAAGCATATCAAAGCAGCATAAAGCTTGACCAAATAATTCCACCATTCCCCAATTTTAAAATATCAAAATGATTTTCATAGCCTGGTGAGTTATAAAAATGGGAAGAATAACTGTAAACTGAATAGGTATGAATTGGAAATAAGAAAAGGAAGCACCATGGCGAGACTATGAAACTATTTATTGTATTTCCCTGTGGGAGTTACATTGCTGGGAATATGATTATAAGTATGATTCTAACCTTTATTCTCCGCTGAGAATTTTGTTATGGCATGTGTTCATACATGTATACATAATCAAAATGTGTAAATTGCTAAAGAGGGTACAATTGACATCACACAGTTAAGAGACATGGAGATAATTCATCCAAAAGAATCTGGCGGTAACTTGGTTTTATGAACTATGTATCAAAAGAATGTGGTAATTCAGTACCAATGACTAGCTATGTGATCTTGGACACATTACTTAGAATCCCTAAGCCTGTTTGACATCTGCTAAAGACATACAATCATAGCTTATCTCTCATGGAGGCTGTGGGGAGTTAGTAAAAATAATATATTGCATTATGACTAGTCTAATCCATGACAAAAGTAAGCATTCACTAAATGTGGGTTATTATGAGTCCTTTCATCCACAGGTTTTATTCAGCACTTACATATGCCATGCAGTACTCTAAGGTCTGGGGATACAACAGTCAACAAAACAGATGAATGGTAAAGTACAGTGTATATAAATAACCAAGATCAATAAGTAAAATAAATGCTAGATTAGATACTGATAAGTACTTGGAGAAGAATAGGGCAGAGAAGAGAACTAGAAAGTACATTGAGATAGAGGTTGTAATTTTGAATAGTTTGGCTAGAGAAGGCATCACTGAAATTATGGCATTTTAGTAAAAACCTGAGGGAGGTGAGGGAATAAGCCATGGGATGTCTGGGAGAAGAGCATTCCAGGGGGAGGGATTGGGCATGTACAAAGGCCCTGAGGTGGGAACAATAAGGAATCTATGTGGAGTGAGCAAGGGTAGAAGAGTAAGAGATGAGATAAAGAGATAATGGGGGCCAGATGTGAGCCCAGAAGAAGGCTGCTAGGACTTTGACTTTTTCTTTGAGAAACTTGGGAAGCCATTGGAGGGTTTTGAGTAGAGAGATGTGACCTGTGATTAACAGCATGACTCTGGCTGCTGTCTTGAGACCAGGCTGAAGGGAGATGGTTGGAAGGTTACTGTCAGTCTAGGTGAGGGATTGTGCATTAGAGATGGTGATAAACAATGGAGGTTGTGAGCAGTGGTAGGATAATTGATATTTATTGAATGTTAAGACAATAGGTTTTATTAGAAGATTAAGTTTAGAGTGTATGAAAGAAGGGTCAAAGATGACCCAAGGTTTGTGGCTGAACAACTAAAGAGTGGCATTATTACTGAGAAGGAAAAGATAGAGTGTGTATGAGTAGGGAAAGATCTGAAGTTCAATTTGATGAATGTTATGTTTGTGAATTTTATTAGACATTTAAATGAAGTTGTGGAAATGTAGTTGGATTAATTCCACTGGAATTCAAGAGAAAGATCTGGGCTGGTGGTAAAAATTGTAAGAGTCTTATGCATGCAGATGGTTTCTAAAGCCATGAGACAGAGTGAGATGCCCAAGGGAGTGAAGTGGATAAAGTAGAAAAGATGAGGAACGAGCAAAGAAAATTGAGGGTGAGGATATTGAGGTAGGAAACAAGACAAAACAAAAGACAGGATGATATGCTAGAAGCTGAGAGAGGAGGAGTGAGTGAAATGCTAATGGGTCGTGTAAGCTAAGGACCAAAGAGTAACCATTATATTCTACAACATTGAGGTCATTGGTGACCTTATCATTAGTCTGATTGATTCTGCCCTCATCCAGCTATTGTAACCTTTTTCTGAACCATTTTTTTGATCTGTTTTTTCTGCTTCTGGACTCCTGTTCATCACCTACTCTCATATAGATTTTGATTATATTGTAAAAGACTTTTTCTGTGTTTTCATTGTGTCATGGAATTCTGTCTTCACATCCTGGTGCCTTTCTGTACATGGGTTTATGTAGCTCTTGTGAGTGGAGACCTTGTTCCACTCTGCCTTTGAGATTCCCTATGATTGTTCTACATACAGTACTAGCATTAGCATTAGTATTAGTAATATAGTATTAGTATTAGCATTGTTTTATTGCCACCTGCTGCTTGTAACTCAGCAGTTTGTTTATCTTTAAGCAAAAACCTTTTGTCTTCTGGTGCTAATGCTATTCATCTAATTACACGCCCTGTTACCGCCTCAGTACCATTATCTCCTGGCATTCCAAACTGCTACCCACAGTTATTGGATATTTCGCTGTTGTGAGTCTCAGGCAATTTGAATAATTATAAATGGTCCATTAGAAGAGCTCATAGTTTGTCAAGTGTTTATTACACCATACATATATCCCTCATATTGTCTCTAAAAGACAACACTCGGGACATCTGGGTGGCTCAGTCGGTTAAGCATCCAAATTTGGGTCAGGTCATGATCTCACAGTTTGTGGGTTTGAGCCCCACATTGGGCTTTCTGCTGTCAGCACAGAGCCCACTTCGGATCCTCTGTCCCCCCCTCTCCCTCTGCCCCTCCCCCACTTGCACTCTCTCTCAGAATAAACTTAAAAAATAAAAATCAATAAAAGACAACACTCATTTACATTTATACAGTCTTCTGTGACTTACATACACATCTCATTAACTTTAAAAATACACATTTCATTGATAGCAGATGTAGGGACAAGATACTTGATACATTATAAAAGAAAATTCCATTTAGTTCTATAAAAATATACTAAGTACCAAATATGTGCTAAAGTTTAAACTAGGTGGTAAAGCTTCAGAATGAGTAAGACAGGGTTTTTGCCCTCAGGGAGCCTGTGGGGTGTGTGTGTATGTGTGTGTATGTGTTGTGTTGTGGGCTACACAGCACTGAGATAGGCTAGAGACAAATACATGGTCAGAATCTGATGCTTATCTGCTACGTGCATGAAGAATTCAGGTGATCTAATTAATTTTAACCTGTCTTTGTTGGCTACTTCAATACCTCACACCTTAGCTATCTTTAGTCTGGTTCCCCTCTGTTCCTGGCACTAGTTGAGAATTAGGTGAGCGACATAGATGTGGGGGTGCTCTCGGTGACACAGGGTTTGATAAACACAGGGACTGGGAGGAAGGAGAAAAGGAAGGCTTGGAGTGGGAAAGTACTGACTACTGAGTCAGAGAGGGGAAAATGTGTCTTGAAGTTTCCTTCCTCCTACACCTATGAAGAGTTTTGTCAGAAAGAGAAGTGCCTGAGGAAGAGGTCAGTAGAAAGCAGCAGATAAAGAAGACTTAATGGAAGCAGCTGGTAGGGAATATAGGTATGTATAGGAACATGGCTGGTCAGAGGCAGACTGAGCCTTTTACTGTAACTCCTTTTATTTTTTTTTATTTTTTATTTTTTTATTTTTTTTTCAATATATGAAGTTTATTGTCAAATTGGTTTCCATACAACACCCAGTGCGCATCCCAAAAGTGCCCTCCTCAATACCCAGCACCCACCCTCTCCTCCCTCCCACCCCCCATCAACCCTCAGTTTGTTCTCAGTTTTTAAGAGTCTCTTATGCTTTGGCTGTCTCCCACTCTAACCTCTTTTTTTTTTTTTTTTTTCTCCTTCCCCTCCCCCATGGGTTTCTGTTATGTTTCTCAGGATCCACATAAGAGTGAAACCATATGGTATCTGTCTTTCTCTGTATGGCTTATTTCACTTAGCATCACACTCTCCAGTTCCATCCATGTTGCTACAAAGGGCCATATTTCATTCTTTCTCATTGCCACGTAGTACTCCATTGTGTATATAAACCACAATTTCTTTATCCATTCATCAACTGTAACTCCTTTTAGAGACTGCTTTGTATATGCTAAGGACTTATCGTTGCTAATTTTTTTTTAATTTTTTTAAATCTTTATTTATTTTTGAGAGAGAGACAGAGTGTGAGCAGGAGAGGAGCAGAGAGAGAGGGAGGCACAGAATCTGAAGCAGGCTCCAGGCCCCGAGCTGTCAGCACAGAGCCCAAAGTGGGGCTTGAACCCACGAACTGTGAGATCATGACCTGAGCCAAAGTCAGACGCTCAACCGACTGAGCCACCCAGGCGCCCTATAGTTGCTAATTTAATTATTGTTAGGATGCTGAGTATATCTCCACTTTACAGGTGGAGATTTAGAGATTATGTAACTTCCTCAAGATCACGTAGTCCTGAAGTGATAAGCCATGACTCTGACACAGCATCAGTATGCTACAGTGTCATGCCATAGAGTTAGCTCTTTATCATACTAAGTAATGAGGGAAGGGTACATGATTCAAGGGTCCTTGAGCAGGGCACAGCATGAATGAACAAGTAAACTTGATGGGTATCATCTGTGTGTGGAGAGGAAGATGGCTTAGGGGCCATTTGGTGAAAGGAGCTTAGCTCTGAGGACAGTCCTGCCCATCATTCTTCCCTGAAATGATCAGTCCTATTCTCTTATTCCCACATGAAACAAATAATTTCATCTGAATTTGGAAGATTTGTTGTTCAGTTTTCTTCCTCCACCAGTAGATGATGTTACTGTGCATTAGTTGTCCACATGCATGTATGAAGACTTCTGTTGTGTTTCTTGTCCCTGGAAATGAAGCACTTTTCCATGACTTGTATGTGAAACACTGATTCAAGGGTGTAGATGCAGAAAGCCTCTCTTGGCTTGTTCTCTGATGCCACACTGGGGACAGACTGTTTACTCAACTGTTACTGAAATGGTATTCTGCTTCCAATTCCAGTATTGTTCCATGTGAACATAGCTTTAGGATGTGATTCCTTGTGGGGTGGGGTGAATGATAGCACTCAAACCGCCCAATCTCTACTCTGCACCCCTCAGGTAACTCTTAAAGGCAGAATATGTTTTGCATAAAGGTGGAAGAATAATGGTTGGAACCTGTGTAGCGTGGAAATAGGAGAATGTTCAAATTGGTTCTCTCCTAGACCTGTGGTATTTTGGGTACTAGAATTGTGCAGTCACCATCTATGAGGCTACGAGAGAGATGGTGACACTGGGTGAGTGAACATTGTGATACAGAAATAGAAGCAACAGGCAACTCATCTCAAAATCCAGAGGTTATCTGCCCCTCTTTTGCTACCTTTGTTAGGGAGTTAGTTTTTATAATAGGAGTCTGAGATATATTTTCTAATTGTCAGCATATACTGTATGACATTAATAGTGTTATTCTGAGGGGTGCCTGGGTGCTTAGTCAGTTGGGTGTCCGACTCTTGGTTTTGGCTCAGATCATGATCTCACAGCTTTGTGGGTTCAAGCCTTGCGTCAGGGTCTGTGCTGACAGTGAGGAGCCTGCTTGGGATTCTAACTCTCTGCCCCTCCCCTACTCACGCTGTGTCTGTCTCTGTCAAAATAAATAAATATACTTAAAAAAATAGTGTTAATCTGAAAGTCAAGGTCAAATCACATTAGTTTTAACCTACTCTATGCAGAGAGTATTCAGGAATACTGAATACTGTTGTAATGGATGTTTGTTCATTTTTCTAACCTTGATTATCTTTACAACAGTAGCGCAGCATTGATTTGACTTTCTGTTTTGAACTGATATCGTTAAATCTCTTAAAATGTCTTTTGTTATAGGCAGTAAAACATTTAATAAACATTTTTTAAAAAGACAAAATCGGAAACAAAATATGAAATAAAATCAGTAGAAGATCTAGGTCTTATACCAGGGTCAGGGACAAAGTTCAGTTCAGTAGAATTCAAGTTATTTTTATAGTACTGTCCTTTACTTTGTGAAATGTGTATGTGTTCCTAAGAAACTGCATATGCAGTGCCAAACAAATGTTTTAAAATTAGAGGACAATGTTCATGGAAGAAAAATCAAATTAGCAACAAGTTTTAATATTTTTAAAGCAAATAACTTGAAAAGGAAGGTTATGACCTTGTGTAAAAGTATATACAGTATATTAGAAACATCTTAATATGTGAACATATTTAGCTACCACATAGCTGATATTTTTTAAATAAATTTTTAAAATTGAGCAAAAATACTCAATTTTGATTTCATGTATGTTTCTTTTTAATAAAGGGGATTTATAAAAGTATGGTATTAAAGCAATGAAAAATATACATATGTCTATGATAATGCTGCAGTGTGTTTCTGGGTACTTCAATGAAAGTTAACAAAAAGTTAACAAGGGCTTGCAGCACAGCAACTAACCAATGGCCATTAAGAGACCACGTTTGGCTACTCTGCAACTTGTGTGGCCTGAATGAATTTCAGAAGTGCACTTTTATAATGATGCTATTTTTAGAAATGCAATTATTGCATAACTTGACATCCAAAAGTAAGTGAATGTAATAATTTTTTTTATATGTAAGCACACGCTCAGTTTCATCATATTCATGAAAATAAGAGAAAGAACACTGGACTAAAAATGTGGCAGCCCTTATTTGTAAGCGTTTAGACTAGAGAGAAAATATAATAGGATGTAAGGTCGCTGACACGATTCCCAACTCCTGGCATTCATATCCTTGTGGTGTCCCTCTCCTTTAATGTGATGGGACCTGTGAATTACTTCTTATCAATAGCAAACACAGATGTGATGGAATATATGTGATTATATTACATAAGATGTAACTCTGGTCTTGCTGGAGTCACTCACTCCCTTGTTGAGTATGAGGAAGAAAGTTGCCACGTTGTGGGTTGTCTATGTTGAAACATCCATGTAGGAGGGAACTGAGGGTGGTCTCTGGCCAACAGCCAGCATGACTGAAGCCCTCAATCCTACAACTGCAAGAAACTGAATTCTGCAAAAATGGAATGATCCCATTCTGCAAAAATGGGATGATTCCCTGGTTGAGTCATTTATTAGACACCACAGCACCTGCCAATGCCCTGATCCCAGTTGATGGGACTCTACCCAGAGGACCTAGATGATATGCCAGTCCCTCGCCCACAGAAATGGAATAAATGTATGTTGTTTTAACCTAATATGTTTGTTAAACCTAATATATGTTTATATTTATATCTACATCATGTCTATATCTCTATGTATATCTACAGCTCACAGGTATCTGTATTAGTGAAGGTTTTGCAGAGAAGCAGGACCAAAAGGATGTGTGCATGTATGTAAACCCAGCATATATGTGTGCATCCACATATCTAGAGAGATTGATTGATTGATGTACCTTAAGGAATTGGCTCTCATGTTTATGGAGGCTTACTGAATCTAAAATCTCCTGGTGTAGGCCAACAGGCTGGAGGCTAAGGGAAGAATTATAGTTTGAATTCCAAGACAGTTTCCTGGAAGAATTCTTTCTTGCTCAGGGAAGGTCAGTCTTTGTTCTCTAAGGCCCTCATCTGATTAAAAGGGGCTCACTCACATTATGGAGGGCAATCTGCTTTACTCAAAACCATTAGTTTAAATGTTAATCTTATCTAAAAGAACACCCTCACAGAAACATCCAGAATAACGTTTGACCAAACCTCTGAGCACCATGGCCCTGCCAAGTTGACACATAAAGTCAACCATCACAGCATGCAAGATAGAATCTCTAGAAAGGGATATAATCTTAAACCTTCTCTGCATATGTGCTATCTACATAAAACCGCTAAGTGAATGAATGGAAAATAAGAGCCCACAAATTAAGATAGTTCCAAAGAACACTACACACTCCATCACACATGAGTAAAAGTGATATTTCTATCAAATATAAATTGAAACAAGTGTTTTTGTATAAGTCTTCACTTGTGGATAAAGTAATAGAAGGATATTTAAGGACAGTGGTATAAAATAGCAATATCTGTTGGAAAGGAAAAAAAAAGTAAATAATAGAAATGTCTTTAAGTGGAATAAAAATAATAAAGATCCTAAATGTGATCAATTTACAGATTAAGCTGATTACAGAATAATAAAAGGATATTAAAAATAAAACTGGAGGGTGCTTGGGGGACTTGGTTCAGCATACAACTCTTGATTTTGGCTCAGGTCATTCTCTCACAGGTTTCTCTCTCCCTCTTTTTCTGCCCCTCCGCCTGCTTGCATGCATGTGTTCTCTCTCAAAATAAATAAACTTAAAAAAAAAAAAAAAAAGACCAGGATTGTACCTTATCAGTACTTGGACCCAAACCACTTCTTATGTGCAGTCTAGGATGAAAATTATGCCATCCTCTGACTACCTCACCTTTTTAAGAACCAATTTACTCCAGTTCAACTGAAGTGTGTGGATCTTGCATTGGAAATTGGTGCTGACTTCAGGAATTGTGTTGATAACACTATTCAATGGTAGCTCTTTGAATACTACCCTGTGGAGGATAGTTTGTCTCATGCTTTGAGGCCTGGGTCTGTGGAGCAGCTGGTGCTTTATAGCTATTTATTCTGTGCCTAATGGCTGCTTTTGAAGAGTGAGGAAAGATGTGAGATGCCTGTTTACTTTCCTGCTTAGTACCAACTCTTGCCCAGGGTTGTATTGCTTCTGGTCACCTTAGTTAATGCATTCTTGTAATTGAATTGACTTTTCAATACCTGTATAGAATGCCTCATTCTTTGTCCTTCCTCAGCTTTATAGTGGCTTGTCCTCACAAATCTGTTTTCTCTTTGAGATCACTTGCTGTTTACTTTCATCTGTCTTGTGGTAGTGCTGGGGGTGGTATGGTTTTACCTCATTCTGGAAGCCAATGCCAGGGACATATCTTTTTGACCACCAAAATATAAGGAAAGTTTTATAATAAGTTCTTTATTCTATGGAATCTATTTTTTTAGCCTCTTGAGTGATAATCCAATGGTTGGAATTTGAAGATCAGTAAACTTGAAATAATACATACTCCAATAACTATCCTAAATAAAAAACTTAGAGCTGGTTTTCCTGAAAGCATTATTACTCTATATTTTCCTCTTGAAAGCTTTAACAATTATACATTGCCTATTCCTGAGATATGGTGTGAAATTTATACCATGTTCCCTGCTCCTGTTATTTTCTGGAATGTTCTTTTCCCATTCTTTCACCTCTTTTAATGTGTGCACGTGCACACACACTTATATACACATACACTTCCTCTTTCCTTCCCTCCTTCCCTTTGTCTCCTGAGAGTGCCACCTAATCTTTAAGGTCCCATTTCATTTTCCATGTTCTCTATGAAGCCTTTCCAGATTCCCTTAAGTAAATGTTACTCTCTTTTTTTTTCAACCTTCATTGGTTGATTTGTTCCTCTTTTATGGTGCTTCTCTTAGTCTTATATTAGTGGTTTGTTGTCTTTATTAGATCATAAGCTATTTGGAGGCAGGGATTGGACAGTTATGATCCTTATATTAGGATTTGGATCAGTGCCTTGCACATAATAGATAGTAAATGGTTACTGAATTAAAATGAATGAACTCCTTTAAGCTGTGGTGGAGGCCTTGACAAATATGACCTGATGTTCTATCGAAAAGGATATATGGGGCACCTGGGTGACTCAGTAGGTTGAGCATCTGACTCTTGATTTTGGCTCAGGTCATGATCTCACGGTTTGTGCATTTGAGCCCCGAATTCTGTTCCACGCTGACAGTGCGGATTCTGCTTGGGATTCTCTCTCTCTCTCTGTGTGTCCCTCCCCTGCTTGTACTCTCTCTTTCTCTCAAAATAAATAAATAAATAAACTTAAAAAAAATTAAGAAACGGATATCCAGTACACTTGGTCATGTAGTTTTCACTCGTATGTGGCAAAATGAGGAAATAAGGTGGTGAGTTTTCCATAAAGCTAAATTTATTTAACATATAGGAATGTCTTTTGTGTTGCTATCATTCCTGCCTATTGAGAATTAAAATTTATCCTTTCTTTTGTGTTGGTGGGAGGTGCTAGTTAGAAGAACAAAGGAAACCATGTGTTAGTCTTTCTCATTTTATTTTCTTTTATTTGTTATTGATCAGTGATATATGAAGTTTTAAGAACTTGTGATCTAGGGTGTTTGTATATTCCAAGGTCAGCAAACCAAAGGGTTGAGGGATTCTGGTGAAACTAGATATGGTGAAAAAACAATGAACTAAAATATAGGACAAGTAGTGGCAGCAGTAGCATTGTCTCCACTAGTGTGACATTCGTGTCAGCCCTGTGTAGTTATAAGATTACCTTTCAAGGTAGTTGTTAGACCCAAGTAGATAATCAAGTTGTGTAATATTTTTGTTTTTAGTGTAGTCTACAAGGAAAGGATTGTGTTAGTTATTGATAGTGCTTCTTTGTATCTTTAGTGTCAACTCTACTTCCTTTAGAACCCTCTATAACCCAGAGAAAGGGCATGTCTTTCCTAGAATCAGTATTACAAATTGTTCCTCATCCTTCTGGTGACATTGATTTGATTACATATCATAAACCATCCAGCAGGATTTTTATTGTCAGATTAAAATGAAATAATAGTGTCAGCATCAGAATGCCAGTGGTAGATATTTGTATAAGTGATTCCAGCTGAGAGGTTATATGGACGTTGTTTCAGCTTTTGCTGTGCTCTGGTAGGGTGAAAGGTGAACTTTAAGTGTGAAGCACTCTTATGAGGATATTCTATATGAAAGATTATTTCTGTAATGAAAAATTGCCTTTCACTTTGCATGAATCACATTGAATCAACTGAAAATGATAGTATTAATGCCTTAAGTGATTGCACATCTACTCTGTGAAGATATGTTGCCAAAATATGCATTGCAGGGATACTTATAAAATTCCAGAGTACAGTAGGGTTAGAGCTAGAAAGGTGAAAGTGGCCACTTATTCCTCTCTTCTCTGTCATTGTCATTGTTATTAAAATCAAACAAACAAACTGCACAGGCCGCACACATTTTAGAGTTGATGAAATTTACCTCTTGTCTCCTCTATCTTCCCTTAATTCCTGAATGCAGTTTCCTGTAAGCATTAATTATTACTTTTTTTTCCTTACCTCCCAGAACCAGGGGTGCTCTTTGGTTTTGTAAGGACTGCTAATTAGGCCCCACCCCGTGGTGGTTCCTTCCAGGAAGTGAATGCCACAGGCTCCTGAATGCACCTTTTATCCTTTACTTCTGGTCTAGAAGAACCATACTTACTTACTTACTTACTTATTTTTTAACGTTTATTTATTATCGAGAGACAGAGAGAGAGCATGAGCATGGGAGAGGCAGAGAGAGAGAGGGAGACGCAGAATCCGAAGCAGGCTCCAGGCTCTGAGCTGTCAGCACAGAGCCCCACGTGGGGCTGGAACTCACAAACCGGGAGACCATGACCTGAGCCAAGTCGGACGCTCAACGCACTGAGCTATCCAGGTGCCCCATAAAACCGTACTCTGTAGGGCAGTTGATCTCAGCTAGATGTTAGGAAAAAGAGCAATGAAATAAATTCACACTAAGACGCCATTGCTAATAGCTAACAATGGGTTAGGCATCTCAAGTTCTATTTGTAAGACCCAAAACTGGACTGGCCACTATTGAAGTCATCTGAAGTCATCCACCAGAGACTAACTTAATCCTACTTGAGATGTAGCCTTTGTTCCTGAGTTAAGATTTGAATGGATCACTGAGTAATAAACAGAGGATGTTCTGCATCTAAAGCAAATTTTGTTTGTAGAGAAGGTCCTTAAACTGGAAGATTAATGGGAATCCAATCTAATCTCCTAGTAAAGACCAGATGAGAATCCTTGCTGGGATTAAAAACAGTAGTCTGACATGGGGTCCTGGTCTATGTCCATTTAAAACAGGTAATAGAAGATCAAAAGGAACAGAAAGGGGATAAAGGATAGGGAATTGATGATTTTATATGTATCAAGTCCTTAATTATTATTTATCAAACATATATTAAACACAGAGTAGGATACTAGGGTTTCAAAAGTGAAAGACTTGGCTCACTCTCTAGGGAGCAGGTCTACAGCCAGATATTTACCTTATAAATGTTGATACATGCTGTGATAAAAGTAAGTACAAGATATTCTGAGTGTTCAAAGTAGTACCTAGTTTAGACTGGAAAGCTTTTATTTGGTATGTTAACATTAACTGAGTTTTAGAGGCTGAATAAAGGTTAACTAGAGGAATAAAAAAAGATCTCTTCCATTAGCTTGTTCCTTATCTTAATTGGAAAGTCATTAACCCTGAATTAGTCCATTTATTTGTTTTTTTAAAAAAGTATTTTCTAAGCTCACATGCATATTGCAGGATAAATTAAAGTTTGAAAAAGCAACTGGAGCAAAAAATAAAAAGCTTTCATATTCCTTTTGAATGCCCAACTGTGTGTGCATTTTGGTAATTATAGGCTCAATTACTCATGTGTGCATTTCTACCAGTCCGGCAAATGATGGTTAAAGGAGATGAGCATAGTAAACTCAGAAACTATCTTAAGTGGCTCAACATTCATTAACTACAAAAACTCTAAATTAAAACAAGTGAGGTAAATTATGAATATGAATTCAAGATGTAGGTATGGATGTGCAATACAATACCTAGTAGGGGTTCTTATACCTTTTTGGGTCCATAGTAATGCGCAAAAACGTTATAGAAACTTCATGATGAAATTTATGTCTATCTAGAGAATCACTTTTACTGAAAGATTTAGGAAAATATAGTTAATGGTAAAACAGAGATACAAAGCAATCCATGTTGAGTTGAGATAATATTTTTATATATAAATCTATATACACACATACACATGTATTTCCTTTACTTCTGTGGTTTATTTATGAAGAACAATTTAGGGGAAAAAAAACCCAAAAGACTAAAAGACAGAGGGGAATGGCAAAACTATCAGGTATTAGACAGCCTTAATCTTTATTGAATCTCTGTTTCCTTCATTGTTCATAAATATATGCAAAGTACTGTTAGATTCAGGGTACAAATACTGCATCATAACTCATTTCTCACTCCTTGTAATTGCTGCACTTTAAAGGTCTTTTAGAAAAGAACATTTTGACTTCTCTCAACTCTCTTGGCTGACATTTGCTTTCACTCCCTCTTTTTTTTGTCATTTTCAGTCATCACAAAGGCTGATGGAAAAAGTATGAAAAAAAATAAAGCAAGACTGTTCACCTGGTGTCACTCACACAATTAACTCTTGGCCTAAATTTTTCATTTTTGGGTAGATTATGACATGCATAACTTTGACATGATCCTGAATATATCTGGGGATTTTTAAGGAACAAAATAACAAAGCAGGGATAGCCACTCCACAGTCTTTGACCCAGGGGCAACATGTTCCATTAGCTTAAAGCTATTGACAAAAGCTTTAAGCAGGCATGGGACTGAAAGCAGAGTATTGTGATGTAGTCTTGCTTCTTTCTACATTTGTGCTGTTGAGTGTATTCCATTTGACTCTGATGACCAGTGTCAAGTACCTTTTTTATAATGTATGCAGAATTAGTGATGCCAGAGTTGGGCAGCTCTTCTTGGTTTTTACCATTTTCCAACAATATCTCTCCTATCTTGTTCTAGGTCTTAAAAAAGGAATAAAAGTAAAGAACAGGGAATATAAATATTTACTTAATTGCAAAGAAGTTTCTTTGCTTTCCTTCTCCTTCATACCAAATATCTATACTCCCAATTCAAGTGCAGAAGATTAAATCTGGCTGTGTATTCTGCCAAAGCAATGCCCTTATAACGTTTAACATTACATTGGCAATGGATGAATCCCTAAATTCTATGCCTGAAACTCATATTACACTATATGTTAACTAAGTGGAATTTAAATAAAAACTTGAAAAAAAATTTGGCAGTGATTAAGAAGATAATTCCATTTAATGTAACATCATAAGTTGTCAAATTTATTCCTAAGTATTGTACTAAGAGTACAAGACTTGTATGATGAAAACTGTAAGACATTGTTGAAAGAAATAACACCTAAATAAATAACAAGATATCCCATGATATTGGATTGGAAGACAATATTGTTAAGATGGTAATTCTTCCCAAATTAATCTACAGATTCAACATAATCCCTTTCAAAATCTTACCAGACATTTTTGCAGAAATTGACAAGCTGGACTTAAAATTTATATAGAAATGCAAGAGACTCAGAATAGCCAAATAATCTTGGAAAAGAACAACAGTGTTAGATGATTCAACTTCCTAATTTCAAAACTTACTACAACAATAGAAGAAAATGTAGAGTAAATTTTCATGACTTTAAGCTAGGCTATGGTTTCTTAGGTGTGACACCAAAAACACAGGCAAGGAAAGGAAAACAAAAATTGGACTACACACACACACATATATATATATATATATATATATATATATATATATATATGTATGTATATGTATATGTATATTGCATATTGCCATCAATAAGGTGAAAATAGAGCATAAGAATGGGAAAATGTGGAAATCATATCTGTTAAGGTCTAGTATCTAGAATATATAAAGAGCTCTTAGAACTCAACAATGAAAAGATAACCCAATTTATAAATGTGCAAAGGAGAGGCGCCTGGATGGCTCAGTTGGTTAAGTGTCCGACTTTCGATTTCGGCTCAGGTGGGGATCTCAGTTCAAGCCCCATATCAGGCTTGGGATTTTCTCTCTCTCTCTCTCCTACCCTCCCATGCATGCTCTCTCCCTCTCATATTCTCTCAAAAATAGATAAATAAAATTGGCAAAGGATTTTCATGGATATACTTCAAAGAAAATATACAGTTCACAAACCTATGAAAGGATGCTCATGGGGCTCCTGGGTGGCTCAGTTGGTTAAGCATATGATTTCAGCTCAGGTCATGATTTCACAGTTCGTGAGTTTGAGCCCTGCATCGGGCTCTGTGCTGACAGGTCAGAGCCTGAAGCCTGCTTCAGATTCTGTGTCTCCCTCCTCTGCTTGCACTTTGTCTCTCTCTCAAAAATAAACATTAAAAATTTTTTTTTCACAAGAAAGAAATTGCTAGTCATTAGGGAAAAGCAAATTAAAACTACAATGCAATACCATTTCAAACAACTATGATTACTAAGATGAAAAGGATAATAAAAGTGTTGAAAAGATGTGGAGAAATCGGAATCATCAACATAGCTATTGGGATTACGAAATGGCTAATATCACTTTGGGAAAATAGTTTGGAAGTTCCTAAAAATATTAAACCTAGATTTATTATATAATCCTGCAATTCCACTCCTGGATACATACCTGAGAGAAATGAAAATGTATATCCATTTAAAATCTTAAAGAGGAGTGTTTATAGCAGCATTATTCATAATAATCAAGAAATGAAAACAACTTAAATGTCCAACTGATGAATGCATAAATAAAATTTGATATATGTGTATAATGGAATATTATTAGGTAATAAAAAGGAATCACATATTGATATATGTGATGAATTTATGAACTAGAAACTTAGGCTAAGTGAAAGAAGAAAGTTGCAAAAGGCCACATATTGTACAACTCCATTGATATGAAATGACCAGATTAGGTAATGCATAGAAACAAAAGGTAGATTAGTGGTTACCAGGGACTGGGGCGGGGGGGGGGGGGGGGGGGGGTGGCGGGGAGGGAGTTGTAAGAATTTGCCAATGGTTAGAAGGGTTATTTTGAGGGTGATTAAAATATTCTAAAAACCATTGAATTATACACATTAAAAGTGTGAATTTTATGGAATATGAATTGTATCTCAGTAAATCTGTTATAAAACATGTAACAAAAAAGATTATATAAAAATGAGATTAGGATAAAATTCTTTTTTTCTAAGAGTTTACAGATGTATTTGTATTCCTTTTTTCATTTTGATGCTGATCCTTCTAAGCGGCCTGTGAGTTTGAATAGCACATATTATGGGAAAAGAAACATACGCAAAATAGTTTACTTGTCCTATTGCAAAATTTACTTGATTTTATACGTAAAGCTGTGTTTTGCGAATCTCTTGCCTCCTTTAAAAACACATAATTTGATATATCATGAGTCTCCTTTATTCTGTTTAATCAGATTTAAAAATACATTCTAACTTTAAAATACTATAAGGCAGCTTAGTGGTCACTTAATTATTTAACTGAAAGGCCAGAATTATTGACAGTGAAGGCCAGAAGAGTTAGATTCCAACACTTAAGCACATAATCAATTAACAGATTTGCGTTTAGATGATGGGTATTGTTGTAAGTCTAGTGAAAATATCTAAATTTGAATCTGTGAGTTGTCACTTATTAATTGCTCCATTTGTAACACTGACCTAAACACTTTGAAAGTGCTTTTGTTCAAATTAAACAAAGTACAGATAATTGATATTATTGTTAGAGAACTTCTAAATCTTTTAAAAGGGGAAATGTCACATTAAATTGCCAACATGACATATACTTATCATGCTAATACACCACAGATATTCATTTTTCCTCATTTGTTTAAATCCTAGTATTATCACTTATTTTATTTAAATTCAAGTAGGTTAACATACAGTGTAGTATTAGTTTCAGGAGAAGAATTCAATGATTCATTACTGACATAAAATACCCAGTGCTCATCCCAACAAATGCCCTCCTTAATGCCAATCACCCATTTAGCCCATCCCTCACTCAACTCCCTTCTAGTAACCCTCAGTTTGCTCTCTGTATTTAAAAGTCTCTTATGTTTCCCCTCCCTCTCTGTTTTTTATCTTATTTTTCCTTCCCCTCCCCTATGTTCATCTGTTGTGCTTATTCCATGTCTGAGTGAAATCATATGATATTTGTCTTTCTCTGTTTGATTTATTTTGCTTAAGACACTCTAGTTCCATCCACATGGTTGGAAATGGCAAGATTTCATTCTTTTTGTTTGCTGAGTAGTATTCCATTGTGTGTGTGTGTGCATGCACACACACACACATACATACCACCTCTTCTTTATCCATTTATCAGTCAATGGATATTTGAGCTCTTTCCATAAGTTGGGTATTGTTGATACTGCTGCTCTAAACATTGGTGTGCATGTGCCCCTTCAAATTAGCATTTTTGTGTCCTTTGAATAAATCCCTAGTAGTACAATTGCTGGGTTGTAGGATAGCTCTATTTTTAATATTTTGAGGAAACTCCATAATGTTCTCCAGAGTGGCTGCACTAGTTTGCATTCCCACCAACAATGCAAAAGGTTTTCTCTTTTCTCTGCATCCTTGCCAATATCTGTTGTTTCCTGAGTAGTTAATTTTGGCCATTCTGACAGGTGTGAGGTGGTATCTCACCATGATTTTGATTTGTGTTTTCCTAATAATGAGTGATGTTGAGCATCTTTTTATGTGTCTGTTAGCCATTTGGATGTCTTCTTTGGAAAAGTGTCTGTTCATGTGTTTTGCCCATTTCTTCACTGGATTTGGTTTTTGGGTGTTGTGTTTGAGAAGTTCTTTATAGATTTTGGATACTCTTTATCCTATATGCCATTTGCAAATATTTTCTCCCATTCCGTCAGTTGCCTTCTAGTACTACCAGTTTTTAGCCAAATGATTTTTTTTTTATTTTAGGGAATGATGACATGTCATTTCAAATCCTAGTATATTAGTTCTTCATTTACATTTTCTTTTTTTTGGTTTACAGTAATGAAGTCATGTTATAGATGAGCCAAGGCATAATGAGGTCATAAACATATATTTGCTGCTTAGAGAACAGCTTATTTTGAATTTAAATATCATTGAACCTCATAGATCCAACATATACAAATTAAATTCTTAGATCCTCACTGTGGAAAGGATAGCACTTTGGCCTAAAGCCTCCTTGACAGAATAACACTTATTTCATCAGTTTGTGCATTTCAAGCTTTATTACTTTAAGAAGAAAAAGCACGAACATTTCTATGACAGTGCCTCAGCTATGAAAGGAAGAAGCAAGTTGGTTTTCTTTGAAAATAAAGTCAGCACAAACATCATTTGAAATCTTGACATGGACTTTACCAATGGAGCCACTTTATGATAAAGATGCATCTATGACCAAAAAGAAACATCCTATTCATAACTTATACCCTTAAAATGGAATGTACTCTGGAAGCATGTGAAAGAAGACAAAATACATAAAGGAAGTGTATCAAGTAGCAGAATGTTGCTGTGGTGGTGCAGGAGGTATAAAGGTGGATCACTTCAGTCTGTAGATTTTCCTTCAAGGGTTAGAAGTGTTAGTGGAGCCATGGCATTTTTAAGTGGTGTGCCTGTGTGTGTATTCTCAGATGTCCAATGGAAAAGAAATGTGTGTGTACATATGTATGTCTTTGAAAATTAGACAAGTATTAAAAATGTTAATATTAAACATTCATATTTAAAAAATGAAAGCACAATAAAATATTACACTGAAATTATATTTAGAATACACTTAAAGTTATATTTAGAAATACTCCCACATTTATGCATATCTTAGTATTTCAGAAACCCTTATGCTTTTCATAAATGGATGCTAATAGCGGATGCTTACTGAGCACACTAAAGAGGTTAGACATCAAACACTTTCAATGTAGGATATTGCAGTCAACTGTTTTGACTAACTTAAAAGTTTACAGCTGCCATTGACTTTTGGAATTGACCACATTGGCCAATTTTCTTTATATTTTAGTGTTGTTGTAAATAAATATAAGTAAGTTCAAATATGCAGATTTGCTTTCTTAATCTATTGCTTATATTTTTCTGTTGTTTCAGTTCTTTATTTGTTGCTGTTATTTTATTTTGCTTTTTTGTTTCATCCCTGTTTGTGTTATCATTCTAGTATTGTTTACAATGGCAGTCCCTTTTGAAATATTTCGCTAACAAGGTTCCCTAAGGCATATTTATTCTAGCTTCCTCTTTTTTCAAACATCATCTTGCTTGTGTTCAATGAAATCAATATAGCTAGCCAATTCTTTCAATATTCTTCATTGTCATGGAACTCATGTTTCATTCTAGAGTTTTCAACTTACACCTCTCTTTTGCTTTCCTCTCAAATGCACAGAGATGATATGATTCCATCAAAGTTCGTATGTTGAATGCATGTATGCTGAGAATGATTTCCTTGGAAACACAAATTTGAAAGCCTTTATATCTGCCTGCTTACCAACTAGTGGATTGACAGCTGTTTCTCTGTAGAAATTGTCAGTTTATTTCAGAACACTATGCACATTAATAGTAAAATGCACAAAAAAATCAGAATTGCTTCACTAGATACAGTAATGAGGAAGAGAAAACTTGATGTACTTCACAGATAGAATAAAACATTTGTTTTAAAACCTTAAAAATTTTATACTGGAGTATGAACTTTTTCTTAGTCTCTTCATAAGGAATTTGCATTCATTTAGATGGATTTGATGGCGTAAAATGATTTCCCATTTATTTTTGTCTCTTACCATCATTGATTATAAAATAATGGGATTTTTACTGATGCTTTTTAAAATTGGGGTCTTATTGGAATAAAGTACAATCACAATTCATGCTTATACAACGATAGATTAGACTTGAGTTCTTATGAATTTGTTTATAGATTAAAAACAATGTGACGTTATTTTAGCCTTTCTTTACTCATTTCATGGAAAATATATACATGTAAAAGTGACTTTAGAAAACTAGATAGACCTCCTGGTGTTTGCATAGGATTCTTAATTTTGTAGCTTTCATTCTAGCTTTTTCCCTTTGTCTATCTTTGTTATAAGCTACTCGCTAGACCTTATTCTTTAATAAATTATAGAATACAATGTCAGTTTAGAAAAAACTTAATGTCAAGTGAGATAGTGTCTGTATAATACAAAATAATAAATAAATAATTTTAATAAACTTAAAAATGCCAAACCAGTTAATAAAGAATCTTCATAAAAAAACTCTTAACAATCTATATATATATTCATGTTCATCTATCTAAAGTGGGAGATAGACCAAAAAGCAGATTTAAAGACTGGTAGAAATGACAATGAGGGCTTGGCTGTGAAAATTTTAAAAGAGTGGTATTTAGTGGATTTTGGTCCATTTGCACTCTTTCATTTTGGTAACTCATTTTACTGATCTCCATTAAGAACAGTTTTTTTAAGCTTAAATTATGGAGACCTTTAAAGGTCATTTCTCCTGAGAATAATTTATCTCTCCCATTTATTTTCATATAAATTCATAAAAGATACACTTTGTTTACAGAGATTCTCTCTCCTAAGTTTGGAGAGTATTTTCCTTAATATTCTTTCCTACCAGTTCAGCACACTGGCATATACTGTTCTCTGCCAAACCCGGACAGAGAACTAAGTACCATGTGTGTTGGGTTCAAAGTTCTCAATTGCCTTTTTAACCAGCTATGCAAATGTCCGTCCATCTGGGGATCCTAGATGATTTATTAAGCCCTGAGACTGCCTTACTTTCTCTTTAACACTTCTAATATCTCTGCTGCTGGGTAGTTGTACCATTACTTAGGATCTCACCAGTGCTAAGCAACTTATAGGCAGAAGGGGAAGAGAATTGGTGCCTACAGTCTGAGCTTAATGAGATATTCATAATGCTGCATTCTATGACTCTAAATACAGAGGTTTTCTCAGCTACTACAAACATATCCAGGCAGGACATGGTTCACACCTGATGTTTCTGTGACTCTATGCTACTTCTTCTCCCATCATCCTTTGTGACGGTCATCCATAGTTTGCATTGCCAGGGCCCTTACAAAGTACCAGTAGGACCGTAATCATTACAAGACCTCAGTGCCTCCCTATAAACTTGACACTTGACTTTTCATAGAGAGTAAAGTAGCGCAGTCTTTCTCTGCTCTAGAACTGGTAACCTGAATTCATTCTCTCTTTGTATCCTTCAGTCAGGTGTTTTTTTGTGCTGGTAAAGGGCCTGAGACTCCCTTCTGAAGATCCCTACTTGTGATTCAGTAGAATAGCCAACAAGTTTGGAATAGGGCCTAGCATCTGCCACAGAAGGATGAGGTGGGGCTTACCAAGTCATGCTGTTCCCTCCCATCCCCTGGATTGGGTATCCTTAACCATGGCATTGTTAATCACATTATCTAGTCCACATTAGTTTTTTTTAATTGTGATTTAATTGACATATAACATTAATTTCAGGTTTATAATATAACAATTTGATGTATGTATACATTGCAAAATGATTACCACAATCAGTCTAGTTAACACTGTACCTAGTTACAAATCTTTTGCATCATGATATGAAATTCTAAGATCTACTCTCTTAACAACTTTCAAATATACAATACAGTATTATTAGCTATTGTTACCATGCTGTACATAACATCCTCAGGACTTATTTTGTAACTGAACATTTGTACCTTTTGATCACCTTTGCCCATTTGACTCCCCTACCCCTCACATATGGCAACCACCAATGTGATCTTTGTATCTGAGTTGTGTGTGTGTGTGTGTGTGTGTGTGTTTCACATATGTGTGATTTCACATGTAAGGAAGATCATATGGTATTTGTCTTTCTCTAACTTATTTCACTTTGCTTAATGCCCTCAAAGTCCATGTGTGTGTTGTCACAAATGGCAGGATTTCATTGTGTTTTTTTTTAATAATGCAGTAGTAATCCACTGTGTGTGTGTATCATATTTTCTTTATTCATTCATCCATTGATTGACTCTTAGATCTTTGCCATGTCTTGGCTATTGTACATAATGCTGCAGTGAACATGAGGGTGCAGATATCTTTTTGAGTTAGTGTTTTTGTTTATTTTGGTAAATATCAGGAAGTGGAATTACTGGATCACATGGTAGTTCTTTTGCAATTATGTGAGGTACCTCCATACTGTTTTCCAAATTGACTGCAACAATTTACATTCCCACCAACAGTGTTTTCCTGTTACTTATTCTCTATATCCTCACCAACTTTTGTTATTGTTTTGGCTTTTTTGATAATAGGAATTCTTACAGGTGTGAGGTGTTCTGTCACTGTGGTTTTGATTTGCATTTCCCTGATGATTAGCGATACTGAGTACCTTTTCAAGTACCTGTTGGCCACCTGTATGTCTTTGAAGAAAGATCTATTCAGATCCTCTGCCCATTTTTAAACAGATGCTTGCTTTTGGTTATTGAGTTGTATGAGTTATTTATATACTTTGGATATTAGACCCTTATCAGATATATGATTTGTGAATATTTTCTCCCATTTAGTAGGTTGTCTTTTTATTCTGTTGATGGTTTCCTTTGCTGTGCAGAAGCTTTTTAGTTTGATGTAATCTCACTTGTTTATTTTTGCTTTTATTTCTTTTGCTTTGGTGTCAAATCCAAAAAATTCATCACCAAGACTGGTGTTAAGGAGTGAGGCAGAGGGAGAACACAAAGATAGCACCCTCCCTCCAAGGTCTATGGAAAAGATTACAGTTGGCTCTTAGGTGTGTGTTTAATTAGAAGCCTGCCCCTCAGGCAGCAGCTGTGAAGATAAACTAATAGGTTTCTTTCACAGAAAGACTGGGCATTTCAGTCTGCTACTTCTCTGCTCTAGGAGGTGGCTACTTAGGAATTCTTTCTCCATTTGTTATAGTCCTATGGGACCTATGAATGTAAACCCAACTGGCCACCAGAGCCAGACAATCAAGGGGCATCCCCTGGGTGGCAGCTGCAAAAATCAGGGCACCAGAAGTGTGCACAAGCTTCTTCCCTGGAGATATCGGTGACCTGGAGCGAGACAGAGGGAGATAGCAAAGATGGTACCTGTGGCTCTCTGTCTTTGAAGAATATTTCAGAAGGCCCCTAGATGTGTGTTAAGTTAGATGTTTGTTCCTTCGGCCTGAGGCTTAGGATAAGCAAATAGGTCTCTATCACTGAAAGACTGTGTGTTTCAGTCAGCTGCCTCTGTACTGGACACTGGGAGGTAGCCAGGTGAGCCTGTGGCCCTTTAAGAACTATTTCTCAGATTACTATAGCCTTGTGGGTCTCGTGAGTGCAAGCCCCCTTGGCTTTCAAAGCTAGATGTTTTGGGGACTCATTTCTTAGGCACAGATCTCAAAAATTGGGGTTTCAGACACGGGGTTTAAACCTTTCACTTATCTGGGAGCAGCTTGGAATTTTGAGTTCCATCTAAATAGTGAGTTGCCACACAGAGTGTGAGGTTTACAGTGAGTTGGTGTCTCTGCCTCTGCTACCCATTTTGTTGTAGGTTTTTTTCTCATTTACCTGATGTATAGGGATTGCTCAGTTAGTTTTGGAGTTTCTTTCAGAGGAAATTTTCCCTTATGTAACTGTAATCTCATTGTGTTCATGAGAGGTCAGTTCCAGATCCTCCTACGCTGCCATCTGGAAATGGAACCCACATTAATTTGAGTTACCTATTAGGCCCAAGTGGAGTGAGACATTACTTGGAACTGTGGTCCAAGAGAGAACCTAGGAGGGAGATTACCACTGCTTCTAAGAACTCCCACCCAAAACCCTCCAAGAAGGGAAGCCAGAAAGGGGAAAGGACAGTAAACCTAAACTTCTGGGCTCTCAGATCCATGGGCATTTGTATGAATCCCACCATACTTGAAGAATTTTAGGGGAAAGATCCAGCTTATATCCATAATCATCCCTGCATATAGGCCCTGACCCAAGCCTTTATAACAGGCTTACCTTACCTAGGCTTGGGTGTTCCACACTTGCACTCTTCTGAAAATTCTTCAAGATGATCACAATTTAGTAGCATTGAAATGATGGGTGATGGCTTAAGGGAGGGATTTGGCAGAGGTCTCAAATCTTCTGTCTTAATAGGCTACTTTTTAAATAACCTTGTCTTCTCAAAAGCCTTTCCTTACATTCCACAGATCAAGTGACCTTGCTCCTCCTAGTGGGAGTCAGATCTCTGGAAGCCTGGTGGTCTCATCCCTATATTAGCCCTTTCTTGTTCTGTATTTATCATTCCTATTGACTAACAAGACTAGGGCCAGATCAACTCATCAGTTTCGTGTTTGAGAAATGGCTGCACCAATATTTAGGATTTGGCTTATGTCACGTTTAGTTTGGTTTACTCTTATACCTATACTCAGTGAAAAAGATAGGCAAAAATATACTTCAAGAGTATTGTCTTAGTATTTCACTTTTCTTTTCTTTTTTTTTTTTTTTTGAGAGAGAGGGTGCAAGTGAGTGAGGGGCAAAGAGAGGGAGAGAGAGAGAATCCCATGAGAGGCAGAGGGAGAGAGAGAGAGAGAGAGAGAAGTGAGGCTCATCCTCACCTGATGTGGGGCTTGAGCTCACCTGAAGCAGGGCTTGAACTCATGAACTGTGAGATCATGACCTAAGCCAAAGTCAGATGCTTAACCAGTTGAGCCACCTAGGCTCGCTCCCTTTATTTTTCTTGAAGTTTGCACATCACAGTTTGGTGGTTTCTGAAACTTATGCAGAGAAAAGCATCTTCCAAGCCAGTTGAATTTGATGTCTTTTATACTATTTTAAGTTAGTGTGGAGTATGTACCACTTGTTTCTACCTATTGTCATTTAAGAGAATTCAGGTATATTGTTCCAAGCTATATTTCTTACAACATTATCAGACCTACACAAGATGTAGTGCCATGAGCCTGGCCATGGCTTATCACACATGACCACCTTGGACCAGTCTTTGGAAAGTAGGGTCAAAGGGATTACTTTGGAATAAATTAGGATTAACTGTGGAGCTGGGTTGTCCAGTTTTACTTGGAGCATCATACCTGGCAATGCTGGAGATGAATGGATTCTTGATAAAATCAGGAAAGGAAGAATTCTGGAAGGCAACCAAATGAGAAGTGAGGAGCTCTGCTTGAGGATGAAGAGTGCTGGTGCTTGTTTTTAGGCTCAAGATTCTTACCCACACCCATTCTGGATGTGATGCTCCTCCAAATTTCAGCCATATTTCTGGTGCTTTCTTCTTCAGAAAAGGTAGGAAAACAGCATTTGCTCCTCTTAGTTGTAGTATTCTAAAGGTTCCTAATGCCTTTAGGGTCACAGAGAAGGGAAGCCTCTCTTCTAATTTTATAAGTGTACTTTTATTCAGAAGGTTGGGCCAGGATGGGTTCTGTGATCAACATTTAAGTTTTGCTGACTTGGTTATATTTAAAAAATATACAGTGTATTAGTAATGCCATAGTACTTATATTTGCTACACCATATGCATATGTTCTCTATGTATCATTATTTCAACCATATATAGGTGTTTTCTTTAAATGAAGTGTTTAAATTATTTTACATGAATTTATGCTTTAAAGAATAAAATTAAAGTATATACATACACATGTAACTACACATGCATGCAAAGCATACCAAGACTTAACAAGAATTAAGAAGACACAGCAATCTTGGGGTACCTGGGTGGCTCAGTTGGTTGAGCACTGACTTCAGCTCAGCTCATGATCTCACTGTTCATGAGTTCGAGCCCTGCATCAGGCTCTGTGCTGACAGTTCAGAGCCTGGAGCCTGCTTCGGATTCTGTGTCTCCCTCTATCTGCTCCTCCCCAGCTCATACTGTCTCTCTCTCAAAAATAAACAAACATTAAAAAAATTTTAAAAAAGACATCTTAAAGGCATTTACTATACCTTGAAATGTAATATATTAATTTTCGTATAGTTTTGGATTAATGGGACTCTACATTTATGAAAAACCTTTTATGTGTTGTTCAAATTTATTTTTTGTTTTCTTAGCAAATAAAATGGTGGCAATTGGAAAGTAGGAATGATTAGAAAGAAATGAGCAGAGCCTAGTAAAAGAGGGGGTAGAAAATGCAGGCTTTCTTATAGCTGAAATGATGGAAAGTGTATGTGAAAAGTATGTTCAACTGGTTTTTGCCCTTTTGTTATTTGCTATCTATCTCCTTCTCAGCTATATGTATTTCTGATTTTTTATACTATTTTTTTTCCAGGTGAAAAACTTTGATTCCTGGGGTAAAAAGATTCCTATTCTTGTAGGTAGTATTAAAATGGATTATCATAATCTTTTTCTTTTATCGTTGGTATCTTTGTAGAAGCAAATGTAAATAAAAGGATTTGACATTTGTAGAAACCAAATACCTGAAATGACTAACAAATCCTGTTTGCAAACTTGAACTAAAGCTGAGAACAATCTTTTCTTTCTTTCTTTCTTTCTTTCTTTCTTTCTTTCTTTCTTTCTTTCTTTCTTTCTTCCTTTCGCTCAACTATTCTTTTCTTGCATTCTTCTCTTATGAACTGGATTATTATAAAAAGATTCTTCATCTCTGAATTGGTACTTTTCCTGTGATTTTGTAGTAAAATCAGATTTTGTCTTACAGTCACGACTTTGTGAGCCATTTCAAAGATGCAAACATGAAGCCATGAAGACTGAGCACAGAGATAGAATGGATTTACTGTTGTAATCAGCTAAAACTCACTCAGGTTTCTTTGACATTTAACAACATATAATACTTACCTGCAAATTAATTTGACATAAATAGTATATGGTTTAAGAATATGACTAGATTAAACCTTTGTTTTAAACAATTCAATTTAAAATTCTATTTTTTTATTTCTAGGTCATTTATATCTAAAAATAATACTATGTTAAAATTTGTGTCTGATTCAATGTACTGCTGATCAATTTTCTCTTATCTCTGACTCTATTTTATGTGTCTCTCTGGTCTCGTGTTTTTCCACTCTTATGTCCTGGTTGGTTTTTCTCCCCTTGTAACACTGTATTCCTCCCTTAGCAGCATTCCTAAGTCTCTTCTGTCCTGTGAGGTTCGTGGGTATAGCTGCTCTCAACTCTATACTCAATATATCAAATATACATTGAAGGTGTTCTGTGATTTGGGCTTAGGACACAGGAAAAAGCTGATCAGTTTACCGTGGGGTAAATTGGCTGTGTATGGCTAGCCCAAGGTTCCCGACACAACTGATACAATTTGTGGCAGAGGAAACAAAGACTGGGCAGAGTGGTACAACTTGAGCTAGATTTAGGGAAAGGACAGCCAAGCAGTAATTATTCAGAAAACCATCCAGAAAGGAAGCTGAAAAATCACTAAAATGAAACAGAGCTGTTTTAGCCAAGTTTCCACACATAACTCCTTACATAACTGGAAAAATGTAATTTGGCCACACTCCTGCCAAAGTACAGAGTGCCCTTAAATGGAAAGGAAGAGAATAAAAAAGTATCCTCACAGTGTTGAGACATAGGCTAAACATTTTCTGCAACCTACTTGCAGTCTGCCAAAGTCAAAAGCTATAGCCTGCTCTAATTCTGAGCTTGAAGAACACCTGGTCTACTGTAGTTTACTTGGAATGAGTGATTTTCATAAAATTTAACTTAAATCTAATTTCTCTAATATGCTTCCCAGCAAGCAGTCTGGTTTATGCCTCTTCAAAATAAAACTGAAAAGAACTACAGAAAAACAGGAAATGTTTCATTGAGTTTTTTGTGTTTTTTTTGTTTTTTTTTTTTCTCCATAACCTGGATTCTCCTTAACCAGTGGAGAAGACCTGGGGAGCAAATTTGTTTTTATATACTATTTTTGTTAATGCAAAAATCAGCCACCTTTTCTCTCTAACAAAGTGAAACAGACATTTGAGGAATGTAACTTTAAATATAGTAATGTATTAGCTTTCCGAGGTGATATTTATGAAACTGGGAGAGAGAAAAAGCCAAGTCTTAGTGACGGAGCTCTGCAGGAACTCTATCGATGTTCAACTGATGAGAAAATAAAGGAGAAAGAGGAATCAAAAATTGCATAAATTGTATTTTTAATTATGATAGCTCATAAAGCAAGCATATTGTAGATTCACCAACTTATAAACAACATTAATCTATTAGGGTAGATGTTGGGATTATTGAACTAACACAAGCTATATCAGACTTATGAAAGAAGATGAAACATGTATGGGGCAGTGAACCAAAAGTTCAGAATTAAGGTTGGTTGTGTAAATAAAGATCTGAGTAAAATACATGTAAAGGCCACTGTTTTTAGTTATGGTTTCAATGGATTTCAGTGGTTTCAGAATGACACATTTTCCATATTTGTCAGTCAAGAACTATTTAATGATTACTTACTGGGTGCCAGATACTGTTTAAAGAGATTACATTGCCCTGGATTTTCTGGAATTGATAAGTGATAAAGTAAAATAGGACATACAAGGGAAGGGAGGAGCTTTAGTTAACATGGTTAAGAAAGATATCTTTGAGAAGGCTGACTTGAGTAATATGGAGTCAGTTGTGAAAAGATTCTGGAGAATAGCATCCATAACAGAAGAAATAGCAAGATCAGGGGCCCTGGATATGGGAATGATACCTGCCTATTAAAGGGATAGAAATACAGAGACTGTGGCTGGAATGTAGTGAATACAAAGAGAGAATAGATCAGAGAGGTAGGCAAGGGCCAGATTATATAGGATATTAGAAGCCATAATAAACTTTTATTCTGGTTGCTATGAGATGCCATTGGTGAGTTTTTAGAGAGGAAATAGTGATAGAAGGCCCTCCCCTCCCTGAAAACACTGAAGAGGATGAATCACTGGGGATTAATAGTGGGAGACCAGGAGATTTGTTAGGAGGTTAACATGGTATTCCAGGTGAGAGATGAGATAGTTCGCATTAGGTTGTAGCAACAAAAAAAAAGATGAGAAATTACCCAGTTGGGGATACAGGAAGTAGATACAGGAAGAGTTAGTGATGCATTAGTTGATGGGTATGAGACAAAAATAAAATGTACTCCAAAACTCAGCCCAAGTTTTTACATTTGAGAAAACATATGAATGTTGTGCCATTTATTGAGATAGGAAAGGTTTGAGGCTTAGTACATTTTCTAGGCTAGAATTTATGTTTTACTTGGGCTTTATTAGGTTACAATGATGATGACCCTTAAGTAATTAATGAATCTGGTGCAGAAGTGAATTGACCAGTCTGGAGATATAACTTGGAAGATCATCGGCATAAATGTTATTTAAAGCCATTTAATGAAAAGTTGCCTATGAAGGCAGTGCCAGAAAAGGGTCAAAACGAGTCCTCAGGGTCAGTCCAACATGTCTCCCTCACAAGGGGGAAGGAGAGGGCAACAAAGGCAACTAAAAAGGTGTGTGCAGGGAAGGGGGAGGAAAATCGGAGAACTGTGATTAATCAGCAGTACTTGAAGATTTTTAATAAAGAGAAAAATATCAAGCATGTCAAAGATCATTAAGAAGTAGAAGATGAAGTTGGGGTTCTAATCACTGGCGAATTACCTCTTTTTCTAACATGATAATCTCCCCATCATGGACTGCTCAATTTCCATCTGTTGGTGGAGCCCTGACTCAGTAAGAGGGAAGCAATCCCTTCTCTAGATCGATCAGTAATTCATGTTATTGCGGGTCTTATTTAACCTTCTAACCTATTGCCTGTTTGTTGCGCTTGCTCCTCAGTGACTAGGGTGACTATATGTCCCCATTTGCTCAGCTAAGTCTCAGATAATGCTTTTTAGTGCTTCATTTTATGATCAAAACTGTGTGATAAATTGTATGGTCACCCTGTCATCAATCCTGAATGAGTCTGAAGCACCAGGGGCAAGGACTCAGTTATAGGGAAAATATATTCTGCTTATGGGAAGTGCAGAAGAGTTTTGCTGCTTTTGACTTCAAAGCAGCTGAGTCCTGTGAACGCTGTAGAGATTTGGTGAAATTCCAGAGGTGAGTGGAAAGTGAGAAGTCTGCCCAGGCCCAGTGAGATAGGGTTTTCCAAACTGCACTTCAGTGAATGGAATTGAGGGTTAAGGAAGGGATAATCTTATGTTCATATTTCTCATGCACAGGCTCAAGACTCAATTTGGCTCTCAATTTGGATTGGTTTCAGTGCCTCCCGATAGTTTTCATGTCATTGCACATATTGAACATGATAGTGTATTTGCTATCCTTTGGAGTAAATGTACCAGACTATGATATGCTTGCAGGACACAAGTACTCAGTACATGAGAAACCCATTCACAACATGGGAATGAGTCATAGCATGCTACAGGGGAAAATGCATGAAAAGACATCTTTCAGGTGAGAGGGTCCTGAACAATTTTACAAGAGGCAGGGAAAACAGCCACTATTGACCTAAGACTGAAAATGCCTGCTCATGAGAGGGTGGACACAGTGTTTCTAAGTGGAACCCCACTGGATTCCATACTGGAAGGGATTGTACTTCTTAAGAAAGAAATACATTTCGAGTTAGAATTAGTGTCATCTATCACCATTATATATAATGTTTCCAATGCTAGTCTCTACAAAAATAAGTTGTGTTGGTAGATTCCTACCCCTAAGAAGATAAGATAAACCAGCATAATCAAAATCTTTATGGGCTAGATCTTCCATGTGAGTTTGTATTCATAGCTCTGCATTATTAAAACAAACAAAACTGTTGTAAACTGACTCCAAACTGACTTTCTACCGACTTCTGAGTTTCTAAGCATTGGCCTCTATGAACTATTACCTGTTATAATGGTTCTATGGGCTGGGAATTGGCTTCTTTTCTAAATTTGAAGGCTATGGGCCAGAGTTGCAAAAATCTTGTGTCTTACTAATGCTTTGAACTCTTCAAAGTAAGACTCAAGAGAAATTTATTATTGAATAATTCAACAACGTAATTCCTAAAAGACTATACTGATTCCAGTGAAAGAGCCAAATTTCAGCTGCCAAGAGAATCCTACCTGGAACAGCTGAGACAGGTGGAATTAGGAGGTAGGGAGGGGGTAATTATTAAACGTTAATTAATTCACAGACGCAAGATATTTTGAATTTGGACATCATTTGGGACTTTAAATTTGGGCTTTAACTTGTAAAATTTAATTTTTAGACTGTTTCTCCCAAAAAATTTTATAATGGAAGAAATTTTATATTCAAATTTTTAGCATCTTTTATACTGGTGATATTTTGTTGTTGGAATCTCTTAATATTATCATTTTATGTCATTGCAGAACCCTCTAGTAGGCCTTATTGAACAGTGTGGTTAGATGTAATTCAGGATGGGAAATATCATAGTGAAATTTTAGGCCTTGAGTGTAAAGTGGATATGTTACAGAGGATTTCTGATTAACCTTTGCTCTAACATACTTCCTTCAGTGAAGTAATAGCCTTCTGCAATGCCCATCTGCCTGAATGAGACTTCATACTGCCCATGTACCCTTGCCAGCTGACTGTTTTGCTGCTATTTCAAGATACATTCTGATTTGGGATTCAACATGAAATTATAGCTAATGGCCCTTTAACTCAAATACATGCAACTCCTGGCATTAGACTCTCCTTAATGTGGTTATATCAAAGTACTTAGTCTGGTATTAACCCATTGACTTAATTGCATTATGTAGCTTTTTATTTTAGTCAGACCTGGACTAAACTATTCCTTCTCTTCCTTGATATATCCCATTGCTATCCAAGACCTAGCCCTGACACTGATCACATGGTTGTTCTGCCATGATCTAAGCCTTTCAATGTAACCCAAGCCATACCTTAATGTTGTGTGTTTATATCCAATCTGGACTTCTTGAATAAGGCAGTTTGACTTGGCTTATAAAAATTTTGATTTATAGGAATACATGGAATAAAAAGCTGAAAACAAAAAATAAATCCATTGTCTCAACAAAGCAGTATTTTTTATCCCCAGTAGTAAAATAGTAAGAAATTTTTAAAAATTAGGAAATTCCGTATTTTTGAGATCATTTATCATTTTGCAGATGTAATAATAGAACACCAGAGCTGCCAAAGATTTCTCCCTTCCTATTTCTTCCATTTCTCTTTCTACACAGCTGGGATGCAGATTCAAATCATCAGTCTTGAGAACCTGGGCCTAAACCTCTGTGATTGATTACCTTTCTCTATGCTTTATTCCACTTGACCTGCCTCCTCTTTCTGTACCTTTTATGAATTTATTCTTAAGGTGGGAGACTGGTTTCCTTGAACCAAATGAGAATAGTGAATACTGTCCAAACAGCAAATGCCAAATGTCATGGAGCATAACTTGGAGGTAAACTATAGAGCCAGGAAAACTCTGGTTACTTCAAATATTATGTTTTGTTTTTTTACCTTGGATCCCGTGCAGGCTGAATGCAGACTTCAGCAGGCTGAATGCAGACTTCAGTTAGCAAGATCTGGGTTTCCTTGCCAGATCTTTCACTCATTGTGACCTGTGGAAGGGTACTTAAACTCTTAGACCTTCAGTCTCTTCATATATAAAGTGAGGAGCTTGGTCTGTTTTCCATAGGGTTTTTGTGAGAATTAAATGAAATGATGCTTAGCACAATGCTGGGCACTAGTAAGAGCTCAATAAATGGGAAACATAGAGTGACACTGCTCTGTGTTCTGAAAAATATATTGGTTTAAAGTCCATTTTTGAGGAGTATGCTTCCTTTTCTTCATCCTGGGATGTTTTTGTAAGAAAAGTTCCATTAGATGGAGAATTTAGCTCCTCAGGGAGCAGTGAATGCTGGTGCCAGTGCTTACTAAAACTAATCACCTGCTGGGCTTTGTTAGGGAATTATCATTATAAAAATGAGAAGCAGAGAAATCTTCCCTCTGGACCAGACTCAAACTAAATTTTTGTGACTTACTTGAGGCAGCAGGTGCTCATTTCATGCACTGAAATTTTCCTTCCTTCTTCCCTCCTCCCTTCGTCTCTTCCTCCTTTCCTCCCATCCCTCCCTTCCTTCTTTCCTTCCTCCCTCCCTCCCTCCATCCCTCCCTTCGTGAGATAAGCCATACATACAGAAATACCACAATTTAATAATCCATTTCACTTTCTTTTGACTATGACCTTCAGGGTTCCTTTATAAAAGGAATAGGACAACTGTGAGTGTTTACGAAATAAAAGCTCTGTTATACAAATAGACTTTACACAAATATGGGAGTAACTTGGAAAGTGAAACTCTAGAGGGGAGAGTTCAGGGATAAGGAAGAGAGAGTGTGTGTCACTTAACAGATCTCTCCTTAAACAGTGTCACAAATAGCAAGTCAAAACTTGCAGAGGAAACAAGAAAGCCAAACACATCTAACCACCAAAATGGGACACGAAGGAGGAGCTTGTGGAGAGGTCTGTGCGTTAGGAAAGACCAGCATTTGATGGTAGACACAGGTGCCAATTTGATTAGCAAGGCCAGCAAGTGGATAGACAGGCTGAACATGAAATGCAGAAGAGAGAGAGAGCTGGGAGCCTTTGGCACCTCTACATTTCTTTGTCTATTTACTACCTGACCATAATGATCTAAGAATAATGGCAGCTGCTTTGCTTCTTCCTTCCAAATTTCACAGAAGCCCTTCCTTTAGCCACTCTTACATGGAACAATTCAGGAAAAGGGATTCTGAAAAATGTAGTTCCTGGTTTAACTAAATTGACAGAACACAAACTACCACATTAATCTGTGGGTTATTTTCAATTATGGCAAGCAGAAGAATGGTCCCTCGAAAATGTTCAACCACATGAGAATTCCCTTACATGGCAAAATGGATTTAGGACTTTGCCAGCTATGAGTAAGGTTAAGGACTGTGAGATGGGAAGATTATTCTGGATTATCTAGATGCGCCCAACCCAATCTCATTCCTTTAAATGGAAGAAACTTTCTGGGATAATCAAGACTGAGTTTGACTATGTAAGAATGATCAAAGATATGCCATGTTGCTAGTTTTGAAGATGATGGAAGGAGGCCATGAGCCAAGGAAAATGGGTGGCTTCTAGAAACCAGAAAAAGCAAAAAAAAAAAAAAAACAACATATTCTCACTAGAGCCTTCAGAAAGGAATGCAGTCCTATTGACACCTTGAGTTTAGCCCAGTGATGCCTTTAAACTATAGAATTACAAGAATAAATTTGTGTAGTTTTAAGCCACTGAGTTTGTGGCAGTTTGTTACAGCAGCAATTGAAAATCAATATGCCAGTTTCATCTGTGGACAATATTGCTATTCTCATGCTTGCACATGCCTGTACCTTGAGTTCATTTATACAAGGTTATATACAGTATAGTTTTGAATCATATTTCTAGAAATGGAATTGCTGGGTCCTAAGATATATTATTTTCAAATTGTATTCCAAAGTGACATTAACTCTTTATAAAAACAACAGCAATTACCAAAACTTGTTGGGATTTTGATTGGGTTTTCATTACATTATCGACAACTTAGGGGACATTTACCATTTTTGTATTATTAAGTCTTCTAACTCCTTCACATAATCTTTCTCTCTCTTCTCTTATACAAGTACTCAGTAATTTTCAGTAAAATAATAAAATGTTATAATTTTTTGTACAGAAGTCATACACAAATTTTTCTCTTGGCATTTTATATTTGTGTTCTTTTAACTGATCTATTAAAAATTGTAGTAAATCTGTTGCTGGAATATAAATAGCATTGATTGATACATATTGATTTGGAATCTACTGATCTGTCAAAACTTGTACATATTTAATTTGTTTTCAAAACACTTAAAAGTTTTCTTCACAAATCATCGTATCATCTGTGAATAATGATAGGGTGATAGGGGATTTTTTTTTCTATTTTAATCTGAATAAAATTTGTTCTTTCTGGGGCACCTGGGTGGTTCAGTCGATTAAGCGTCTGACTCTTGATTTTGGCTTAGGTCATCAGGAGGGCAATCAAGGTCGTGTGTCAGCTTGCACTGGATGTGGAGCCTGCTTAAGATTCTCTGTCTCCCTCTCCCTATGCTCTCCCCCCATATGCTTCTCTCTCTCTCTCTTGAAAAATGTAATTAATGAATGTTGAATTATATCTGTCACTTCTTTTCAGCACCATTTACATGATGGCATAACTTCTTTTAACCTGCTAATGTGACAGATAATATTAGTTGATTTTCTTATACTAAATTAACCTTGCATTTTCTGTGATAAATCAAACTGGTTCTGCTATACTATGCCTTTTTTATTTTGTTGTATTTATTTTGAGAAAGTTTTTATTAGGACTTTTATATACATATTTGAATTAGAGTAACCTGAAAATTTCTTTTTTAGCATTGTTCTTTACAGGTTTGTAATAAGAATTGTATTAGCTTCACATAGGGTAAAGAGCAGTGTTTCTTCATCTCTGGAGGAGCTCTTATAAGATAAAAATGACTTTTTCTTAAATGTCAGAAAGTAAGTTTTGGGGGAGATTGGCCATGGAAAAATAGGAATATCCCATTCTTTCTTCAATCTAAAAATGTCTCTTTTATCTAAAAAAATAATTCCTTACATAAGTTATTTATGATATTCTCTCATCTCTTTAATATCAACAGCATCTATAATTAGCTCCTCTTCCTTTATTCCTTACAGTGGTTATTATCTGTGCTTTCTCTTTTTGTTGATCATTTACTAGAGAGTTTTCATTTATTTTAGAACTTTAGACAAACTAATTTTGGCTTTAAACTTGTATTATATGTTTATTTCTGTTTCATAAATTTATGTTCTGATCTTCATTATTTACTTCTATTTTGGGGGATTTCGTGTACTGTTTCTAAATTTTTTACATAGATACTAAGATCACTGATTTTCAGTCTTCTTATTTTCTAGTGCTTACAAGTATGCATATAAATTTCCTAACCAGGTAGAGTTTTAGCTATATGTAAAAGGTTTTGGTGCTGCAGAATTTTGTTGTTATTTAAAACATTTTTTCAGTTATGATTTCTTCTTTGAGCCCTGACTTATTTAATGGTTTCTTAATCTTAAAAATATGTGGGTTTCTAGTTCCTGTTTGTTATTGATTTTAGTTGCATTGAAGCTAGAGAACATGCCATGTTGATTTCAGCCCTTTGAAATTTCTTGAGATTTGTTTTGTGGTAGGAGTATATGGCCAAAATTTGGATATTTACAAAATTTATATAACGTATACACAAAGTTGCGTGTGTGTGTGTGTGTGTGTGTGTATGTATCCCAACTGAAGTATACGCATTAAATATATGTCTCTCTCTCTCAATGTATATATATATTTCTCTCTAACTGGGAAATATGAATTCAAAGGTTGATTCCTAGAGTTTTACTGCAGTATTTGTGGTTAATAGTACCTTATAAGGTCAAGGTCCCCTCTAATAAACTTTAAGAGCGGTCTTACAGTGATGTAATTTCCAGGAAACCAGATTTCCAGGCTGTGGGTCGTTTAGGGGTCATGAGGTTTATACTTTTGGTGAATCTCTTGAATTTATTGATGGTAGTCTTGAGTATACACATGTAATGCCCCCGATTTCGAATCTGAGAGACCACCAAGAAGCCAATACCGATGCAAACGCACGAGGGTTTATTTGCAAGCTCGAGCTTGGGCCCAAGTATACCCGACACAGTGGAGCAGGGACTTGGACCCCTAGGTTAATAGGGATAGCAGTTTTATAGGGAACAGTGGCCAATGAGATTGTAACACACACAGAAAGTTGCATAGTCATGTCAGTCCACACGCAGGTGGCCAATTGAACTACAATTTACCCTATAGTAACTGTTTGAACTAGCCTATCACTCTGGTCAGAATTGGCACACAAGTTTGGCAGGCAAAAGGCGGGGTTTGCATTCTTTGGCGGTTAGGGGTTCTGCATTCCTATTTGAGCTGGTTTCCAGTAAGGATGTGCACAGCGGCTTGACTAGGTTGGGGGAGTGTCTTAAGCAATAAGCAGGTCATGTGGGGGTTATACATGAGATGGTGGGTGTAGCACAAAATGGAGTTAGTCTTGCTTTGCTTGTCCAGGGGTAGGAGATTTTTGTTAAATTCCTTGGGTCCCACACACGTTGAATCTTTACTGTATTGGTCTGTATTAGTCTATAAAAAGGCAGAGTCAAGGAAAGGGTGAGATCCATAGATACATGGGGCATCTGGTAACAGGATCACTGTAGTAAATACCTTTAGAAAAAAGACATCTAAGAGGGTTTTATATGACTATCATATTTACTTCAACTACCATCTGCATTTAAGAAATTATATTGCTTCCAGAGTGTGCAAAAATTATGAACCACCTCAAAAGCATATCTGTACAATCTGTACACACATTTATATTCTTATTTCCATTGACTAAAAGGTCCAAGTAAGGACTACAATTTCACTAACTTGTGTAGATTTGGCTTCTGGCAGAGGGTTAGATGTGAGCAGGACTGAACACATTAGATTTATAGTCAATTTAGTAGCCTCCTTGTGGTCAATCTAGAAGAAAAATGGTGAGTGTTTTCAGTCAAGAGTAAGGTATGAGTAACCTGAAAAATCATGAGATAAAATACATATTTTAAAATGAATTCAACATAGGCTGTAGTTAACTATGCTGCTGCTGCTACTGCACATGAACTAGAAAGGCAAGCGTTAGCCCTGGGGTCAATGAGAGGCTATGATGAATAACAGGTTTATAATCTCCATTGTGTGGGACATTCAAAACTTGACCTGATCTTCCAGGTACAAACAGGGGGAGGGGGGAAGATTTATAGTAATTTGGGAGTTTAAAGGTAGGTCTTTTAAAGGTAGTCCTTTAGATGCTCTAGGGTCTATTCAAGGAAAGGGTTTAGATGTGTCAGGGATTATCACATCAGAAGACTGTGGAATCCAGTATCTATAGTATCCCATGGGACCAAGAACTGTTTTTAGCAATTATCCAGGTAAAATCATGAATAGCTTCCAGTCTTTGAAGGGAAAGAGACTACCCATTTTGTCTGAAGTTATAGCCTAGTTAATACATGTAGGTCTGACAAAATTGGAATTCATAGGTAGATACTTTGTGTTTCTTTTATGGTAGCGTTATTCTCAAGTGAAGGGAATTAAATTCTGTAAGACTCTCAGCATAACAGAAGATCATCAACATATTGTATATAAGTGGATTCCTGGGAATTGGATGTCTGTAAGTTTATGATTAAGTATTTGTAAGGAGTAAGAAGGTACTTCTGTAAACTCTAGGGCCTAACTATTCAAGCATATTGTTGATTTTTTCAAGTGAATGCAAACAGATACCCTAAGTCTTGGGTGTAAGTATATATTAAAGAATGCTGGGTGTAGATCTAATGCCATAATGTAAATAGCTATGTCCGTGTGCAAGGATAAGACGATATTGGGGCTGGGGATCCCTAAGAAGCAAAGAAGCACAACCTTTCAGTGGCTTTTAAAACTTCAACAAAGCAGTAGCTGTACCTATTTACCTTTTTGGTGGGTAGGACAGGGCTAATACAAGGGCTAATACAGAGACTAATGAGTTGTTTTAGGGGATACACAGATATAATGCACAACAGCTCTTGAGTATTCTCTCTCTCTTTTTCTTAAGTTTGTTTGTTTATTTTGAGAGAGTGCAGGGGCACATGTCCAGTCAGGAGAGGGGCAAAGAGAGAGAAGGATAGAGAATCCCAAGCAGACTCTGTGATGTCAGCACAGAGCCAGAGGTGAGGCTCAAACACGTAAACTGTGAGATCATGAGCTGAGCTGAAAGCAACAGTCAGACACTTAACTGACTGAGCCACCCAGGTGCTCCAAGTATTCTCTCTTTTTAGTGGGTATTGGGTTAATTTCACTAAGGGCTCAGCCAGGTCGGTTGAGGTCATTAAGCGTTCAGTCTCATTTATGTGTCTGACATCTGAACTGTTTTTACCACAGAAGCTCCTGGAGACAAATTCAGAGAGTGAGAAATCAATACAGGAGGTTTCATCGAATTATAGACCGAATTTTTGTCCAGAAAGTGGCTGTCTGATCCAAATTGAATAAATAATCCCATTTTTAAAGTAGATTTTGTCTTAGCAGATTCACTGGAGTGAAATCCCTAAGCAGAAAAGCCTGATGACTATAGTGCAATGTCCCAGACAGACAGGAAGTAGATGAGTTGAGAAGCTTGAGGGGTATTTGAGACTCTTAGCCCTGAAATCTTATTGTTATTCCAAGGAAGGAATAACACAACAGTCATAAAGTCAACTAGATATAGAATATATTAGTTATGCAAATTGCATGGAAAGATTTCCTTTTCATGGTAAGGGCAATTTTGGGCAGAGCAGAGATGATTTATTCTTACAGGGTGTTATTCTGTTAGACAAATCCCCCCGCCCCCTTATTGATTGATTGATTGATATTCTTCTCGGTTAAGGCAGAGTTAATGTTCTTCCATTGTCCTTTTTCTTATGATATGAATGTGTTTTCTTCTACACATTCAAGAGAGGTGACTTTGTTGCTTAATCTGAAGAGGTATTAATTTGATCTACAATTTTTCTTTTTATGTAGTCCAAGTGTCTTCAGAGCTTTTTGTTTTGTTTTTGTTTTTCTAGGGTTTGGTTTTTTTTTTTTTTTTTTTTTGCTAGCTTTTGTAATTCAGACAGGAAGCAAATGAACATCTTAATCTTCTGTTTCCTTATTAAATCTGCCACTTCAGCTTTAAAACCATCAACCAAGATGCATAGGTAGTTATAATGTTTTCTCTGATTGAGATTAGTATAGTTTCTAAAGATGGATAAATTTATTTATTTTTCCTGTTTACAGGACCTGATTTTTGACCAATTTTTATAGAAAAGACTTCAGAGATAGCAGCTAAGAGATCTTATTCTCTTTTATGTCCTTTTTATCATCTATTTATGTTCAAATTTCGATCAATGCTTTCATATAATTCTTTAATCAGTCTGTCCTCTTTTTTTTAATAAAACCAGATTTTTTTTTTCTGGGTCTTACAAGGAGATATATTAATTGGTAAAGATCAGGGAATATCAAATTACATGATTCAAAGAAAAATTTCAATTCTTCATTAAAATTTTGTTTTTCAGTGTGAGTTAGAAAAGTTGATTCTATAGGTCTGAACATCATCAATATTTGAAGGTACAATTCCACTGGAGTTGGGGTGATGTTCTTCTCCACTTACCCTTGAAGATATTGTGAGGAGTTATGGTCAGTAAGAGGGTTATGTATATGAAGGGTCAGTAGAGGGAAGAGAATAGGGTCCAGTGAAGGGACAGCAAGAGGAACAGATCAAGGAGGGAGGAGATAATCAATAAACAGGAGGCAGGCCCTGAGTTGAGTCAGGAGAAGAAGAGAGTTTAAGTTTGGATTTTAGATCCTGATGTTCTTATTAGTCTTCCTTAAGCAGTTTTAAAGAAAGAAAATTTAAATTTCTGATTTTTTTCTTTAAAAATATTTTTTAAATGAATGTAGAGTTGACACATAATATCATGTTAGTTTTGGGAATTCAACATAGTGATTCTACAATTACATACCTTTTGAAGTGCTCACCACAATAAGTGTAGTTACAATCTGTTACCAGACAACATTATTGACTATAGCCCCTATGCTGTACTTTTCTTCCCAGTGACTTATTTATTGTATAGCTGGAGATTTGTACCTCTTAATCCCCTTCACCAATTCTGCTCATCCCCCCACTCCCCTCCCCCTGGGAAACCACCAGTTTGTTCTTTACATTTATGAATCTGATTCTGTTGTTTAAGTTTCATTTTCAGATTCCACATAGAAGTGAAATCATCTGGTATTTGTCTTCTTCTATCTGATTTATTTCAATTAGCATAATATTCTTTAGGTCCATACATATTGTCACACATGAAATTTTTCTCTTAAAAGCCTCTTCATATAAATTTGTTGTACGCTGACAATAGCATATTTGGAGTCTTTGTCCACTACACAGTGGATTGTCCTATATATGTATCTCAGGTGCTCCAGGGTGGCCACTGACACTCTGAATTGTTCTTGGGAAAATCCTGCCAGAATTTCAAGCATTTGGTGCCATTTGGCCCATGACATTTGTACATGTAGGAAAACTTAATAGTGATTGCAGGTTCATTGAATGACTACAAATTGCCCATTTTGAAATAACGATAATAAATGGTAGACAAACATTTGGGTCCTGAGAATTTCAGGACTACTCCACCACCTCATTCAGAACTCTGAGTAGTGAAACAAATAAAAGGTTTTCACACAGGGAAATTAAGAGGAATAAAACTTAGACAGTGTGTATGCAAGAGTGAAGCCCTAGTCAGGAGCACAATAGACTCATTGTTCAGTCATTAGAACTTAGGAGAAATGAGTAGGGGCAAACATATATGTTCAGTATGCAGTGTGTAACTGGAGGTTCATATCTTTTTCTACTGCCTCAGAACTTTTCAACCATGGCTGCTCATGAGAATAATCAGAAAAGCTTTAAAAATATGATTATTCTGTCTCTCAAAAAAAAAAAAGTTAGAAAAGGGGGGCCGCACCTGGGCAGTTAAGTGGTTGGTTAAGTGTCCGACTTTTGCTCAGGTCATGATCTCATGGTTTATGAGTTCAAGCCCTGCGTCAGGCTCTGTGCTGACAGCTCAGAATCTGGAGCCTGCTTCGGATTCTGTGTCTCCCTCTCTCTCGGCCCCTCCCCCACTTGTGTTCTGTCTCTCAAAAATAAATAAAAAAAAAATGAATATCAAGCACTGCCCTAACCCCAGAGTGATTTACAATCAATGTTTTCTATTTTTTAAATTTTTATTTATTTTTAATACAATTTATTGTCAAATTGGCTTACATACAATACCCAGTGCACATCCCAACAAGTGCCCTCCTCAATGCCCATCACCCACTTTCCCCTCTTCCCCACCCCACCCATCCACCCTCAGTTTGTTCTCTGTATTTAAGTCTCTTGTGGTTTGCCTCCCTCCCTCTCTGTTTGTAACTATTTTTTCCCCTCCCCTTCCCCCATGGACTTCTGTTAAGTTTCTCAAGATCCACATATGAGTGAAAACATGTGATATCTGTTCTTTTTTGACTGACTTATTTCGCTCAGCATAATACCTTCCAGTTCCATCCATGTTGCTGCAAATGACATGATTTCATTCTTTCTCATTGCTAAGTACTATTCCATTGTATATATAAACCACATCTTCTTTATCCATTCATCAGTTGATGGACATTTAGGCTTTTTTCCATAATTTGGCTGTTGTTGAAAGCACTGCTATAGATATTGGGGTACACGTGCCCCCATGCATCAGCACTCCTGTATCCCTTCGGTAAATTCCTAGTATTGCTATTTCTGGGTCATAGGGTAGTTCTATTTTTAATTTTTTGAGGAACCTCCACTCTGTTTTCCAGAGCGGCTGCACCAGTTTGCATTCCCACTAACGGTGCAAGAGGGCTCCCATTTCTCTACATCCTCGGCAGCATCTATACTTCCCTGGTTTGTTTGGTTTAGCCACTCTGACTGGTGTGAGGTGGTATCTCAGTGTGACTTTGATTTGTATTTCCCTGATGACAAGAGATGTTGAGCATCTTTTCATGTGACTGTTTGTCATCTGGATGTCTTCTTTGGAAAAATGTCTATTCATGTCTTTTGCCCATTTCTTCACTGGATTATTTGGTTTTTGGGTGTGGAGTTTGGTAAGTTCTTTATAAATTTTGGATACTAGCCCTTTATCTGATATGTCATTTGCAAATATCTTTTCCCATTCCATCAGTTGCCTTTTAGTTTTGTTGATTGTTTTCTTTGCAGTGAAGAAGCATTTTATCTTGATAAGGTCCCAATAGTTCATTTTTGCTTTTAATTCCCTTGCCTTTGGAGATATGTTGAGTAAGAAATTCCTGTGGCTGAGGTCAAAGAGGTTGTTGCCTGCTTTCTCCTCTAGGGCTTTGATGGTTTCCTGTCTCACATCCATTTAGGCCTTTCACCCATTTTGAGTTTATTTTTGTGAATGGTAAGCAAGTGGTCTAATTTCATTCTTCTGCATGTTGTTGTCCAGTTCTCCCAGCACCATTTGCTAAAGAGACTTGTTTTCCTTTGGATACTCTTTCCTGCTTTGTCAAAGATTAGTTGGCCATACATTTGGGGGTCTAATTCTGGGGTCTCTATTCTATTCCATTGGTCTGTGTGTCTGTTTTCTGCCAATACCTTACTGTCATGATTATAGCTTTGTAGTAGAGGCTAAAGTCTGGGATTGTGAAGCCTCCCACTTTGGTTTCCTTTTTCAATGTTACTTTGGCTATTTGAGGTCTTTTGTGGTTCCATACAAATTTTAGGATTGCTTGTTCTAGCTTTGAGAAGAATGCTGGTGCAATTTTGATTGGGATTGCATTGAATGTGTAGATTGCTTTGGGTAGTATTGACATTTTAACAATATTTATTCTTCCAATCCATGAACATGGAATGTTTTTCCATTTCTTTGTATCTTCTTCAATTTCCTTCATAAGTTTTCTATAGTTTTCAGCATACAGATACTTTTACGACTTTGGTTAGGTTTATTCCTAGGTATTTTATGGTTCTGGGTGCAATTGTGAATGGGATTAGTTTCTTTATTTCTCTTTCTGTTGCTTCATTATTGGTGTATAAAAATGCAACTGATTTCTGTACATTGATTTTGTACCCTGCAACTTTGCTGAATTCATGTATCAGTTACATGTCTTTTGGTGGAGTCTTTCAGGTTTTCCATGTAGAGTATCACGTCGTCTGCAAAAAGTGAAAGTTTGACTTCTTCTTTGCCAGTTTTGATCCTTTTATTTAATTTTTTGTCTGATTGCTGAGACTAGGACTTCCAATAATATTATAAACAACAGTGGTGAGAGTGGACATCCCTATCATGTTCTGATCTCAGGGGGGAAGTTCTCAGTTTTTCCCCATTGAGGATGGTATTAGCTATGGACTTTTCATATATGGCTTTTATGATGTTTTAGTATGTTCCTTCTATCCTGACTTTCTTGAGAGTTTTTATTAAGAAAGATGTTGTATTTTGTCAAATGCTTTTTCTGCGTCTATTGACAGGATCATATGGATCTTATCCTTTCTTTTATTAATGTGGTATATCACATTGACAATCAATGTTTTTTAACTCCCTCACTTAGCTCCCTAAGTGACTCTAATATGTCTCAAGAACCTCTGCAATTCACCAAGCTTCTGCAATAACTTAATTCTCCTTTAAATAGGAAAATCTGGTTTGGGCTTTATATTTTAAAAGTCTTCTTTGTTCTTCCCCACTGGTTTAATAAGTCAGTTCTTTGACAAGTGTATTATCTTTGTGTGGTTCACCCAAGGAATCTGTGAAAACAGTGTGAAGATTTCCAAATGAGGAAAGCTAAGAATGAAAGTTTGGCAATGATGTCTCTTTGAATATTTGAGCCATTCAGTGCCAGAGTAACTTAGCAAGATCATGGAAGTATACTTTGTTATTTATATAAATTCAAGAGCAGAATATGGTCTAATCTGTTCAACTATTTGCATTTCAGCCCTGCAACAGAATGTCTCTAGATATTTATTTTGGTGCTGATTTTGACTACACAGGATGGATGGTCTTACTAGTTTTTGCTTAATAAGCTCTTTTGACAAATGAATTATTTTTAAAATTGTAAATTTTTAAGAAACACTTTTAAACATCTCTGGTGGCAAAGGAAACAAAAGGGAAAATGAACTATTGTGACTTCATCAAGACTAACAACTTCTGCACAGTGAAGGAAATAATCAACAAAAGGCAACTGACGAAGATGGGAGAAGATATTTGCAGATGATATATCTGATAAAGGGTTAGTATCTAAAATATGTCAAGTGGGGTGCCTGGGTGGCTCAGTCGGTTAAGCATCCGACTTCGGGTCAGGTCATGATCTCACGGTCCGTGAGTTCGAGCCCCGCGTCGGGCTCTGTGCTGACAGCTCAGAGCCTGGAGCCTGTTTCGGATTCTGTGTCTCCCTCTTTCTCTGACCCTCCCCTGTTCATGCTCTCTCTCTGTCTCAAAAATAAATAAATGTTAAAAATATTTAAAAAAAAAAAAAAGTAAAATATGTCAAGAATTTATCAAACTGGACATCCCAAAACAAATAATCCAGTGATAAAATGGGCAGAAGACATAATAAACATTTCTCCAAAGAAGACATACAAATGCCTGGCAGACATATGAAAAGATGCTCAACATCATTCTTCATCAGGAAACTACAAATCAAAACTACAATGATATACCACCTCACACCTGTCAGAGTGGCTAAAATTAACAATGGAAACAACAGATGTTGGTGAGGATGTGGAGAAAGGGGAACCCTCTTACAGTTGGTGATGGGAATGCAAACTGGTGCAGCCATTGTGGAAAACAGTACGGAGGTTCCTCCAAAAGTTAAAAATAGAACTACCCCATAATTCATCAGTTGCACTACTAGGTACTTACCCAAAGGATATAAAAATATTAATTCGAAGGGCACATGCACCCAATGTCTATAGCACCGTTATCAACAATAGCCATATATGGAAAGAACCTAAATGTCCTTCAACTGCTGAATGGATAAAGAAGATGTGGTTATATATACAATGGAATATTTGTCATAAAAAAGAATGAAATGTTGCCATTTGCAGCAATGTGGATGGAGCTAGAGTACATTAGGCCAAGTGAAATAAGTCAGTCAGAGAAAGACAAATAATGTATGATTTCACTCATATGTGGAATTTAAGAAACAAAAGAGATGAACATGAGGGAAAGGAAAAAAAGATGGAAGAAAACTATATGAAACTCTTAAATACAGAGAAGAAATTTTATATATTAACTAAATTAAATTTTTATAACTACCATAGATGTGAGAATGCCAGAATATGAGAAATAAATATAAAAGAGATTTTGTTCTTATTCCCTCTGTAGTGATCAGGAGATGTGTTCTCTCTACTTTATGTTTTCTTTTTAAAATTTAGGTATTGAGTCTCCCAGTATATAAGGCATTGATGACACATAGGTCCACTATTCTAAAGGCACTGAAGTAGTATAAACCAAGTTATGTATGTCCTAAAATGCATTTAGTATTTTTTTCCTTTCATATTCATTTTGCTGTGTTACAGGTACCTGTGATGAAGTATTTCATAGTGTATTTGCTCTAACAAAGGACTGTTGTTCAAGGACCACCAATCCCTAGTCTATACGGATATAAAATCTTTAGTAACAATTAAAGAATATTGTTCAAAAAGAATGCTGCTCATTATATAAATATTCTATGTAATTAAATTTAATAATTCCTACATAAAGTTTAGCATGACAAAAGTAAAGCTGTTTTAATGGATAACAGCCATTCTTTTGAAAATTAAAACACTGAGAAGCTTAATGAACCTCCCTCCCTCCCCCTTCTCTCTCTCTCTCTCTCTCTCTCTCTCTCTCTCTCTCTCTCTCTCTCTCTCTCTCTCTCTCTCTCTCTTTCTAGACTTTTGACTGAGTTCTGCCCAGTAGGATATGGTCCGAGGTTATGTGCCCTGCCATGATAGTTTTATGTGTTTACTTGAATAGACCCTAGCATCCTATGATTTAATCAAACACTAATCTAAGTTTGCTAATGTTTTGTGGGTGGGGTTAACATCTAATCAGTTGACTTTAAGTAAAAGAGATTGCCCTGATTGATGTGAATATACTAATCCAATCAGTTGAAGGCCTTAGGAACAAATTTCAGTTCCTCAGAGAAAAAGAAATTCTGCCTCAAGATGGAGTCAATGCTTCCCTGAGTTCTAGCAGCCTGACCTATGGATTTTAGACTTGTCAGGCCTGCAATTGTGCAAGCCAATTCCTTAAAAATAAATCTCTTATTTTATTAAAATTATTTATTAAAATACTTTTGTAATGATTAGAGAGACAGAGCACACTGGGGGAGGAGCAGAAAGAGGGAGGCACAGAATCCAAAGCAGGCTCCAGGCTCTGAGCTGTCAGCCCAGAGCCTGATGTGGTGGGGGGCGTGACCTGAGCCAAAGTCGCAGGCTTAATCAACTGGGCCACCCAGGAGCCCCTAAAATTATTTAAATCAATTCCTGATTTGCAGAACAGGATTATCCCTCATTGCAGAGATTTGGACTAGTTTTTAACATAGCACAACAGGGAATTATTTTGTACATAAATTTACATTTTTAAGGAATACAGAAAAGGTTTTGAGATTTTTATTTTTGAACAGGAAGATTGAATATTTATTAAAACTTTATAGCTGGGCATATTGACCAAAGAAATAACATGAAAAGATTAAACACATTATTTCCCCCTGAAATAAATTCAATGAAGCAGAGTATGAATAAGTGTGTAGTTTAGTTAATAGTAATGTATCAGTGTGAATTCCTTAGTTGTGACCAGCTGTACTAAAATAATGTAAGATATTAATAGGGGACCTGGATGAGGGATAAGTGGGAACTCTATACTAAGCAAGTTTTTGGTAATCTAAAATTACTCTAAAATTAAAACTTTACATTTTTAAAGTCAAAGCAAAGATGGCTAAAAAAAAAAAAAAAAAGGAATGCAATTTAATTAAATTTCAAGAATAAATCCAACTAGCAAATAGACCATAATTCTTGGCAGAGAGGATCATAAAATCTCTATTAAAAAAATAGACAAGTATAGTATCAGGAATTTGGTAGTCATGCAATCAGAACAAAAATATAAGATGATATTTAGTGTTTCTGATACAAGTTTTTCTCTGTCTTCCCTCAATAGATATTTAGACATAGCCATAATGTTCAACTTTGCCTTCTTTAGCCAAGATTCTTGGGTAATAGATCTCCCTTCTCTGTTTCCATGGCAGACCATCTGCCTTTTGTTCACAAAGTAAGTTTCTTTCCAAACAGAGTGGTTAAAATAAATTGAGCTTCCTTTTAAAACATTATAATTCTTTCAGTTCTACTTCCCTAAGATTGTTCCCAAACCAGTGTTTTCAAGTTTGGGTTGTTTCCATCTCTTTTTCTTTTTTCAACAATGTTTTGAAGAGCACTTTTGTATATATAGCTTTATGTACTTTCCAACTAATTTTAACTATGATTTCTTAGACTCAGGCCAAGAAATATATAAGGATTTTGGTGCATTTTGTTAAATTGTCCTTTGTATTTGTTTCACTTCACATTTCCCAAAGCAGTGGGTAGGAATGCTCACTTCCTGACACACCTGGCAATTTGGTTTCACCATTAATTATGTTTTTGAAAATGGGCAAATTAACAATGGTATCTCTTGGTTTGCCATTTTCCCCCCCTCCCTGTGAATTTCCCACTTCTGTTCTTTGCTCAGGCATTCTGATTTTCAGACATCAGTTTCTGTAATTTGATTAATTTGTGCACAAACTCTTCTTTTAGTGCTGAGAAAATCTGCCCTCTGAGCCTAAAGGCCTACACAGTGGTGAATTCACCTAGCAAGCCATCTTGAGGCCCTGACCTCCTCAGGCAACACATTTCTTTCTTAAACCATGGTCCTTGACATTTAAAATTAAAGAGGAATCACTGATTGTTGCCTTTGTATTGTGCTATACACTTAATGACTTCTTCAAACCATAGTGTCCCCTCCTTTTTTCTTCACCAAACTCAGAAATAGCTTATTTTCACCATTAGCCATCTGCCAACTTACATTTTTATCCCCTAGAGCTCGTGCCCATCACCACTTTGGGCATATTGGGCATTGGGTAAGTGTGGCCATTTCATTTTAATCTTCACTCTGCATGTGCCAAAGTGTCCATTCTTCTCCAACCTCCATTCAAGAAACACGGTATATTTTGGTTTTCTCTCTAAATATATATATTTTTAAGTTTTTGAAAACATAAATAATGTTAATTCAAGCTGTTTCTTCAGAGCATATGTGTTGTAGTAGGGTTTTGTTTTAGTCCTTTAGCAGAAAGACTGAACTAACATGCTAGATTTTGCTCATTCTTCTTTTACTCTCAATAATAATAAAATTTATGCCTAAAAAGCTTTTCTCAAAGCTCTTTCTTTTAGGTCTTTTGTGATATATATATATATATATATATATATATATATATATATATATATACACACACACACACACACACATATATATATATATATATATATATATATATATATAAAATCTGTTTCTCTAACCCCTTTCCCATATGGATTTTGAAGTCTTATGAAATTCCTTTTGGTGTTTATCTCACCTTCCCTTACCACTTTATGTACGTGACTAGTAAGGAATAATAATTCACAGAATCCCAGAAGTTTCTCAGTCACTGTCTTGAAGCAGAATGCTATTTAAATATATTTCGGAAGAGCTGTTTGTAAAATGAAAATGCATGTCATACCAGGCTTTATGGATGTTCTATTGAGAAAATAGATTTAGCCTTAGAAACCGTAGTGTTACTATTTTCAGGTATTGACTGAGCTGTGGCAAATCTCCATCCAAAAGAGATCATGTAAATGTAACACAACAGGTCAAACTTTGCGACCGTTCAAAGCCCGAGTTTTGTGCTGAACCAGAACTAGCAAGGCATAGTTACCATCTATACTATGTCCTCCTCTCTTTTACAACAGTGGTTAAATTAATCTCTGACTAAGCATTAACCTTAAGAAATTTTCAAGGGAGAGTATTACTCTAGCATGGTGGGCAAGTTTTATATAATTTTCATTTGTCCTCATCTGTCCTTTCCTGATGTACTTCATTTTCCCATGCTTAATCTTAACACAAACTATGGCAATTAAGACTTGCTTGGTTATTGTGATTGGCAGTTTTTTGGCTTAGGGACTTTAAGCACTTTAAGTAAATGTAGTGAAAGAGTTAAAAATAAATATAAATATAAACATAAATTAAAAAATGTATATATATATATATATATATATATATATATATATATATATATATATGGGCATTACACTAATTGAATATCACTCCTATCAGGTCAAATGGAGTGTTTAAAAAAAAACAAAAACTTTAATTATTCAAGCTTAACATTTAGGTGCACTGAGTCACAAGTCCTGGGTTTATCTGGTATAGTTCAATAAAATCAAGGGAGTCCTAAAAAAAAAAAAAAGTTCTACTTCTTGGAACCCTTGGAATTAGGCAGTCTATGATTTCATGCTTTTCTCCTGTACTTAAGACAGTTATTTTTCCTGGGTCTTTACTTCGAAGCCTTCTGTGTCTTTCAAAGTTTTTGGCATACAATAGAAATTTCATGTCTTTTCCAAAGGAAGTTTTTCCCTTTAGCTTTGTTAAAAAATTATATTAGGTCACCTTTTATAGAATTCTATCACTTACTGTATTTAACTATTTTAAGCCTAGGAAAGCCTATCACTAAGACATCATGGAGGATGGGGGGAATCAAGGGGGAATGCAAGCTATTATCCTAGACCAATGTTGTGACTATTCTCTTTATTATTGTCTTTGTATCTGTCTTATATCCTTTCAGCCATTTTAGATGAGTGAAAAATTAGAAGACAGAAAAGGTTGGAAAATAGGATCAGATCTTCCAGTAGGAATAAAAGATCCAATTAATTAAAAATAATTAAAAACTTTTCAGAAATTACTTATGTTTTAAAATAAGTCTAGGGACACCTGGGTGACTTAGTAGGTTAAGAGTCAGACTTCAGCTCAGGTCGTGATCTCATGGTTAGCGGGTTCAAGCTCCATGTGGGGCTTTGCACTGACAGCGCAGAACCTGTTTGAGATTCTCTCTCTTTGTCTCTCTTTCCCTCTCCTGCTCATGTTCGCTGGCGCTCTCTCTCTCTCAAAATAAATAAATAAACATTAAATGAGCCCAGATGGCATCTTCTCCTGGAATTCTTTCCTTTCACCATCTGATAATATAAAAGAACTTTATAAAACTCAGTTTATATTTGTCACAACTCAATTTTAATTATTTGTTTCTGTTCATTGAGTGTGGTCTGTATCACATATGACTGTATCCCCAGCTTCTAGCACAGCACTTTTATATGGTAAGCACCAAACAAGGTTTTATAATTAAAAGTAATGGTTTTTAAGGGCTTTTATCTCTGCCATGACATAATTGAGTATAGAGTACTACCTATATGGAAGCCTTATTTAATCCTCTTATACAGCTTAAGTGGGAGGTTTTATTATTGCCCCGTTTTTATGATGATAACCTGAAGCATAGACGTAGAGTTAAGTGTCTTACTAAAAGTCATATAATGATTAAGCGGTAGCATTAAGATTCAAAACAAATAAGTACTCCCATCCCTAATAACTACCATTGTATACTGTTCCTCAGTGAACAAATGGTGCTTCCTGAGTAATTTTGACTAGAATCCTAAGATGCCTCAAAAGTCTAATTTTGATCCTTAGCACATTTAGAAAGTAAATATCTGATAAATGCTATCAGATAAAGCTGCAGCAATATTGAGAGGTCTCTTCTTTTACCTTTGTTGGACAAGCTGATGTGGAATTAAAGATCTGAGAGCTGGGCATCCAGAAAGAAGAGAAATTTATATATATAAATATCACATATATTTATATATATAAATTTATATAATATATATGTTATATATATGTTTATTTTTTTATTTTGAGAGAGAGAGAGAGGAGAGAGAGCATGAACAGGGGAGGGGCAGAGACAGAGGGACAGAGAGAGAATCCCAAGCAGGCTCCATGCTGTTAGTGTGGAGGCTGATTTGGGGCTCAAACTCATGAACTGTTATATCATGACCTGAGCTAAAACCAAGAGTCCAACATTTAACTGACAGAGCCACCCAGGCTCCCAGGAAGAGAAATTTTAAAAGAAACATGGTTATCAGGTAAATCTGATAATTAGCCCTGAATACTCAAACTTTTCTGGTCAACTAGTTTCTCCTACATGATTTTAGCATGCATGCATGGTTTGCATAGTTTTAAACTGCACATCACATCAAGGGCCTTTACTATTCTGTGTTTTAGTGTAGTTATCATTGTATTCCTCTTGACCTTTTCTTAAGCTTTCAGTTTAAGTGCAAACTATATCTGGTGAGATCTTTAAGTGGAAATCATTTGGAGTTATAGTACCTGCAATGCCTCTGAAATACATTAAAAAGAACAATAGCTGTGATAAAGTATTCACAGCTTCTAAAAAATGTATTCATTTATGTCTGCTGAGCATTGCTGAACAAGTTTATTTAAAGTTAAATTACCTTTATATTTCCTTGCTTCTGTTCATTTCAAAGCAGTAGGATACTATAGCCAGACTTCCCTTGAGCAACCAAAAAGTGAGAAGCTATATAAAACCCAGATATTTAACTGATTGCTTCAAACAATTGCTTTGAAAATTCAATGGTGTTTTTGATGAAAGGCCAGCAAGTAAAATGTTCTATCAAGCCCATTCTTAGGGAATAAATTTTCAATCATTCATCTAATTTAAGGATATGAATATATTCAGAAAATCCTCAGATGAATTTATGATGCAACCTGAAAGCACAACAGCATATTACAAAAATTACAACAAATAGGGTTAAAAGGGACTTTAGTACCACAATGCCAAAGGAGTTCTGTGTGGGTTCCTAATTAACCCTTTCACTGCATTGTGTCCTTTGCATTTGCTCATGAGGTGGCGGCCGACTTCATGCTATGCAGAATGGTGATAACTAAGCTCTATTGTACAGTTCTCTAGGCAGCTACTTCTTTAAATTGGACTGCCAGCCGGCAGCTGGGAAGTCAGCTCTGCAATATTTTAAAACTGACAGACTGGAGAAAGGGGTGATTAGAGCTCAGCACGTAAAGTATTTCATATTGAGGGTCAGTTTTTCAGAATTTTCTCCTTTTTAATAGTGAATATAAGGAAAGTCACTCTTCCATTATTTGAAAAACAACGGAATCATCTATTAACTTTTTTGCTAATAACTTAACTCTAATTTTAAATATTCCACTCCAGTGTGTTTAAATTCACTTGTGGTGAGGATGGCAGTAACAATCCAATTGGAAAACTGGGTGAACCACTTTAAAAACACACAAATCTAATTATTTGATTAAATAGTATACATTTCTTTAGAATTCTGTTTTGTATTAAAAGAATAGGATAAGTTTTTTGTTTTTGTTTTTTTTTGGAGTATGTTTTGAAAATTGTCGAGACTTTCCTGTTCTAATGAAATCTTATCAGCTAATGTAAATAAACCTAGAGACAAATTTTGAATTTGTTTTTTATCCTATGTACTTGAGAAGGTTTAATATCTAGGTCAAGGTATTGTGTGACTCTGAAAGTAACTTTTCCCTATTTTATGTGCAAAAATGCAATGGCATTTTCTTAAATTGTCAGCAAAGGCAATGGGATATGCATCTTTATTAAAATGCTGCAGTCCTAATGAAATTTGAGGCAGATTAATGAAAACTATCAAATATGACATAATCTTTAATCTGGGAGAGAAAACATTGTATAAAAACTGATTCATGTAAACATTGAATATACATAAAATTGATAAAAGGATAGTTTCATACCTGCCCCCAAAGGTTTGGACTTTATTCTTAACTGTAAACACCTCTAGCTCACCTCTAAATATGAACATTATTTACATTCAAGAATGGCTAATAAGTTTTTGAGCATCCATCTTGAGTGATTAAGGCTGTTTTGACACTAGTTCTAAAATTATATTCAATATTAATGCCATGTTGTAAGTCTCATATAACATATATATGTCTATAATATATATATAACATATATATGCATATAAATATAGACATATATGTGTATATAGACATATATATAAATTATTTAAGTGTCATATAAAAGTAAAACTTTAAACTTCATTATTTGATATTTTTAGGTTAGTATTTTTGATTATTTTACCCTTATTAGGCTTCCACTTAAGCCACTGTTTGCTGGGGGTTATGAATTTTTCCTCTATCAGTTCTATTGTAAGTAAAGAATGGCTGATCAGAGGGAATTTGTATTGCACCAGATTGAGTTTGGTTACAGGATGATCTAGGAGAGTTGATCTGAGTTGACTAGATAGACCAATTGAAAGGACGTGATCTCAGGATGGGGCCCTCTGTGTCCATCCTCCTTTCCTCATCTGGCCACTGTGGCCACGCAGCCCTGACTGCCCACTTAACAGTATGGATCATTAGACAAATGTGTACTAGGATGTTTGCAGTCATTCTCCATCTATGGAGCAGATGTATGTAAGTCCTATACATCTTATTCCTAAATAAATGGAAAAAGCATGATAACTTATTGTAATGCTCTTCTATAGAATGGTCATCAGTCATAAGAGTAAGCCTTGAAGGAGGCACCTGCGTGGCTCAGTTGGTTAAGCATCTGACTTCGGCTTCGGTCACGATCTCACAGTTGATGGGTTTGAGCCCCGTGTCAGACTCTGTGCTGACAGCTCAGAGCCTGGAGCCTGCTTCAAATTCTGTGTCTCCTTTTCTCTCTGTCCCTCTGCTGCTCGTGCTCTTTCTCTCTCAAGAATGAATAAACATTAAAAAAAAAAAAAGTAGGCCTTGAAGTGGACGTGGCTGTCTCTTATGCAAACAAAACCTCAGTGATATTTGTTCACTTTTTAACAGAAAAGTTTGAGAATGAGTGGAAATTATGAGGAAGATGTGCATGATCATTTTTAATAGAGTGGTATTAAGAGTTAACAAGGTGTGAAACAATTAGCTGAATGGCTTTGGGCTTGTTACATAATTTTTTAAACATTATTTTACCATCTGTCAAGTAAGGATAATCATAGTATCTGACAGGATTGTTGTGAGGATGAAGTAAGGCAATATTATAAATTCCTTAGCACAATGCCTAGTATAGTAAGGGCTCAATAAATTATTTAAAAATTTATATAACGTAATAATTGAAATCAAACAAACCAAGAAAAAATTGATTCTCAGGCTTTATACACAAAATGTAATTTCTTAAGCCATCACTATATGGCTATGTAATTATTTCCACATAATCTCACAGAATTAAATAACAAATATTTTTAAATCTTTAAATGTTGTTTTCCCCATAAGATTGTCATTTGAGAGAAGACCGACAGAGTTTCCCAAACCAAAAATAAATAAGTAAATAAATAATAAATAAAATCATCCTTTTAACTATACTTTTCTTCAGATATATAGTTTTAACTACAAATGCAGAATATTGCAGAAGGTATTCTACGTTTAACCATGGTTTTTCCAAACATAGTGTCTATTTCTTCTGAGGAGTTGGTATATTAGCAATGAAGTATATTGTATTTAACTAGTAATCAAACATATTACATAAATATGTATGTGTACACACACACATACATATATATATATATATATATATATATATATATATATATATAATGGCTATGTGAGGTTTTCTTATAAGGCTTTGATGTTAGAAGGAATTTCCAAAAGTAATTATAAAATTCATTGCTTTTCTTGGTATGATGTTTTTATGCCAAAGTTATAAAACATTTTGGCTGTCTGTAACAAGTCAGCAATGTATGATTTAATTTCTATTTTCATTTCTTTGTATTTTTAGGCAAAGCATTTCCTATTTAAATCAGATAAGTATTTTTCTAATGTTCTAGGACTTTACTTAATTCACTGGGCATATGGTGGCTTAATTCACCTATTCATCTCCCGCCCCATTTCCAGACCTGTCCTAATAGCAGTCACTGTTTTCCTCATCTTCTAAACTGAGCATCTGAGTCTGCGTCTCCGCTTAAAAAAGCAAAAACAACCCTGTAATAAAATATCCAAGCTGCTACGGGAAATGATTAAAATGCTGTAAACAGACTAAGGACACATATTTTTGTATAATCTTTGAAATTGAAACAGCTATTGCTAGTTAAAAGGATAATTTCCTTCTGCTTGCCTTCGAAGATTAGTACTATATTTCAAATAGTAAAAGAGAGAGATTCTTACCTTGCTACTTTTGATTAGGAAAGGCAATTGTGGGCAGATGAAAGATCAGAAAAACCTCTATAAGATTCTTTCTTCAGAGGTAATGGAACTTGGGACCTTTGAACCAATTAAAGATGTTTTTCATTTTAAGATTCTACTTCTCGGGTGTTGAATATCAGTTCAAAGCTGGATTGAAAATCAGAGATGTGCACAAATCTCATACTGGCTCAAGCAGTTCCAAAATATTCCAGCAACTCACTGAGGCATTGAAAGCCATGTTTTCATCTCAGTCTGAGATTCTTAAGCTGCCAAGAAACTACAGGGGGTGGGATTTTATCCCAAGATATCATTCATAACACAGATGCCAGAGTCAGCCACTGACATCCCTGGCTGGTTCTGTGGAACTCCAGTCAACAGCTGGCTGCTTGCACTGCCAAAACAATCCACAATATTTTGGGCTTCCCAGCTTTGCAGAGAGATGGGAAGCATATAGTCATTCCATTTCCACTGTTGTAACGAAAGCCAGAAGATGCCATTTAAAAATGATTTGCAGCTTGGAAGAAGGAAGATAAACTATCAGTGGTATAATCATGGTCACCAATAGCCTGTGAGCGAATAAGGAAAAGGAGTCCCCCTCTTAGAAGATATAGGCTCTTAAGAGCAAGGCCGAATCATCAGATGTCATTTTTGTGTGAAAGAAAATATGCCTCCTTCTGTAGGCAGAGAGGAGAGCTTTGTGCACTCCACTCACCATATGACCACTGTAGGTGGTGAACCTGAATCTCATAGGCCTCTAGGGCCCAGATGAATTTCTTTTTTAGGAAGTATTGATGCAGCAATTATAATACCTTTGGGCATTCTTAGCTTATTTACCCAGATTTGCTCTCATCATCATTGCTCAGATATCCACCTTTAAATATCAGAAGGGAAAAGCCCATCAATATATGTGGTTTTCCCCTTAGGTAACACAGATTCTAAATATCAGGTGCATGTAAGAACTAGGATTCCAACATGATCTGATCTGTTATCATACAGTGAGCTTTACTTTAAAAATGTTCTGGGTTTATAAGAAATAATTAAAGGCATGCCAAAATTAGATCCCTATGATCACAATAGTTTGTAAGATCAGTGAAGGTGCTTGTGTTAGTCCTAGCTATACCATCATTTGCTGTGATATTGGCACAAAACATGTGTTTGATGAATCGTTATTGGCAGAAAGAAGGAAGTAAGGAAAGGAAGGAGGGAGAAAAGGAGGATGGAAGATAAAGGGTGAAAGTCTTTTAAAAAGCTTTTAAAAGTGTAATATCATTTAGAAAGTAAAGCTGACTGGATTTTTTGAAATTTCTAACAGAATTCTTTTACCTGCAGAAGATTAAAAGACAATTTTAATGTAAAAGATAAAGATTAAAATTCTTGATCCACTTGTTCCTTTTTAAAAATTTTTTAATTTAATTTTTATTTTTTAAGTTTATTTATTTTGAGAGAGACAGAGACAGCATGAGCAGGGGAAGGGTAGGGAGAGAGAGAATCCCAAGCAGGCTCCACACCACCAGTACAGAGTCTGATGCAGAGCTGGAACCCACAAAACCGTGAGATCATGACCTGAGCTGAAACCAAGAGTTGGACACTTAATTGACTGTGCCATCCAGGTGCCCCCACTTGTTCCTGTTAAAATAATTATTTTCCTGAGTGGAAAACAAATGCACTAAAAACAAAGTAAAATATCATCTGGGTATACTGAGTAAAGCTCATAATATGCAGTGATAACAAAAAACCCACAGGCCAGATGGCTTATAACAAGAAAGATAAAATAGTTATTACAGAGATTAGATGAAAATCAACATAACATCATAGCCAAAAGCCACAGAATTGATGGCAGCAATAATACATTTAGAGAGGGGGAAAATAGGTTTTTAAATGTTGAAACTTTATGATTCAAAAATAATCTATAATTTAGTTTCCAAATAATCTAGTTCATTCAAATTTTTACTTTAAATAAATTATTTCTATTGATTACCTATTAACATATAAAGAACCTGTTTAAAAAAATATGTGATCTGAACCATAAATATATCCAGAGAATTGACTGGAACTTAGAGGCGTTAAGAGTGAGAATATAAATTGTCCCCTTAGACACAAAGCGAGAAAGAATCCAGGCTGCTGCTAGTGTTGTGGGATGTCCTGGGATATGATTTAATGCGTGAAGAAAATGTACTTTGAAGAGACAATGAAAAGCTAGTCTCAAGAGGGATTTTATCTATAATTGCATTTTATATGCTAGAATTATGAGACAAAGGCAAGGGCACTGACAGAGTGTTGAGTGAGCTGAGGGCAAAATCTGCCTATGACCAGAGTGGCCTTAGGAAACCAGAGTTTGCCAAAACCACACAGTATGGGATGCTGCAGATGTACTAGTGTTTATTAATGATGCAATTGTGAGTGTTCAACATCTTTCCAATAAGAAAATTAAACTGGAACAATGTGAAGTGTCATGAGGAGATAATGATTATGACAGTGATAACAATTGTTATATTTGAATTAGGAAATTTCTTTACATTGATAAGTTGGGCAGATAAAAAGGTAATGGTGTGGAAGAGTGTGTATGTAGAAAATTGTTGTGCAGTAAGGCTAGTTGGTGACAAATTTCAGCCACGCTGTTTAAAGCCAATAAAAAATTGTTTTCCATGCACAGGGGGGTGGAGGATATCTTTTAATGCCAAATCCTGAAGAATAACCAAATTGTTGACTTTCAAGATGCTTGGACCCAAAGTTTCCTATATGCTACTATATTAATTTCTTTCCTTTGTGACTGAGATCTTAATACATTAATAAATTGAGTAGACACTCAACAACACTATAAAAATAAAATACAGAGTCCTTAGACAAGATTGACTCATACTAGAAATCTAGCTTTTATACAGAAGTCCCTTCAAATAGTAATTAGTGGGGATATTCTTCAGTGGAACGTGATTTGCTTTACTTCCGGCTAGAGTTGTTTATATACATGAGCTTATTAGCCTATATCGTGTAAGCGTGTGTATGTCTATGTGGAAAGGGACGAAATGTTATTTTTTAAAATTGATTAAAGAAAAATCATGAATCCATTTATGATTTCTCTTAATGTCAGGAACACATTAAAATGTAAATACTTCATTTTTAAACTGATGTTTCCCCGTCTGTATCCGTGATGGCCTCTGGCCACCTCAACACAGAACACATTTGAGATCATAGCAATACTGAAATACCACATACTTTAGATTTATCCCATTGAGTAATTTGTATGCCATTTGTATTTTTTTTAATGTTTATTTATTTTTGAGAGAGAGCACTAGCAAGGGAACGGCAGAGAAACAGGGGAACACAGGATCCGAAGTGGGCTCTGTGCTGACAGCAGCAACCCGATGCAGGGTTCAAACTCACGAACTGAAAGATCAGGACCTGAGCCAAAGTCAGACGCTCAATTGACTGAGCCACCCAGGCACCCCAATATTTGTATTTTTGAGTGAACACTGCATACTGGCACAGTATTAGATTCTGTGAGGACATCAAAGAAAAAAGATTTCTTCTGTCCCAAAGGCGATAGAAATTTTACTGCAATTTTCTCAAATAAAAATGTAATGTAGCTCCTGAATTGGTCAACTTTTTTGGGAGAGTAGCATGTTTGTTTGTTTATTTGTTTTTTCTAAAGATCTCAGAAAAGATTTTAGCTCAGGGGTGCCTGGGTGGCTTAGTTGGTTAAGCATTCAACTTTGACTCAGGTCATGATCTCTTGGTTCGTTGGTTCAAGCCCCACATCAGGCTCTGTGCTGACTGCATAGAGCCTGGAGCCTGCTTTGGATTCTGTGTCCCTCTCTCTCTGCCCCTCCCCCATGTGTCCTCGCTCTCTCTCAAAAATAAATAAAACATTAAAAAAATTAAAAAATATTTTAGCTCAGACCATCTTACCAGATGGAAGGATTGAATGGAGGCTTTACATGGATTTAGTAGAATGAGGGAGGAAGTTGGGGGAAATACCAAATTCTCAGGACTTCATTGAGAGCAAGAAAGTGATGCCAGTTAAGATATTGAAATCCTGCACAACTGGCTTATGACAAAGGCAAGAACACATTTATTTGTGATTTCTGTTCAACAGGTCCATGAAAAATTTTTGTTGCATTTGTACCGATATTAATGGCTGCCATAGACCATTGGTTTGAGAATTCAAATCATATTCTCCCTTCTTATTCTTTTATAATTTGTTCAAATGTCTAAGGCAGAAGGTAAAGGTTGGAATAGGGGTTTATACTTTTTAAATAATCTGTGAGCCAAGTTAAATGTGTATTTTTAGAGTAACCACTAAGACGTATCAAGATAATGATTCTGGGTCTCATATAGTGGGAAAGAATAGATAAACTCCCTGTATATTAACACAAAATGGGGTATAAAATGCACTCGTAGACAGGAACTATCTTGTGGATATACATATTAGCAAGACATTATGAGTACATTAAAACATTGGAAGGAGTTTAAGTAGAAGCACGTAATAGGCATTTATTCCCTAAATTATCCTCAGGGTTCAACAAGGAGGGTAAAGGAAGATGAGTCTGGAAGTATGAATGGGAGATTATAAAATTATGAGGAAATTTACTAAATTTTAGTAAAATTAGTATTACTAGGAAGGGTCAGAAGCAAGGAAGAGACATAGTAATCAAGTAGGTATAGACACCCAAGGGAGGAAAACTTACAGTCTGTAAGAGAAAGTGTAAGTATAGTGTAAATATAGATTATTTGCACTTAGGACATTTTCTGATTTTCAGAATTCAGCTATGGCACCTGAGTATAACCTGAGATTTTTTTCTTTATTTCTTCCATCACTTACATTTTCATTAAAAAAATTTTTTTTAATGTTTATTTTTTATTTTTGAGAGACAAAGAAAGAGAACATGAGCAGGGGAGGGACAGAGAGAGAGGGAGACACAATCTGAAGCAGTCTCCAGGCCCTGAGCTGTCACTACAGAGCCCGATGCGGGGTTCAAACTCACAAACCACAAGATCATGACCTGAGCCAAAGTCCAACACGTAACCAATCAAGCCACCTAGGCGCCCCTACATTGTCATTTTTAAAAGCTGTAGTGATTGAAGTACAATTTGATAAAATGTTCTTCTCTAAAGTTGTGCAGCCAAAAGCTGAACCCAAAAATTTCTGTATCTCCAATAATTTTGCTCTAAATTCTTGGGAAAATGAACTCTTGATTTGGATGGATTAAGAATGGGGATGCTTCTGGGAATAACGAGCCACTTGTTACTGTCTCCTGACCAAAATCAAACTAAGTAGTCTGAGACATGCTAGTGTCCATAAGAAGGCCTGTAAAAAAAAAAAATAATATAGTAGGAAATTTTCACTATGTATTCCAATAGAAAACTCTAAAATAAGATTGTTGTTATGATAATGGATCTGCTATACTGGGTTGTTTCTTAATTCAGTATCTGCCTTAAATGACCATGTTGTTGAAGCTTTAGACCTGGAGTTAATGGCGAGCTCTGCAATAATGTTTTATTCCTGAAAATTAAGACCACTATTTCTTTTGATATAAGATGTTTTTAACTCAAACGTATTTTTTTAGGTAACTATATATTTTTTAATTTAAATCAAAGTTAACATGTAGTGTAATAATGATTTCAGGAATAGAATTTGGTGATTCATCACTTACATATAACACCCAGTGCTCATCCCAGCAAGTCCCCTCCTTAATGCCCATTTCCCATTTAGCCCATACCCTTACTCACCTCCCCTCCAGCAACCCTCAATTTGTTCTCTATATTTGAGAGTCTCTTATTTTTTGTCTCCCTCTCTGTTTTTATCTTATTTTTGTTTCCCTTCCCCTATCTTCACCTGTTTTGCTTCTTAAATTCCACGTATGAGTGAAATCATGATATTTGTCTTTCTATGACTGACTTATTTCGCTTTGCATAATACCCCCTAGTTCCATCCATGTTATTGCAAATGGCAAGATTTAATTATTTTTGATCACGAAGTAATATTCCATTGTAAAAAAAATACCACCTCTTCTTTATTCATTTGTCAGTTGATGAACATTTGGGCTCTTTCCATACTTTGGCTATTGTTGATAGTGCTGCTACAATATTGGGGTGCATGCGCCCCTTCGAATCAGCGCTCCTGTATCCTTTGGATAAATGCCTAGTAGTGCAGTTGCTGGGTTGAGGGATAGTTCTATTTTTAATTTTTTTGAGGAAACCCCATACTGTTTTCCAGAGTGACTGCACCAGCTTGCATTGCCACCAACAATGCAAAAGAGATCCTCTTTCTCCGCATCCTCGCCAACATCTGTTGTTGCCTGAGTTGTTCATTTTAGCCATTCTGACAGGTGTGAGGTGGTATCTCATTGTGGTTTTGATTTGTATTTCCCTGATGAGAGTGATATTGTAGCTCATACATATTAATTACATTTTGTAATATTTTATTTTTTCCTGCCCCAAAATTTTATTCAGAAAAACGTATTATTATACAGTTAAGATATTCATTTAGGGGTGCCTGGGTGGCTCAGTCAGTTGAGCGTCCGACTTCAGCTCAGGTCATGATCTCATGGTTCGTGAGTTCGAGCCCCGCATCCGGCTCTGTGCTCAGCTCAGAGCCTGGAGCCTGCTTCAGATTCTGTGTACACGCCCCTCTCTCCGCCCCACCCCTGCTTGTCCTCTATCTCTGTCTTTCAAAATGAATAAACATTTAAAAAAATTTTTTTAAAAAATTCATTTATTGGGGGATTTAGGTGAGGACAACTTACAGTTGTAGTATTTAAAATAAAAGTGATTCCAAGCCTACTTTCACACTTCATTAGATTGGAGAAAAAGAGAAAACCATAAATTATACATATTTCACAGACACATTTAAAAAATATAATACCAGAGGTTTTTATGATATCAGAAATTAGGTTCCAAGGGAGGGCTGTTGGAATGGATTTTTGAAAGTCTTAAGCCCTAGAACAAACGCATACTGTTACAGTTCATGGTGAAGTGAGCTAATAAATGCTTTGAGGGTCACGAGTGTACAAAATTGTTGCCCCTCCCCAAGTTAGAGTGTAAGAGGGTGAAAGGGTCTTCTTTTGGGTTAACTCTGAACTAGATCTAAACCTTCATAACTTTTTGATGAATAGAATCACCAGGCTGCATTTGTCTTCTCTATTAGCTATATTTCTTTTCATCAGTACCACTTCTTCACCCTGGCCCTGCTCCCAACCCATGCAATGACTTTACGCAAATCCTTAATTGGGCATCACACTGAATTGTTTCATTGCATAATATCCCATTATCTTCTGGAGAATTTTCATGAGCATAAAGTTAATAAATAGAAGTTGTGATTCCTATTTCTAAAACAACGCTATTAACAGGTGGATTTATTATGAAATAACAAAAAGCTTAAGCTTCAGATCCCTTTGCTTCCCCCTGATAGAGGCCCTAGTAATATATTAATGAAGTTGAATAATTTTATAAATTAAAAGAAATAGGTTTAACTGCAGTTAGTTAAGACCCATGATCTTTTATCACACTTTCTGTTCATTATACTTTTCCTTTTCTCAGGTGGTATTTTGTAATGGTATGTTTGGTTTGCAGCTAAAGGGGAAGAGGAGTTTAGTGGGATATATTTGTTTTATAGTCATTTTGTTTATAATTATTGCTTGCTATCCTGGTGTAAGAACTCCCACACTCACTGCTCTGCTTTACCTGATTTTTGTGAGCCTAAGGTGCAGGGCCAGAAGTCTCACTGCAGTATGATAATGGCCCACGGCAATGGAAATATATGGTTAGTAGAAGAGAAACTGTTTTAGCTGTATGACAGCAGAAGTAATTTATGGAACTATTTCCAATTATTAGCACATTTTCTAATGGGTGTTGTGATTCAAAGAATATTCAATATTTGTTTCAATATAACATAAAATGCTGTGAAATTGTACAGTTTATATACGAAAGAAATGAGATTTTCAAATTTGACAACAATCACAGTTAAATATTAATAAGCTATGAACTGAAACATTTCTAAATTATTAGTATTAAAAATTAAATATAATAGAAATTCTCTTTTATTTTTTGAATTCAAATATAATTAACAGGCAGTGTTATATTAGTTTCAGGTATACAATATAATGATTCAACAGTTCTATACATTACTGAGTGCTCACCATGATAAGTACTCTTAATCCCCTTCACTTATTTCACCCATCCCCCCACCCACTTCCCCTCTGGTGACCATCAGTTCTCTATGTTGAAAGTCTGGGTTTTTTTGTCTCTTTTTTTTTCTTTGTTCATTTGTTTCTTAGATTTCACATATGGGTGAAATTATATGGTATTTGTCTTTCTCTGGCTGATTTATGTCACTTAGCCTAATACCCTCTAGATTCATCTATGTTGTTGAAAATGGCGAGATTTCATTCATTTTTAGAGTCAAGTAATATTCCATTGTATGTATATACTACATCTTCTTTATCCATTTATCTATCGATGCACACTTGGATTGCTTCCATGTCTTGGATATTGTAAATAGTGCTTCAGTAAACACAGGGGTGCATGTATCTATTTGAAATAAATTTGTATGCCAACCATGCTGGAGAAAAGAGTGTTATGTCTCAAAGACTAAATTTTCTTTTGATTCTATATAATATAGAAAAATGAGGTATTATAATAATTACAATAAAGGATAGTAAGAGTGGAAAAGTTTGCTTGGAAGTTGATAGTAAATGATTTCTAATAGGAAAGTGTCTTGTGTGTGCTCAGAGAGAGAAAAGTCTTCATTTTCATATGTGACTTAGTGATTCTCTTCTAGGAAACACTAGATCAAAAATGTCTATTTACCCATATGCATCTTCAGAAGAAGCAAGCATTGATCTTAGTAGGATTATGGAAGAATATTTGAAAATGAAAATGAGAATCAAAGAAAAATGATATAGTCAGAATAAAATAGCAAGAAACAACACTTAAGAAGAGTAAGAAAAAGTTGAATAAATAAAAGTTGGGAAATAAATGAAAGTACACATTTCTTACTTTTGGGACAAGCCAATTTTAAGTGGGAAAGAAAAGAAGGTAGACAGAAAAGAAAGAAAAGAGTAGCATTTTGAACAACTTTGGAGATTAAATGCAAAAGTCAGGAAGAATCAATAAGCCAGTACTCAAAACTACAAAAGGGTTTTCAAGCACTGCAGTGTCTCCATCACTGAGATGTGTCAGAAATAACTTACTAAAGAACATGATCACTAGACCTGTGTGTACACATGTCTTTTGTCATTTTGTATCTTTTCACTTGGGGAATAATCCTAGAAACACAATGCTGGAGAACAGTAAATGCATGTATAATTGCAGATATTGAAAAGCTTCCCTACTTAAAGGTTGCACAATTTTAGATTGTCACTGGTGATCTTTGAGAATGCCTCTTACTCCTCAGCCATACTGCATGCTGTCAAATTTTTGGGTGTTTGAATATCTAACAATTTATATTTCATGGCAATTTTATACATTTCTCTTATAGTGAGCAAGGTTGATCATCTTTTAATATGATTAGGAGCTATTGACATTTTATTTTATTGAAAGCTATATATTTTATATCTCTTGATCATTTTTATACCAGGTTATTGATTCTTACCGATTTTTTTCTAGTTCTTTATGTAATAGAAGTGCTAATTTTTCTTCTATAATTTAAGGTGCAATATTTCCCATTAATTTGTTATATATATATACACTGCTCACGGGATTTTTTTGACAAGTAAACATTTTTTTTTATGTAGTTAAATTTAACTTTTATTTCCCTTATTGCTTCTAGATATTAAAGAAATAGAATTAAGAGAATTTTGCCATCCAAGTTTGTAGAGAAATTCATTTACATATTCTTTTAGTATTTGTATAGTTATTTATTTTAAGGTTAAATATATGAATCATTTGGAATGTATCCTGGGGTATGAGATGAGAAATAGATCCAGCGTTTTCTTTTTGGTTATTTACAAGCCATTTATTAAAAAAAAATCTTTTCCTTGATAATTAAAGAAACCACCCTTATCACATGTGAAATTTTCATATGTAATTGGGTTTATTTCTGGCATTTTCTATTCTGTTCTATGGTTCCTTTCTTATATTTGAGTACCAGTACATAGTCTTTTAATTATCGAGAATTTTGTTTAATGTTTGATAAAGCTACCCTGCCATCATTTTTTAGTTTTTTGAAGGGTTTCAGGCTATTCTAGCTTATTTTTCTTTCCTTTTTAAAATTTTTCTTTCAAAAAAGCTATGAATCACATTAATTTTTATATTAACAGAAAATACTAGTATCTTTCTTAACTTCCAAAGATTGTCATACCAAAGTTCCATAGATGGGTGACTTACTTATTATGTCATAGTTCTGGAAGTGGAAATCCAAAAATCAAGGTGTAGGTAGGTCTATATTTGCTTTAAAGTCTCTATGGGAAGATCCTTCCTTGCCTCTAACTAGTTTTTGGTGTTTGCCAGAAACTTTGCAATCCTTCATATTCCTTGGTTTTGTAGACTCATCACTCCAATCTCTACCTGTCATCGTATGGCTGTCTTTCTGTGTGTCCCTGTCTCTCCAGAGTCCAGTCATTGGATTAGAAACCCTCCCTAAACACTGCATCTCCAGAGACTCTATTTCCAAATCAGGTCACATTCATTCACAGGTTCCAAGTGTTAGGACTTTTTAGGGGACACACTTCAGCCCATAATAGAATCTTGATGATGTTGTCTTACTACCTCGGAAAATGAGGTACCAATTTATTCACTTATTTCACTATTTTAAAGGAGTCCCCTATGATATCTTCTAATGTTTTTTATATGTATGAAGCTTTTTGAGTTTTTCATATTGATTTATAGCTTGCCATGTTAATTGATCCAACTATTTGTAGTAAAATGAAAGTATACAACTGTAGGGTTGAAGTATCTTATTGTTGCAAAATATTATTATTTTGCTTTCTGCATTGCAATTGTAAAGTCTCTCATCCTTTCTTTCTCTAATTGCACTTGTGGATACCTGTAACACAATGTTTAATATTAGCGGAGATATTGGGCAGCCTTTCTTTTTTCCTGACTTCAGACTTTTTCATTAAGATGCTAGAAGTCACGATAAGGTGTGTGGGTGTGTGCACATGTGTGCATGTATAATATTTGTACGGTAAGCATTGCTATACTTTTCATTGTCAGAGTTTGAGAACTATGTTACATTCATCACAAAAAGGAAATTTAGATACTTTTTTTATGATCTAGAATAATTAGCATCTGACATAAAAGCATTTCTTAACAATAAGTTACTATAAAGTCACTTGGGCCTGATGCATTTACCTGGGGGAGCTTTTTCACTACTTTCTGTGTTTTCTGTTGTCATTGTTCGTTCAAACTTTTTGTCTCTACCAGAGTCAATTTTGGAAGGTATTTTTGTTAAAAAAGAAAAAGCAATTTCTTCTGTTATCAACTTGATTTGAATGGAATTGTGTAAAATGAAAAATATATTCCATCTTAACAATGTTAAGTCTTCCAATCCGTCTGAACATAGAGTGGTTTTCAACGTATTTAGGTCCTATTTAATTACATATTTATTTAATTACATTTAATTACTTATTGGTAATACATCTTATACATCTTTAATTAAATTTAATTTTAAGTATTGTTTTGCTGCACATGTGACTGGAATTGTTTTCTTAACTGCATTTCTTATTCATTGTTAGAGCACAGAAATAGATTATTGTATATGAATCTCATATCCTGCAACTTTGCTAAATTCATTAATTAGTTCTGGGAATATTTTTAATTTATTTGTTCTTCAAGATACAAATATCTTCTTTCCTTCGTTCGTTTGTTCCTTCCTTCCTCCTTCTTCCTCTTCCTCTTCTTCTTTTCTTCTTATTTACTTTAGAGAGAGATCGTGAATGGAGAGAGGGGCAGAGGGAGAGAGAGAGAATCTTACATACTCTCTACGCCATTGCAGAGCTTGACATGGGCCTGGATTCCAGGAGCCTGGGATCATGCCTGAGCTGAAATCAAGAGTTGGCGCTCAATTTACTAAGCCACCCCAGTGCCCCCATTCTTCAAGATTTTCTATGAACAACATCATGTCATCTGTGAATACAGATAGTTTTTCTTCCTACGCTTGAATCTGAATATCTTTTATTTCTCTTTTGCCTAACTGCTGTGTCTGGAACCTCCAGGTGAGAGTGGATATGTTGCCTTCTTCCTAATTGTAAAAAGAAATAACTCACCTTTTCACCATTAAATATAATGTTAGCTATCGATTTTTCATAGATAACAATTAGGGTGAGGAATTTCTTTTACTCTCACATGTTTTTAAGCGTTTTTACAATAAAAGGGTGTTAGATTTTGTTAAATGCTTTTTCTGCTATATTGTCCTTTATTAATTTGGTGATTACACTGATAGTCACATATTAAACCAATCTTACATTCCAGGAAAAAAATTGGTCATGGTAAATAATCTTTTTAATATGTTGCTGGATTGAGTTTGCTATTATTTTGTTGAGCCTTTTTGCATTTATATTCGTAAGGAATATTTGTCTGTAGTTTCCCTATGACCACTTTGTCTAGTTCTGATATCATTGTAACACTAACTACAAAATAAGTTAGGAAATGTTAACCTTTTCTAATTTTTGGAAGACTTAGGTAGGACCGTTATTAATTGTTTTCTAAATTTTTGATAGAATCCACTTGTGAAGCCATCTGGATGTTGGATTTTATTGTGGGAAGTTTCTCTTTTACTGTTTTTTGCTGCTGTGATCACATATTTAGTGGCTACAAAATCACAACTTTGTTATCTTACAGTCTATTAGAAATAGACTTACAGTCTACAGAATATCTTACAGTATATTAGAAATCCAGCACAGGTTTTGCAGAGTTACAATCAAGGTGTTGGCAGTGCTGCTCCCCCTCTAACACACTGGAGGTTCTGGGAATTCAGAATTAATTTTCTTGTCTTTGCCCGTTTCTAGAGGGCATCTGTGTTCCTTGGCTCATGGCCCTCTTCATCCATCTTCAAAACAAGCAAAATTGTACCTCTCTGATCATTTTTCCATTTTTCATATCTTGGTCTAACTCCAGTCAGAAATGGTTCTTTGCATATAAGGACCTACATAACTAGATTAGAACTACTGATTGGTGAGATAATCTTCCGATCTCAAGTTCCTTAACTTAATCATACATGCTGAGTCTCTTTTTTCCACGTAAGACAACATATTTACAGGCTGCAGGGTTTAAGACATGCGGATTTTGGAGGGACAATAATTCTGCCTGCCACATTTACAATTACTTAATTTCTTTAAATGTTATAGGTCTATTCATTTTTCTATGTATTTCTGAATCTGGGTAATTTTTGTGCCTCTAGAAATTTGTACATTTGATATAGATGATCTAATTTGTTGGCATACATTTTTTCATGTTATTTTATTATAGTTTTTAAATCTTTGAGATTGGTGATGATGCCCTCTCTTTCGTTGCTAATTTAATAAATTGAGTCTCCTCCCTGCCTCCATCCTTCTCTCTCTCTCTCTCTCTCTCTCTCTCTCTCTCATTCTTTCCTTTTGAAAAAATTTCTTGGTCAATATGAAACCTTACTAATTTTGGTGATCTTTTAAAGAAAAAACCAAACTTTTGTCTTCATTGAATCTCTTCATTATTTGTCTACCTCTATTTCCTGTGTTTGCACTCTGATCTTTATTATTTCCTTTGTTTTGTTTGATATAGGTTTAGCTTACTTTTCTTTTTTAGTTCTTAAGGTAGAAGTTTAGGTTAACAATTTGAGATATTTTCTCTCTTTTAAGGCAGAGATTTATAGCTATAATTTCCCTTCAGGAGATACTTCAGCTGATGTAAAAAAAAAAACTCAAAAAACATGTTTTATTACTGTTGTTGTTTTGTGGTGAAAAATTTTGTATTTAGATTTAGCTAGCTGGACACAGTTTAGACGATCCTGATTTTGTTGGCAAGATCTGATGCATCATGGTGAGGAGCCAGTGAAACGTGGCTTCTCAACATTGGGCCTGATTAGGGTGTTGACTTTGTCCTTGACAATGTCATAGAGCTTCTTTGTTATTTTTTTTAAATATGAAATTTATTCTCAAATTGGTTTCCATACAACACCCAGTGCTCATCCCAACAGGTGCCCTCCTCAATGCCCATCACCCACTTTCCCCTTCCTCCCACCACCCATCAACCCTCAGTTTATTCTCAGTTTTTAAGAATCTCTTATGGTTTGCCTCCTTCCCTCTCTGTAACATTTTTTTCCCCTTCACCTCCCCCACGGTCTTCTGTTAAGTTTCTCAGGGTCCACATAAGAGTGAAAACATACAGTATCTGTCTTTCTCTGTATGGCTTATTTCACTTAGCATAACACTCTCCAGTTCCATCCACGTTGCTACAAAAGGCCATATTTCATTCTTTCTCATTGCCAAGTAGTATTCCATTGTAGATATAAACTACAACTTCTTTATCCATTCGTCAGTTGATGAACACTTAGGTTCTTTCCATAATTTGGCTATTGTTGAAAGTGCTGCTATAAACATTGGGGTACAAGTGCCCCTATGCATCAGCACTCCTGTATCCCTTGGGCAAATTCCTAGCAGTGCTATTGCTGGGTTATAGGGTAGATCTATTTTTAATTTTTTGAGGAACTTCCACCCTGTTTTCCAGAGCAGCTGCACCAGTTTGCTTTCCCACCAACAGTGCAAGAGGGTTCCCATTTCTCTACATCCTCCCCAGCATCTATAGTCTCCTGATTTGTTCATTTTAACCACTCTGACTAGTGTGAGGTGATATCTCAGTATGGTTTTGATTTGTATTTCCCTGATGAGGAGCGACATTGAGCATCTTTTCATGTGCCTGTTTGCCATCTGGATGTCTTCTTTAGAGAAGTGTCTATTCATGTTTTCTGCCCATTTCTTCACTGGGTTATTTGTTTTTCGGGTGTGGAGTTTGATGAGCTCTTTATAGATTTTGGATACTAGCCGTTTGTCTGATATGTCATTTGCAAATATCTTTTCCCATTCCGTTGGTTGCCTTTTAGTTTTGTTGATTGCTTCCTTTGCAGTGCGGAAGCTTTTCATCTTCATGCGGTCCCAATAGTTAATTTTTGCTTTTAATTCCCTTGCCTTCGGGGATGTGTCAAGTAAGAAATTGCTGCGGCTGAGGTCAGAGAGGTTTTTTCCTGCTATCTCTTCTAGGGTTTTGATGGTTTCCTGTCTCACATTCAGGTCCTTTATCCATTTTGAGTTAATTTTTGTGAATGGTGTAAGAAAGTGGTCTAGTTTCAACCTTCTGCATGTTGCTGTCCAGTTCTCCCAACACCATTTGTTAAAGAGACTGTCTTTTTTCCATTGGATATTCTTTCCTGCTTTGTCAAAGATTAGTTGGCCATACTTTTGTGGGTCTGATTCTGGAAACCCATAATTTTGTGGGTCTATTCAATTCCATTGGTCTGTGTGTCTGTTTTTGTTCCAGTACCATGCTGTCTTGATGATTACAGGTTTGTAGTAGAGGCTAAAGTCTGGGATTGTGATGCCTCCTGCTTTGGTCTTCTTCTTCAATATTACTTTGGCTATTCAGGGGCTTTTGTAGTTCCATAAAAATTGTAGGATTGCTTGTTCTAGCTTCAAGGAGAATACTGGTGCAATTTTTATTGGGATTTCATTGAATGTGTAGATAGCTTTGGGTAGTATTGACATTTTAACAATATTTATTCTTCCAACACATTAGCATGGAATGTTTTTCCTTTTCTTTGTGTCTTCTTCAATTTCCTTCACAAGCTTTCTACAGTTTTCAGCATACAGATCTTTTATATCTTTGGTTAGGTTTATTCCTAGGTATTTTATGCTTCTTGGTGCAGTTGTGAATAGGATCAGTTTCTTTGTCTTTCTTTTGCTTCATTATTAGTGTATATGAATGCAACTAATTTCTGTACATTAATTTTGTATCCTGTGACTTGCTGAATTCATGTATCAGTTCTAGCAGACTTTTGGTGGAGTCTATTGGGTTTTCCATGCATAATATCATGTCATATGCAAAAAGTGAAAGTTTACTTCATCTTTGCCAATTTTGATGCGTTTGATTTCCTTTTGTTGTCTGACTGCTGATGCTAGAACTTTCAACACTATGTTAAACAACAACAGTGAGAGAGGACATCCCTGTCATGTTCCTGATCTCAGGGGGAAAGCTCTCAGTTTTTCCCCATTGAGGATGATATTAGCTGTGGGCTTTTCATAAATGGCTTTTATGATGTTTAAGTATGTTCCTTCTATCCCGACTTTCTCGAGGGTTTTTATTAAGAAAGGATGCTGAATTTTGTCAAATGCTTTTTCTGCATTGATTGACAGGATGATATGGTTCTTATCTTTTCTTTTATTAATGTGATGTATCATGTTGATTGATTTGCGAATGTTGAACCAGCCCTGCAGCCCAGGAATGAATCCCACTTGATCATGGTGAATAATTCTTTTTATAAGCTGTTGAATTTGATTTGCTTGTATCTTGTTGAGAATATTTGCATCCATATTCATCAGGGATATTGGCCTGTAGTTCTCTTTTTTGCTGGGTCTCTGTCTCGTTTAGGAATCAAAGTAATGCTGGCTTCATAGAATGAGTCTGGAAGTTTTCCTTCCCTTTCTATTTTTTGGAACAACTTGAGAAGGATAGGTATTATCTCTGCTTTAAATGTCTGGTAGAATTCCCCAAGGAAGCCATCTGGTCCTGGACTCTAATTTGTTGGGAGATTTTTGATAACTGATTCAATTTCTTTGCTGGTTATGGGTCTGTTAAAGTTTTCTATTTCTTCCTGATTGAGTTTTGGAAGAGTGTGGGTGTTTAGGAATTTGTCCATTTCTTCCAGGTTGTCCAGTTTGTTCGCATATAATTTGTCATATATTCCCTGATATTTATTTTTATTTCTAAGGGATTGGTTGTAATAAATCCATTTTCATTCATGATTTTATCTATTTGGGTCATCTCCCTTTTCTTTTTGAGAAGCCTGGCTAGAGGATTTATCAATTTTGTTTATTTTTTCAAAAATAACAACTCTTGGTTTCATTGATCTGCTCTACAATTTTTTTAGATTCCATATTGTTTATTTCTGCTCTGATCTTCATTATTTCTCTTCTGTCTGGGTTTGGGGTATCTTTGCTGTTCTGCTTCTATTTCCTTTAGGTGTGCTGTTAGATTTTGTATTTGGGATTTTTCTTGTTTCTTGAGATAAGCCTAGATTGCAATGTATTTTCCTCTCAGGACTGCCTTTGCTGCATCCCAAAGCATTTGGATTGTTGTATTTTCATTTTCATTTGTGTCCATATATTTTAAAATTTTTTCTCTAATTGCCTGGTTGACCCATTCATTGTTTAGTAGGGTCTTCTTTAACCTCCATGCTTTTAGAGGTTTTCCAGACTTTTTCTTGTGGTTTATTTCAAGTTTCATAGCATTTTGTTCTGGAAGTGTGCATGGTATGATCTCAATTCTTTTATACTTATGAAGGGCTGTTTTGTGGCCCAGTATGTGATCTATCTTGGAGAATGTCCCATTTGCACTGGAGAAGAAAGTATATTCTGTTGCTTTGGGATACAGAGTTCTAAATATATCTGTCAAGTCCATCTGATCCAATGTATCATTCAGGGCCCTTGTTTCTTTATTGATCTGTGTCTAGATGATCTATCCATTGTTGTAAGTGGAGTATTGAAGTCCCCTGCAATTACCACATTCTTATCAATAAGGTTGCTTATGTTTGTGATTGATTGTTTTATATATTTGGGGGCTCCCGAATTCAGCACATAGACATTTATAATTGTTAGCTCTTCCTGATGGGTAGACCCTGTAATTATTATATAATGCCCTTCTTCATCTCTTGTTACAGCCTTTAATTTAAAGTCTAGTTTGTCTGATATGAGTATGGCTACTCCAGCTTTCTTTTGACTTCCAGTAGCATGATAGATAGTTCTCCATCCCCTCACTTTCAATCTGAAGGTGTCCTCTGGTCTAAAATGAGTCACTTATAGACAGGAAATAGGTGGGTCTTGTTTTTTTTATCCATTCTGATACCCTATGTCTTTTGGTTGGATTATTTAGTCCATTTACATTCAGTGTTATTATTAAAAGTTACGGGTTTAGAGTCATTGTGATGTCTGTGGGTTTCATGCTTGTAGTGATGTCTATGGTACTTTGTGGTCCTTGCAACATTTCACTCACAGAGTCCCTCATAGGATCTCTTGTAGTGCTGCTTCACTGGTGATGAATTCCTTCAGTTTTTGTTTGTTTGGGAAAATCTTTACCTCTCCTTCTATTCTGAATGACAGACTTGCTGGATAAAGGGTTCTTGGCTGCATATTTTTTCTGTTCATCACATTGAAGATTTCTTGCCATTCCTTTCTGCCCTGCCAGAGGCAGTAGATAGGTCTGCTACTACCCTTATGTGTCTACCTTTGTAAGTTAGGTCCTGTTTATCCCTAGCTGCTTTCAGAATTCTCTCTTCATCCTTGTATTTTGCCAGTTTCACTATGATATGTCGTGCAGAAGACCGATTCAAGTTACGTCTGAAGGGAATTCTCTGTGCCTCTTGGATTTCAGTGCCTGTTTCCTTCCCCAGATCAGGGAAGTTCTCAGCTATGATTTGTTCAAGTACACCTTCAGCCCCTTTTTCTCTCTCTTCTTCTGGAATTCCTATGATACAGATATTGTTCTGTTTGATTGTTTCACTTAGTTCTCTAATTCTCCCCTCATACTCCTGGATTTTTTTCTCTCTCTTTTTCTCAGCTTCCTCTTTTTCCATAATTTTATCTTCTAATTCACCTATTCTCTCCTCTGCCTCTTCAATCCATGCTATGGCCACCTCCATTTTATTTTGCACCTCATTTATAGCATTTTTTAATTCCTCATGACTATTTTTTAGTCTCTTGGTCTCTGTAGCAATAGATTCTCTGCTGTCCTCTATGCTTCTTTCAAGGCAAGCAATGAATTTTATGACTATTATTCTAAATTCTTGTTCCATTATATTGCTTAAATCGGTTTTGATCAATTTGTTAGCTGTTGCTACTTCCTGGAGTTTTTTTTGAAGAGAATTCTCCTGTTTCATCACTTTGGGTGGTCCCTGTGGTAGCTCCAAACTGCAGTGCAATTCCCCTGTGCTGTCCGGAGAATCTTGCAGTGGTGGTGGGCGGGGCTGCAGTCAGACCCGATGTCTGTCCCCAGCCCACCGCTGGGGCCACAGTGAGAGTGGTGTGTACCTTATCTGCCCTCTCTCAGGGGCAGGACTCACTGTGGAGTGGTGTGGCCCCTGCCTGGGCTGCTTGCACACTGCCAGGTTTGTGGTCTGCTTCGATGGGATCTGGCCAAGGGCGTATTAGCCCCGGTGGATCAGCAAGATGCACATGGGCGGGAGGGGCAGGCTTACCTAGCTTTGCTATTGGTGGTCCCCCACAGGAGGAGCCCTGCAGCACCAGGAGGGATGCAGGCCTGATGGAGGGATGGATCCCCAGAAGCACAGCATTGGGCACTTGCGTGGTGCAAGCAAGCTCAGTGATGGGAACTGGTTCCCTTTGGAATTTTGGCTGGGGGATTGGAGAGGGAAATGGCACTTGCCAGTGCCTTTTGCCTCCTCCTGCCCCCCAGCTCTGTCCTTCTGGGGCTCAAGAACTCTCCCTCCTGGTGTCCTCTCACCCTCCTCTCACCCTCCCTGCTCTCTGAGAGCAGAGCTGTTGACTTTTAACGTTCCAGATGTTAAGTCATGCTGGCTGTCAGAACTCATGCAGTCCGGCCCCTCTGCTTTTGCAAACCAGACTTTGGGGAATCTGCCTTGCCTGGTGGACTCCCCCTCCGCTTCCCGGCTGCCTCCCACCAGTCCATGTAGCACATACCACCTCTCCACCCTTCTTACCCTCTTCCGTGAGCCTCTTACCTACGCTTGGTTCCGGAGTGTCTGTTCTGCTAGTCTTCCGGCAGTTTTGTGGGTTATTTAGGCTGATGTGGGTGGAATCTAAGTGATCAGCAGGACGAGGTGAGCCCAGCATCCTCCTATGCTGCCATCTTCTGTCAACGTCATAGAGCTTCTTTACACTCATTGGTGCTTGTTGGCCATGACTTCCACAATGAACACACGTGTATTGTCTTCTGTTTTCTTCACGACTAACTTGGGAGTCAGGGGGATCTTGATGATAGCAGAATGGTCAAGACTGTTTCTCCTGGGGGTGCTCTTTCGAGGATATTTGGGCTGCCTTCAGGGATGCAGTGTCTTGGACTATGGGCAGGTAGATGATGCATGGATCTTCTTTTTTTGTGTGTGACTGTAGACTCCTTTTAGCACTGCTTTGTTGGCCTTCAAAGCCTTTGCTTTGGCTTTGGGTGGGGCAGGGACTTCCTTATTTGCCTTCGGGACTGTCTTCATGAAAGGGATTTCAGATGCCATAAGTTTTAATGTACTTTTGTTTTTATTCGTAGCAAAATATTATCTAACTTTCTTTGTGATATCTTCTTTGACCTATTGGTTATCTTTAAGTGTGTTAACTTCCAATATTTGTGAATTCCGCAATTTCCTTCTCTTATTAATTTATAATTATACTGTTGGCAGGAAAGGTATTTTATATGATTTCAATCTTTTGAAATTTCTTGAGTCTTATTTTATGGACTAACATAGGGTCTATCCTAGAGAACGTTCCATATATAACTGAAAAGAATGTGTATTCTGATGCTCTTGAGTAGATGTCTTATTTCTAGTTCGTTTATAGTGTTGAAATTTTCTGTTTTCTTATTGTCAAATATTAATCTTATGGAGGATCCATTTGTTGTGACAAGTCACATACCACAAAGAACACTGTTTTTGCTGATATTCAGCCATTTGTCTTGAATGAGTGGTCCTGGAATTATTGTCATCTTTTGTTAATTTCTAGAGTATGAAAATGATGTTTTTCATAATTTTTCCAGTGTTCTTCATTCTTAATGGAGGAGTGTGTATGTGTGTGTTTGTGTGTAAATACTTCTTTTGGACATTGTCTACTTCTTTCCTACTACAACCAATATTGAGTCTTGGCCTGTCCCTTGTTGCTTGTCCTGCCCCTTGTCCCTTACTATCTTTATGACTTAAACAAATTCTCAAGTCCTGTTTCAGAATCTCTATTTGTAAAAGGGGTGCAATAATACCCACTCATAGAACTCTTGTGAAGACAATACATCAAGCAATTAATAAAGTACCTGAAAGCAGTACATGAAAAGGAAATGATAGCTTTTAGATGTCACTAGTTAAAGGAACTCCTCTATTTTTCAACAGAGGGATGATACAGAAGTTTCTTTGTGTTCAGATTTCCAGACCACCCAGACTGTTTAGTGATGCTTATTTTAGTGTACAGTGAGAGGCACATGTGGTGCTTGGTCTATTTCTCACACTTGTGAATTCTTGTGCTGAGTCACTGGTTATGTTCAGGTGGATATTTACCTGCCCCATTCACTGTGGAAGCTGCTGAACACATAGTGTGAGAACTTACAGGTTTTACCAAACAGAAAAAAATTTATTGATTGTTCTTCAGGATTGACAGTTTTTTTTAATGCATTCTACTTTCTATGGTTTATTTGTCAGAACATATTGGCAGTTGGATATGATCTGCTAATATGCATTCCTAAGTTACCTTATATGTCTGGTAGATTAGCCTTGGTCTTTTATAATTAATGCTTGCCAATAGTCTTGTTACACATGCAAAACTTGATCATTTGTCATTTTTAGTGACAGTTCCTCCTCTTCCTATTTTCCTTCTCTCCCTTAAGTATAAAGTTTATAATAGGGGATTCCCTGTCTTTCATTGTAGAAGTCAGAGCAACTCCATCAACTCTCTTATAGAAAGAATATGTGCACTTGATATGGACTTGCTTTTCAGAACATTTATGTCTGGGACTCAATTTGTAGCAGCTGAGGCAAAATCAAAATGCTAGTTAAAATCTGTCCATTTGTGGACTCAGCAGTTTGCAAAGTAGTGGTGGAAGCATTGTTCTGGGTAATTACTGGTTTTGGCCTTCTAGAATGGCTTTGGTTTCTACTCATTTTCCAAAATGCTTCTTTTTAGTTAATGTAGCTATAATTGACCCCCATTTCATAGAACTGAGAATCCTATTAGATGACAAGATTTGCATAATCTGGCCCAGTCTTCTTGGTAGCTTCATCATTTTGCCTGCCATTCTAGCTTAAATACTCTGTGCCTCAGCCATACTGACCTTCATGCTATTGTTTTAAGTGGTAAGTTCACAGTTTTGAATTACATCTGTATTAGTTTTATATTATTCACATAACAAATTACCACAAACTTAATGGTTTAACCAATGATTTTTTTTTTTTTACAGTTCTATAGTCAGAGGCCTGATCCAGATATCACTGGACTAAAACAAAGATCTAAAACAAAGCTGTCAAGAGGGTTCTTCTCCTTTCTTGAGGCTCTGAGGAATGATTATTTCCTTGCTCATTTGAGTTGCTGGGAGGATTCAGTCTCTAGTGGTTGTAGGACTGAGGTCTCTGTTTTCCTGCTGGCTATAAACTAAAGGTCATTCTCATCTTCTACAAGGTCACAGAATTCTTTGGCTACTGGTGCCCCCTATCTACCTTCAGAGTCAGTAATGGCAGGTCAAGTCCTTGTCATCTTTCTGAGTTGTCTTCCATCATTGTCTCTTTCTTTGACCATAGCCAGAAAAAGTTCTTCACTTTTAGGACTATGTGATTCTATGTATGTATAATACAGGATAATTTCCTCATATCAAAGGCCATCTTTTTAATCACATCTGTAAAGTCCTTTGGCCATATAAGTTGACATATTCACAAGCATCTTGAGGGACCATTATTCTACCTAGCACAGTCCACTTTTTGGCCTCAAAAGATTCACATTTTCCCACATACAAAATACATACAGTCAAACTCAATATCCACCCCCCCCCCATAGTCTTAATGCACTGTAGCATCAACTCTAAGTCCAAAGTCTTGCCTAAACTTTATAAACTGAAAAATCTCAAATATCATTATCAATATCATCCAAATTAGGCATATGCGAGACTGTGATAATCTGTCTTTGGCATATTCTCTTCCCATCTGTGGACATGTGAAACTGAATAACAAATTATTTTCTCCCATAATATATGGTGGGACAGGCATAGGATAATATTTATAGACATCCTGGTTCAAAAAGAGATAAAATGGAAGGAGAAAGGAGTCACCAGTCCCAAGAAATTTTGAAGTCTGGCACACTCCATTAAATTATAAGACCTGGGGATAATCCTCGGTAGTTTGTGTCTCCATCTTCTAGGCTCTACCCTCTGAGTCATTCTTCTTTTTTCATTAAAGACAGCAAATGTTGGCAGCTGAGTGTTTTATCAGCCTATTTCCTGCCCTTAGTATTTGGAAAGGAGGGTGGTGTGGTACACAGCTATGGCCTTCTCTTGTTCGGTACTTCTTGTCCCTTTTGGTCTAAGCTGGTGGTGTCTCTGCTTGTGTAAAGTCTCCTGTATATGTTACTGAGATTTATGTCATTAGCAAGAGGATTGTCCATTGATCTTTCCTAGATAATCCTATTCCTATTTTTGGCTTTTGCTGAGATGGCTGAGGAATAGTGCCCTTAAGCTTCTTAGATCCTTTCCTAGGTTTAAATGAGATCCGTGATCCACACTTTTAGTCTGTTCAGAACCTTTCATGTAATTGAATACGCTGATTCTTTGATCTTTCTGAGGCAAAAGGCAAAAGACACACTCCTGGTTTTTTTGTTTTGTTTTGTTTCTTTTTGTCTAAAGCATGCTTCCCAACAGTGAATCTCTTAATTTTAGCATTTTTTATAATCTGGATAGTCTGAAAATTTCTCAAATCATGAAGTTCTTGTTCCTATTCATTTAACATTTTTCCTCCTAAATTTTCACATTTTTACTATAAGCCTCAAGAAGATCATTCAATACTTGCTTGGAAATCACCTCAGCTAAATATCCAAGTTCAAAACTTACAAAATCTGTTTTCCACATAACTGTAGGAAACCAAGCTTTCTGCCACTATATAACAAAGGATTACCTTTTCTCTAGTTTCTAGAAACATGCTTCTCATTTCCTTCTGAACTGTCACTGGAATTACCTTCTGGGTTGATTTTCTAGCAGTTTATTCTTGAAGATTCATATATCCCCTGAGGAAATTTAGATTTCCCCTACAATGCTCCTTCTTCTTTCATTCTGAGTCTTCAACAACAGTGTCATCAATATCCATATTTCTTACAACAGTCTGTTCAAATTATGCTAGACATTTTCTGTCATGCTCCTTATGACAGATGAATGAGAAAAGAAATATTAACAAATTATACATTTAAAAAATGACAAATACTGTAAGCTTCTGAAAATCCAGAAAATTAACATACTATTTTTGTTAATGAACTGCCTAAAAAAAACCCTGTAATACGTTTCTTCCCCATCACTTGCTAACCTGTTCTGTAGTTATTTCATCATATTCCAATAATTGTATATCAATTATATTGGAGAAAAGAAAAAGCTAATTTGGTTATTTCTTTAACATCAATGATTGATTTTTTTCCTTATTTTCATATGTTTGAAATCTTTCTTTAAGAAATGTCTTATAATTAGAAATGCCATGTAAAATTTTAGAACTATTGTAAGTTGGTAAAAGCTTTTTCAATTATTTTCTTATCTGAATTGTAAGATTTCAGGGCATATACAGTTTTCCCTTGTATTTTCCAATCTTAAATAATATTTGAACTGTTAATGGTCATTAATCAGTTTGTCATTGATTCATTACATCTCTATATTATGGGGATTGTTTTATTGTTAATGTCACTATTTTGTGTCAACTGAGAAGTAAAGTTAAATATATTTCCAATATGTTAATATTATTTCACTTCATGAACTGGGTTATCAAAAAATACAAGAGCCTATTCAATATAACAACCATTTATTTAATGATGAATATATTTATATAGGAGCTTTATCATTGGAGTATATATATTTTAGGTCATTCAGTTTCAAAGTTGCATTTTTGTAAATCATTTTAAGGAAAAGTAGTCTTCATGAGAGCAAGATACAACAGATATACTAAGATATGACCTCATATACTGGAATGCATAAAATATATGACCTCATACAATGACATACTCCTTTTTGTACTTCTACAGATGTAGCAGTTCTGATAAATTTTATTTTGTATCCTCATAAATATTTGTTGTGATCATAATTGTATAAACTACATCAGTGAATGTAAGTAGGATAGAAGTGAACTTCTGTTTTGAATCGCTGGCAATAAATGTGGAATCTGTTACCAACAATCTTACATATGTGATTAGTAGAAGAACTTTCCCACAGACTAAAATCTGGTTCAGTACATTTCAATCCCCTTTCTCCTTTCTTACCCACGGTTTTATTTCTGAATGCCATAGAATAGGTGCATTTGCACCCCCCACCCCCTCCCCAGCTCTGACCCTTATGTCACAGTGCTAGATGAATCATCACATCAGTAGTTGTGAGAATGGAGACTAGGAGAATGGCTAGCAATAAATTAACTATACATGGAAGTGATAAATATATACCATTAGTCTCAACCTAATTATATTCTCAATTTAAATGATCTTAAGATGGATCCCAGAAGTATCTGCACCCATTCCAATACCACCAAGTAGGAGGAGAATTACAATGGAGGGGAAGACGAAATAAAGGGAAATAGTAGTCAGCTGATTTTAGTTAAAATATTTTGCTTTGGCAAATTGTACAGAAAGATATGAACATGTGAACATATTTTTAGGACCTCTTCTAGGTCTTGGAAGGGGCATAGGCAAATAAGGGGCCATAAAGCTTCAAAGAAATTCTCTCTTCTGAGAAAACTGATCCATCCTAGGTCTTCTGTTATTCAGTTGATGGCAACTCCATTTTTCAAGTAACTCAGTCTGAAGAATTTGGAGTAATTTTGACTTAGGTCATTCATTCAGTTTCTATATTTATTAGTAAATCCTTCAAAATATACTCAAGACTCCAAACATTTCTTCCCATCCCACTCTATCATTGTGATCTGAGCTGCCATCAACATTCATTTGTATTATTTTAATAACTTCCTAATTCAACTCTCTTATTTTGCTCTTACTGACTTTCAGTCTACTCTCAACATGGCAATTCAGGTGCTATATTTAAAATTCACTTACATGTAAATCAGATCATGGCACTTCTCTGCTTAGCACCCTTCTATGGAATTCTTTCTTAAAGTAAGAAAGTCATTATTGTCATTATTGTCACCTATAAGGCCTCCTTGATCTGACCCCCTTAATTCTTGACCTCATCTCCCATTACTCTTTCTCTCCCATTGCAGCCATGCTGGCCTCTTCACTTCCTGACACATGCCTGGAACTCTTACAGCTTGTGGTCTTAGCCCTCACCGTTCCTACTGCTTAGAGGACTGTGTCCAGGTATTTCCAAGGCTTGTTTTCTCACTTCCTTTAGGTATTTCCTCAAAAGTTATGTTAGTAAGGATTTCTCTTGCCATCTTAACTATAATTTCACCCTTGTATTATTTTTTTAAGTTTATTATTGAGAGAGAGAGAGAGAGAGAGAGGGAGAAGGGAAAGAGGGAGAGAGGAAGGGAACAGGGTAGGGGCAGAGAGAAAAGGGAGAGAGAATCCCAAGCAGGCTCTGCACTGTTAGTGCAGAGCCCACTGCAGGGCTCAAACTCACAAATAATGAAATCAAGAGCTGAGCCAAGATCAAGAGTCGAATGCTTAACCCACTGAGCCACCCAGGGGCCCCTCACCCTCATCTTCTGCCACAGATTCTTCAGATTACTTTTCTTTTCTTAATTTTAGTAATTATTATTTTCTAAATGTGTATGTGCTTTATTTTTTTGTTTATATATTTTTTCATGTATAATCTGCATTTGCTCCATGAAGCAGATATATTTGTCTATTTGTTTACTGTGCCTCTCCCTGCAATGGCTAGAAGGGTGCCTGACATAAGTAGGTGCTCAATAAATATTTATTAATGAATATTCATTGAAAAGGAATGAATTTTTGACCTGGGGAATACATAGTCATCTTTTGTTTATCAACATCTTGGATTGCTCCCAAGTCCTTCAAAGTAGAATTAATAGTATTAATGTGTTACAATAGTATTCTTCAATGACCTATAAAACATAATCCTGATGGAATTGTACCTAGTTGTTCAGAATTCTTCTTTAGTCTTTACAATATTGAATTCTCTTAGGTCAGGGTCTGTGTTTTGATCATTTTCATATTCTGAGTGTATAGTCTATTGAGTGTAACTGGTGAGAATTTGAATAATATTCATTAAAATAATCTTAAAACTAAGTGAATATATTGGCTAAATGATAATAATAAATTTTATTCTGAGGCATAAAGGTAAAGGCTGTTCTCTCTTTAAGGGAGAAGTCCAGATTAAAAAAAAAAAGAGTTGACAAGCCAGAATCTTTAATTGGAAAACCCAAGTCAGAGAATCCTTGGAGTTCTATGCTCAGCAAGAAAGTAGCACTTAAGTAGCTACAGAAGTTATAATCAGAGAAGAGTCCATAATGGATAACTCAATTAAACCAGCTGTTTAGAAATCCTAAAGCATGTAATAAAGGCACTCTTGGGCCTAAAAGGCCTTTTAGTATTTTTCATGTCAATGAAAAGGGGAGAATAACTTGAAATGTTCTGGAGATCCTCTTCATTTGTGGATTGCATTCCAGAGGAGCGTCTCTCAAAGTGCCTAAAGAAAATTTTGTTCATAGGATATTGATAAAGTTATGTAATAATAAACAAAAAGGACCTATTAGGTGAAATAAAGTTAAAGTTATTTCTTTACTGCAAGATTTCCCCCAGCCTTTAATATGTGTTGTGATTCACCAAAAAATGGTTATAGAAGCCCTCAGTCTCTAAAAGTTTTTGTTTACAGAACATTTTTATTTTTATTTTTTCTTTGGCACCTTCTAAATATATTTTAGAGGTGTCCCCACAAACAGCAAATCTTTATGGGACATATGGTTTTGAGGAAAAGGTGTCCCTGACAGAGACCCTGGCATTAAGTAATGTTCTTCATGGGTTGACACCATGTGCTGTGACAATAAGAACCAAGAAGAACCAACTTCTATCACACAAACATTTACCAGTCATTCAGACCTACTGCTGAGTCATGTATTTCATGTTGGTATGTTTCTTTCCATTTAGGAAGACATATCAGCTGATAGTTCACAGGATCTTCAAGTGCTACCACAAGGTGAGTCATTCTCTCTATGCTACTTTATACGAGAGTAGTTCCCCTGTGGATTCTAATGGTTTGAAACTACTGCAGTCCCTTTGACAAACACTGTAGGTATTTTCAGCCACTGTGATCAAAATATTTTGCAAATGTGAAACATTTTTCTGCTAACCCTGTTTAGTACTATCTGCATTCTCATTACATTGTTTGGCAGAGGCTGCTTTTTTCCAATGGAATGTTCTCTGTATCTGGAATATTCTTTGTATCTGAAATATTGCACAAGACGGTACAGCAGCTGTGTGAAAAGCTGGTTGATTTCAAAGTCATCTCCAGCCTTGTGATTGTCCAAGTTCCAAAATAGAATGAGTATGATTATAGCCTACATAAAAGGTTACAGGCTTCAGAAGGGCTGGCTCCAAATCAAATGCCAAATGATGCCACCATGTATTGTACTTTATATTCGTCTAAAGCTGAACGTATAGAAAACACTTGATTTAATTCAACAAATATTTATTGGGTACCCATTATATGCAAAATAGTTTGTTTCATGCTAATCCCTGGAGCAAAATAACAGTCTCAAAGTTTAATCATCAAAGCATTTATTGGACACCCACCAGGATGCTTCCTTTCAGTACCGTTGTAATTCTATGTAGTGAGCATTCAACCAAGCCATATGAGCAGCGAATAGAGATAATTGAATGAGTGTAATTGGGAGAGGATTAGTAGTGATGACCTCCCACTCACTGTAATTCCACATCGGGTCCCATTTTGATTACATAAGGAACATCAGACATGGTTTTGACTGGGGTGGATTCTGACCTGAATATGCCAGGAATTGTATCAATTATAGATCAATTTCCAGGTAATTGGCAACTGAGTGATTAAAACCAAACAGAGAGTGAAAGGTTTATCTAAGCCAAGGTTATCATTTTCAAGAGGTAGGAGGGAAGATAAGAGATAAATCCAATGTTATGAAGGTGAGTGCTCAAATGAGTCCAGGTGTGAAGAAAGCATGGAACTGTCAGATACCATGATGCAATCGGGAAAAGGTTCAGGATTGAAAATGGAATCAAACCATACTTGATATTTGCTAAATATCAACAATTGAATGAAGAGATGAACCCAAGTTAGGACTAGAAACCAAATCAGAAAATCTAGGGGAAAAAAAAAAAACAACTAAAAACAACATGAGCAAAAGTTAATGTGATTTGAATGACAGGAGAAGAAGGAACTAGGAAGAGGACAACATTAGAGTTTACTTTTTTTTTTTTTTTTTTGCTTCCATGTTGAGATTAATGCAAAAAAAGTCTGGCTTTAGAGATTCCTCAGAAAGTTTAGATATAAGACTAACAGATATGATTTTTTTTTTTCTTTCCTGAAAATGGGCCCCTGCAAGAAGCAATCTTGATGGCTGTACCATTTCACCAGCCAGACAGAAAAGAACTAGGGTCTAAGGGGTTTGTCCCATCTGTTCCAGTTCGTCTGGGGGTGTGGTAAAAGACTATTCTAGAGAATTGAAGTCAGAAATTTCCCTCAGTATCCTTTCCTCACCTATATTTTGATGCTTGACCACTTTTTCTCTCTTACTGGAGGAGGGCAGTGGCTCTGTGATAAGGTAGATAGATGCTTGTAGAAGAATAATAAGGATCATCTCAGGCTTAATTTGAACTGTGTGCTCTAGTCAAAGTGAAAATTGTACCTAGATCTATTTTTGGCAACAAAGATACAAAGATTGTATTGCCAACATGTATAATACTGTGAGTGTTTTTAGTATATGATGTCTGCATTCAGAGAAAGGTGAGGGGTAAAAATTTAATTCCCCTAGTATTTGATTAAGGTATATTATTACAATTCAAAAAACATTAATCAATAGCCCTGGAAAGCAAAATGAGCATTTATCTTCATCAGAGAGCTTACAGTTTAGTAGCAAAACTACATAATTCGTAAAAATACCTTAAGTATTATAAAGGGAAGCTAACCTAGTCTGGTGAGTTAAAGAAATCCTTCCTGAGTAATCAATAGCCACACTGAAAGGTAACAAGCCTCATAGTTTGGTAACAAGCAAGTTGTGATGGAGTGTACTTTTTCTAGGACAGTGGTTACCTGCAAATATACATATAAAATGAATAAGCTGAGCAAAGAAAACTTCGTGACATCAAAAAAAGTCATAATAGCTTCAGTGAATAAAATTCATGTGAAATGAATGTGATGTTATCACTATCAGTGGGACAAGCCGATAGTAATTAACACTCATGGACACTTGAAATATGTCAGATGTTTCTTATACTTTAATGTGTTTGATCCTGTTCATATAGAAGAACATATCTTCTATAGATAGAAGGGGCTGCTATCATCCCCTAGGAAGAGGAATGGATTTTCTTAATGCTGATCATCTAATTCAGTTGGGACTGCTTTCAAATACAGGTCTGATTTCAAAGGTCATAACATCTTTATCCCACATTTCTTTGCTTGTGCCTCTTAAGTACACAAATAAAGAGGTGAAAAGAGTTTAAAAGTTGTAGAGCAGATGCCCTTTGAGCTTCACATCGCATCCCTTGGCCACCTCTGATTTCAGCCTGAAGCAATAGTCCAATAGTGCCCTTCAAACACTCATGCTTTCCTGCCTCTGAGCTTTCCCTGAAACCATGGGGAGTTTCTCAGCTTGGGTGAGTTTGTGGGGGTTATAACGCCCCCTGAGTAATCCTTATCTAATGGATGAGGTAGTCTAGTGCCTAAGGCTCCAGTCCTCTTCCCTTCCTCAGAGGGCCTCTGGGGGACTGAGACCCAGCTGTCCACACAGGTAACCAGCTCAGTAAGACATACTTCATTTTTCTTGCTTTTCTGTCTCATTTTCTCCACTCCTTCACTTTAACTTCCTAAGATTATTTCCCAAATAAATCACCTGCATCTCAGTTCTTGTCTCAGGTTTTTCTGTCAGGGGAATTCAAACTAAGACAATGGTTTTAAGCATTGGGTTTTTAATAACAATTTTACACTGCATTCTTGTTGGCATCTGTTAGATCTTCAGCAAAGAGTAATATGTTATGACATTCTACTTGTATTTTACTACCATATGGGAGTCTTCAGGTACTTCATTTAAAAAAAAAAAAAAAACAAGAGCAAAACATGCATAAAATATGGCATAAAATCTGAAGGAAATTCAACTACCAAAGAAAGTACCATTGGAAGCATCTATTATTATATAAACTAAACTGCATAGTTAAAAATATTAAAGGAAAAATTCTAATAGTACTAAGTATATTTATGAAGCCACCATTGTAGCCAGAAAAATTATTTATGCCAACCCCATGGATTTTGTATAATTGCAATGATATTTATTTGACCATCTCACTGATATTATAAATTAAAGAGTAACTTCTTATAAGCCATTTTTAGTGCATACCTCTTGTAAATAAACTTTAAAATGTAATTTGTGTTATTTAATTCAGCGTGTTGTATATATGGTAGCAATGATTTAGAATTTATCTGAAGTGTAATACCTCATGATCTTGTTTCCTTATAAAATGCCACATATTTTTCAGAAATAGTCTTCTAAGCTTTCTATTACTCACATATATTTCAGAAGCAATTGCTGTAGCAAAAGGTTAGTCTTTAAAGGGTTTCTATGTTTTTCTGTATCCTTAAAGTGTCAAATATGGGGACATAGAAAAAGCAACATATTATATTGAATGATCTATCATTCATTGGAAGGTGATGGATGGGGTCAGATTCATTCAGGCAGTAAATTTACATCCATTTTCTCAGAAAGCTTTTTGACATAGTTTTGGAAGTCCTCTCTTTATGTAAAATATTATCTCCTCCTTCCTGTTGCTCCTGTATTTCCATTTCCTCCTCCTTCATTTAGAAGGCCATGAAATTTTAGTTATATTGAAGACTTTTTAAAAATCAAACACATCTTATGTGTTTAAAGAAAGCCAGTGCTTTGATAATCTAAAACTTTCCAAAGAAAATGAATTACTTTGAGTTGTCTTCTCATAAAAATCATTAAAATGAGTTAGAAGCAAAGGTAATTATTTGTTTCACACACTGAGAAACAGGTGTAGATGCTATTTGGAGATCCAAATGAACATGCCAATTAGTACATTAGGTTTATGTGCAAATGTAGTCTCACTTAATTGCTATGTCTCAGAAAATTTGGCTTTTTTATAAAGTGAGTTTTGGAAAACAACACTGCTATTCATTCACGAGCTATGATGATAGGAATGCTAATGGGTGAATATAGAATGTCCACACACTGCATCTGGACCTTTTTGGAAATGCCAAATTTGCAATGCCCTGAGTTCTGCCCTGGGTTAACACTTTGCATTATTGCATGTTCCACTGAGGTTGTGATCCTGCCCAGAGCACAGAACTACAGAAAGCATTTTTGATAAAAACATATTGGTGTTGATGATGGGAAATAGAGAAAAATATGATGTGTTATTTTGGAGGAATTTAGGCAGGAAAGGGCAGAAAAGCAATGCCTCTCAGATCTGATCATGTATTTCAACAGAAATAACAAAAATTAAGAAACATTTGTTTTATATATCTTGCGGTGGATTAGTGTTAAGATGCCTGATTTTTCCCTTATATTTTTATTTTTAATCTAATGGAAGGGGGGGGGAAGGCTAACTTTGTGAATGCTATTATCTGACGTATAAATTGTGATATTTTTAGATCAGGAAGATTATAAATATTCAGCAGAATGAGTTTCCATGAAGCCAGCAATGTATGACAATTTATTATTTAGAAATATCATTTATGCCATGTAGGCTATTATTTATGGTAATAGGTTAGTGATCTAGAAATGGCACCTCTTATGAAAAATGCTGGTGCTCCAAAAAACCAAGCACTTGTTTGAGCTTCTCTGTGCTTTGTTTACAACAAGAGGTTAGAAGGGGCTGTCCTGGCAGTGATAGGAAAAGACATGCCATTATTTCCTGAACAAATTTATATCAGTTATAGGTACTAGGTTTGCTCAGAGCTTTTTGCTACGAATAATTTGAAATAACTTTTAAATATTTTTGACAATAAAAAAATAGGAAATTAGTTATAAAAATATATAACAGAAACCAAGAAACAGACTCTTAACTATGGAGAACAAACCAATGGTTGCCAGAGGGGAGCTAGGGGTAGGGGGTGAAATAGGTGATGTGGATTGAGGAGAGCACTTGTTGGGATGAGCACTGGGTGTCATATGTAAGTGTTGAATCACTAAATTCTACACCTGAAACTAATAACACATTGTATGTTATAACTAACTGGAATTTAAATAGAAGCAACAACAACAAAACCAACCCCAAAGTATAGAACAGAACATGCAAGTAGAAATTAATATAATCTAATCCTACTGTTCAGGGGATTGTAAAAGCTGGTATACCTGGAAGTTGTTACCTGGCCTGTACAGAAAACAGTATTTTAGAAAGATCCACCATGTAATATGCAGAATGGTTTTTTTCACTCAAAAATATTAAGCATCTCCTTCACTACATCTTGGGAGAAATGAAAGTAAGCTCAACTCTATACTTGGTTCTGCCATCCCTCAACAAACTTGAAGGCATATTCACATGAATAAAACAGAGCATCTAAGAAGAAGACATGAAACTATAGGAGCAGGCTGTGTAATCCACACACATGAGAAATATACTTCTATTATGTAATTAATATTCTTTTCAAGGCAGTTTTTTTTCTCCTCATAACTTCTTTTTTTTATTTATTTATTTTTTTTTCCTCATAACTTCTTGATTGAAATAATGACCATCTTTTCTCTGTATTCTCATTATCCTTTGACTGACTGACATTTCCTAAAAAAAAAAAAAAAAAAAGAAAGAAAGAAAAAAGAAAAGAGGGCTTTTAGCTTTTCTTGGTGTTTATGGCTTGACTGTCATACTCCTTTGGTCTAATTAACTGCACACAGAATGAGAAGAGCTTAGAGTTATCATCAGTAAGTTAAGTGTCTCCTGTTCAAAATCTAAATGAATGTATTTTTGTTTCCTCTGGTATTGTTCCTAATCCTCTTAATGTTACACATATGCTTTCGCTTGTTGTTTCTCTCAGAGTTAAGTTTATGCTTCCTAGAAAGGAAATATTTGTTGGGGAGTTAAAAATGTAGTAAGCAGAATTTACAGTGGGTTTAAAGTTTGATATCAGTGATACCCTTCATTAAAGAAAACAGATTTAAATATCTAGGCAGTCTATATTAAAACTTTGTATAAAGTCTGAATGTCTGTAGCGTTTATTTGCCATATTCTAGAGTCACAAGTAAGCATTTTTCAGAGACATGACTTTGTTCTGTTGGTATAAAATCCATTTTGTTAGCTGTAGGTTCCCAGCTGCTTCTTAATGAGATACAAGCATAATTCAGAGAAAAATAGACTAGGAAACCAAGACTATTAGAGCAAACAGTGTAATAAGAGAGAGGAAAGAATATGACCACAAAAGGATCTTTTTATCAGGGTATCCTGTGGTATGCTCTGATTGTAGGCAGACACAAACTGAGATTCAACATTATACTCAAAAGTTACTGACTGTTTAATTGTCAACTTTATGATGGTGAGAGGAGAGACTTAAAAATTCTTGGCAGCTCTTAGTAAAAGTCATCTTTACCTTGATATTTTTAGTGTTTTAACTTTTTTCTGAATAGTTAAAAAGGTTTTTGATGGAAGTTGTTTGATTTTTGATTACTGTCAAGAGTGCTTAAGCTCAATAGATAACTTGGAAATAGTGTAATTTATCAAATGTTACAAATTGATCATTTTATCAGATATTTTCTGGGTTTTTAAGTATGTAATCACCCACAGGCTAGATTTAACACCTGACCAATGCCAAGTATATTTTATTACATATATAAATTGCCAAATCGATAAGCAAACAGAATTCTACTCAGCTGAAAGATGCTAGAGTATGCTATGTCTCTTTTTGTGGAAGAAAGTCTTCATGGATGTCATCTAAAGTGAACGACGGCACTTGGAGGAGCTCTCTGAGCACAAGCATCCCACGCACAATAAATAGCTTAGCCCTGAGCATGTACTAGGAGATATTATAAATGGGCAGTCCCAGGGAAATATCCACCTTTCAAATTATGATGACGTTCAATGGAATTATATAATAAACAGTTTCAGCTGAAATGAAAAGCTAAATACACAATGGACTGGAATCACATAATCCATTTTATTGGAAAGATATTTTTAAATGCATACAATCATCTAGCTACTCATTGGTTTTCTCAGGAGGCTATGCATTTGCTGTGAAAAACTATGAATGACTAACCCATTAGAGGTAATCTAAATTATTTAAGAAAATTTGTCCCCCATTTCATAAAGAATGTATGTGAAAACTATTATCATTGTATTCGTCATGTATAAGATCTGAGGTCTCTCCTACTTGGCAGTATCAACTTAAATTGAAATAAAAATGTTTTGTTTCTCATACCATACCTATATATCCCCACACGTTAATTAGCATTCTTTGTAAGATTTACTGAGTCCTTTAATTTTTATGTATCCCATTTCTTTGGTGAAGAAGACCAACAACTCGGACATAAATTGTCATCCAATTCATCTTTATGCAGATAAGGGGAGTTTTACCTTTAATTTCCAAAACAGATGGTTGTTTTCCCTGTAAGAGCTCTAGAATGGAAACGTTATGATTTTTTTCAATAGCAATTTCATCATTTAATCACCTTTATGCAAGGTGTATATTTTTCATCTAGGTATCTAGTATTTAAAAACCTATGTTATAGGTTAACCCATTTTCCTTTGACTCTGAACTTTATCTATCTAGCATATAGCAGCAGAGGCCCCTTGAAACTACTCTTCAAGTACTCGCAGACAGTTTTGTGTCCCTTCAGGTGAAATGCTTCTGTCATGCCGACCATTTTTTGTGTGTGGAGAAGTTCTATGTTGTTTTGGTATATACTAAATAATTTATTCAAGTGGTGCCTCTCATTGTGAAAAACAGTTTTTTTTCTCTTTTAAAACCCAAATCTTTATTGTATGTTTTCAATAGTTCTAATTTAGTGTGATATTGAGCTACCCTTGAACAAAACACAGAAAATAAGATACTCTTTAGCAGTAACTTCTAGAACTGAGAAAACAGAGGATAGAATGTATTATAAACATTCCTAAACTGTATTTTTGAACTTTCTGGAAAAGAAGTCAGTACATCAGTGTTGAAGTAATTGGTAGGGTGTGTGGGGGCCAGACAGTAATGATGATTTATTTGAGATTTGAAACCTCTATATGAGGATTTATTATACATGATGGTGTGGGGTATCCAAGGACATGAAGAGTCTATACATGAATGCTATATGCCCATGTCCTTGCAACTAATTAAAAAATTGGTAGAGAGATTTGGGGGAGAATTATTTGAGGCCTCATATTGTGCACATTTGGTGTTTTAGTTCTAGTCATGTGCTTTCACTGAGGAGAACTGATCAGAGTCTGGTTTTATTTAGTTCATGTCTTGTGAAACATGAACTTATTTGGAATAAGCCAAAAATATACTTAAACACACTCAAAATGTTGTCCTATTGTCAATATATGAACACTATTAACTTAGTTTAAAAAATAGGCAGAACAAATTGAAGAAATCCGCTGTAAATAAAATATACAAAAATTATAGTGTGTTCTTCATAAAAAAGACAAAAAAGTTTTAAAAGAGCATCCATTAAAATAAAGATACTCTAGAAGCACAGTTCAAATAAATAACTTTTCATCTTAAAGTTGTTTAATTTCTAAGCCCCTAGACATAAATTGGATACAAATTGAGAAAGACAACCACCTAATGTATAACTTGTCAGATTTGGATGGTTTCTATACTGACAAAATAATTTTTTAAAAAGAAACAGAAAATATGATTCTTGCTCAGAATCACAGAGATGGCTGTTTATTTATACATGCAATAGAATATATATGATGGTTTGAAACCATTTCTATTTAGGATTATAGTATGCTCTGATGCTTTTTCAGATCATGTGCCTCAGTTTTTCAATGAAGAGTTGCCTCTGGGTAGTGCTGGGACTGCTCTGTTTTAATAATCAGCAGCAGCAGAAAGTCGAACCATTCCCATTCGTATTTGGTCAGACCAGTCAAAGTGACATAAAATAGGGTTTACTAAAGTAGTCAACGTCTCTGGTTTACCCTGTTCTATTAAATGACATGACAAGTGGAATTGACATGACATATACTAGCTGGAATAATTGCAATCATTTTGTAATCAGATGTTGAGACTCACATGGCATGATGTTAGAGAAAAATATAAACAAATATTTTTTGAGTAGTACGTTTAAGAGCTTTTTAAGTCTGCTTTTTGTGTGCAGGCCCATTATATATACTTGATCAAATTCATTTATTTTATGTATTCATTGATACTGCCTCATTCCTAGAGAACTTGAGGTTTGTGTACTTGATACAAAACCAAAAACCCATACATATATCTAGTACTCTAGTCAGAAATCCATTTGTTATTCATTCAGAGGTAATACTTTGGCCCCATGTATGTGAGAAGGATTTTGGCTCTCTGTTCTATTACATTGATGAGCTTTTCAATTCCTGTAGTCTGCCTCCTTGACTTTCCCAATAAACTATCTTCAAAACAGAAACTACAGATTCAGGAAGCCCTTTGATATCTTCTAACAATTTGAATGAAAAAAAAAATTCTTAATACAGTAATGCTTTTCTTCAAGAATAGGTTACCCTATTTGAAACAAGCCTAGAAAAGGTATAATAATACATGGAAGCTGAGCAGGTGTTTGTCTAGAAAGTTAGGTTTGTGAAATCATACATAATCTCATCCTTATTCTATAACCTCACTTAGAGATGTTCTGATTAATGATGTAGCTCATTAAAACTGCTGTGCATGTTACTTAGACTTTCTGGAAATTAGTCACTTTACTATAATACTGACATTGACTTCCTGAGGTCTAAGTTCTACTTATGACTCTGCCACTTTAGTGACCTTGAGTAAATCTTTTCATATTTAGTGGCCTGTGTTTCCATATCTTTAATAAATTATTAATTTGAGGCTGTGTATGTGTCTTTGAGATTGGTTTTGCATGTAGCAATTACTAAGTAGAAACTGATTTAAGTTTAAGAAATCTTAAATTTTTGAAGTTCTAAACAAAACTAATTGTTAAGCTTTAAACTTGGACAAAATGTTTATTCTACTTCCAAAATACAACATATTCTAGTAAAACTGTCAAAGGTAGCTGAATAATATTTTAGAACTGTGAATTATTTACCGTGTGTAAATATAGTATATGCAATTTCTCTTAAATATTTTAATTTTCTGATAGTCTCTCTAAAGCACTAAATCTTAAAGTCTAATATATGAAACTATAAATATGGTAAAATTCATTCAATATTCTAATAATTAAGATTGTTTAGTTTCAACGTAAAATCACAAGTTTAAAGTAATAATTTAAGTAATAATTTCAATTTTCTGGAGATAATACAAAAATTCAAAGATAAAGACTGAATTCTTATTAAAGTTGCTCTAGGCCTTCCAGATGGGGGTGGTCACATATTTGCATTTAAGTTGCAGATTAATTACATAATTTTTTTGTTTACCCATAGACTCAAATTGTTCCTATGATTTGATTGTCTGCTTCTTTGACTCTTACAATATATAAATGCATTTTCTAGCCAATTGTATAGTCATTTGCATTTGTTGAAATCTTTATTTTCTTATTTACAGAACCACACTGATTTTGCAGATTTTATAATAATGATTACATTTTAGATGTTTTTCATTGCTCCAGATGATTATTTAATTATAACTTTCAAGTCATCCAAATTACATAAAATAAGATCATTTAGCAACATTTTCAGCATTAATATTTAGCTTAAAAATTGATTGTGTTTGTACTATGCAAAAGAACATTTCCAGGAATTTGGAGAAAGTTTCATCATGATGTAGTCTTTCAGAGAGCTAAACTTAAAGAAAAAATAAACCCCTTAAAGCGGAATTCAAGTACAAAAAGTACATGGTGTTTCCACAGATAAAAAAGGGTACTAATGGAATTTGGGGAAAAGAGCATTTATTTATTGACTAGGTTTCCCTTAGACATCTTAAAGAAAGAAGTTTATGGCTGAGTTTTGAAGAAACAACAGATAAGAGGGTAAGAGGTGGTGTTATGGAAAACTTTAAAAGACCTTGAACAGGAGAACCTGGGTGACTCAGTCAGTTGGGCATTTGACTTGAACTCAGATCATGATCTCTCAGTTCATGGGTTTGAGCCCTACATTGGAGTCTGCACTGACAGAGTAGACACAGCCTTCTTGGAATTCTCTCTTTCTCCTTCTCTCTCTGCCCCTCCCATTCTTTCACTCTCTTTCTCTTTCAAAAATAAACATTCAAATATGACTTTGGACAGGGGAGCCTGGGTGCCTCAATCAGTTAAGCATCTGACTCTTGATTTCAGCTATGGTCATGATCTTGCAGTTTCTAGGATTGAGCTCCACGTCAGGCTCCACACTGACAGCATGGAGCCTGCTTGGGATTCTCTCTCCCTCTCTCTCTGCCCCTCCCCAACTTGCATACTCTCTGTCTGTGTCTCTCTGTCAAAAAATAAATTAATTAAAAAATAAATAAAAGACCTTGAACAAAGCCCACAGGTTAGAAGATCACTAGATATATTGTGGGAACAAATGTGTAGAGAAGGAATGAGGAAAAACATTAATGAAGCATATAGATACCTCTATTGAAAATAATTTTGAATACTAGGCAGGGAGTGTGGGCTCCATTCTATATGTGGAAGGAACATAGTTCTGACAGTAATGGACTGGGTAGGTTTCTATGTAACCAGAAACCAAGAACTCAGGAAAAAGAGAGAGGTAGAAATATAAAATGAAAGAATTCTTCATATAGGGCTTTCATCAAAGTAGTGGAACATGGTGATTTTACAAGGAATAAAGTGGTAACAGAGTAGAGAGATCTGATCATTAAGATTCGGGAAAAGATGAGCAGAACAGACGGAGCTTCAAAAACTTCAAAAAGAAGAGTCTTCAAAATAGCCAGATTTGAAGAAATACAGCCGTGTTTTGCAGAAGCCTAGAGAGAAGAAAAATGAGGGGTAGTTTAAGAGCTATTTCATGCTGTAGAGATGAGATCACACTTAGGTGGGATCAGAAACCAACTTCATGGGTAGAAGAGAGAAGAAAAATAGAAGCTGAAGACAAAAATGCAGTGTTCCCTTTCAGTACGTTTTGTGTTGAGGAAAATGAAAAGGATTGGATAAGAATTTTTGGAGGGTTCAGTATTTGGGGGGCAGTGGAAGAATGTGAGAATATTTGGAGGTAAGACCCAAGGACCCAGTGAGAAGGGAGTGATTGAATACCAAGAAGGAAGAGCTTATGAGCAAATTGAGGAGAAGTTAAAGAAGAATACAGGTCTAGATAGAGGATATGTCAGGGTGGGGGTGGGGAAGTGATCTGAGACAGGACATCCACTTCTTCTAAGACTGGAGGGAAAATAGTAAAAGGCAGGTCCAGATTCTGAGGAATTTGAGGTAAAGAGAAAATGAGAAATTTAGGGAATTTGTATTAGTTGTACTCAATGTTGTGAATGATTAGTCAGAAGAAAGGCATAGGTAAGAATACTTTTCCTTTCTATGCTTATAGGAATAACTGTGTTCTGTTCCAACATATTTGAGAGGCAAAATTATATCCAACAATATATTTTATAATTGTTTATTAATGATTTTTATGGTACCTCTGGTGGAAATAATTGGGCAGAAACATTCTAGTGCTTAAAACTGAATTAATTTTGATGCCTGAAATGTTATTGTTGTATTCATTTTAAACAATTTCCTTTGCAGTTTGAGATTTTATTATATGTTAGTAGAAATAGTTGAATTTTTTAAAATGCCTTTGAAGAGATGTGTGATATCTATAACATGTTAATCTCCATAAGTCAGTTCACCAATAGCAAAGTTGGGAAAAGTCACAAATAGACTATTCACAAAAGATGAAGTGCAAATGATCAGTAACGAAGTGAAAATTCAGTTCCACTGGTAAAAAAAAAATGGAAAGTAAATACATTTTTTACCTATTGGCAGAGATTAAACAAAAGAAAACAATGGCCGTGCTCAGTTTTGGTGAGTATAGAATACAAAATACCTCCCTGGGAGAAAGAACACAGTTTGAACAGTGAGGACACTAACAAAGCTCCAGAACCTTTTGTATGTAAGTTCAGCTAACTTGAGTTTGAAAGTTTTACTTGTCCTTTTTATTTTACCTGAGGTCTGAGAATAAGGACAGTAGAGATTCTATGTAATGAGTAGCATTGTACAAATCTCCTACAAATCTCCCTGCAATTTTAGGGAAGTAAGTTTCTCCATCATTAGATAGACAATTAGGAATATCTCAGATATAAAACACAAAGTGTATTTTATATATATATATATATATATATATATATATATATACACACACACATATATATATGTATATATATATGTATATGTATATGTGTATATATATATATGTATGTATATATGGGGAGAGAGAGAGAGAGAGAGAGAGAGAGAGAGAGAGAGACACGGAGACGGGAGAGGGAGGACGCTCATGTGCACGCACCAAGCTGTGATCAGACCTGAAACAGATATATAATGATCGAACATATTTCTGTTTTGTTAGTGTAGGTAATTAAATCCATTTGAAGATGTTTAAAGGAGGTTTTAGACTTGGGATCCAGTTTCTGTCCTATCTTTACAGTCTTGATTAGGTAATAAGAGTGCAGGCCATGCATTAGAAAAATCCTTGGCTATGGCTTTAAAGTTTTCTCATCAATGTAGGATTTTAATCATTTTATCTGTGCCATAATAGTAGACTGAAGAGCTGAATTTGTATGCTGTTGGCTAAAAGGAGGAACTGAGAAAGTAAAATTCTGCTTCACCGTTGATAAGACTGGTGTAATACATGTAGAACAGGCCCACTGCAAAGTTGATAGAAAGCAATATTTCTCCCAAGAACATGCTACAGCTGTTAAGTGTCATAACTACTTCCTTTTTTGAATGACTGCTACATTTTTAGTCACTGAGAAATGCTGTTCTCCCAAATCCTAAACTGCTAGAAATGTTGCTGTTTGAAATTATATCAATATGGAAAAAGCATTGCACTCTTGCCAAGAGCCTCTATGTTACTTTGACATAAAAAGCTTTGACTTACAAACAAAATGTACAGTTTCAGGTAGGGGATTTCTGGAAACATTCTACATCTATATTAACTTTGTAGTTTATAAGGTAAAGGAGCACGGATCCACTTTCTTTGATAATTTTCATATTTGGCACTATTTTTTCCATTTTTTCTAAGTTGAATTATTGGCATTAGGTTATATATAACCTATATATAACCCTTATTATCCTTTTAACATTAGTAAAATCTATATTGATGTCCCATCTTTCTAATTCATTGATTTCTATGCTAATCTTTATTATTTTCTCCTTTCTTCTTGGGTTTAATTTGCTTTTCAATAATTAGTTTGTTAAGATGGACACTTACCTCTCTGATTTGTGAACTTTATTCTTTTTTTTTTTTTTACTATAAGCACTGAATGTTATTAATTTCACTCTAAAGACTGCTTTAGCTACATTCCAAAAAATGCATTTTTATACTTATGTTTTTGTGTATTTTTATAATTTATATGACTTTAATCCTTTTAAATTGTATAGACTTATGTTATGCCTCAAAATGGGGTCAATCTTAGTGAATGTTCATGTACTCTTAAAAAGAGAGTTTATTGTGCTGTCCTTGGTAAATGTGTTTTATTGGTGTTTTCTATAAATGTCAGAATAAGTTGGTTAATAGTGCTTTTCAGTTATTCTACATAATTATTGATACTTCTGTCAATTATAGAGTAGTATTGAAATCTTCAATTATAATTCTAAATTTTTCTCCACTGAAGTCTGTCCACTTTTGTTTCCTCTATTTTGAAGCTCTGATATTAGCTGCATACACATTTAATATACTCATGTCTTCTTGATACATTGACTTTGTAATTATTAACCAATTTCCCTCATTATCACTGGTAATATTCTTTGCTCTGAAGTCTATTTTTTCTGATAGTAAAATAGTCATTCCAGCTTTCTTTCTACCTCCGTTTTTCTTCTTTCGTTTCCTTTCGTTTCCTTTCCTTTCATTTCCTTTCCTATCTCCCTTCCCTTCCCTTCCCCTCCCCTCCCTTCCCCTCCCCTCCCCTCCCCTCCCCTTCTCTCCTCTCCTTTCCTCTCCCCTTCTCTCCTCTCCTTTCCTCTCCCCTTCTCTCCGAAGAGGGAAGAGGAGAGGGAAAGAGATCCTCTCCTCTCCTCTCAGAACAGGGAAGGGGAGAGGGAGAGAGATCTTAAGCAGTCTCCACACCCAGCCAAGCCTGACTTGGGGCTTGATCTCATGACCCTGAGATCGTGACCTGAACTGAAATCAAGAGTCAGATGCTTAACCTACTGACACCCAGGTGCCCTGCAGTTTTCTTTTGTATAGTGGTAGCATAGTACACCTTTTTCCATTTTTTTTTCTTTCTTTGACTTTATGCTCAAAGTGAGTATTTATATGCTACATTATTTAGGTTTTGCTTTCTTTTTTTAAGTTTATTTGTTTATTTTTGAGAGAAACAGAGACAGTGTGAGCAGGGGAGGGACAGAAGAAGAGAGAGAACCCCAGGCAGGCTCCATGCCATCAGCACAGAGCCTGATGCCAAGCTCCAACTCACAAAACTGTGAGATCATGACCTGAGCCGAAACCAAGAGTCAGATGTTTAGCCAACTGAGCTGCCCAGGCACCCCAATTTGGGTTTTGCTTTTTATCACCTGGGAGTCACTTTCATTTTTTGGAGTGTTTAGATTATTTACATTTAATATGATTATTGATGTGATTGGGCCTGCCTTCTTTTTGATTAATATTATTTAATATTATTTTCTCTCTAAGGAACATTTTTTGGAGTTCTAGAGTTAATATTATCAATTTTTAACTTATTACAGCTACCTTTAGATAATATAGTATAACTTTTTATGTTGTAAGAAAGTTAAAACAGTATCCTATTTTCCTCCTCAAACTTGTACTTTTGCTATTATACATTTTTGTTTTACATATGTTACAAACTACACAGTTCACTGTTATTTTTTTTTTTTTGCTTTGAGCTATATGTTATCTTTCAAATAATTTTTAAAAAATTAATGTTTGTTTATTTATTTTTGAGAGACAGAGCACAAGAAAGGGAGGGGGCAGAGAGAGAGGGGGGCACAGAATCCGAAGCAGGCTTCAGGCTCCGAGCTGTCAGCACAGAGCCCAACATGGGTCTCGAACCCACGAACTATGAGGTCATGACCCGAGCCGAAGTCAGATGTTTAACCAATTGAGCCAAACAGGTGCCCCTCAAATAATTTTAAAATAAGAAAATATTTATATTAGTAACATATTTACAATATCCTATGCTTTCCATTCCCTTGGGTAAATGGAAGGTTTCACCTAGTATTTTTTCCTGTATTAAAAACTTCTTTTAACATTTATTTCAGTGCAGGTCTTCTGGAAACAAATATTTTCAGCTTTTTAATTTTTTAACTAGTTTTTTTGTTTGTTTCATATTCATTTTGAAAGATTTTTTTCTCTGAATATAAAATTTTAGGTACACAGATTTATTTTAAAATTTTAACACATTGAGTATATCATTCATTGTCTTTAGCTTGCCTTACTTCTAATGAGAAATCTGTGATTCTTATTTTTGTTGTGTTTTATGTAATATTTTTCCCATCTGCTTTGAAGATTTTTTTTCTTTTTGGTTTTTAGCAATTTGATTATGGTTACCTTTCCGTATTTTATTGTATGTTTATTCTTCTTTTAGAATGTTTGGGCTTATACTTTTCATAAATTGGAAGTTTGGGGCCTTTATTTCAATATTTTTTGCCTTTCATTTCCCCAGGCCTTGATTGTGTGCACATATTAACTGTTTGATATTATCCACTCAGTCTCTCGTTTTTCTTTTCTCAATCTTTTTTCTTTCCATGCTTCATTTCATATAGTTTCTATTTCTACTGCTTCAAGTTTATGGATTATATTTCTTCTGAAGTTTTAATCTTGTGTTAAATCTATCCAGCATACTTTTCATCAGAAATTGAATTTTTTATCTCTATATCTTACATTTGGGTAAGATAAGTTATTTTAAAATAACTTCCATTTTTTTCCTATCATGGTCATTTCTATATTCTTAAGCATGTGAAAAATATTTGTAGTAGTTGTTTTGATACCCTTGTCTGCTAATATCATTACCTCAGTCATTTGTGCCTCTATTTATATTGTTTGACTTATCTCCTGGTATTTGGTCATATTTTCTGCTCTCTTGCATGTTTCAAAATATATTATCAGATCCAAGGTATTGTGGTTTTTATGTGTTAGGGTTTTGAGTGTTAGGGATTTTGCTATGTTTCTTTAAGTAATGTTGGATACTCTTCTGGTATGCAGTTAAGTTACTTGGATCAGTGGTGGTTTGCTTTGAATAATTTTCTGTTGGCCCTTGGTGTAATTAAATCCCATTTAAAGAAATAGCCTTCTGTGAACTTAATTCGGTGTTTCATCTCTTATAAAACCTAACCGCTCTGGCTAAGAACACAAACTACTCCTAGCTTTGTGTGGGCTTTGGGAATTTTTATGTCTTCTCATTTTGTTTCCCACATGATGTAGTTTCCACTTACAGATGTGTAGATCTGCACTAAGCCAAAGACTTGGGGGAAGTCTCTGAAGATCTCCAGAACTCTGTCTGCAAGGTTCTCCATTCTTTGGTGCCATGCACCATGTATTGTAAATAGTTCAACCTCTCAAAAACTGATCTTTTTCTACTTTGTTCCCTCAGCTCAATTAGACTACCAGACTTTCTGTGGGTTTCTTCTTCCCTTTGTTGAGTGTCTGGGCAATAAACTGGTATAATTTTAGGGCTCATCTTAATTTTCCTTCTCACAGGGAGTACAATCCTTAACCACATATTCTCTAATGTTTGAAAGTCATTATTTTATATATTTTGTCCAGTTTATTCTGGTTGTCTTAAGGTGTGAGTATAAATCTAATTTCTGTTCCTCCAACTTGGCTGGAAGCAAACATTCTCTAAATCCATTTTAATCCTGCTATTAACTTTCACTTTTCTTTAATTCTTCTTGTGTCATCATTCTCCATTTTAATTTTTCTGTGATCTGTAGTTCACAATCTGTTCAGTCCTTAGGGTTTGTTCTTATTTTAATTAATGCCAAGTCTTTTTGCTTTCTAGGATCTTGGATGTATATCCAGCTCTCAACAAGATCATGGTATCAGGGGTGAAGGATTATTAATTAAAAAAAAATTCTGAACAACTCAAGTGAAAACACTTAGATTCTATCAGAGACTCTGTTAAGGACTGACACCATAATTCTATGTAAGTTCTTACTGAGGTTAAGCACATTTAATAAATCAAAGGATTTTTTTTCCTGCCCAAATGTGTTTTAAAGAAAAGCAAAATCTTTGCTTTTAATATTCATGTCTTGCTTAGTATTATGTGCTACTGCTGATACACAAGGTTGACCTTTTTAAAATAACCAAGCATCAGTTCACATTTTGTCAGTGGTTCTTACTCTGGACATGGTCCATTGCAGTTGGGGGCTACTTAAAGTCTTGCAAATTGATAGGACATTTTGTGCATATATGTGTATGTACATTAGTTCTATACCTCTCTGTAATGGTATAGGGCCCAGTGATACAAAAAAGTTTAATTGCAAATTAGATTATAACCTAAGCTATTACTTATGCTTGTATCTTTGATATAAAGGAATCACTAAAAATGTTAATGAAGTTATCGATTTTACTTTATCATTTGTTTTATTCACTGCTTGATGTTCTTATACTTTCTGTATATTTAAAATTTATAATTACAAAGAAGTGGGCTTTCAGGCCCTATTAATCTAACTCAGGTCTTCAGATATCAAGATTACAATTTTTTTTAAACTTCCATTAGTATTGTAATGCCTACTATTATTTTAAAGAATGGTTGGGAATAATGACTGGCAAAAAATAACTGGGAATTGTATTTCCCACTGGAATTTCTAAGACTCATCAAAAACTTTGTTACTTCTCTGAAATCTTAATATTATTCAGGGGGAGGTAACTAGAAATAAAAAGTCTTAACTCTGCAATATGCTTTTTCCTCAAGTAATAATGACATGGTGGTCATAGTTGTTAATGTGCGAAGCATATTGATTCAAAGGAAAATAACTTTGACCCGCAAAATGGTAAAGAACATTAAATTTATTTTTGACAGTATTTCACAGAGCATATCTTTGTATTAAAAAACATTTTTAGGGGCGCGTGGGTGCCTCAGTTGGTTAAGTATCTGACTTTGGCTCAGGTCATGATCTCACAGTTCATGAGTTCGAGCCCTGTGTCGGGATCTGTGCTGACAGCTCAGAGCCTGGAGCCTGCTTAAGATTCTGTGTCTCTCTCTCTCTCTGCCTCTTCCCCGCTTGCACTCTTTCTCTCTCTCTCTCTCTCAAAAGTAAATAAACATTTTAAAAAAATCTAAAAATATTTTTAACGCTTTTTTCTTCTGACACTGACACAAAGGAATTGGCCTTTTTTCCATATTGCTGCAATGAAAATATCAATGGTTGGTATACTTTTATACATTTATTGAAGCATAATTTAATTTAAATACCATAAAATTCATGCTGTTTTTGTTGTCATTTTTTGTTTGTTTTGTTTGTTTTATTTTTGTTTAGATAGAAAAGGAGAGGGGCAGAGAAAGAGGGAGAGAGAAAATCCCCATCTTGAACGTGGGGCTTGAACTCATGAACTGTGAGATCATGATATCAAGACTCAGATGTTTAACCGATGGAGCAACGTAGGTTCCCCCAAATTCATGCATTTTAATCGTACAATTTAATGATTTTTAGTAACTTTAAAAAATTTTACAACCATTACTACATTCTAGTTTTGGAATATTCTATCAACCCCAAATTTCTCTCATGGCAGTTTTCAGTTAACTCTGCTCCCATCCCCAGCCTTGGTAACTCCTAATCTGCTCTCTCTAGATTTTCCTTTTCTGGAAATTTCATAAAGATGGAACCATACAATATGTAATCATATGCATTTGAATTCTTTAATTTAGTATGTAGTATTTTTGAAGTCCATGCATGTAGTAGCATGATCAGTAGTTGGTTTTCTGTTTTTTGTTGTTGGCTCTAGGGTACATTCTAAATCAACATAAAGGTAATAATTACCACTAGGAAGATATTTTTGTCAGTTTATTTTTAAAACATTGAGTATGTATTACATTAGGATTTATTTTTTATGAATACATAATTTATTTTTTATTTTTTTTTTAATTTTTTTTAATGTTTATTTATTTTTGAGACAGAGACAGAGCATGAATGGGGGAGGGGCAGAGAAAGAGGGAGACACAGAATCAGAAGCAGGCTCGAGGCTCTGAGCCATCAGCCCAGAGTCCCAGCGGGGCTCGAATTCACGGACCGCGAGATCGTGACCTGAGCTGAAGTCGGATGCTCAACCGACTGAGCCACCCAGGCGCCCCGAATACATAATATTTTAGAAAATACCGTGGAAAATAGTTTAAGGGGAATTTGAAATATGAGTCATGATAAACAATTAAAGAGAATTATAGGTAACACATGTTTGTGGCGTACCCACTCTGCTATAAATAATGGGATTACATAGATACTTAAGGCATACATACTTCCCTGAAGCTGACTCTATGGTAAAACATGTGTTAATCCTTGTGCACACCATTTCACGTTCATTCATTTTGTGTAACAAAACGTGCTAGTAAATTAAAGCAGGGTTCACAAACCACTAGCCCATGGGCTCGATTTGGTCCATTGCCTATTTTTGTATGACCCGTGTTTTGTAAAGTGTTTTACTTTTTTTTTTTTTAGAATTTTTTTACATTTTTTGTTTTTTATTTTTGAGAGGTAGAGACAGATTGCAGGTGGGGGAGGGACAGAGAGAGAGGGAGACACAGAATCTGAAGCAGGCTCCAGGCTCTGAGCTGTCAGCACAGAGCCCAAAACCAGGCTCAAAGTCACGAAATGTGAGATCATCACCTGAGCCGAAGTCAGACGCTTAACTGACTGAGCTATCCAGGCACTCCAAATGTTTTACATTTTAAAATAATTGTTTAGGGATGCCTGGGTGGCTCAATTGGTTAATCGTCCGACTCTTGATATCGGCTCAAGTCAATATCTCATGGTTTGTGGGTTCGAGCCCCATGACAGGCTCTGTGCTGACAGTGTGGAGCCTGCTTGGGATTCTCTCTCTACCCTTCCATTGCCCCCCTCTCTTAAAATAAATAAGCATTTAAAAAAATAAAATAAAGTAATTGTTTAAAAAGTAAAGAAGAAAAAATGTTCTGTTCCCTGGTTTAAGCAAAAATTACTATTACCTCTAAAGATTCTGTGGGTTGACTCACTCCAGATAGATTGTTCTTGCTTTGAGTCTTCCATGTGGCGGTAGGCATTTCCTGATTGGGGCTACAACCATTGAGCTTGACTGTTCCTTCACATGGCTGGCAGATGATGCTTGCTGTGGCCTGGGAACTCAGCTGGGAATATTTACAGGAGATCTACGCTTGGTCTTTCTGCGTGGCTTGCACTTCATACAACATGGCACCTGGATTCTAAAGTGGAGCATACCATGTAAACATTTCAAGAAATCTATACAGAAGATGCAAGGTTTTTTGGGAAGTCATGGAGTGTAATTCTTTTGCAATCTATGGAATATACAGCATTAGCTGTATATTCAATGTAGGTGGTGCCCATCTTTTGCAATATACAGCTAATGTTGTATATTCAATGTAGGTGGTGTCCATCACTTTGGGGAGTGAATATTTGGAGGTGTGGTTCACTGCGAGAGTGGGGTGGTAGTCATTGGAGACTAACTTCCACAGTCCTCCCTTTGGGTTCTAATGATTCCCTTCCCTCCCAAGTGCAAAATATACTCAGTCCCTCCAAAGATTCCCAAGGTATTATCTCATATTATCACAATCAGGTGTAAAGCCTACAATTTCATTATCTAAATAAGGTCCAGGTGTGAATGAGACTCCTCAAATAAGGTGCTTCTTTTTTTTATTTTTTTTATTTATTATTATTATTTTTTTAATGTTTATTTTTGAGACAGAGAGAGACAAAGCATGAATGGGGGAGGGTCAGAGAGAGGGAGACACAGAATCCGAAACAGGCTCCAGGCTCTGAGGTGTCAGCACAGAGCCCGACGCGGGGCTCGAACTCACGGACCGCAAGATCATGACCTGAGCCGAAGTCGGCCGCTTAACCAATTGAGCCACCCAGGCGCCCCTCAAATAAGGTGCTTCTTAATCTGAATCTGTACATTAAAAGAGACAATTTACCTGCTTCCCACACACTGATTAAGGCCCAGTTCTGCCCCCTAGGATTGCTTCCTTCTGGTTTGGGCTCTATCCTCTGGGGTCCAAACTGAATCATTCCTTGTTTTCCGTAAGAAATGCCCAAGCTCTCAGCTGAGTAAATTTTACAGCTTGCTTCTTTCTCATAGAAATTTGAAGGGCCTGAAACATCTTTTCGTTGTAGCTGTCTCTTTTGGTACAAGTTGGCACAAATTATTTTAAAATAGTGTTCATTTTTATGTATCAAGTTGTAAGTCTGTTCCATTGCACATTGTGGACCCACACCCACATTTTTTTTTTTTTTTTTCTGAGAGGGTACCTTCTGTAGCTCACAATTTTATAGAATCATTGTCTAGTAAACAGTATCTAAAAGATAATTCCTTAGATTCATAGCAGACCTTTTTTCTAGGCAAGAAAATCTAAGAAGCATACCCTTAAGATTTTGGAAAAAATTGTATCTAGCTAAGAGGGTAGAGAAGGCATGCCCTTATTATTCTTAGAAGTCATTTTTTTTTTTTCCTAGTGGAGAAGGTCTACAAGGAACTGCCTTAAATCTTTCTGAAGCCTTAACAAAGGGTTTTACAGATGCTCTCTCAATCTGAAATTTATCCTGAGGCCACATTTTGCAAAAAGAGCCCTGATTTGATCTTTGTCCAGATGCCATTTCTTACTTTGAGAAAGTTGTGCTGTCTGGAAAGGCTAGGTGTGAAACAATTCTATATTTTAAACAAGTCCTTGTTTTTTATATTTCCTTTAAATTCTGATAAAAAATTAATAGTCTCTCCTGTAGTTGTACTTTCTCTCTATATTTTTTTCATATACAGCTAAGATAAAATAACCAGTTGGCACTTTTCATATTCTTTCTGGAAAAAAAAATCCTGAGCTATATTTAATATCCCATTAAGTAAATTTTTGATACCACAAATAGGAAGCACTATGGGGAAAATGGTCAGAGCAGTGTATCCAGAATGCAGGCAAAAGGGAGTGCATTATCTGTGAAGTTAAAAATATACTGAAACTATCAAAAGTCATTCTTTATATTATCATTGAACAGCAATTCTAAACAATGTCACAGAAAATTCTCAGCTGGGGCAGACTACTCCACTACGCTCCCTTGTGGTCAGCTTGGGATATCACTTTCATGATTATGTTAGATTATATGGCAAGAGGGGTTTTGCAGATGTAATTAAAGTTTTAATCAATTGAGTTCATCAGAACTAATATCCCGATTGGGCCTGACCTAATCATATGAGCTCCTAAAAAGGAGTTTAGAGGTTAGAGACAGAAGAAGTCAGAGAGATGCAGTCCTGCTCACCTTAAAGAAACACATTTATGTTATGAAGTGCCCATGATGGCCATGGGATTTCAGCTTGGGGAGACCCTGACAGAGAGCCAGATATATAGATATTGTGAGATAATAAACAGATATTGTTTTAAGCCATTAAATTTATTTATTTATTTGTTTTAATATTTATTTTTGAGAGAGAGACACACAGCATGAGTGGGGGAGGGGCAGAGAGAGAGGGAGACACAGAATCTGAAGCAGGCTCCAGGCTCTGAGCTGCTCAATGTGGAGCTGGAACTCACGAACCTCGAGATCATGACCTGAGCTGAAGTTGGACAGTTAACTGACTGAGCCACCCAGGTGCACCTCAGCCATTAAATTTATGGTAATTTGTTATACATCAATTAAAAAAAATAATACATTTAGTTTAAATTTTGTTTTGCTATGGTTTTCTCTGGGATAATGGTTAGGAATGTTGAATGATGGTAAGTTACAAAATTCATTGCACTGTAATGTAATTGACAACTGTTTTAAGTGTTAAATTTCTAACAGAACAAAAGTGCACTTGCAGATAAATATAACACTCTTTAGAAATATGGATGATGAAGCAACTACTTATCCCTGAAGGTTTTGAGGCAAGTTGCATCATGTTGACATTTGAACTAGGCCTTTAAAGATAAGTAACAGCTGGCCTGGCTGACAAAGGAGGAAAGCACATTCTAGAATGAACAGCATAAGTTGTCCCGCTGAGTGAAAGTCAGATGCTTGGGATTATGGAAAAGAAACAGATTGAGCATTAAGGTGATTTTAATGTATAGTTTACTGCCAAGAATATAATTTTAGAGGATTAAATATTTTGTTTGAGTTTATGGATAAAGACAAGTTTTTTTCAAAATGTGGATATCTACAGAAGAAAAAGTGCTGGGGAAAGAAGTAAAGTAAATCTGTTGTGTTTCAGCACTTATTGATTAATATCATCTAAAGTGTCAGGTGGGATGGGTCAAAAGATCTGGAACGAGAAGTAATAAACATTTATTAATCTATGATAATAGTCTTCGTACAAATACTCATATCCAGCTTTAAAAGGCTACATGTTATGTAGATATGTATGCTGTCCCATTGAATAGTTTCATAAGTAATCGGGAGATTTATGGTATATATCAAGATGCTACTTTATATGTAAAATGTTGTCAGTATTAACTATACTCACCCTATTTTTTAAAAAACTGTTTATTTTTGAGAGAGCACAAGTAGGGGAGGGGCAGAGAGCAAGGGAGACACAGAATCTGAAACAGGTTGTCAGCTGTCAGCACAGAGCCCCAAGTGGGGCTTGAACTCATGAGCCATGAGATCATGACCTGAGCTAAAGTCAGATGCTCAACCGACCAAGCCACGCCTATACATACCTTATTTGAACATATAACCCATAATAAAAGTATTCCACATTTGAAAATCTTGTATCAATTACAAAGAAATGCATTATTTAGCCATAATGCATAAGAAAACCAATTCAGATTAAACAGGAATTTTGAAATACTTCATTTCTTATTTCATTGTGTATCATTTTTATGTGAAATCAGTCAACACAGCAAAAAATTCAGTGACCAAAAGTTTAACAAGTTCTAGACAGGCAACAATGATAATGAGATACTAAGCCAAAAGTAATGAATTATTGTGTTTTTTCCCCTCTAATTTAACCACACACGCACAATCAGCATAAGGAAACCATGAGTTAGCAATTGTTAAACATTAGGATGAAGCTCTTTCTAGTGGAGGTGCCTACTGGGGTTTCTATAACAGAACTCATATTTTTTTGTCTCTTTATCTCTTTATTGAGATAGGGGTATCCCAATTTTAAATTTGACTGTGTTACTCTTTAGCTCTTATGTCTTCTTCTCTCTGAGATGAGTAAATTGAGGCTCAGAAAACATCATAGAATCAGTGACTCTCATATTTAGAGTGGAACACTGAGGTATCTAAGTTGCTAGAAACCTGGTTTGATGACCTGGGAATACTGACGATTTCATTACTTCTTAGGGGTAGCCCTTTTAGGTTTGATATCTAGAAAGCATTCTCATCTTGAATCAAAAGACCTTTGGAGGCACATAAAGTCTAATATCTTTTGTATAAGACAACCTGTCAAATATATAAAGGTTGCTCTTACTCTTGCAGTCCACAATCCACTAGGCCAATTCTTTAGGTATGCCAGTGGTTGAGTAGGGGTTAAAACTCAGGTTTCATTCTTCCTGTACTTTAATTTTTACCCCCATCCCCCATGCTGTCTAAGGGGCAGTCCAGGATGTAAAGTAGGAAAGGGCAAGTTGTCATTGCCTTCTGTGAAAATCTTACCATAAATTTTTACTAATATTTTTATGTAGTTTAATTTTCAAAAAATTCTATATAAATGTTTATATCCAGAAATTACAATAGAAATTGTGATATTAGGAGTTATGTTAGCTTATACAATTTCCAAAAGGTTGAAATGAAGAACATTACAACTTAGGGAAAGAATCAAAGCTAGTTTAACTAACTTTCTAGAATAATTGTGTGTATCCCTTCTAGGAAAGAGTGAAGGAATATATTGCATTTAAAACTGCTTCCTATTTGATCAACTCTAACAGCCATGTATTATGTACAAATTGTGCATTTTTTCCACTTTTCTGTAATGGTTACTTATGAAACAATTTAAAGCTACTACATAGGAAAATATCATGACTATGCTTTTCTAAACTGTCCAGAGAATATAATAGTACTTGCAAAGGCATTTTTAGCCAGAATATTATGATAATCTTAACAGGTGACAGATGTGATTTGCTCCAATCTTGTCATGGTTATTTTGAATGGGAGAAGATGTGCCATTAGAGGAGAAGTTCTGCCAGCTAATTAGCACATTAGATGTTCCATCAGCCTTGCTGGCTTCCTGCAAATAATTTGGTTCAGTATATTCAGGTTTATTTGGCATAAAGAAATGGAGGTGTCAGGTGCCTGGGTGGCTCAACCAGTTAAGTGTCTGATTCTTGATTTCAGCTCAGGGCATGATCTTGTGATTTGTGAGTTTGAGCCCCACACTGGGCTCTGTGCCGATAGTGTGGAGTCCACTTGGGATTCTGTCTCTGTCTCTCTCTCTCTCTGCCCCTCCCCTCCTCTCTCCTCTCTCTCTCTCTCAAAATTAAATAAACTTTAATTAAAAAAAAACAACAACAAATGGTGCCATTTACATTTGAACTGGTATAGGTAAAAATATATGTTACAATGTGCTATGATCTGAATGTATGTACCCCCCGCCTCCAAATTCATGTGTTGAAAATGTAATGCCCAATGTGATGGTATTAGGAGGTACAGAGCCTTTGGGAGGTGTTTAGGTCAGGAGGGCAGAGCCTGCATGAATGTTATTATGTCCTTATAAAGGAAGCCACAGAGAACTAGCTTGCCAGTTCTGCCCAACATACGATGACAGAATTGTGACTGGAGAAGGCCCTCACCTGGCCATGGTGGCACCTTGATTTCAGACTGTGCTAGCCTCCAGGACATGAGAAATAAGTTTCTCTGTGTTATTTTTAACTAAAACAGTTGACAATTTTATTTTCACATTTCACAGTACAAATGAAAAGTGCTTTTTTTTTTCTGGTCCATCTATTCCCCTGCCAAAACTAGTCTGTCTTTGATAGGAAGAGGGAGAAAGTCTTCCTTGTCACGCTGTTAGCAAACACCCAAAGTCATAGCACCATGATGTGGTGAAGTAGAACAAGGGATACAAAATGGATTGAAAGAAGTTCCCCTCTCTTCTTATCTGTGTGATCGAGTCCTTCTTGGGCAAGTAGGCACCATGATGAAACAGCAGGAGGCCTCATCACTGGGGGGGCCTGGTGTCATTAGCATGTGGCTTCCCAGAGGTGGCCTCATTCCAGGAGCAGCTCCCACTGGCATCATCCCAGGAGGAGGAGGGCCCATCATTGGCATCACAGAAGGGCCCCCACAAGGCGTGCTGGCATCAGATGAGGGCGAGGAGGACCAAGGAGACTAGAGGGAGGTGGCCTCATTGCCCCTATAGGAGGAGGAGAAGAGAATGGTGTAGGAGGGATCTTTCCTTGTTTTGTAGATCAGACTCTGAACATGCTGTTCCATCCATTTCTGATCATGGTCTTTCACATCCTCTTTGTATTTCCTACCGCTGCAGTGTGTCTTGCTCACAGATGGAGAGTTGAGGGTGACGTATGGGTCATAGTATCACAATAAAACTTAGGCATGTTGCTCTCATATTTCTGTTTTTTATAAGCCACCCAGTCTGTGGTATTTTATAGCCTAAATGGGCTAAGACACAGTGTAAAAGACATTGTGAATTATGTCCAAGGTAGATTTCTATTTCGTTAACTTGTATTTCATTAATTTTAATGCTTTGAATATTCCTGTCTTTACCTCCCAGTCCAATACAAATGCCCCAAAGTATGGTATGTCTATCAAAAATCATCAATTTAAGTCTAGGAAATAATACATTCCCATAATTATATGCTATTTTAGCCATTTCCAGTAAAGAAAAGAGAAATGCCTCATTATTGCACCATATAGCGTGATAAGGGCATTGTAGAAATGCTGTTTCTAAATGATTTTATGTGGGATACTAAAATGGGTTTATAGTAAATCAACAGTTCAATTTTTGAAGTATATAATTTTGTTATGTTCTTGTCAGGGAAAAAGTTGTAAGAGACTACGAAAAAAAGATCACTTCTAGCTCTCTCTGTCTAGGTTCTCAGGAGATTCTTCTAAACACTATAGGCAAAAATAAATACATCTTAACTAGGACTATGAATTGAATATTCTTGTTAATGTTTAATTTTCAAAATAAGCAAATCAATTTGGGAATATTGGTCTACTAGAATTATGTAACACATTATTAACTAGACGGATGTGGAAAGCTGTGGACTTGGGAGATGAGATACACAAAAACCAAAAAAATAGAAAAAGTCTTCAAAGAGTTTATGCAGCTCAGTAGTCCTTTCCCCTTTCATCTCTTTATTGCGGGTAAGGTTCCACAGAGTAGCAATTACAGAGATTACATTCCTCCTCTATCTCTTCTCTGTGGTTGACTCATATCCCATGCTTAAAAACATTCAGAGGCCTCCTTTATCTTAAACAAGGAAATCTTTACCTGATTTTACCTATCACAACCTCTGTCATTAAATGAGACTTTTATATTCACATGCCACACACCCACAGGTTCATAAATATCTTAACCAGCTCTGGCTATTCAAAGCATTATAGCTAACATCAAACTCTTTGCCGGTGTTTTGCATTTCATTTCCCGTCTTTACTTTCAGAAATTGTCACTATCCATTATCTTGTACTCAACTTTTCTTTTTCAAGTGGAATTATTTTCCCACTAATTGAAAAAATATATTTTCATGTTTGTGTCCATTAAAAAATCAACACATGAATTAAAGTCCTTTGGTTTACCACCTACCCATATCACTACCATCTCATCTCCTTCCTTTAAGCACCAGAGAAGTTTTAAGAATTATCATTTTTATTTTTTCAGAATTTCATTATCTCAGTATATCCCACTCCCACTTAATGTCATTGCAGTCTAGCTTCCTGCCCATTTTCTGCCCTGGTACAGCACTCAGTGAATTCACCAGTGACCTCTCTGCTGCTCCTCCTGATGGCCATTGATAGTAACATCTCTCAGTATTTCAGAATAACTTGAAACTGATGGTCACCCTTTCCTTGAAAACTATCCTTCCTGAGTTTCCATGTTAGGGGTCCCCCTTCCTTTTCCTTCTGAATTTTATCCATTCCTTCTGTTTCTTCTTTACATATTACCTCAGCACATCTCTGTGGTTTTTTTTTTTTAAGTTTATTTATTTTTAGAGAGAGGGGCAGGGAGGGAAGGAGAGAGAGAATCCCAAACAGGCTTCACGCTGTCAACATGGAGCCAGATGCAAGGCTCTAACTTACAAAGTGAAATCATGACCTGAGCTGAAATCAAAAGTCCCATGCTTAATGACTGACCCACCTATGCACCCTATCCTGGTTTTTGTTTGTTTGTTTTGTTTTGTTTTTTAACTTTCTCATTCTTCACTCATTATTCCCTTGGTGGTTTGATCCATATCCAGTGCTCTGACTACCACCTATATGGAGATGCAAAGCTGGACTTGTTATCTTTCTCTTCCAATTCCACTCCTTCCATTGTTGCTTATCTAAAGAATGGCACCATCTGGTGGCATAAGCCAAAAGCACCAGATAAAGCCTGATACCCTTTTCTTTTTCCTTTGTCACCCTTTATTCAGTGCTTTAAGAAGCCCTGCCAAAATTTCCTCTTAAATATTATATGAACTTGCCCCTTTATTCTCCATCTCTCCCGTGATCACTACCACCCTATCCAAGCTACCATGATCTTTTGCCTAGAAGATGCCATTCCATCCTATCTACATTCACTCAGCCTTTCTTCAGTTCTTTATACTGCAAATGTTAATTTGATTATGTTGCCATGCTCCCAACACTTCAAATCTTTTGACAATTTCCTATTGTTCTTTTTGTTTTGTTTTTATGTTTATTTATTTTTGAGAGAGAAAGAGGGAGGGAGACAGAAGATGTGAAGCAGACTCTGAGCTGACAGCCCCCTGATATGGGGCTCAAACTCACGAACCACAAGACCATCACCTGAGCTGAAGTTGGACACTTAACCAACTGAGCCACCAGGCACCCTTCCCACTGTTCTTTGGATAAAGAAAATCTCTTTTATATGACTTGTAAGACCCTGCATGGTCTGTAACCACCAAAGAAACTGTTAGTTTCTAATTTTTAAAAAATGTTTATTTTTTTTTGAGAGAGAGAGAGAGAGAGAGAGAGAGAGAGAGAGAGCATGAATGGGGTTGGGGCAGCAAGAGAGGGAGACACAGAATCTGAAACAGGCTCCAGGCTCTGAGTTGTCAGCACACAGCCTGACGTGGGTCTTGAAGTCACGAACCATGAGATCATGACCTAAGCTGAAGTCGGATGCTTAACTGAGCCACCCAGGTGCCCCAGAAACTCTTAGTTTCTTTGTCCCATTCACAAGGCATTCTTCAATCCTTTGTATCCAATATACTTTCCCCAGATACCTCTTTATTTATTTTTATTCTCAAATGCAATTCAAGCATTACTTTCTCAATGTAGCTTTTTCTGTCTCCATGATAACAGTCGTCCCATGATGGACTTTTAGAATCCTGATAACTCTTGTTTTTAACACTTCCTCCAGTTAGAACTTTGCATTTTTATCAGTGATTATTAAATATCTACCTTTGTTAGTCAACTATTAGTTCCATCAGGAAAGACATTAAAATTTTTGTTCTTTATTATATAATTAATGTTCAATAAATAATTTACCATATGACTTAATGAATGCATCCTTATGTTATCTTCCAGCTCCTTTCTGGAGAGTATATAACATTGGACTCCATTCCACTTTTATAATCCTGCTTTTGACCCTTTGGTCCTGGTATTTGCTTCTTGTTCACTCTCATTCTTGACTTTAAGCATCCTTCTAAAGATTTGATTGGATTTGTCCTCTGCCACTGTATTCTAAGAAATTGTGGACTAGATAGTGCCCCTAATCTATCACAATTCTAGAATTTGGACAGAGCTTTGTAGCTACTTAAAGCTGCCATTTTCCTTTTCCCATAGGAAAATCTTGCATATGTGCCTTTTACTCAGTTTACTTCAAAGCTAGACATTTGCTCAATAAGATTTTTGAATGTATTGGTTGTCTCTTTATGCCCTTTATTTTTCCCTTTAACTATAGCTATTCCTTAGTCTTTATAGTCCTTTGAATTTTCTTTTTTTTTTATCCTTCTGATAACTCGTCTGTAGTTACAATTTTGTTTTTAGCAGCTTTATTAATATATAACTTACCATATAATCACCATATAAAGCATATACAACTCAGTATCTTTTAGCATATTCACAGGGTACGTATTCATTATCACAATCATTTTTATAAAATTTTCATTACCCAAAAAATAAACCATGCACTCCCAACCATCAGCCTACAATGTCTCATCTCTTTCTTGAAACTCTAGGCAACCACTAATCTACTTTCTGTTTTCATAGATTTGCCTATTCTGGACATTTATTTTAATTGGGATTGCACAATATGTAGTTCTTTGTGACTGGCTTTCTAGTCATGATTTTAAACAATATCACCATGCTATTTCTCAATAATTTATTTTTAGACCCAACTCCTCTCTGAATTCCAGTAATGAATTGACAAAGTTTTGGTCTATATAAATCATTCTTACCTCAGCATAACATACCTAAGGTAGAACTGGTAAATTTACTTGTCAGATACCTTGCTTGCCTTTATTCCATATTCCTGTCAATGCACCTGACATCACAGGAACTATTTTTCTCTCCCAAACCTCATGCTTACCGTAACCCATTTACTAGGAACAAGAAGTTTTGTAATTTGTTGGCTTAATGCAAAGTTGGACGGTACACTTTCATTAAAGTGGTTCAGAGGAAACAGTTCAGTGTTTCAAGTGTTGGAATATGTTTTTCAGTGAGTTTCGATAAGATCATTTTATTACTTGTGTTTTTACAGCCTGGCTCCAGAAGCTGGACTACTCTTAACAAGGGTGGTCCTGTGGATGGAGAGGATTTAGGGCTTCTCTCAGGGCCAAGTAAGGCGGCAGGACCTGCCCTTGGTCTGTGTTGCTGCTGTTATACCTGCTGAAACCCTTTGGCAGCTGAGTTGTTTCTTCTTGCAGAAGCAGCCAGAATCCTTGGGCACTCGTAGACTGCTAGAGTCACTCTCTCCCTAGAAGCTCCCTTATCAGCAGCAGAAACTATAACCCATAGGGAATAACTAGCAATGGTAGTTCTTTTGGACTAGAGCCCCTCCTTTTCCCTAAAGGGTATGGAAAGGGGTTATATATGAATCTATGCTAACTACAAAAAAATCACTCATTTCGAGGTAAGAAGTTAGTTTTTTGTTTTAAGAATTTAGTTTTAATCACACCAACAGACTCTCAGTTGCTTAAATCATTGAAATATTCTTCTAGACCCCTTTACCTTTAATAGAGCTCTATAATCTGGTCTTTATATATTCTTAAAATCCACTTGCCACTTTATTTTGATGTTAACCATCTGATCCAGGAAGAACCATTGCCTCAATGGCCCTTATATAATTTTTTCTTTCTTGCCTTTTCACTTTTTTTCTTTACACAGGGATGCTTTTTTTTTTTTTAGTTATAATTGACATATAACATAAGTTTCATATATACAACATGATTCAGTATTTGTATATACTGTGGAATGATCACTACAATAAATCTAGTTAAAATTTATCACCATAGTTACATAACATATTGTTTTCTTGTGATGAGGACTTTTAAGATCTGTTCTTTTTTGCAACTTCCAAATATATAATAAAGAATTATTAACTACAGTCATCATGGTATACATTATATCTTCATGATTATTTCATAAGTGGAAGTTTATACTTTTGGACTGTCTTCACCCATTTCATCCTACCCCAACCCCTGGCAGCTCATCCCCTGCCCCGCATACAGGGAATATTTTCCCCCATTGCTATGTAGCTTTCTCTGACAATGGAGGTTTACAATCATCTCACCTTTTTAAAAACTGCAGAATTTATACTCAGCACCATACCCCTTTGGCACTGGCTTTCTTTCCCAATGAGATTATAAAACTCGCAATCGTTTTTATACCTGTTTCTTCCACTAGTGTCTAGCACAGTATAAACATAGAATGTAGTCAATACCTGTTTTTGTACAGATAAACAGATGATTGCTATAAATAGCTAAGAAAAACAGATACCATTAGAACAAGTCTTAGAAGGTTGATTCAAGCAGTTTTACTAAAACTTATTTAAAAAGGACTAATTTTAAAACCAGAAACAGAAAAAACACCTAAAGAACAATGAAACAGTTTATCAGTTAATTGAATTCTGAAATTAATCATTTTTGTATGCATGCAATGTCTCTGTTTCTAGTCTAAGTTCAAGTATGAATGCCAGTGTTGAATTCAAATAGAGCTTTGGTGAATGAGTAACTAACTCAAGGTCAGCAATAGGCTAAACATGCTGCTTGTCTGCTTCCCAGTCAGTATTGTGGAAGTTACAGGTGTAGCTAAAAGGTCATTATGATAACTCATAATTTGCATATTAAGCCTCTGGGAATATGATCTATATTGTGCCATCTCCCAGATTGCTTATATTTCTAATGCAATGAGATTTTATGACCTTGGGAAACCAACTCCTGAAACCTAGAAGAATGACATAATACCAATGACATTGAGCATCCTTCTAGAACACTGACAGGTTTAAAGCTATATTTAGGTGACAGAAACCTACACAGAGATAGATATCACTTTCATTTACTGGATGCTCTTAAGTCAAATCAATTAATATTGATTAATTTGTCTTGCATCTAATTAAGTGGTTTTCTCTCCACTTAGGTGATATCTTTGAACTATTGTGTGTGTGTGTGTGTGTGTGTGTGTGTGTGTGTGTGTGTGTGTCCTGACAGTAATATGGAGTGTCCATATTACCTCCATGTCTGTTTGTGGTATTGATGTTGAGACCTGTGGTCTCCACTCACCACTAGCTCAATGTGGATGTTTTACAAAGGTAGGAAGTTTCCCTTCTAAGAAAATGTGACTGCAGACCTCACTTGAGAACTTCTCTTTACCTGGTGATTGAATCCAAGACTGTTTTTGTTTGTCTTATTAGGCGAAATGTTCTGAAACACTGATATGACCACTGTTGGATTTTTTAAATTCATTTTTATTTTATGTTGAATGTGATAAATGATAATATTATGAATATAATTATACAAATATATTCATAGTTTTGTCTTGAAGGTGCACACAAGGCATTCTAAATCAGTCACATTATTATCTACTTAAAAAGAAAATCATGATCACATTGTTCTCTACACTCTGATCCTTACCCAAGGAGGGTGTCTATGAAAGCCAGGTCAAATGTCCTATGCATACAGATTTCAAAATCTATCTTGGGTGAGGAAGAGAGAACATTAGATTTTCTTCATTTGTATATAAGAAAGAGACAGCCAACCCTTCATTCTGACAAGGAATAGAAAGAATTCTAGGTTTTCACTCTAACCTTTTGAGACATGCATGCATCTTTCCTAGAGTCCCATAAACCATGGGTGTCTCCTACTTTAGGACCTAGATCTATTTCCAAGTTCTAGATTCATACTTTTTGAAATGTTAACAGAGAGACAGTGTTTCCTCTCACCTTGGGGTTTAACCTAGGGACCTAATTCAGAGCTTTGGCACTCTTGAGTTGGAGCAATTATCTATAGATCTAATTCTCATGGTATGTGAAGAGTAAAATGTTTCTAGGGGAATTGAAAGCATACATTCCTACCTTATGTTATAAACCTTTCCATGTCTTAGGAGCTTATGTCTTTTCACAGGAGCACTGAGAAATATAGGGGTGTTTATCTCTTCCCAGGCTAGAGATACGTGCTTTCCAGTATTTTACTTGATTTCCCCTGAAGTTTGCATGATAGCTATCACTGTGATGCTTTTTAAAGGTGAGGAAAATGAGACTCAGTAAGTTTAAACAGTTGACCCAAGACTGTAAAGCTAGAATAAATTATTTGTTTGGTGAAAATAAATTTTGCCTTGTTCCAAGCCCATCCTTTTTACACTATACCAGATTAAAGTTAAGGAGAACAATTTCAAAGCATCTCTTGAACAAAGATTTCTTTGACAAATAAAACAGATTTCATTTACTTATTACTTTCCCTTTTAGAAGTTTAAAAATCCAAGGAAATATGAATCTACATTGGTACCTGGGCTCTGGGTCAAACCTAGGAGAAAAAAAAAAAAACAACATGAAACTTGTCTCATAATTTTCAAAGGATAATTTAATATCTGATATCAGAAAGAGGACCTTTCTAAAAACAAAAACAACTACAAAATGTGTTATTTGGTGGCTCTAGTTACTTCCTTAAATGGACACATCTTCTCTATCTTTTCAATGTCTTTCTATTTTTCTAAGTTAACATGAGGAGATCCATTCTTAGAGGCAAGATAAGTACACCTAAGACATTATATTTTAGAACATCATAGATCTGAGAGAAGTTTTCCACATATCTTGAGCCTAAAGATAGAATTTAAATACAGGAAACATGCTAAAGCTGGAATTCTAGGTATTATTACTGTACTAAGTGTGCTTTTTCAGCCTGAAGTCAAATGCAGGGCAAAAGATAATATCTTTCTTCTTGAACTAAAGAATTCCTATAGCCTGAGCAGAACGGATCAAGAAGCAAACTCCTTATTTCCTTAGTACACATTCCTGACTCTGCAACAAGACAAAAGAAATTGATCAAATTAAGTCAAAACAAAACACAATAAAACCTAGTGGCTTTATAAGATATGACTGATATTTCCTTTGCCTTTATAAAAATGGGAAAAAATAAAATATTCATACACTAATAACTTTTCCAACTTAATTTAGACTCTTAGAAATATTTTTAGACAAATGACTTATAATATTTGATGACCTTCAAAATATAGTTTTATATTTTAATTGTGAGTAATAGGAAAACACTTGTGCAAAGTCGAATGGCTGACAGTTGATTCAAGGACTCATTTGAAAAAGAAGGGAAATAATATCCAAATTGGAATTGAAATCTTTTTTTTTTTAATTGGACGTGATTTTCAGGGGGAGAGACAGATGAAAAATATGGATATGTGTATATTTTCTTGATCTCTCTTTAGTAAATTACACATGGTAGGGAAAAATAATTAAAAACATATACATCTGAGGTTCTAAAATATTTATTTGTAAATCACTTACCAAGACTGTTTTTAGAAAATGCTGCAAATTGTAAATAGCTGAGAGAATTGTGTGAACAGGGAAATGAGGGAATATATATTTCTCTTCCAGATATGGTAATACTGTACCTAGGCACTTTCCAGATCTACTTTATTGTGAAACTTTACATCACACAAAGCCTCTTCAGACTGTTCTATGCCTCAGAACTTCTAAGTACAAGAATCTGCCTGATTTTTATTCCTCAGGTGTAAGTCCTTAGTACACATCCACTTGCCTTTATCAAAGAGTATATTTAGTTGATTCATAATTTTCAAGTTTTGTCTTTCAGGTTGGAGGTCCCTAGACATCATGCATTTTCTGTTACATGCTGTGTAGCGCTACACAAATCCCAGTGGGACTAAGATGTAATTTGCAGAAAAAATTGTTGAAAGTTTTTAGAAATATGAGACATAGGTCACCAGACCTGAATGAAACATGTTTAAGCAATTCACTTAAAAAGATTTCTCCCTCAAAAATATTCTAAAGAAGTGGAGACTAAGGGAAACAGCTTTCATTAAATGTTAAATATATAGTGCCCTTTGTCCTTGACCTTAGGAAAATCAGTATGTCATATTGACGGGTTTGACTAGGCATAACATTAAGAGATCTTAAAATGTTAACATGCATCTGCAAAAGAATGAAAATGGATCACGTTCTTACACTACACACAAAAATAAATTCAAAACAAAAACCTAAATGTGAGACCAGAAACCATAAAAATCTTCTAAGAGAACACAGGCAGTAACTTCATTCACATCAGGTATAGCAACTTTTTTCTAGATAGGGCCCCTGAGGCAAGGGAAACAAAAACAAAAATAAACTATTGGAACTACATCAAAATAAAAAGCTTCTGCACAACAAAGGAAACAATCAGCAAAACTAAAAGGCAACCTACAGAATGAGAGAAGATATTTGCAAATGGCATATCCAGTAAGGGTTAGTATCCAAAATATGAGGAACTTATAAAACTCAACATCCTCCCAAAAATAATCCAATTAAAAATGGGCAGAAGACATGAACAGACATTTCTCCTAAGAAGACCTACAGATGGCCAACAGACACATGAAAAGATGCTCATTATCACATAGCATTAGGGAAATGCAAATCAAAACTACAATGACTTATCACCTCACACCTGTCATCACTCTAGCTAAAATCAACAACATAAACAACAGATGTTGGTGATGATGTAGAGAAAAAGGAACCCTCTTGCACTGTTGGTGGGAATGCAAACTGGTGCAACCATTGTGGAAAACAGTATGGAGATTCCTCATAAAGTTAAAAATAGAAATTCCCTATGATAAGGCAATTGTACTACTGGGTATTTACCCAAAGAATACAAAAAAAAAAAAAAAACTAATTCAAAGGGATACATGCACCCCTATGTTTATTGCAGCATTATTTTCAATAGCTAAAGTGTCTATTGATAGATGAATGGATAAAGAAGAGGTGATATATACATGTGATATATATCACATGTATATATCCCAATATAAATCACATATATATATATCCCATATATATATATATATATATATATATATATATATATATATATTAAATTGGAAAAGTTAGTGTATACACACACACACACACACGATGGAATATTATTCAGCCATATAAAAGGAATGAAACCTTACCATTTGCAATAATATGAATGAAGCTGGAGAGTATTATGCTAAGCAAAATAAGCCAGTCAGAGAAAGGCAAATGCCATATAATTTCACTCATATGTGGAATTTGAAAAACAAAACAAGAGAAAAAAGATAGAAACCAAGAAACAGGCTCTTAACATAGAGAACAAACTGATCTTTACCAGAGTGGAGGGGAGAGAAGGAGAGAAAGATAATTGATGCAGATTAAGGAGTGCACTTATCTAGATGAACACTGGGTGTTATATGTAATTGTTGAATCACTATATTGTATGCTTGAAACTAACTTAACACTATAATTTAACTAGCTGGAATGAAAATAAAGAAGCAATAGGAAGCATAAAAAAACAATGTTAGCATTCATCAATGCATATCAGTAGAACCATATTTAAAATAACATATATAATATCAGTTAAAGCATAAGATCAAAAAGCTTAAAATCCTCTAGTAATACAACTTTCAAATGATTTATTCACTAACTATACTAAATAAAGAACTTGAAACTGTTTTTCACTTTTCCCAAATGAACAATATCACTAGGCACTAAATTATCCCAATTATAATTTGTTTAATTTAGCAATTTAGAAGCAAATGCAATGAGGGAATAAAAGAAAGGAACACGTCCCCCAAATATGAGTTAATATAGACAAAACAGACATCAGGGGACCTCATGTGGGTGCTTTTACAGTGGTTATATAATTTGCCTCTCATATATCACAAGATATAATTCCTTCCAAGGAGCTAAAGCTACTTTATTTCCTTCTTTCAAATGCATGATAAAATACCATGCACATGAAACCTCTTAAAGACTCAGAAAGATTAAAAATAGATCTAAATAGAGTATCAAGATTTCTACTACCAGCGTAAAGTGTAATCTATTGTACATTAGGCAATGGAGAAGAGATTTTATGGGTAGGTTTTTCTTTCTGATCTGCATAAGTCACACTGGATTTAGTGAAGAGTTTGCATTATATATAAAGCAGATGTATCTGTCTCTTCACAGTCTAAGGTTCTCTACACCATGAATATTGTATGTCTTTTAGTGCTGTCTACTACAATCCCTCTCCAGAAACAGATCTTAACTAACCTTCAATGATCTTGGAGCCTTACTCTGTCTCTCACCATATTTTCCCAACAATTTGTGGTTTGCCGTCTTCTTTTTTTCCTTTCAGAAGCCTAATACTTTGAAACTAGCTCAAGCTAACTCTTATCTACCTAGATCATGTCTAATTCCAGTGCATCTTGCACCATTTATTTGTTAGGAAAGTTACTTTGAGAGGCAGATGAATAGGGCAGCAAGAAAGTCAGCTGTTAGATAGTCTGTAGTTTGTGGCCTGTTTGTTGGTGATGAAAATCACTCTGGAATTCAGTTGTTAGTTCACTTTCTCTGTGCTTCCTTTGACACTGACAAGTGAGAACATATAGCTGAGCTAGGCCAGACTACAAAGGGGTAGTCTGACTGCAAAGCTTTGCAAGAGACAACTAGTCCCCATTTAAGACTGCTTTCCCTCTGGCTTACTATGGGAAGCAAACACTCAGAATAAAAGATATATAATACATAAAAATTTAAACAAGTGGACACAAAATGAGTGGCCTGCCTTTCATCTTTCATTCCTCTTCATCTTTCTTAGTTCTTCGTAGAGGTGATTTCTGTCCTGATTATGCAAATACTGCAGCCTGTTCCCAATAAGGAAAAAATAAAAAGTTAAATCGGAGGTAGAAAGAAACCAGAAGTTCCCTGTGCTTCATATGGATAGTAAGAGTGTATGACAATTATTTTAGGCTCTGCTTCCATATAAGACAATTTGTTTCTGAGCCAGTTACATAGCTTTGGTACTCTAATATTTCTAATGACATGAGATCCCATAGCAGGTCTGGCTGCAACGTACCAAAAGCATTTTAGCAACATTGGTGCTTTTAGTATCAGAGTAGATTCTTGGCAGAAATGTCTAAGAATGAGTCACTTACAAATAACTCATCTACCTGGAGAGAAACAAAAGATATCAATGTCCAGAGATGCAAGCACGTTTGTACTTAGTGAATTAAAAAAAAAAAAAAAAAGTGAAACTACATTTTGCTTAATTGTTAAACAGTTGTTCTTTCCTTCACTTCCTTGCCTTATCATGCGAACTAGATTCTTTTTTATTTTATGCCATTCCAGAACACTCTGCTTCTTTTGGTTCTGGTCAATTTGCCAAATCCCCATCTCTTGTTTTGTACATTGTTTTTCATTTTTTTGTTCTCATGTCCCTTTGAGATGTTCCTACTTTTAGATTGTTATGGAAAGTGACATAGTAAATGGAAGTAATTATACTCATTTTTTCCATGGTTAAGTTGCACATGGCTCACTGCTCTTGTTTGTTGCAAATACCTTACCATCTGGGGATCTTCATTCAATTCTAAGGTAATGGACTAAAGTAGATATACAGGTATAACGTTTCTTAATATGACTTGTAAACCTTCTCCAAAACTGTGTTTTTTAAACTTTTCATTTTCTAATACAACTTTCTGATTAAAAACCTTGGGTGATTTTTTTTAATTACACATTAGATATAATCCAAACACTTTTATTATCCATTTACGATATTTTATAACCTAATCCTAATTTGAAATGATTTCTTCTGCAAGCAATTAATTTTATATGTCCATTATCCATGACTTCACTTCTATTACTTATTTGGAAAATTCTTCCTTTCCCTCTCATCTGATATAAATCATAAGTATTCTTTGTATCCAACTTAAATTTCACCTCTTTGATATTATATTAACTCTCTCCATCTTCCGAACTCCTACATGATTTATATTTTCTGCTATCCATATTAAGCTTTACATAAAGTCTTATTTATAAACTATGTTCATACATCACATACTTTTTCACTGAATTGGAAATACTATAAGGATACAGGCAATTTTTTTTTATTTGTTTTTGTTTTATTACTACTCTAGTATGGCTTTTCTGATAGTAACTTCTTGAGAAATATTTGCTAGACTAATATAGCAGCTTATACTGTACTGTGTATAGTTTACTGTAGAATATCCTTAGTGGTTTCTAGTCAAGGAATAGCTAAAATAAATGGGTCCAGTAGGGCATGTATTCATGTGAGGAGATGGTGATTTACACTTTAGATCTTTTTGTCCAACATGAACCTCATTTCCCTTTGTGTTTTGAGTAGATGTATATATTGAGATTATGGAGTGACTTCTAAAAAAGATTGGGGCGCCTGGGTGGCGCAGTCGGTTAAGCGTCCGACTTCAGCCAGGTCACGATCTCGCGGTCCGTGAGTTCGAGCCCCGCGTCAGGCTCTGGGCTGATGGCTCGGAGCCTGGAGCCTGTTTCCGATTCTGTGTCTCCCTCTCTCTCTGCCCCTCCCCCGTTCATGCTCTGTCTCTCTCTGTCCCAAAAATAAATAAAAAATGTTGAAAAAAAATTAAAAAGGCAAAGATTAATTTGACATATAGTTATTGGGAAATTTATATTAATCTCATTAGCTAAGAACCTGAATTCCAAGATTTTATGAAGCATTTCTATTTTTGACCAAAACTTATATAGCTCCTAATACCACATCATATAATGTTCCTGCCAAAATTTAGCTTTGTAGGACATATACTTGTTCCACCCATATTGTGTGACAGGGGATATAGAGGGAATGTTAACAAGAGAGAAAGGATAACTCTTTGATTTTTGTCCTAGGATTTCACTCCCATTTACTTTTTGGTAGGTCTTGTTATCTTATGACTTTTAAAACCCACTAAATTCTAAAAATTAAAACAACAACAACAAAAACCACGACAACTGTGCTAGGTATGTTGGTGTTAGGGTCTTTTTACCACATCCAATAACAATAGTTACACAGCAGCTAGGGAGTATATAGCTAATAGAGAGCATAATTATCACTGACTTGTTCAGGCCAATAGGCATGGAAAATACAATGACTGAGGAGGTATAACATTGCTCTAACCTGTTGTAGGTACAGCTCCACAAACTGAGCATTTTAGAAAAATCAGAATACCACCCACTTCTGACTTACGCCTTTCTAACATGAATAATTTGAAATTAAGATGTTCATGGAACATCTAAGTGGGGATGAACTTTATGTAATTGAACATATGTATTTGGATCTTGACAAAAGTGTTAAAAGTAACTAACGCTACAATATTTTGTTAGTAGATATACAATATAAAAATACATAAATTGTGACATCAACAACATAAAATGTGGGTGGCAGGTAATGCATAAAATATTTCTATGCAATTACAGTGAAGTTGTTATCAGCTTAAAATGGACAGTTATAATTCTTATAAGATATATATGAAAACCTCATGGTGATCACAAATCAAAAACCTGTAACAGATACATACATGATAAAGAGTAAAGAATCAAAGTATGCCACTACAAAAGATCATTAATTCACAAAGACAGCAAGAGAAAAAGAAAGGAACTACAAAACAATCAGAAAATAATTTAAGAAATGGTGACAGTCCTTACATATTGATAATTTTTCTAAATGTAAATAACTTAAATTCTCTGATTGAAAGACAAAGTACCTGAATGAATTTAAAAAAAAACAAGACCCAACTATATGTTGCCTACAGGAGAGTCACTTAAGGTTGAAAGACACTTATAGACCAAAGGTAAAGGGATAAAGAAAGATATTGCATGCAAATGGTGACCAAATGAAGCAGGGATTGCTGTACTTAAGTCAGACAAAATAGACTAAAGCAGGTTAAGAAGAGACAAAGAAGGTCATCATACAGAGATAAAGGAGTCAATTCATTAAGAATATATAACAATTATATATGCACCCAATATGAGAGCACCTAAATATACTAAAAAATTATTGACAGATCTAAAGGCAGAAATACAATAAAGATAGCAATGCAATAAAAGTAGAGGACTTCAATACCCCACTTTCAACAATGGAAATATCATCTACACAGAAAATCAATAATAGTGGACTACACATTAGACTAAATGGACCTAAATGGACATGTACAGAACATTTTATTCAACAGCAATAAAATACTCATTCTTCTCAAGTATACATGGAACATTCACCGAGATAGAGCATATGTTAGGTCACAAAATAAATATTAACAAGTCTAAGACAAGTGAAGTGTTATATCTTCCAAACACAATGGCATGAAACTAGAAAGCAATAACAGGAGGAAATCTGGATAATTCATAAATATGTATAAGTTAATCGACAAACTTAACATTGGATCAAAGAAGAAATTAAAAAAATATATCCTGAGATAGGGACACCTGGGTGGGTCAGTCTGTTAAGTGTCTGACTCTTGATTTTGCTCAGGTCAAGATCTCACAATTCATGGGATCAAGCCCCACGTCAGGCTCTGTGCTGATAGATATTCTCTCTCTCTCTCTCTGTCTCCTTGCTCTCTGCCCCTCCCATGCTTGCACTCCCACTCTCAGGATAAGTATTTTAAAAAATACCTTGTGACAAACAAAAACAGAAACATAACATACTAAAATTTGTGGAATGCAGCACAAACCGTTGTAAGATGAAAGTTTATATTGATAAAGACCTAAAGAAAGATCCTAAACAATGTAACATTATGCCTCAAAGGAACTAGAAGAAAAATAAGCTGAAATTTAACAAAATAAATGAAATAATAAATAATGGAGCATAAATAAAAGAAATAGAGATTTGAATAATAATAGAAATGACCAATGAAACTAAGAGTTGGCTTTTTAAAAGATAAAATGCACAAACCTTTAGCCAGACTAAGAATAGAAAAGATTACTGAAATAAAATAAATTAATAAGGAGACATTGTAACTGATACTACAGAAATACAAAAGGTCATAAGAGGCTATACTATGAACAATTACATGCCAATAAATTAGATGACTTAGAATGTATAAATTCCTGGAAGCATACAGCTTACCAAGACTTAATCTTGAATAAGAGAAAATCTGTACAGACCAATAGCAAGCAAGTAGACTGAATCAGAATAACTGAATTCAGTACGTTTACCAGATAAAAAAATCAACATAAAAAATAAGTTGTGTTCCTATATACTGACAGCAGACTATATGAGAAATTAAGAAAGCAATCCTATTGATAATTGCATCACAAACATTAAAATACTTAGGAAAAATTTAACCAAGAAGGTGAAATACCTGTACAGTGATAAGAGATTGATGAATGAGAATGAAGAAAACACATATTCCATGTTTTTGGATTGGAAGAATTAATACTGTTGAAATGTTCATGTACCCTAAATGATCTGTAGATTGAATGAAATCCCTATCAAAATTCCAATGCCATTTTTCACAGAAATAGAAAATGATCCTAAAATTGCTATGGAACCACAGAAGACACCAACTAGCTAAAGTAATCTTGAGAAAGAACAAAGTTCAAGCCTTCCTACTTCCTGACCTCAAACTATTACAAACCTATAGTAACTAAAACCATCTGACACTAGCATAAAACTAGACATGTAGAATAAGATACTTAGGAACAGAAAAGAGCCTAGAAATAAACCAATACATACACTATCAACTAATCTTCAACAAAAGTACCAAGAATATATAATGGACAAAGGATAGTTTCTTTAACAAAAGGTGTTGGAAAACTGGATAGTCACATGCAAAAGAACATAACTGGACCCCTATCTTAAATGACTCACACACACAAAAAAGTCCAAGAAGAAATCACAGGGAAATAGTCCCTTGACATTGGTCTTGGTCATGATCAATAAAACATGGATAAACATGGACTTGGATAAAACATCAAAAGCACAGACAACCATAGCTAAAATTAGTAAGTAGGAGTACCTCAAACTAAGGAATTTATGCACAGAAAGGAAACAATCAATAAATTGAAAAGGCAATACAGAATAGAACAAAATATTTGTGTACCATATGTCTCATAAGAGCTTAACATCCCATATAAACAACTCCTACACTTCAATGTCAAAAAGCAAATAATCCAATTAAAAAATGAGCAAAGGACCTGAATAGACATTTTTTTAAAAAAGACATACAAATAGTCAACAGGTATGAAAAGTTGCTCAACATCACTAATCAGGGAAATGCAAATTAAAACCACAATGAGATGGGTAGTGGTTCAGTCAGTTGAGCATCTGACTTTGGCTTAGGTCATGATCTCATGTTTTGTGGGTTTGAATCTTGCGTCAGGCTTTGTGCTCACAGTGCAGAGACTGCTTGGGATTCTGTCTCTCCTTCGCTATCTGCCCCTCCCCCACTCACACACACTCTCTCTCTCTCTCTCTTAAAAATAAACATTAAAAAATTTTTTAAAAATGTGATTTTGCACTGTATATTAACTAAAATTTAAATTAAAAAAACCATAATGACATACGACTTCATGTTTGTTAGGATGGCATTATCAAAGAGGGAAGAGATAACAAATGCTATTGGTGAGGTTGTGGAGAAAAGAGGACCCTTATACACTATTGGTGCAAATGTAATTTTGTATAGCTATTAGGGAAGACAATATGGTGGTTCCATAAAACATTAAAAATAAAACTACCATATGCCCCAGCAATCCTAGGTATCTGGAGGAAATGAAATCCGTATCTCAAAGAGTTATCTGCATTCCCATGATCATTGCGGCATTATTCACAATAACCAAGATAAAGAAATGACCAAAATGTTTTTTGGAGAATGAATGAATGAATAATTATTAAAATAAATTATCAAAGACCAAGTTAATAGGGAAAATGTGATACACACACACAGTTGATCCTTGAACAACACAGATTTAAACTTCATGGGTTCACTTATATGCATATTTTTTACGTACTATAAATGTATTTTACTTATATTTAATATTTTCTTTTTTCTAGCTTTATTGTAAGAATATAGTATATAATACATATAATATGAAATATGGGTTAATTGTGCTGTCAGTAAGGCTTCCAGCTAACAGTAGGCTGTTAGTATTAAGTTTTTGGAAAGTCAAAAGTTATACATGGATTTTTGGCTGTAGGGGATCAGCACCCCTAACCTTGTATTGTTCAAGGATCAAATGTATAACAGAATGTTATCCAAGCCATAAAAAAGGAAGGAAACCTTGCCATAAATCTTGCTGGAGAGAATAATGCTAGGTTAAATAAGCCAGAGAAAAAGAAATACTGAACAGTATCAACTATTTGTGGAAGCTTAAACAAATCAACAAAAATAAACTAATTTCATAGAAAAAGCAAATAGAATGATGGTTTCCAGGAGCTGAGGTTGGGGGAAATGGAGAGATGTAGATCAAAGAGTACAAAATCTCAGTAATATAAGATAAATAAATTCTGAGGATCCAATGTATAGGATGATAACAATAGTGAATAACATGGTATTACATACCTGAACTTTGGTGAGAGTAGATCTTAAGTTTTCTCACCACACTCGTGCAAAAAGAGTTAACTATGTGAAGTGACATATATGTTCATTATCTTGATCTTGGTAAGATTTCCACAATGTATATGATATCAAATCATCACATTGTACACTTTAAATATGTGCAATTATATGTGTCAATTATTCCTCTTAAAGGTGGGAAAAAAAGTTTATTTCTAATTCATGAAAAGTCCATGCAATAATCCAGAGATACAGACTCCTTCCGGCTTTTTGGCTGTGTCAGCTTCAACGTGTGGCTTCCAAAATTTTTCTGGTTATCTTCATCAAGCTAACTGGAAGGTCAAAATCACGTAGAATAGATGAAGGAGGTTTTATGGTACTGTCCAGGGAGTAGTGTATGCTGTTTGTTCTCACATTGTGTTGGCTAGTACTTTGTCATGTGATCAGCCTGAACCTAGCTAACTGGAAAGGATTATGGGAAATTTACTGTAGCTGTGGATCCACAAATAAGAGGTTAGAGGAACAAATTTCAGATTTCTGCCACACTCACTAATGTGAACTGTTTTATTTCACAGGCTTTAAAACTACATAATTCTAGCTCACATTAGGACTAAATACTGTATGAGGAAATCCTAAAATTTTCAACAGAAACTTGAGATAGTCTTGTGATGGCTTCTGGCATTTTTTTGTAATGAAACACTTTTTTTTATAAGTGCTTTAGCATAAAATGAAACTCTTTGCCTTTTAAAATTATATATGAAATAATTTTTTTCTACATGAGAAGTATAGTAAAATAAACCAGAAGCACTTTAATCTTAGTTCTTCATTTATTTTTGGTGTTAAAAGGTTGAGAAATTAGCGTTTATTAAATGCTGAAATGCTGTAAATGATAGAATCAGGTACATATAAAGCATGTTGCTCTGTTCTTATGAACTTTTAAATAAATATTAAGAGAAATACAGTTTACATATGACAAAATTGAGAAAAAAATGCTTTCCATAAAGACAAGTGGGCAATAGAGTACTACGTGGCAATGAGAAAGAATGAAATAGGGCCCTTTGTAGCAACATGGATGGAACTGGAGAGTGTTATGCTAAGTGAAATAAGCCATACAGAGAAAGACAGATACCGTATGGTTTCACTCTTATGTGGATCCTGAGAAACTTAACAGAAACCCATGGGGGAGGGGAAGGAAAAAAAAAGAGGTTAGAGTGGAAGAGAGCCAAAGCATAAGAGACTCTCAAAAACTGAGAACAAACTGAGGGTTGATGGGGGGGTAGGAGGGAGGGAAGGGTGGGTGATGGGTATTGAGGAGGGCACCTTTTGGGATGAGCACTGGGTGTTGTATGGAAACCAATTTGACAATAAACTTCATATATTGAAAAAAAAAAGACAAGTGGGAAAAGCACATTTGCACTGATATTTAATATTACTAATACAGAGAACATTTTAATTTAATAGAGATCTATTTTCTATTTTTTATATGAAATTTATTGTCAAATAGTTTCCATACAACACCCAGTTCTCATCCCAACAGATGCCCTCCTCAATGCCCGTCATCCAGTTTCCCCTCCCTCCCACCCACCCCCCATCAACCCTAAGTTTATTATCAGTTTTTAAGTCTCTCATGGTTTGCCTCCTTCCCTCTCTGTAACTTCCCCCCCTTCCCCTCCCCCATGGTCTTCTGTTAAGTTTCTCAGAATCCACCTAGGAGTGAAAACATATGGTATCTGTCTTTCTCTGTGTGACTTATTTCACTTAGCATAACACTCTCCAGTTCCATCCACATTGCTACAAAAGGCCATATTTCATTCTTTCTCATTGCCAAGTAGTATTACATTGTATATATAAAACACAACTTCTTTATACAGTCATCAGTTGATGGACATTTAGGCTCTTTCCATAATTTGGCTATTGTTGAGAGTGCTGCTGTAAACATTGGGGTACAAGTGCCCCTATGTATCAGCACTCCTATATCACTTGGGTAAATTCCTAGCAGTGCTATTGCAGGGTCATAGGGTATATCTATTTTTAATTTTTTGAGGAACCTCCACCTTGTTTTCCAGAGCGACTGCACCAGTTTGCATTCCCACCAACAGTGCAAGAGGGTTCCCGTTTCTCCACATCCTTCCAGCATCTGTAGTCTCCTGATTTGTTCATTTTAGCCATTCTGACTGGCATGAGGTGATATCTCAGTGTGGTTTTGATAAAGCTCTGTTTTCTAAAAGTAACTCCTCCAGACTTCTACCTGCACACTAGGGAAAAAAGACAATCTTTTGAACAATAAGAAAGGGACTTTTTTTTTTTTTTTGTATAAAGTTCAGCAAAAATTAAATATAGAGGTTTGAAAAAATATTTTAGCTTTACCTCATCAGTATGACTTCATTTTCACAATGAAAAAAACAACAACAGAGTATGACTTCAGTCTGAAAATGGATTATTTCTCTTTAACTTACACAACCTAAAACTCTGGTTTCTTAAAAGTTTTATTGAGAACTCTACTATTTTCAAGCAAGTGTTGTCGAACATCAAAATTTTGCTATCAAATAAAGATATTTTTGTGCCTTGAAAAAAAAAAATAAAAAAAAAAATAAAAGTAACTCCTAAAGTACTAATTAACAAACAAAGGGACAGGAATCTAAGCAGCTAATCAAAAACTTCCATTTTCTTCAGTCATTTATGTAGGAGAAAAAGATCAAGACATTTTTTTTTTGTTTTATCTCTACTCTTTTATCTTGCTCCCCACTCCTCCACTCTCCCTGTACATACATATAAGACAAGTGAATATCCTGAGCAAAAGAAAATCATATACAATATTTTTTATTTGTTTAAATTCTCACTAAAAAGAACCTTAAATAAAAGAGTAAAAGAAGAATAAATGCCCCCTTTCATTCTATGACACATATGTTAATTATATTTTTTGAAATCTACTTGAATTTTTCTAGTGACACTAGGTATACAAAATTACTATTCATTGTAGTTGTTATGCATCTCAAATTCCTAAAACTGTGTAAAATAAATGTAGTCTTCTTTATTTTTAATAAGTTAACATCTAAAAAGTGGATTTGTTTTTTTTTTGTTTTTGTTTTTGCTTTTTTTAGAAACTAGTGCATCATGCTTGCACTTTGAATATTCAGTTGATGTCCTAATTATACATATTTTACAAATTAAAAGCTGTAGGGACTAAAATATAGTGGAGGGAGGAAAGTGACTGAAAAAAATCAGATCTGTGTGCGTTATTGTGAAGATTTTTTCATTAATAACTTTATACATTAAATAAAAAATGCTGCTTAGAGCTTCTAAAAATGTAGCTATATTTAGACATTCTCAAGAAGCCTAAGCATAATGACCAACAGTTTCTAATCAAGAAATGCTATTTTGTATTTCATCATTTCTGTAGTTTTCATTCTAAATTTGCCCTTGAAAACTTTTGCATGCCTCACTCTGAGAGATCACAGTGTTGTGTGAATTTCATCATGCATGTAATTTCATGCTTTGACTTTTATCATGAACAATGTGTTCTTGGAAGGAGAGAGAGAAGGGGAAGGAGAGGGTGGAAGATTAATTAAATAATGCAGGAAGTTTTGCCTGTTATTATACTCAAAGCACTTACGCTCCAAGGAGAACCTAAGAAGGAAAGTAGGAATTTTTCTTTTGAGGGTGGGGCTGGATTGGTGGGGGGTTAGACTGGGGGGAGAAGAATGTCAGTTTCAGAGGGCCTCTCATAGCATGAGTATCTTGTAGCCTGAGGGTAATTTTAGTGTTTGAGGATTCATAATTGAGATACTGATGACTCTAAGTGCCGGTCAAAACTTCCATCTGTTGCCAACTGACAAAACAGCTGTCTGATCTGTTGTTGGAGGAAAAGCTAGCTTTGGTAGCATTATTGAGATATGATGATCTCTGTATTATAGAATTTTTATGGGATAGTCAAAGATATTCCTTATGGTAATTTGATTTATATAAATTTAGTAATTAAGAACCAATTTTAGAGCATTTAGCCTGTGTAAGATGGAATCCTTGGGATGGGATATGTATAGTGCTATATTTTCTCTGATCCGTTTGTGTATTTACATAGTTCCCCACATTAAATGGGTATATTTCTCTTTATTTTTCCAAAGAAAAATTTTTGTCGTACTTTCAGCATCATTAATGTATCCTGTCCCTCATAGCTTTACTTGATTCACTTAAAGTTTCCAGAACCTTGTCTTTAAAAGAGTCACAAGGCAATAAGATGTAAGATGGTTAACCAAAAAAATATACATATATATATTAAACTAGAAACATCAAAAAATTATAAGCTCCAAATATACTGGAGAAAGTTTATAAATGTACATCAAAATTTATGAAATATTTTATATTTCCAAAGACATACAGAGTAGTATCATGAACCATGTAGTGTAGAAATTGTTAAAGCATGGGAATAATTTATAAAGATTTGAGTTTTGAGAAGATATCTCTTACAGTTGGATTAGAATAGCAAGAAAGGAAACCTGGGGAGCTCAATAGGAAGCTTTATGATAATGACAACAGTGGTCATCAAAGTAAGTATCGCAGCTCTTGTTAGAACTGATACTTTGCTGGATTTATATATCGTTAAAATATATTTTCATGTCTTAAAATTTTCTTAATATGGTATCATGTAAATGACCTATAAATTGACATGCATGTTTGGATTAATCCTAAAATTTGTTTATTTATAGTTTTTTATTTTCATTTTGGAGATTGCCAAGCCAGATATCCAATATCCAGATATCCAACTCAGAATAAAAGAGGTGTCTGAGAGACTTTGTGGAGACTTAAGGAAATAATTTCTTGCAAGCATTTCCTACTGCTTTTAATATGACTATACTTTTCTCCTATTGACTAAAACTATGGCGTGATTTCAGAATTGATTTTGTAGCGAATTACTAATATTAAAAGCTTTATCCGAAGTGGGTTACAGTGTATATATCATTGGAGAGGCAGAAAACTTCAGTTGTGTGTCTTGTTAAATTTATAGCATGTTCATGTAGGTTATTAAGCAGGAAAAACCCACTTCTCCTATTTGTCTTTCCTTTATTTTCACACTCCAACTACACTCAAACACTTTGTGATACCAGCTGAGTGCCCACTGTCTACATGATGATAGTGTCAGATTCCATAGGCAAAGGGCTCAGTCTCGCAAGATGCCAATCACAAGTAGTAGGTCCTTGGGTTACCCACAACTTTTGTCTAACTTGGCTGCAGATCCAAGGTTCCCATGACTTCCTTACTGTCTAATTTGTCAGAAGCGCTCACAGAATTCAGAGAAACATATTTACCGATTTATTATATAATAAAGGCTATGATAAAGGATACAAATGAATAACCAGATGAAGAGATATATAGGGGGATATCTGGGAGGGTCCTGAGCACAGGAGCTTCTGTCCTGGTGGAGCTGAAGTACACAGCTCTTCTGGCACATGGATGAACTCACCAACTTGGGGGGCTCTCCAAACCCCATACTACTGGAATTTATATGGAGATTTTATCATAGGCACAATGCATCATTAACTCAATTTCCAGCCACTCTTCCCTTCCTGGAGAATGGTAGAAAGGGGTGTAGAATGTGGGGCTAAAAATTCCAAGCTTCTAATCATGGTTTGGTCTTTCTGGTAACCAGCCCCATCCAGGAGCCTACCCAAAGTCAACTCATTAGAACAAAAGGCATTCTTATCACCCAGGAAATTCCCAAGGATTGAGGAGCTCTGTGTCAGAAACTAAGGTCAAAACCAATTTTAGAATGAAAGATGCTCCTAGTGCTCTTATCACTTAGAAAATTGCAAGGGTTTTAGGAGCTCTATGCCGAAAACTGGGAAAGGAGACAAACATATGTTTTTTCTATTATTTTGGTCATGGATTATAATCATGGTTCCTCTATTAGCTTGAATTGTGCACTCTTGCAGTCTTGTCTGCATTACATGACCTATAGGAGTTGCACTGGATGAACCTGCGCTTATAATATAAAGAAGTATGCAGTGACTTACAAGTGTGGGGATAAGGTGACATAGAGTTAGCAATGCTTCTAGACTTAGGTGAATAAGGTATTAGCTTTATTGACATGAATATTTGCAATAAGGGAGATGGGTCAAGAAAAGTAAATCTGGTAGTTGAAGTAGACAATATTGCAAAGTTAGTCACATATGTTTTCTTGGTAATCATTTATGAGAAATTATTTGTAGGTTCTTTGGTTATTTAAAAATTAGGTGAGATTTTCAGCATCCCAGCAAAACAGGTTTATGTTTTCACTTTTTAACAATAACCCAATAGTAACAGTAAGGACTCTTCTAAGAGTCACAGAGAAAACTAATGAACTCGGAAACAAAGCTCTTACTTCACTCTTAGGTCATTTATATGTTGCATTGAGAGAAAGAGCTAACCAAACACAAGTATAAAAATCAGAATGCTCTATTTATGATCCTGTTTTGTTTACAAATTTACTTTTGAAAAATATTTACTTTCTTATAAACTGAATTTTCACTTACATTTGAATCTCTTTTCTTAGGGATTTATGATTATGAACAAATTCTAATTTGGTTTCACATATTGAGAAAAATGAACCCCTTTCTGAGATGTTGCAGTTCTAAATGCTACTGAGAATTCATGTTTTCTGCTACTTTTAGGGTTATATTTTGACAGTGTCACTTGTGAATAAGGCTGAATCCTTAGATCAGTGTTTCTCAAAATATGGTTCATAATCACCTATGCTGCTTAAAGGGCAGATTTGTAGATCCATTGCTGATTAGTTGAATGATAATTTTTGCATGAAGGGCATAAGAATGTGTTGTAACAAGTACCATCAAATGATTCTTATGCTTATTAAAATGGGAAAGTCTCTATCTGTCTATCTATCTATCTATCTGTCAATCATGAGAATGCACATGCACAAGTCAGGGGAGGGGCAGAGATAGAGAGAGGGAGAGAATGAATGAGAATTCCCAGGCAGGCTCCGTGCTGTCAGTGTAAGCATGACGTGGGACTTGGTTCTATGAACCATGAAATCTTGAACTGAGCCAAAACCAAGAGTCTGGTGCTTAACCAACTAAGCCACCCAGGTGCCCTGAAGTGGGAAAACCAGTCTTTTAAATTATATGAAGTTTTCTTAGAAATATGATATGAAAAAATTCTATCTATGCATAACTTCCACCCATAGTTTTCTGGAAAACATAACATGAAAAATATATATCTATGTATGTTTTCATGCATTTGGGATGTTCTGCTATTTTATTTCAGTATTTTAAGGATATCAGTGTTTATTTTTAATATATTCTTCAGTATTATAAAACTATATCAGTGATATGTATTGAATGCATCATTAGTGGTCAAACAAATGAAAAATCTTAAAAATCCCTCTGGGTATAGAGCTTTGGTGTTATATGTTATGTTAGTGAAAAAGGCATTAGCTGACAATTACTGCAAGTAATATATATGTATATATGTATGTATATATGTATATATACAAGGTATATGTACATATATAATGATGCTTTATGCCCATTAAGTGCATAAGTATAAATTTTTTTCCAGCTATAGCACAACCTATGAAATTGTGACATAACCACTATAGTGTTATAGCAGCATTTCATTACATCACTCAGCCATAGTTTTGTGGAATAAAAATTTTCTGTGCAACTGAAAAACTTATAATGAAAGGCAATCAAATTAGGCATGCAGAACATGGGTATTTCCTCTGTATCAGATAAATGTGTGTCTGAAATGTAGAAGAAAGTGAATAGATCATTACTAACATTGCATGAATTTCATTCTTGGCATTTCAATAATCTTTAAGTGTAGGAAAATTCTTCTTTATTTCTATATTTGTAAATCCAATTATTTTACACTTATCTCAAATCATTATTGCTTTAATTAAGAAAGTGTTTTTTTTCACCTGTTTTGAAAACACATTTTAAGTGTCCCTGTAATAGTCAGTGTTACCTTTAATAGTAGAATTAGGCATGTCAAAATCTGCCTTCATATTTAGTAAATGAGGCAATTTTCTCTAGCAAGAGCAGGAATTATGTAAATAACACATTTTGAAAAGATAAACACATTTTGAATTTTTAAACATTCTAAGATGTCTGGATAGATACATTCATGGAGTTCCTTGGTCTTTCAAAGTATTCTTTCTTGATAATTTTAAAAATTATGCGCATACAGATAGTAAAGTATGTACAGTTCCACAAGTTATCACTACATGGACACACTCATAATGCTTGCTTAGGTTAAAAAACAAAACATTATTGGGGCACCTGGGTGGCTCAGTTGGTTAAGTGTCCGACTTTGACTCAGGTCACGATCTCGCGGTCTGTGAGTTCGAGCCCCGCGTGGGGCTCTGGGCTGATGGCTCAGAGCCTGGAGCCTGCTTCTGATTCTGTGTCTCCCTCTCTCTCTGCCCCTCCCCCATTCATGCTCTGTATCTCTCTGTCTCAAAAATAAATAAACGTTAAAAAAAATAAAAAATAAAATAAAATAAAACAAAACATTATTACCACGAATAGACCTCCCATGTGTTCCTTCCCAATTATAAATTCTGGTCTCCTCCACAGAAGCAACTCTCCTGACTTCTAACACCAACATTCAGTTTTGCCTCCTGTATATGTCTGTTGGTTTATGCCAGCAAATAAGTCAAGCATATGTGATTATGTACATGAGATTTACTTGTAGGCAAGAAAAAACAATAGAATGATTTCTTCCAATAAATGCAAAAACAGACTTTATATATATAAAAAAAAGAGGAGTCAGGAAGGAAAAATTACAATTAAAATATTTTTCTTTCCTCCAGTAAGATGCTGATTATCTGGAAATGAGTAGAGATCAGTTATGCTTTTCTGTCTTTGGACATTGAGTGAGCACCAAAGAATTTCAGTTGTAAAAGAACTATCCAGAATATCTTGGTTATTTAACTACATGCATATAAGTAACAAGATGGTAGTATGACGGCCAGTGTCTTTTTGTTTTTCCCCTCTGTCCCTCTAATGCCAGATCTGTACCATTTCCTCCGTGCCTGCATACACCTAGGTATGCATTTTTTTTTTTTTTGGATAATGTATTTTAAGAGTAGAAATGAAGTATCATAGGCAATTTTAGTGGACATTGCCAGTTTTCCAGAATGCTTGTGCATATTTAAATTCCCACTGGTAGTTTATGACAGTGCTAGTTCTCTATCCTTTCCAACACTTTTAATCACCTCTGTAAAGAGTTAGTAACAGTATGTCATAGTTATAAATTACATTTCCTAATGACTAATGGAACACGAGGTTAGCAGCCTTTCCTCTAGCAGCTTTCCTCAAAGATAACTCAAGGATTTGACCAGCCATTGAGCCTTCCTTGCAACATGAACTCAATAAATTTGTAGTAGTGTATAGTATCTAATTTAAATGTTAGGTACCAATCCAGTCATCCATACCTCACTGTTAAGATTGTTCATTGAGTAGTTAATTACCAGCAAGTGACACATAATTGATGAGGTACAGGTAAACTGGAAAATGGCAGTTAGTTACATAGTCCGGAAGGGGGCTATACGGATAGCCTGTATTTAGAAATGACACCTTTACAGGTGGTTCAAGCCAAGTTGTTTTTCTCCCTTGACTACATGCCACCCAAATGGGGAGTGGGACCTTAACAGTTACACCTGGAAGTTACAATTTTTGTATGCTGTTACTGTGCATGTTGTGTTGCTGTCCTGTATCTTTTCTTGAGGTTTTGATGCTGAGGAAAGTCTGCTATGTCTCATGAATTAGACTGTCCATCAGTAACTACATAGCTGTTGTTGATCAGAGTAGACTTTGTAACTTAGGGGTTGAGAATCTTTCCATAAAATTTGTAGCCACTTGTTTATACTGTTTTAGAAGGTTTCTATTCACTTTTCTTGTCTATTTTTTTTTCATTGGGTTATCTGCCTTTTTCATATTGATTTGAAGGAATTTGCTATAATTTTTGATATAAACCCTTTGCCAGTAATATTTATGCTAAAAAACCTTCTTGCTTTTCCTTTTTTTGTTTTTTAAAAAAAGTTTATTTATTTTGAGAGAGAGAGAGAGAGAGCACACACATGCACAAGAGCAGAGCAGGGGCAGAGAGAGAGGGAGAGAATCACAAGCAGACCCTGCACTCTCAGCACAGAGCCTGACACAGGGCTTGAATTCATAAACTGTGAAATTATGACCCGAACCATAATCAAGAGTTGGATGCTTAACCAGCTGAGCCACCCAAGCACCCCAACCTTCTTGCCTTTTCATTCTCTTGTTGAATACTTTAGTCATAAGAAATTCTAAATTTTGACATATTCTAATTTATTAATATTCTTTTTTAATTTCGGTTAGTGCTTCTTGTATCCTGTATAAGAAATAGTTTACTACACTAAGGTCATGAAAATATTATCCAGTGTTAACTTCTAAAGGCTGTGTGTTTTACCTCTTACATTCATATTTATAATTCACCTGTGATTGATTTTTGCGCTATGAAGTAGGAGCAAAGTTTCATTTTTCCTGTGTGGATCCCAAATTAACCAGTGCCACTTATTTGAAAAAATTGTTCTTCTCCCACTTCTCTATAGTACCCCCATTATTGTAGAAGAAGAGTAAGAGTACATATGGATTTGGGTATGTTTCTAAATGCTCTGTTTTGTTCTATTCATTTCTTTTCTTGATTGTACCACAGTCTTAATTACTGCACTTTTATAGCAAATTTTGATGAATAATATGGTGGTTCTTCTAACCTTGTTCTTATTTGAGAGTGTTTTTCTTTTTAAGTGCTTGGCTTTTCTAGGTAAGTTGTAGAATCATATTGTCCACTTACAAATATATGTATATACACACATACACCAACACACAAACATAAGCACTATTAGCATTTGGGGGAGATTGCACTGAATTTATAAATGATTTTGGGGAGAATTGACATCTTTAAATAACGAGGCTTTCAATGCATAAAAATAATTTATCCATTCAATTATTTAGATCTTTTATACTTTTCCCTCACTTAATAATTTTCTGTATAGAAATCTTGAATATCTTTCATCAGCTGTATTCCTAGGTATTTGATGTTTATTAATGCTATTTTTAATGGTATATTTTATACTTTTATCTTCTTTGTGGCTAGTATTCACTTGATTTTTGTATACTGACCCTTTGATTTAACAGTCTTCCAAGACCCATTTTAATTCTAACATTTATAGATTCTTTTGGACTTTCTGCATAAACAAATCATAATAATATAATCTATTATTAATCATAACAGTTATTTCTTCCCTTCTTATCTGTATGGTTTTAATCTGTGTTTCTTGTCTATTTGCAAAAACCTGTAGTACAAAACTGGATAGAAGTAGCAAGATGGATTGTAATAGTTTGGGATTTTTTAATTGTAAAATATGCATAACATAAAATTTATCATTTTAACCAGTTCAGTAGTATTAGGTACATTTATATTGTTGTGAAACTATCATAACTATCCATCTCCAGAACTCTTTTAATCTCACAAAACTAAAACTCTGTACTCATTAAATGATAACTCCCATTGCCTCCTACCCCCAGCCCTTGACAACCCAGCCCTTTTTGTCTCTGTGAATTTGACCTACTTAAAGAGAAGAAACTCTAGGTACCTGATACAAGTGGAATCACGTAGTATTTGTCTTTTTTTGACCAGTTTATTTCACTTAACCTATTGTCCTAAGGGTTCATGCATGTTGTAGCATATGTCAGAATTTCTTCTTTTAAAAGGCTGAATCATATTCCATTGTATGTATATACCACATTTTGTTGATCCGTTTATCTGTTAATAGATCCTTGGATTGTGTCCATATTTTGGCTCTTATGAATAATGCTGCTGGTATAAGTTTGGGTTTTTTTTTTTTTCAAAAAAAAATTTTTTTTAACGTTTATTTATTTTTGAGACAGAGAGAGACAGAGCATGAATGGGGGAGGGTCAGAGAGAGGGAGACACAGAATCTGAAACAGGCTCCAGGCTCTGAGCGGTCAGCACAGAGCCCGACGCGGGGCTCGAACTCACGGACTGCGAGATCATGACCCGAGCCAAAAGTCGGCCGCTTAACCGACTGAGCCACCCAGGCGCCCCAAGTTTGGTGGTTTTTTAAGCAAAGATTTACTCTCTTCCCACTATGGATTGATTATACTTTTCTGCTCCTATGAATTGCAACACTAGTAGATGTGACACAAGCACAAACTTTAAAAGAGCTTCCTCAGGGGCACCTGAATGGCTCAGTTTGTTGAACGTCTGACTCTTGATTTTAGCTCAGGTCATGGTCTCAGGGTCATGGGATAAAGCCCTGTGTCAGGCACCATGCCTAGCATGGAGCCTGCTCAAGATTTTCTCTCTCCCTCTGCCCCTCTCCCCCACTCCCTCTCTCTCTCTCAAATTAAAAAAAAAATTCGGGCTCCTGCGTGGCTCAGTCGGTTAAGCATCCGACTTCGGCTCAGGTCATGATCTCACGGTCTGTGAGTTTGAGCCCTGCGTCGGGCTCTGTGCTGACCGCTCAGAGCCTGGAGCCTGTTTCCGATTCTGTGTCTCCCTTTCTCTCTGACCCTCCCCCATTCATGCTCTGTCTCTCTCTGTCTCAAAAATAAATAAACGTTAAAAAAATTTAAAAAAAAATAAAGAGACTTCTCAGTGGAACCTGCCCTCTTGTACTGAGAAAAACACGCTTCAGGCAGCTTCCTGGTATTGAAGGATACAGTCATGTTGAAAAGACCTAGACAAAATCCCAGAATGGAGACAAACTCATTTGAGCTCACCTTAGATTTGTCAACCCCTAGGTGATCCACAATAAATAAATATTGATTTATTGTTCAAATATCAATAAATAGCTGTTCTTTAAGATGACAGCTTGGGGAGGGGCATGTTTTGAAGCATTATTGTGGCAATACCAACTCCCAATATTTTACCATTAGTGTGATTGTTGTAGGTTTAAAAAAATACTTTTTATTATATTAAGAAAGTCTTCTTATATTCCTAGATTTATATATTTTTCTTTTTAAGATAAATCATGCTGAAGTATATTTCACATATCATAAAATTCACTCATTTCAAACATAATTCAATTGTTTTTAGTAACTTTCCTCTTCCTAACTTTCTAGCTTATTCATGAATGGATGTGTTTTTTTTTTTTTTTTAATTTACATCCAAATTAGTTAGCATATAGTGCAACAATGATTTCAGGAGTAGATTCCTTAGTGCCCCTTACCCATTTAGCCCATCCACCCTCCCACAACCCCTCCAGTAACCCTCAGTTTGTTCTCCATATTTATGAGTCTCTTCTGTTTTGTACTCCTCCCTGTTTTTATATTATTTTTGTTTCCCTTCCCTTATGTTCATCTGTTGTGTGTCATAAAGTCCTCATATGAGTGAAGTCATATGGTTTTTGTCTTTCTCTGACTAATTTCACTTAGCATAATACCCTCCAGTTTCATCCACGTAGTTGCAAATGGCAAGATTTCATTCTTTTTAATTGCCGAGTAATACTCCATTGTATATATATACCACATCTTCTTTATCCATTCATCCATCGATGGACATTTGGGCTCTTGCCATACTTTGGTTATAAACATGGGGTGCATGTGTCCCTTTGAAACAGCACACCTGTATCCCATGGATAAATGCCTAGTAGGATGGTAGGGTAGTTCTATTTTTAGTTTTTTGAGGAACCTCCATACTGTTTTCCAGAGTGGCTGCACCAGCCTGCATTCCCACCAATAATGCAAAAGAGATCCTCTTTCTCCACATCCTTGGCAACATCTGTTGTTCCCTGAGTTGTTAATGTTAGCCATTCTGACAGGTGTAAGGTGACTATCTCATTGTGGTTTTGATTTTTATTTCCCTGATGATGAGTGAGGTTGAGCATTTTTTCATGTGTTGGTTGGCTGTATGGATGTCTTCTTTGGAGAAGTGTCTATTCATGTCTTTTTCCCATTTCTTCACTGAATTATTTGTTTTTTGGGAGTTGAGTTTGATAGGTTCTTTATAGATTTTTGGATACTAACCCTTTATCTGATATGTCATTTGCAAATATCTTCTCCCATTCTCTCAGTTGCCTTTTAGTTTTGATGATTGTTTCCTTTGCTGCACACAAGCTTTTTATTTTGATGAAGTCCCAGTAGTTCATTTTTGCTTTTGTTTCCCTTGCCTCTGGAGACGTGTTGAGTAAGGAGTTGCTGTGGCCAAGATCGAAGAGGTTTTCGCTTGCTTTCTCCTCGAGGATTTTGATGGCTTCCTGTCTTACATTTAGGTCTTTCATCCATTTTGAGTTTATTTTTGTGTATGGTGTAAGAAAATGGTTCAGGTTAATTCTTCTGCATGTCACTGTCCAGTTTTCCCAGCACCACTTGCTGAAGAGACTGTCTTGATTCCATTGAATATTCTTTCCTGCTTTGTCAAAGATTAGTTGGCCATATGTTTGTGGATCCATTTCTGTGTTCTCTCTTCTGTTCCATTGATCTGAGTGTCTGTTCTTGTGCCAGTACCATAGTGTCTTGATGATTACAGCTTTGTAGTACATGAATGGATGTTTAGATGTTGAATTCCATCACATGCCTTTCTGTATGTCTATTGAGACATATTCATAGTTTTTCTGTATTTTCTAAATGTGGTGAATTCCATTATTTGATATTCACATGAAAACAAGCATTGTAAATGTAATGTAAAGATAATATAGTAATGTCAAATGTCCTCATTTAGGTATATCTGGATTTAGTATTTGTATTTATGAAATGTATAGGATTCTTATTTTTTCCCCTTTTTGTAATGACCTTATCTTGCTTAGGAATCTTGGCTATTTTGGTTTTATAATATGGGTTAAAAAGCATCACCTTTTGCATGTTTTAAAAGTTTCTTAAAATTGGTAATATTTCATCCTTAAATGTGTGATAGAATTAATTGGTGATGCCATGTATTTTTTCTGTCAAATAAAGGATGTTTGTGCTAGAACTTCATAAGAGATATATGAAAAACATGCACAAAGACTAATCTTTTGGGTGACTAATTTACAATGTAAATTTAATTCCTAAACATACAGGGTCCATTTGTTACTGTTAGGAAGTATTGTTTAGGAAGTTACTGATTAGGAAGAAACAGCATACTTAATTTAGGGTGGAGTCTGTATTAGGATACCCAAGACCATCCTCAGCCTTGATCATTCACTAAGACTCACAGGACTTGGAAAAAATTGTTGTCCTTAGTTATGGTTTTGTCTATGGTGAAAGGATACAGATCAAAATCAGCAAAGGGAAAGGACACATGTGGCAAAGTCTAAGAAAAATCAGGTGCAAGCTTCCAACTGTTTCTTTTCAATGGAGTCACATAAGACATGCTTAAACCTCTCATAAGTGATGTGTAACACGTGTGAAATATTGTGAATCAAAGAAACTGCTCACCAGAGCTTTGGTGTTCAGAGTTTTATTAAGGGTCAGTCATGTGGACATGAAGCACCCATGTAACTGACTTCAGTTACTCTGGCCCCAGTTCCCCAAAGCAAAAATAAGCATTCACCATAAGTCACATTGTCAGGATAAACGTATCTAGTCATTGCTGTCTGTCCCAAGGCTTCAGACACACAAAAATAATCCTTTTTTAAAGTTTTTAATTTTATTTTTTATTTTTATTTTTATTTTTATTTTTTGTGGATTACAATTTTATTTTTATTTTTTTTTAATATATGAAATTTATTGTCAAATTGGTTTCCATACAACACCCAGTGCTCATCCCAAAAGGTGCCCTCCTCAATACCCATCCCCCACCCGCCTCTCCCTCCCACCCCCCATCAACCCTTAGTTTGTTCTCAGTTTTTAAGAGTCTCTTATGCTTTGGCTCTCTCCCACTCTAACCTCTTTTTTTTTTCCTTCCCCTCCCCCATGGGTTTCTGTTAAGTTTCTCAGGATCCACATAAGAGTGAAACCATATGGTATCTGTCTTTCTCTGTATAGCTTATTTCACTTAGCATCACACTCTCCAGTTCCGTCCACGTTGCTACAAAGGGCCATATTTTGTTCTTTCTCATTGCCATGTAGTACTCCATTGTGTATATAAACCACAATTTCTTTATCCATTCATCAGTTGATGGACATTTAGGCTCTTTCCATAATTTGGCTATTGTTGAGAGTGCTGCTATAAACATTGGGGTACAAGTGCCCCTATGCTTCAGTACTCCTGTATCCCTTGGGTAAATTCCTAGCAGTGCTATTGCTGGGTCATAGGGTAGGTCTATTTTTAATTTTCTGAGGAACCTCCACACTGCTTTCCAGAGTGGTTGCACCAGTTTGCATTCCCACCAACAGTGCAAGAAGGTTCCCGTTTCTCCACATCCTCTCCAGCATCTATAGTCTCCTGATTTGTTCATTTTGGCCACTCTGACTGGCGTGAGGTGATATCTGAGTGTGGTTTTGATTTGTATTTCCCTGATAAGGAGCGACGTTGAGCATTAAAGTTTTTAATTTTAAATTCCAGTTAGTTAACATACAGTGTAATATTAGTTTCAGGTGCACCGTATAGTGATTCAACATTTCTACATAACACCCAGTGGTCATCACAAATGAACTCCTTAATAAAGCATACAAAAATACTCTTATCAGGGGCAATATTACAAAGTCTCAGGATAGATCCTGGGAGCTGTCCAACGGCTCATTCTGAAGACAAACTTTTCCTTGGAAAAATGTTTTTCAAAAGAAATTTCTTTAGAGTATGCAAGGTTTGTGCACCCTAGGCCTGCTGGATTAGCCTTTTCCTGTATACCTTCTTTATCTCTTGCCAGGGTATCTTGTTTTTAAAATTTTTATTTTGGGGGGTGCCTGGGTGGCTCAGTTGGTTAAGAATTTGACTCTTGATTTCAGCTCAGGTCATGATCTCACAGTTCATGAGATCGAGCCCCACGTTGGGCTCCACACTAACAGCGCAGAACCTGCTTGGGATTCTCTCTCTCTCCCTACCCCTCTGCCTCTCCCCCATTCTCTCTTTCTCTCTCAGAAATAAATAAATAGGGGTGCCTGGATGGCTCAGTCGGTTAGGCGTCTGACTTCAGCTCAGGTCATGATCTCACTGCTCGTGAGTTTGAGCCCTGCGTCAGTCTCTGTGCTAACAGCTCAGAGCCTGGAGCCTACTTCAGATTCTGTCTCTGTCTCTTTGCCCCTCCCCTGCTTGTGCTCTGTCTCTCTCAAATATGAAAAATAAAAAAAAAATTTTTAATTAAAAAAATAAACATTAAAAACCACATTTTATTATTTATTTATTTAGAGACAGAGTGAGAGTGTGGGAGAGGGCCAGAGGGAGATAGAGAATCTGAAGAAGGCTCCATGCTCAATGCAGAGTATGACATGGGGCTCAATCCCATGACCCTGGGATCATAACCTGAGCTGAAATCGAGTTAGACGTTCAACCGAGAAACCCAGTTTCCCCATAACTTTTTAAATAATATTGATATAGCTGCACCAATTTTTAAAAATTATTATTCATATTGTGCATATTTTTCCATTGGCCCTGATTCCTCTGTGTCTCTCTTAGCTTCCATCCAGGCCCACTTTTCTTGTGCATAAGAAACACTTACTAGCAGTCTCTTCAGTATAAATCTATGGGTGATGAATTCTCTCCGTTTTTCTTTGAATATTTATGATACATTCATTTTTAAATAATATTTTAGAAGAGAATTCTATGTTAGAGGCTTATTCTACCCCATACCCTTAGAGATTTCATTACATTTTATTTAGACTTCTTGGATCTGGAAAAATCTGTTAGTTTTTCTGTTGCTCCTTTAGAGATAATGACTTTTTTCCCTTGCAGCTTTCTATGATTTTTTTTTTTCTTTCTCACTGGTTTTTCATTAGCTGCATTCTTAAATGTGTACATATGTTTTAATTTCTATTTATCCAACATGGGATTTATAAAACTTACATAATACATGGCTTAATGTCTTTAGTCAGTTTTGAAAATTTCCTAGCATTTACACTTTGCATAGTGTTTTTACACTCTTTTAACCTCCAGTACTTCTGAATCACTCTTTTTTGAATTTTCCACTTTTATTGTGTTTTTGTAATTTACTCTCTATATTTAGTCTGAACAGCTGTTTTAGTTAATTAACTCTGTCTTCAACTATGTGTGCCAATTCATTGAGTATCTTATTTTAGTTATTGTGTTTTCAGTTCTAAAACCTTTTATTTCTTGTATAGGGTAAAATTTTTCATCATATTTAATTCCTTGCCATGTTAATCATAGATGTTTTCAAACTTATGTATGAGAACTCTATTCTCCTGTGGGGCTGCTTTTACTATCTGAGGGTGTTGTTTGTCTGCGTGCTTTTTGTTTTCTTCAGTCTGGCCTTTGACTTCTGTTTGCCATGTCTTAATTTCAAGAGTTATTTTAAAGCTACAATAATCAAGAGGCACGTTTTATATTAACATAAAAATAGGTTAATTGATAAAATAGAAAAGAATAGAGTCCAGATATAAACTCTCACTGATATAGTAAATCTCTTTTCGGTAAAGGCTCTGTAGTAGTTTCTTATAGGTACAGTAACAAGTTATCACAAACTTGATGACTTAAAAAATACAATATATTCCCTTACAGTCCTGGAGGCCAGAAGTACTAATTGGGTTTCACTGTGCCTAAATCAAGGTGTTGTCAGTGTTCTCCCTCCAGGGCTCTAGAAGAGGAATTTTTTCCTTGTCTTTTTCTTTTTCCAGTGTCTGCCAATATTCCTTGGTCTATGGCACTTCCCTCTACCTTCGAAGGCAGTGACATTTGAAAATGAGAAGGCAGTCTACAGACTGGACGTAAATATTTGTAAAGCATTTATCAGAAAAGGGACTTGTCTCTAAAATATATAAGGAACTCTTACAACCCAACAAGACAAACAATTTAGTAAAAAAATGGCCAATAATTTCAACATTCATTTAACAGAAGAAGATATACTGATGACAAGCACATAAGAAGATGCTCAAAATCATCTAGCTCTCCCTGTAGATAAGATTTATTAAGATACCTGTTAATAGGATTATGTCTATTCTTTTATATCAAAATTAAATTTCTGCTTTCTTTAACCTCCCCAAATCACCCAACCAAATAACAAGTGCTTTCTAGCATTCTCCTACTAAGATTCCATACAGTGCTCATGGTGTGCATTATTCCTCAGAGCAATGAAGAATAAACACAATTTGTTGTCTGGAAGAAAGGCATAAATAGTAGTGATAGTTTCAAGACTGTTTCTGAAGAGACAGAGGAAAAGAGACTTCCAAAACTCCCACTTTCACATTACACTTAACCTGATAGTAACATCAATATTAACACCTTCCAACATAGTCTCTATTTCAGTCCAACAGTAAACACTAATTCCCCTTTTGTGCACTAGAACGTATATTCACTCTAGCCTACTCACGAGCATTATTCTGTCAATTCTCCCCTCAAGAGATAGCATAGAACATCCAGTATCACCATGGACCCTATACCTAGACTGTCTGGATCAAAATATGCCACTATTTGTGTGACCTAACTTAGTTATCCCCTGTGTCTCAATTTTCACATCTTTTAAAAATAAGGATAATAATAATACTAACTTTATAATATTGTGAAGAATGAATGTTATTTTTTTTCCTAAGTGATTTACAAGAGAGCTTTGCTTAATTGTTAGCGTGATAATGACTTTAATTAATACATCTCTTCTGCATCATCAAATCTCACTCTCTATTCTATTAGATCATTTCTATTAATGCACAAACATTCCTCTCTATTTTTTCTCTCATTTCAAAAACAAGCTGCCTTTTAACTGTACTTTCTCCTCTAGCTACTGCTCCATTTTTTTAAAAATTTCCTTTGCAACAAGACTCCTGGAGGGGTTAACTTCACTTGTTGTCTTCAATTCCTCTTCTACCATCCTCTTGTTTTTGCCCCCACCACTCCTCCGATTTTGCTCTTCTCAAAGTTACAAATCATTGCCCAGCCCCATGTTGCTAAATATAATGGTTAATCCTCAGTTTTCACTGTACTTGAACTATCAGTATTTCGTATGGTTACACAGTTAATTTCTTCCCACTCTTCAAAATTCTTTCTTTACTTGGCTTCCAGTACTCCACACACTTCTGCCAACTCATTGTTCCCTTTTATAAGTTATTTCCTTTCTTCCTGGCTTTCTAATATTGGTAAGTATGAGAGCTCCATCAATGGTTCTTTTCTATTAGTGTCCTCCCTCTCTTGGTGAGTTCATATCTTCCCGTGACTTTTAATACCATCATATGTGTATTTCTTGTCCAAACATATCTCAAAAGAATAGTATGTATACCAGTGTTCTGTTGATATCTCCAACTCAAAATACCTATCTATCAGGGTCCAGACCTTCCCTCACCAGGTAGGCTCAGCCCTCCCTGTTTTAGTTGTTATCTATCCTTCCTGTTCCTCAGGATAAAAGCTTGGTGTTCTCTCTTTTTTCCTCATACCCCATGCCAAATCCTATTGCTTTTGCCTTCAAAACATATCCAGAACATAACTGCTTCTTATCCCATCCAATGTTACCAACTTGGTATAATGCTCATCATCTCCTGCCTGCATTTCCACAGTGACCTGATAACTACCAGCCCTGCTTCTACATTAGGCCATTAACAATCTATTGTCAACAAAATATTAAGTCAGATCACATCACTTTTTGATTCCAACTGTCATCATTTTATCCAAAGCCATTAAGATTACCTATGATTCCTTACTTCTTCTCCTTGCTTCCCTCTACCTAGCCAAGTCATATTGCTGGTTGTTTTACTCCTTCTTCCCTTTACCTACACTCTAGTCATATTTGTCTCTTGGTCACATTATAGGAAAGGACCCATTGTAGGGCTTTTATACTATGCAGTCTGTTTTCCTGCAGTGTTCTTCTCTACATAGCCACATGGCAATTTTCAAGTGATTGCTCAGATGTCACCTCCACAGTGAGGCCACTTTTCCTCTTATTTAATTCTACAACTGTGCTTTTTGTGCAGATATATTCTTGATACTCTTTTTTTCTGCCTTTTATTTATTTTGAGAGAGAGTGTGAGAGAGAGAGAGCAAGTGGAGCAGAGGGGCAGAGAAAGAGAGAATCTTAAGCAGACTCCACACTTAGTACAGAGCCCATTACAGTGCTCGATCCCATGACCCTGGGATCATGACCTGAGCTGAAATCAGGAGTGGGACACTCAACTGACTGAGCCACCCAGGTTCCCCATTTTTCTATTATATTTGTAATAGGACATAAACACTGTACTCTACTGTAGAGTTGACTTGTTCATTGTTTTTTATCCTTTATTTTCTGTCTTCCCTGCTGGAATATATGCTTCATAAGAGTAGGAATATTTACATCTCTTTCACTGATATATCCCAAGAATCTGATTAGGCACATGTAATAAGTATTTACTAAATAAATGAATGAATAAAAATAAAAGAGTCAAAAGAAAGAAATCTGAAACACAGTCTTCCCCCTCCCCCTTCTATGATACTCTAGTATCTTTGTCTAGGAAGCCCCATGGAATAAGTAAAAGCCTGTAAAATTTGGATGAGCAAGAACAAGAAATGTAACAACTTTTTCATCATTCACTGACAAGTTCAGTCTACTTGTGACTTGATATACATAAGGGTTTATTCTATGTCCTATGAGTTAGTATTCTAAAGAACTATTTTAAATTGCTTTATTATTTAGAAAGATTTACTACATTTCTAAATACGAATAATCGTGGTGTAAACTTTGCATGTTTCTTCAAATTTATTTGCTTCACAGTCTAAGTGTGGAGTATCAAGAAGCCAGTGTGTTATATGAGCATCTTATTTGTGTTTGTGCAAGATAAAGTGATCTCATATCTCAGCTGGGGCAGATAGCTTTATGCTCATGTCTAGGAATGTTTGGATGGCTAATACTCCCTCTTGGCCATGATAAAGATGAAGCAGAGTAGCTTCTGATATTGAATTTTGAAATTCTCCTGGAGACACCCAGGCTAGTTTGTTTACATTGTTTAGAGATGTATTGATGTATTGATTAACAGGTCACAATCTCTGGATTTTCCAGAAGATCCTGCTGGATACATGCCCAAGCTCTGCTGAAACTAAGATTCTTCACTGGTATCTTGGTGGGTAACAATAATAAAATGAAGCACATCCTGTCCTAATAAGAATAGTTCCTAATAAGAATAGTTCCTATGGAACTGCACCCAGATGTCTCTTGGACTTCCCAGTCTTTCCTGTGCTTTCCTTCAGTTGATATGCCACACTTTTTGCAGTTATGAAAGGCTTAGTGTGTGTCGTTAGTCTATAGAGTTTTCTGAATTCTTTCAGTTATACTTGTGTAATTGATATTGGTTATGGAGTTTTTTTCAAGGAATGGATTATAACCTATCTTCACCTCTAGTTTATAATTATTTTGCTGTAACATTTTATAATGTTTAATTAAAAACAGATAAATATTTTCACAGATTATCTTCTTTAAAATGTCTAACTTCTCAAGGTGTTTGGGTGTCTCAGTTCGTTGAGTGTCCAGTTTTGGCTCAGGTCATGAACTTGTGGTTCATGAGTTCGAGGCCAATGTCAGGCTCTGTGCTGACAGCTCAGAGCCTGGAGTCTGCTTCAGATTCTGTGTCTCCCTATCTCTCTGCCCCTCTCCTGCTCGCACTCTGTTTGTCTCTCTCTCAAAAATAAATAAACATTACAAAAAAAGTGTAACTTCTCATAAATAGCAATTTTTTTCATTCCTTTGAAATATCATTAAAATAATTAAAGACTTTCAGGTGGACAGGCTGCAAATCAGATTTTCATTTTATGAGATGATATGGCTACAGTTTGATTACATCTTAACTTCCATACATCATATAAACTTTTAAGGACAGGCCATATTATTTTTTGAATGTGAGTCTCTCTTTTCCTTTACATAGCAGCATTGGATTATGCTTTGCTCTAGGTTCTGTAACTTCAGTTGTAAAATATATTTATTTTTAGACTTTGCTTCTTTTTAATGATTTAAAATGAATTATTTTTCCAGTTTACTCATAAAGCTTAGGAGGAATCCTAGAAATGTACTCTCTGCTAAAGAGCTGCATATTTTGGGGTGATTTTTACACAGCCAGAGAATTCCTAAAATGAACTTTGAGGCAAAGTCATGTCATCATTGATCTCCTGTTCAACAATCCTTGAAGCACTAATAACTCAAAATGGTTACATATTTCATTATCACGGAAATTGGAAGTGATGGGTATGACCTTGATGTATGAGTTGGTGACCCAAAACATGTAATGGATTCAGAGTCTCGAGGTGCTTGAAAATTATGTTTGTATAACCTTTTGGGATCAAAGTATATTGATCCTAAAATGAATCAATTTAAATCTGTTGGTAAGCTGCATATTTAAAAATAATACTGTCACACTGCTGCTTTTTTTTTACTTGAATACAGATATAAAATTTCCAATGAGTCTATATCTGTTGAATCAAAAACTATAAAAGCATCTTGAAATAATGCTGTTCTTTAAACGAATGTTTGGATAAAAAAAAAATTAAGATGGAAATAGCTAACCAGCCATGCCTGTTGGTTAGTCTGTAATGTGTGCACTTTTCAAACCGTGTATTTTCTTTTTATCATATTTTTTTTTTAGCTGTTGCTTTGAAATAACTATTCCCAGTCTTTATAAATCCTTTTGTGACAAACACTGGCTGTGTGATCACCATAACCATCTCCTCTTTCCAGGCTTCCTTGCAGTTGTAGTGGGGGAATGTGACTGGTGACGGTAAACAGAACACTGGCAGAAGTGATGGACACCATTTGTAGTCCTAGATCTCTCAGGAGATCTTCCATATTGTCTCTTGTTCCTCTCGTATCTCCCACTTGGATGCAGAAGATTCAGCATAGGACTGTATAACCCTAGGGTACAATAGCACCACAAAATTGAAGGACCCTTGATTACTGAATTACTGCTAGCAGGAAAGTTAGACAGCCAGCAACATCCAGACCATACTTTGCATAAATGATACACATACTTTTATTGTCTTCACCTGCTGAGATTTTAGCTTAGTTTTTAAAAAAGAAATTAGGATGTCCTGGCTAATACAACTTCATACTTCATATTAAAAACAAACAAACAAAAAAGATGTGTACCATCCCTAAACTGTCACATTTGTGATAGGAATTTTGACATGGCATGACTTCATTCATTAAAAATTTTTTCTAAATAGTGTCTTTCCTAAAAACACAGTTAAACTGATAGCAGATGTAAAAGGTAAGGTATATTTTGATTTTATTGCTTATTTTGGAGGGAGTAGAGTGAGTAAGGGTCAAGATAATATGTAATTCCTCTTCTTAGCTTTATAACTATAATTTTAATACAAAATGTTATCTAATTATGAAATTCTTCTAAAATGGTTATTCTGGGCTTTCATATTATCCTTAAACATTTTGAAAAGCCAATCTTTATTCTCTTATTTCAATATGTTTTCCTAGGCTATTTTTTTTAAATCATATCCATGATTTACTTTGCTTTGGTAAAACACTGTTAAAGTGAGATTCAATTTCATTCAACATTTCCTTAATACAAACTTATTGGAGACCTACTACCTGCCAGGCAATATGTTAAGTGCTGAGTTATACAATAGTGAAGAAACTGTATATGAATCCTGCTGTAATAAGCTTGGAATCTGGTGAGGAAACAGATTTCCAATAATTAATTATATAAGTAATCTACAATTATAATTACAATAAGTAAATAGACATTGTTGGAGGTTTAAGAATGTACTAAAAGATATCTAATCTAATATAGGGAAATAGAAAATAGTTTCTGAGAAAGGGGCATTTATATTGGGCATTACCAAAAAAAGGAAACGGGTGCCTGGATGACTCAGCTGGTTAAGCGTCTAACTCTTGATTTTGACATGATCTCACAGTTTGCGGTACCGAGCCCCACATTGGTCTCTTGCTGACAGCCCAGAGCCTGCTTGGGATACTCTCTCTCCCTCTCTCTTTGCCCTTTTCCCTCTCATGCTCACTCTCTCTCTCTCAAAATAAACTTTTTTTTTGAAAGAAAGGATGGAAAAAGGGAGGGAGGGAGGAAAGAAAAAGAAATAAAAGAAAAGGGAAAGGAAAGAAAAGAAAGAAAGAGGAAAAAAAGTCCCAGACCTGGTTAATTTTATAAGGAGATATTCCTGTCAGTTTAGACAATTATGTCTCTGTAATCTGATCACAAAGCATAGGTCCATATTATCCAGAGGGGAATTTTAGCTCAGAATTTTTATGATGAAGAAAGTTCCTTGAAGAATCATATTTACTTAATGAATTACATTTTGAATTCTATAATTTGTTAAGATGGGCTCTCCAAATTTCATAGCCCAAGACAAAAACTGATAGCAATAGTGATCGCTTTAACTGTCTAGGAATTGAGACTTTTATCAAAGAGTGAAGTGATTTGCATTGTAATTTAAAGTTTGAGATTCAAAGGTGAGAATTTTTTTTTTTATGTTCAGTTGGACTTTCACTTAGACTGATACTAGAATCTGTCTTTTAGATTACCTTACCCAGACTGAAAGATTAGAAAATAAGCAGGTGATTTCACATTCGCAAATGTGTGCATGCTAATTTTTGCAGTTCTGTTTCATCAAGGACATTCTTAAGTGAAACTGGCTTTTTTTTTTTAACTGCAAGTGCATGACCATGAAGAATATGATGACTACTAGTACAGTTGGGCACCACTGCCCTGATTTATGCTAGGGTGCTGGCAGTTTTATATATCATTATTTGCACTATCATTCCATATGGTGAAAAAGGCAAATAATGTCTTAGTGTACAATGAAAATGGGTTTATCTTGTGAACCCCCTGAAAGATTTTCAGGGGCCACATTGACCCATGGATTGGTTTATTATGTTTAGGAGTAGCATGTTACCCAATTCTAATCATCAAAAGATGAGGGAGAGTCTGCCAAGGTATTTTTGGATGAGTTTCCTACCTTTTAAGTATATGGAGTTGAGCCTCAGTACTGCTCAACCCAAAAACATGATGGTCATTAAGGCCAAAGAAAGAGCTGACACAGAGAGAATGGTAAAACTAAAGCAAACAAACAAACAACAGTAATAATAAGGAAAGAAGCTGGATCCTTGATGATGTCATTGAGCTACTCTGAATGGACTAACCATAAAGCTGGCTAACTACCGTCTATTGTTACATGAGGTGATAGTCTTACTATTTAACACATTAGGGTTGGGATTTTCTATTACTTTTAGTAGAGGAAATTCTGATAAGTTCCACCTTCTTTTTACCTAAGAAATGGAAAAATAATCACTACATAGTTATTAGAGAAATTCTTTCAGTCACTCAGTATAAAAAGTGTAAACTTAATTTCACAGGAAAATCTCTTTGATTAGAAGTGGGAAATTATATCAGATTGTGATAGAAACAAGTGTCTTTGATCTTAAGGGACTGCTCAATCTCCTTAAATTACCTATGGCTAGAGTTAGGGCTATTTCTAGATTATGGGATGGGATTAAATCTCTAGGAACAAGCTAACAGGTTTCAGTTTAAAAAAATTATTAGGTATAATGGTAGGGAAATTTTTAAAAATCTACAAAGAGTTACTAGATCAATTAGTGTTACCCACATATTTCAATATTTAGTAACCTGTAGTGTTCATTTACCAGCTTCTACCTGTATCATAAGAAACTAGGATTATCCTAGAACATGCATGTTGCAAAAAAAAAAATGTCTTATAAACAAATTAGGTAACACCTTTTATAAAGTTTAAGTTTCTTTGTGGAACAGCATTGATTTTAATTCAAGTAATACTGATTGCACTCACTCTTGTCTAGAGGTAAAGTACCTTAATGAAACTTGTCAAGTGAATTGATGACCAAAATAAGACAAAAAATACCTACACTGTGAGAATCCTTTGGTTTGCACAGGGGAAAGTTACTTAAATGCCAACATTTCTAGTAAGTGTTGAAATTGTTTTAGGTAACCACATTATGCACCACTTAAAATGGCAAAAAAGGCACATTTTCTTCCTTATATCATTTCATTGTAAAAACAACCTGTACATGGTAAAGAAAATTTAGTAAGTAAAGAAAGATGGAAAATTTTCATCCATTATCAAAATACCCAAATGTAATCACGGATAGTTGTCTTATATTCTCAGTTTAGTCTTTTTTATTTAAGCATCTTTTTACATAGCTAAAATCATACCATTGTATATATAACTTACATTTAAAGCCTTCCATATTATAGTATTATTTAACTGAATAAATTAAAGCACTTGTGAAAGGAAACACTGAATGAATTTGCATAGGTGACTTAGCTAGTTACCTCTTGGTGAATATTCAAACTGTTTCTCAGTAGTTACTATGACACATAGTACTAAGATGAAATACTTTTGGCATAGTTGTAATGTTTAATAAATATGTACAGCCACCACATCATTATGGCTTTCCAAAGCATAATTAACTGATCAAATAATATGAAAAATAAGAGTTATTTACATATAACCTAAATGCAATATACTGTACCTATTACATAGCAAATTTACAGTTTTCATATGCACAACTGTTTTACCAATTTTTCCTCATGGTGTTACAATGTTAATATTTGAGAATATAAATTAAGTAGCTTATATGACTTTACTAGCATCTATAATTTTTACAACCATCTAGACATGTATGTGTAACATGGGAAAATCTTTGGGCTTTTCCAATATCTAGCAGACTATACTGGATTGTTTTATCATTTCTATTTTCATGTTTGTTAAATATTTAAAATTTGGACAATCATGAATGTAGCCACACAGTGAAGAAAAAGTTGTCAGACTGAGCTGACGTGCAGGGCTGCCTCTGCCAGTGAAACAGCAACAGCAGCAAACTTCTCATAGTCTTTATTTCATGTTTGCTGGGTATAAACATCAAAGAATGTTAAAGTATGGGAGGAAAACACAAAGAGCCTCCAGACACAGACCAAACATACATCTGGTGTTTACGTGAAAGCACACAGGGAAGATGTGCAGTTGCAAGGACTGCTAGGCAATTACAGTGGGTCTGTCCCCTAACTGGCTCCTGGGGGATCATGGGACTCTGGATCTCACAGTGCTATTGCGTTCAACAGCCTTGAGACAAGAACATCACTGACGTTTCAGCAATTACCCCATTCACTTTCCCATGGCTCACAGTACACTCTTTGGAAATAATTCCAGGGGCGCCTGGGTAGTTCAGTTGGTTAAGCAGCCAACTTTGGTTCAGGTCATGGTCTCAATGGCTGGTGAGTTCCAGCCAGTATCTGGCTCTGTACTGACAGCTCAGAGCCTGGGGTCTGCTTTGGATTCTGTGTCTCCTTCTGTCTCTGTTCCTCCCCTGCTCGCCCTCTGTCTCCCTCAAAAACAAATAAAGATTAAAAAATTAAAAAAAAAATAGTTACTCTATTCCTAAGAATAATTTTTATTTTACTTTTCATCAAGATTACACGATGCGATATAACCTCATTTAGGGATGCCATGGTCATGCTGGCATAAAGCACTTTATGATTTATCATATATAAAATCATATATATGATTTATTTATTTTTGAGACAGAGAGAGACAGAGCATGAACGGGGGAGGGTCAGAGAGAGAGAGGGAGACACAGAATCTAAAACAGGCTCCAGGTTCTGAGCTGTCAGCACAGAACCCAACGCGGGGCTTGAACTCACAAACAGCGAGATCATGACCTGAACCGAAGTCGGCCGCTTAACCGACTGAGCCACCAAGGCGCCCCAAAAGTAGACTTTTTAATAAAAATGTAACATGACAAAAGCAACCATTATAGTTTATAGAATAAAAAATGCATAAAATTTAAAAATTATCACAAAATTAACAAGAACAATTCATATACCTAAACTAGGCAGATCAGAGAATCCAGTGGAAATTTCTGCAGTGGTGGAAATGTTCTATACCTGTGCTGTTTGACATGGGAACCACTAGCCAGTGTGGCTATAGCCACTTAAAATGAGTAACTCAACTTTACATGGTATTGAGTTTTTGTTAATTTAAATTTAAACTTAAATAGCTTCATGTGTCTAGTGGCTACTCTAATGGATAGTAGATTTAGATCCTGTGCCATGTCTTAACAGGACGAGCTATAATATAAAGTACTTACTTCAATTCACATTAGATCTAAAATGTTACCTGGGCCAGTGGATTTTCCCAAACCCAGTGTCTGCAGTTTAGGAATGAAAGCATATATTATATATCTTTTTAAAAAGTAAGGGACTTAGAAACTGGATGTGGAAGGTTTGGCAAATAGTCTCATCAACCACCTTTTTCACAAATACTTTATATCTTCTGAACGTGTTGCAGGTTATTCCCAGTCTTGTGTGTTTAGGGGCATATTTGCCTCCATAGGATCCTCCTTGGAAGTATTAGAAAAAAAAATTGTGTCAACATGATAATCCCAAAATTGAGGCTAGCTGCAAAACAAACAAACCAAAACCCCACAAATACATCTGTGTATAATTTGTATAAAACAGAGCCTAGAAACCCTATCTTCTATAGTCTGCTTGTATACATTAGTCTGCTTGTATACATTAGTATACATATAGTCTGCTAAGTATACATTATTGGCTCAATGTAAACTTGATGAGCACCTGAGCTCTGTATGATCACAGAGCTAAAGCTGCTATGGTTACACAGGACACCTTGTTAGTTTCTACCCCAGGATATAATGGAAGAGCCCACTGATACAGGAAAGGAAGGACAGGTCTTAGGGGAAATAACTAAGATCCTCTTGTCAGGCATATAATTATATTTAACAGTGTTGACTAATGATATCAGACAGTGACAGTTAATTATCCGAAGTGATTTTAAGTAGCTTGCTTTGAATAATTAGTTTCCTTAAATGATAAACAACATTCGAAGCTCTTTCTTCTGATGGATTTTGCAAATGATTCCTGAAAACTAAAAGAAAGCATAGTCTTTGTTGGTAGACAATAAATAGAACTCTTTATGTGGATCTGTAGACTACTGTTTGTGCTTCTGTGAGTTTCTCCTTGCATCTTGAACAGATGTCAAAATAATTATTTGCATGCTGCAACATGGCCACTATGGATTCTATCTTAAATTAAGAAAATGGTCCACATTGGAAAAAAAAATGAAGAATACATGTAAAAGCAAAAAACAGTTTTTAGAAGAAACTATAAAATTTTTTTCATGAATTCAAGGTGGAGAAAGATTTCTTATAAAAGCTGTAAAAGTGCCAACCATTAAATAGTTGATTGATTGATAAATGATAAATGATAAATGATAAATCATGATCAAACATGATTGATAAATTCTACATTGTTAAGAATACAGTGAATCAAAAGACATGATGAAGGAAGTAGAAAGACAAGCCACAGTCTGGAAGAAGATATTTTTCATGCATGTAACCATCAGATAATTATTATTTTCAATATATAAAAAAGTACAAATCAATTATAAAATAAGCCATTAGAAAAATGAGCAAAACACAATAATCCTATTCTAGAAGAGAATATAGGAATGGTCAATAAACAGAAATTATTTTCAATTCATTAGTAATTAGGAAATGCTAATTAAGCCATAGTAACATAGCATTTTATGTAATCTAGGATGGCAAAAATTAATGAGAGCTTCTGAAGTACGTTAATGAGAGAAAACTCATATAGTAATTTTGGCGTGTAGTTAGCATGTAGCTAACTATAGTATGTAGCTATACCAGAAAACAATTGGGAATTATCTTGTGAAGCTGAATACAATCATTGGAATGTTCCAGCAACTTCACTCCTAGGATTATAATATATATTCTAGCATAGGTGCACTAGGGGATATACACAAAAATGCTCACAACTAATAGTAACTGTATTAGCCAAAATCAAAAATGACTCAAATTATTTTGACAACAGACTGCACACAATGGGATGTTCTACAACAATGACAACTCAATGAACAATTACCTGCAATAATTTAGATACAGTTAAAAAAATGCAAGTGAAATTTTTTTTCTGAAGATGTTATACAGCATTCCTTATTTCATAAGGGTTATAAAACTCCCAAATTAAATAGTAAGTTTTTTAGCACATAATATATACTCTTAAAAAATAACAGGTAGGAAAATTACTTTCTAAAATTGCAAAAATAATTGTTATTGAGATGCACAGAAAAGCCACAAAAGTACTGGGTAGAGCCATTATTGCTAATCTTTAATTCTTTGGTTGGAATTTGAGGTTACAGATTTGTATTTAATAACTGGTGATCTATGTTAATTAAATTTTTGTATTTGCAGGGGTTGCATTAAAAATTAAGGTCAGTAAACCTTGGTATATTTAAACATTTCATTGCTAGATATGAGGCTGATTTGTTTTACCAATAGGCTCGTTAGATGACTTACACAGTATACAAGTGCTTCCTGAAAAAGGTCATCTTCATTCCTTTATCTTGATTATTTTCTTTTTCTTTTTATTAAAAACATTATTTTATTTATTTTTTAAAGAATTTATTTATTTTTGAAAGAATTTAGTTTATTTTTGAAAGAGAGAGAGCATGATGGGGGAGGGGCAGGGAGAGAGAGAGAGAGAGGGAGACACAGAATCCGAATCTGGATCCAGGCTTTGAGCTGTGAGCACAGAGCCAGATGTGCTGCTCCAACCGTGAGATCAGACGTGAGCCGAAGTCCAACCCTTAACTGACTGAGCCACCCAGGCACCCCTTGATTAATTATTTTCTGAGAGAAACAATATCACGTTCCTTAGTTGTTATGATATCTGAAGATTTAATATATATATGATGTTAACATTAAATATTTACAGTAGTTTTCTATCACATAGATTCATCTTATTTAGCCATTTATATTTATTTGGCCCTTTTCATTATATTTTAAAATCCCAGAAAACTATTCTTAGCAGTGTTTAGCTTCGTTGTAATTGTTTACTGACTTCAGAGAAATTAATAAGCCATCTCTGCTAATTTTCTAGGTAAAGGGTACCATCTATATAATTGGGTTCTAAATACATGAACCTAACACAAAAATATGGGGGAGGGAGCAACACATTATTTTGTGATAAAGTGATGTAAGTTTTGTATTTTGTTTCTTTATTTTCATGATTTTTTTAAAGTTTTAATTTATTTTGAGAGAGAGACAACACCAGTGGGGGAGGGGCAGAAAGAGACGGAGACAGAATCTGAAGCAGGCTCCATGCTGTGAAACCCTGAGATCATGACCTGAGCTGAAACCAAGAGTCTGAGGCTTACTTACTGAGCCTCATGCTTCTTTTCATGATTTTGAATATAGCTTGCTGATCCATGCTTGCTCAGGTCTACATTTTTGCTTACCACCCACTTGATATTTCTAGAATAATGTTGATTAAGTGAAAGATTGAAGCATTATTGATATAAACTAAGTAGTTTGCTTTAATTGTACTTTAATGTTTAAAAATTATCATGAAATTTACTAAGTAAAGAATCATTACACGATTTCTTTTTTAGATACAAATTATACTCAAGGATTTTTTCTGCCACTTTTTAAGTATTTCAGAGTGATAATTTATTACTTTTCAAAATGGAAAAAATTTTTAGCATAGCAAACTAGAAAAAGAATTATTATAATAAATGATTATGCATAAAGCAACATTTAAGTAAAAAAATTCTACTTTTTAAAAAATTTGGTTAAAATTGACAGCATTGGTGGAGTTGCTGCATATAATTCTTCTAGCATATTATTTCAATAATTATACTTTTATGAAAAAAAATGATATAAACAAGATTTCCAAACTATACACTTTTATTAGTCCCATCACTAAAAAAGTCATTAAAATTGGTTCAAAGTAATTTGACATTTCTGTTTTGTAAAAAAAAAAAAAAATAGACTTAAACATTGGGCCTTATCCAGTTGAGAGGAAACTGGCCATTTTCATCTTCTTTGTCCTCTTTTTTATGATTTGAATTTGAACTAGCTAAATATTTTGAGATGAATATTGCTTACAATAAAATGATCTTTCTAGGCTGAACCAACTAGATTAGTTACAGCTCAGGGAATAGTTTGCAAAATAATATTGCTATTGTTGCCTTGTGCTTTCCTATTTGCTGTTTTTATTTTTATATCAGTGAAAGTACATTCCACACCAGAGCTTTATAAAAAATAAAAATCATGCCTCCAGCAAAAGTACACTTTGTGTACTTCAGCACCAAGCAGAATATTGTACCAATAAAATCTGATGTTTGTGTTCAGCTGTTAAAAGGACTTGATATTCAGAAAGTGTATTAGAAAATGTATGATTCAAATCAAATGAAACCAGAACTTCATCTAAGTCAAACCTATTTCATCTTCCCATATTAATATTTATTGAATTAGTATATGAAAGTTAAATGAATTTAATCATCAAACTTGATATATATTATTCTGATGTTTATTATATTTTAAATGCCTATATATTTATAATTCATTAGGTTCTTACCTGATCATGTTAGTTAAAAATGCAATTAAAATGCTGTTATTTTAACGTTATAGTCATATAGCCTTGTTTTATATACATCACAGCCAATAATCATAAAAAAACCTGATCCAAATATTTTATTAATTTACCTGGTGAGTTGTAACTTCATTTGATATAGCATTAGCCCAGAAAAGTTTCTTCCAAAAGATACTATCTGTAATTTCTATTAATTGCCTATATATTATGAGACAAAAACTTTATCTCATTAGTGTTTTTCTCATCAGGCAGGCATAATTATCTGCAATTTAGCATTGAAAACTTTAGGCCAAAGAGACTGGGAGATTTATCTCTGGACTTAAGCCAAATAAAGGAGAATTCACACTGAATGGATTTGCCTATTAACTCGCTTTGTGGCCTTTTTATGTGACTTTTAACTGACATACAAATTTCATAAGCATTTGATAGGAAATGGAATTCAATGTGTAACATTACTTTGGAAGTTGAATGCCTGCTACATTTTTTATGGTAAAATAACATGCCATTCATTTAACAAATAGAGCAACAGAGGGTTGCCATCTTTATCAATCTGCCAGACCTACCATAAGAAAGTACCATAGATGGGATGGCTTAAATAATGGCAATTTACTTCCTTACATTTCTGGAGGCTGGAAGTCTGAGATCAAAGTGTCAGCAGTGTTGGTTTCTTCTGAAAGTCTCTCTCTTTGGTTTATAGACAGTTATCTTCTGTGTCTTCACATGGTCTGCCCCCAGAGCGTATCCATATTCTAAGCTTCTCCCCTTATAATAACAACAGTTATATTGGATTAGCACCATTCAAATGACCTCATTTAACCTTAATTACCTATTTAAAGATGCTAACTCAAGGTATAGTCACATTCTGAGGTGATGGGAGTTAGGACTTTAACATATGAATTTTGGGGTTACCCCATTAAGCTCTTAACATCATCAAAGTTTCTGGCTTTTACTCTCTACGTTGTATTTTTTCTACTGTGTGGATTAATTATAATGAAAACACATTATGACATTGCAACCTGAAAAAAAAAAATTAAATATTTATTTTGAGAGAGAGAGAGAGAGCACAAGCAGGAGGAGGGGCAAAGAGAGAGAAGAGAGAGAATCCCAAGCAGGCTCCATGTTGTCAGTGAAGCCTCTGGCATGGGGCTTGATCTCATGAACTGGGAAATCATAACCTCAGCTGAAATCAAGAGTCAGACACTCAACTGACTGAGCCACCCAGGCACCCCTGAAAAAAAAATTTTTTTAAAGGAATGTAGTAAAGCTATATCAAGTAGTCAAATAACATATCACCATATCTGTGTTAAAATATGTAAACTTTATGTACAAGAGAAACCAGTCCAGGGAGAGAGGGAAGATGGCGGCATAGGAGGACGCTGGGCTCACCGCGCGTCCTGCTGATCACGGAGATTCCACCTACACCTGCCTAAATAACCCAGAAAACCGCCAGAGGATTAGCACAATGGAGTCCCTGGAGCCAAGTGCAGACGAGAGGCCCACGGAAGAGGGTAGGAAGGGCGGCGAGGCGATGCGCGCTCCACGGACTGGCAGGAGGGAGCTGGGGCGGAGGGGCGGCTCGCCAGCCAAGCAGAGCCCCCGAGTCTGGCTGGCAAGAGCGGAGGGGCCGGACGGACTGTGTTCCGACAGCAAGCGCGACTTAGCGTCTGGGAGGTCATAAGTTAACAGCTCTGCTCAGAAAGCAGGAAGGCTGGAGGACAAAGGGAGGGAGAGCTGCTGAGCCCCCGGACGAGAGAGCCCAGTTTGGTGGGGAACAAAGGCGCTCGCCAGTGCCATCTCCCCCGCCCATCCCCCAGCCAAAATCCCAAAGGGAACCAGCTCCTGCCAGGGAACTTGCTCGCTCTGCGCAAACACCCAACTCTGTGCTTCTGCAGAGCCAAATCTCCGGCAGCGGATCTGACTCCCTCCCGCTGCCACAGAGCCCCTCCTGAAGTGGATCACCTAAGGAGAAGTGAGCTAAGCCTGCCCCTCCTGCCCCCGTGCACCTTGCCTACCCACCCCAGCTAATATGCCAGATCCCCACCACCACAAGCCTGGCAGTGTGCAAGTAGCCCAGACGGGCCACGCCACCCCACAGTGAATCCTGCCCCTAGGAGAGGGGAAGAGAAGGCACACACCAGTCTGACTGTGGCCCCAGCGGTGGGCTGGGGGCAGACATTAGGTCTGACTGCGGCCCCGCCCACCAACTCCAGTTATACACCACAGCACGGGGGAAGTGCCCTGCAGGTCCTCACCACTCCAGGGACTCTCCAAAATGACCAAACGGAAGAATTCCCCTCAGAAGAATCTCCAGGAAATAACAACAGCTAATGAACTGATCAAAAAGGATTTAAATAATATAACAGAAAGTGAATTTAGAATAATAGTCATAAAATTAATCGCTGGGCTTGAAAACAGTATAGAGGACAGCAGAGAATCTCTTGCTACAGAGATCAAGGGACTAAGGAACAGTCACGAGGAGCTGAAAAGCGCTTTAAACGAAATGCAAAACAAAATGGAAATGACGACAGCTCGGATTGAAGAGGCAGAGGAGAGAATAGGTGAACTAGAAGATAAAGTTATGGAAAAAGAGGAAGCTGAGAGAAAGATAAAAAAATCCAGGAGTATGAGGGGAAAATTAGAGAACTAAGTGATACACTAAAAAGAAATAATATACGCATAATTGGTATCCCAGAGGAGGAAGAGAGAGGGAAAGGTGCTGAAGGGGTACTTGAAGAAATTATAGCTGAGAACTTCCCTGAACTGGGGAAGGAAAAAGGCATTGAAATCCAAGAGGCACAGAGAACTCCCTTCAGACGTAACTTGAATCCATCTTCTGCACGACATATCATAGTGAAACTGGCAAAATACAAGGATAAAGAGAAAATTCTGAAAGCAGCAAGAGATAAACGTGCCCTCACATATAAAGGGAGACCTATAAGACTCGTGACTGATCTGTCTTTTGAAACTTGGCAGGCCAGAAAAGATTGGCACGATATCTTCAGTGTGCTAAACAGAAAAAATATGCAGCCGAGAATCCTTTATCCAGCAAGTCTGTCATTTAGAATAGAAGGAGAGATAAAGGTCTTCCTAAACAAACAAAAACTGAAGGAATTTGTCACCACGAAACCAGCCCTACAAGAGATCCTAAGGGGGATCCTGTGAGACAAAGTACCAGAGACATCACTACAAGCATAAAACATACAGACATCACAATGACTCTAAACCCGTATCTTTCTATAATAACACTGAATGTAAATGGATTAAATGCGCCAACCAAAAGACATAGGGTATCAGAATGGATAAAAAAACAACACCCATCTACCTGCTGTCGACAAGAGACTCATTTTAGATCTGAGGACACCTTTAGATTGAGAGTGAGGGGATGGAGAACAATTTATCATGCTACTGGAAGCCAAAAGAAAGCTAGAGTAGCCATACTTATATCAGACAAACTAGACTTTAAATTAAAGGCTGTAACCAGAGATGAAGAAGGGCATTATATAATAATTACAGGGTCTATCCATCAGGAAGAGCTAACAATTATAAATGTCTATGCGCCGAATACTGGAGCCCCCAAATATATAAAACAATTACTCATAAACATAAGCAACCTTATTGATAAGAATGTGGTCATTGCAGGGGACTTTAACACCCCACTTACAGAAATGGATAGATCATCTAGACACACGGTCAATAAAGAAACAAGGGCTCTGAATGATACATTGGATCAGATGGACTTGACAGATATATTTAGAACTCTGCATCCCAAAGCAACAGAATATACTTTCTTCTCGAGTGCACATGGAACATTCTCCAAGATAGATCATATACTGGGTCACAAAACAGCCCTTCATAAGTTTACAAGAATTGAAATTATACCATGCATACTTTCAGACCACAATGCTATGAAGCTTGAAATCAACCACAGGAAAAAGTCTAGAAAACCTCCAAAAGCATGGAGGTTAAAGAGCACCCTACTAACGAATGAGTGGGTCAACCAGGCAATTAGAGAAGAAATTAAAAAATATATGGAAACAAACGAAAATGAAAATACAACAATCCAAACGCTTTGGGACGCAGCGAAGGCAGTCCTGAGAGGAAAATACATTGCAATTCAGGCCTATCTCAAGAAACAGGAAAAATCCCAAATACAAAATCTAACAGCACACCTAAAGGAAATAGAAGCAGAACGGCAAAGGCAGCCTAAACCCAGCAGAAGAAGAGAAATAATGAAGATCAGAGCAGAAATAAACAATATAGAATCTAAAAAAACTGTAGAGCAGATCAACGAAACCAAGAGTTGGTTTTTTGAAAAAATAAACAAAATTGACAAACCTCTAGCCAGGCTTCTCAAAAAGAAAAGGGAGATGACCCAAATAGATAAAATCAGGAATGAAAATGGAATTATTACAACCAATCCCTCAGAGATACAAACAATTATCAGGGAATACTATGAAAAATTATATGCCAACAAATTGGACAACCTGGAAGAAATGGACAAATTCCTAAACACCCACACTCTTCCAAAACTCAATCAGGAGGAAATAGAAAGCTTGAACAGACCCATAACCAGCGAAGAAATTGAATCGGTTATCAAAAATCTCCCAACAAATAAGAGTCCAGGACCAGATGGCTTCCCAGAGGAGTTCTACCAGACGTTTAAAGCAGAGATAATACCTATCCTTCTCAAGCTATTCCAAGAAATAGAAAGGGAAGGAAAACTTCCAGACTCATTCTATGAAGCCAGTATTGCCAGTATTACTTTGATTCCTAAACCAGACAGAGACCCAGCAAAATAGGAGAACTACAGGCCAATATCCTGATGAATATGGATGCAAAAATTCTCAATAAGATACTAGCAAATCGAATTCAACGGCATATAAAAATAATTATTCACCATGATCAAGTGGGATTCATTCCTGGGATGCAGGGCTGGTTCAACATTTGCAAATCAATCAACGTGATACATCACATTAACAAAAAAAAAGAGAAGAACCGTATGATCCTGTCAATCGATGCAGGAAAGGCCTTTGACAAAATCCAGCACCCTTTCTTAATAAAAACCCATGAGAAAGTTGGGATAGAAGGAACATACCTAAAGATCATCAAAGCCATTTATGAAAAGCCCACAGCTAACCTCATCCTCAATGGGGAAAAACTGAGAGCTTTTTCCCTGAGATCAGGAACACGACAAGGATGCCCACTCTCACCGCTGTTGTTTAACATAGTGCTGGAAGTTCTAGCATCAGCAATCAGACAACAAAAGGAAATCAAAGGCATCAAAATTGGCAAAGATGAAGTCAAGCTTTCGCTTTTTGCAGATGACATGATATTATACATGGAAAATCCGATAGACTCCACCAAAAGTCTGCTAGAACTGATACATGAATTCAGCAAAGTTGCAGGATACAAAATCAATGTACAGAAATCAGTTGCATTCTTATACACTAACAATGAAGCAACAGAAAGACAAATAAAGAAACTGATCCCATTCACAATTGCACCAAGAAGCATAAAATACCTAGGAATAAATCTAACCAAAGATGTCAAAGATCTGTATGCTGAAAACTATAGAAAGCTTATGAAGGTAATTGAAGAAGATATAAAGAAATGGAAAGACATTCCCTGCTCATGGATTGGAAGAATAAATATTGTCAAAATGTCAATACTACCCAAAGCTATCTACACATTCAATGCAATCCCAATCAAAATTGCACCAGCATTCTTCTCGAAACTAGAACAAGCAATCCTAAAATTCATATGGAACCACAAAAGGCCCCGAATAGCCAAAGTAATTTTGAAGAAGAAGACCAAAGCAGGAGGCATCACAATCCCAGACTTTAGCCTCTACTACAAAGCTGTCATCATCAAGACAGCATGGTATTGGCATAAAAACAGACACATAGACCAATGGAATAGAATAGAAACCCCAGAACTAGACCCACAAACGTATGGCCAACTAATCTTTGACAAAGCAGGAAAGAACATCCAATGGAAAAAAGACAGTCTTTTTAACAAATGGTGCTGGGAGAACTGGACAGCAACATGCAGAAGGTTGAAACGAGACCACTTTCTCACACCATTCACAAAAATAAACTCAAAATGGATAAAGGACCTGAATGTGAGACAGGAAACCATCAAAACCCTAGAGGAGAATGCAGGAAAAGACCTCTCTGACCTTAGCCGTAGCAATCTCTTACTCGGCACATCCCCAAAGGCAAGGGAATTAAAAGCAAAAGTGAATTACTGGGACCTTATGAAGATAAAAAGCTTCTGCACAGCAAAGGAAACAACCAACAAAACTCAAAGGCAACCAACGGAATGAGAAAAGATATTCACAAATGACATATCGGACAAAGGGCTAGTATCCAAAATCTATAAAGAGCTCACCAAACTCCACACCCGAAAAACAAATAACCCAGTAAAGAAATGGGCAGAAAACATGAATAGACACTTCTCTAAAGAAGACATCCGGATGGCCAACAGGCACATGAAAAGATGCTCAACGTCGCTCCTTATCAGGGAAATACAAATCAAAACCACACTCAGATATCACCTCACGCCAGTCAGAGTGGCCAAAATGAAGAAATCAGGAGACTATAGATGCTGGAGAGGATGTGGAGAAACAGGAACCCTCTTGCACTGTTGGTGGGAATGCAAATTGGTGCAGCCGCTCTGGAAAGCAGTGTGGAGGTTCCTCAGAAAATTAAAAATAGACCTACCCTATGACCCAGCAATAGCACTGCTAGGAATTTATCCAAGGGATACAGGAGTACTGATGCATAGGGGCACTTGTACCCCAATGTTTATAGCAGCACTCTCAACAATAGCCAAATTATGGAAAGAGCCGAAATGTCCATCAACTGATGAATGGATAAAGAAATTGTGGTTTATATACACAGTGGACTACTACGTGGCAATGAGAAAAAATGAAATATGGCCTTTTGTAGCAATGTGGATGGAACTGGAGAGTGTGATGCTAAGTGAAATAAGCCATGCAGAGAAAGACAGATACCATATGGTTTCACTCTTATGTGGATCCTGAGAAACGTAACAGAAACCCATGGGGGAGGGGAAGGAAAAAAAAAAAAAAAAGAGGTTAGAGTGGGAGAGAGCCAAAGCATAAGAGACTGTTAAAAACTGAGAACAAACTGAGGGTTGATGGGGGGTGGGAGGGAGGGGAGGTTGGGTGATGGGTATTGAGGAGGGCACCTTTTGGGATGAGCACTGGGTGTTGTATGGAAACTAATTTGACAATAAATTTCATATATTAAAAAAAAAAGAGAGAGAGAAACCAGTCCTTCATGCACACTTTGCTTACTTTTTATTTTTTTTATTTTTATTTATTTTTTTTTATCATTTATTTATTTTTGAGACAGAGACCAGAGCATGAACAGGGGAGGGGCAGAGAGAGAGGGAGACGTAGAATCTGAAACGGGCTCCAGGCTCTGAACTGTCAGCACAGAGCTCGACACGGGGCTTGAACTCACGGACCGTGAGATCATGACCTGAGCTGAAGTCGGACGCTTAACCGACTGAGCCACCCAGGCGCCCCTAACTTTTTAAACACACATCTAAACATATTTGGTTATCTGCCTTTCTTGCTGCAATACAACCAACAAATTAGAAGCCAACTAGAGGCTTGAAAATTGACATTAACTTGAATTTATAGAACTCCAAATGAAAGAGATATATTAACATACACATACACACAAAGCATATACACATGTAGAAGTTTTGGGTCATTCAACATAAAGGCAATCATTGAAATGCCTCGAAAACTTATATAATATTGCTATATTTTCATAGAGGGTAATAACTTATAATGAGCAATAATAACAAACCTGGATCAATAAGAAAATGTGAAGGAAATCCATTGTTAAAGAACCCAGATAATATTCAATAAGAAATAAGACTACATTTATTGAAAGAATGTTAAGGTTTAATGTAGGTTATTTTCATGTTAAAGCATTGTCTTCAAGAGATCTAACTTGGTTATATTATTTTTTCAAGTTGATACACTATTTTGCTAATATTTTGGGAACTTTTAGCATCTATGTACATAAATGTGATTGATGTATATATTTCCCTTTTCCTAGTTCTTTTATGGTTCCATAATCTCATATTTACTGTATTGAATAGCTTGGGTAATATTTTCTCATTTTGTATGCTCTGTAAGATTGGAATAACTTATTTCTTGAAAGATTAGTAGAATTTGCCTTTAAAATTTCTGAGTCTGGGATTTTCTTTGTTGAAATTTACATTACTATTAAAGTTCCTTTAAAGGGATAATTCATTATTCTTTTTGTGTCAATTATCAAAAATTATGTTATTCTAGGAATTTTACCATTTCACCTAAACTTTCAAATTCATTGTAAATTTTTCATAATCTCCTTTTACTTACTGAATTTTTAGTCCACTTAATATACTAGAAACCTTAATGCACAGGATGCTCTCCTGATTTCTATGCTACCATTTTAGTGTTTCACTTCTTTTATATTTTCCATTTGAATGTATTAGTTAGCTATTTCCAAATGACAAATTGCCTTAACACCTGGTGGCTAAAAAGTGACATTTATTTAGTTCACAATTTGCGATTCTGAAATAAATGCTGGACCTTGCCCGTAACTCGGGTCTCAGCTGGACTTCAAGTATCCGCAGTCAGTTGTGTCTGTGTAGGTGTCTCTACATCTGGGGTTAGCTGGTTAATAGCAAAGATGCATTGGCTCTCCTTTGTGTGGTCATCTTCCAGCAGGCTAACCTCGACTTGTTCACATGGAGTTGGTAGAGTTTTGAGAGAGAACAAAAGCACACAAGGTCTTTTGTGGCCTAGGCTTGGCCTAACACATCACTTCTATATTCTATTGGCTTAAACAAACCACAAAGACAGATCTGATTATGAGAGCTGGAAAGCAATTTCCATCTTTTAATAGGAAGAACATGAACATCATATTGCAAAGGGTACAGATAGAGGGATGGAGAACTCTGACCGTTTTAACAATCTAGCATTATCTTAAAAAAAAAATGTTTATTTGTTTTGGGAAGGAAAGGTGGGAGGGGTAGAGAGAGGGAGAGAGAGAATCCCAAACAGGCTCTGTGCTGTTAGCCTTGGGGCTCGATCTCACAAACCGGGAGATCATGACCTGAACTGAAATCAAGAGTCGGATGCTTAACTGACTGAGCCACCCAGGCATCCCTCTAGCATTATCTTTTTAATATCGAAAATGTTTGTTTATATTTATCTGTATTTTTACTCATTCCTTTTGTTACCATTCTTTCATCTCAAATCATACTCCTTAGTTCTCTAATAGAGAACTAGAATGTTCTTCACTGGTATTTTTGTTGTTTTGTGAATTTTGAAATTGTTATTTATCTGAAATGTCTTCCTTTTGCAACCATTCTTAAAAGAGAGATTTTTCTGGGAACTCTGTTTCATGTTGTCATCTCAGTATTCCTAAGAAAATTTTCAGTGTCATCTGGATCCCATTATTGAGATGTCTAGTTGCCATTCTTTTCTGAGTCCTTTCTCTGGGGATGCTCCAAGATCTTTTTGTTGCTTTTGTGTCCTGTAGCTTCAGTGCAGTAGACAAGGGATGAATTTATCTCTGATTTGTCCTGTTTTGTAATTTATAGATTTACAATTGCATGAGTCTTGGACAATTTCTGGCCATTGCCTCTTCATTCTAAATACACTGAATATCTATTCTTAATACCAATTAAATATGTATTATACTTTATCACCTTATTCTCTGAATGTTTCAACTTTCTTTATATTTTTCATTCCCTTGTTCAGTACACTACATTCCAGATAATCCCTTAATGTTTACCTTTAGATTTGTTCATTTTCTCTAACCAGATATTCAAACCATCCAGTTTGTAATTTCAACATTTTTATATATAACTTCTCAAAGTTCTTGCTCATGTTTTCCTGCTGAGTTTTGATAGTCTCTTGCTCTAAAAATCAATATTTATTCAGTTTTTTTATTTTTTGTTTTTATTTTTAAAAAGTATATTACATAAGTTATACTTTAATTAGTACAATTACTGGGTTTGTAAATGTATAATTTGTTTTTTTCTATTGACTGTCACTCATGATTTTACTATTGTGTTTAGTAATTTTATTATTGTAAGCTTATTTTTTTTGAAATTCTGTTACTAGAAATCTTGAAAAGCCTGTGCCATTTTCCATGGAAGATTTGCATGTGAGATTCCATGAGATTCCATTGGGGGTCACTGTAATCTAAGAATCACGTTAGCCTGCTTTAACCTCCCTTGGCTTAATGTGAGAGTCTCTTCAGCCTCTCAATCTTGGAAGTCCCAATGCTTAGAGCCATGATCATGCAGTGCTAATGTTGACATTTACCCTTAGAGACATTTACCCTTAGAGATCTTCAAGATCTCTATCTACACTTGCTTACAGTTACTATTTCCTTCTTGGGTTGTGTAAGTATATCTGTGTGTGTATGAGTTTGGCCCTAGAGATTTAGATTACTTTCTAGTGAACTGAATGATGCAATAAATTACATTTGTTGTACTTCAACAAAGATACAGTTGTATTTTACTGAGGATTCTTCAAGTATCTGATCTACCACCCGTCATGAAACACGCATACAAGAAGATTTTCATCCAGAATTGTTACATGCAAAGCAGAATTCAAAAAGATAACATATAATTATCAGAAATTTAATTTATGTGACATATTTCATTCATAAGTATTCCATGTGAATAACCTAATCTTCAATAACTTGATATTATTATTTCCATAATTATATCGCTGTTCTGAACAGGATACCCAATTTTTAGATGTTACCGGGGATGTGATTGAATCACTGGAGTGTTTAGTTTTGAGATCAGTATGGGAGAAGCAATGAGACACAATAACATGCTCAAAAGTCAGATGACTTAGAAGCCATGTCCCTTGAGATAGTTAAATTTTCTGGGCTTCAAATAATTGTTATTTGATAGGGATAATAAATAAAGCCTTTTAAATGGTGTTTAAAAGATTAATTGAAATGCTGAACCAAATCTGAAACATGGCATGTCTCAAATGTTTAATATCCTACATTTGTTAATTACTTGGTGAACGTCTGTGTGCTGGGCATTACTTTGCTAGTTTTGGGGGCAGAGTATAGATGCAAAGAATTATAAGATTCTTTAAATTTTTGAAATCTTATTGTAAAGACCGTATAAAACCACATAACATTAATTCAAGAAAACTTAGTGCATACTTACTTTTAAAAATGCACCATAGATGATATATTCTGATAATAAATTTGAGAAAAGAGGATAACAAAATGTTTTCCTGAATCTTCTTTTCTTGTGGAGTGAAGACAGAATTCAGATTCTGATTTAAAAAGGAAGCAAGGGGTGGGAATGCAAACTGGTGCAGACACTGTGACAAACAGTATGGAGTATCCTAGAAAAATTAAAAATAGAATTACCATATGATCCAGTAATCCTACTACTGGGTATTTGCCCAAAGAATACCCAAACACTAATTTGAAAAAAGACATATGCACCCCTATGTTTATTGCAGCATTATTTACTATAGCCAAATCATAGAAGCAGCCCAAATGTCCATTGATAGATGGATGGATTAAAAAAATGTGATATGTATATGTCTATATACATATAGTGGAATATTACTCAGCCATAAAAAAGAATGAAATCTTGCTATCTACAACAACATGGATGAAGCTAGAGAGTAAAATGCTAAGGTAAATAAGTCAGAAAACACAAATGCCATACCATTTCACTCACCTGTGGAATTTAAGAAACAAAACAAAAAAAGAGACAATCCAAAAAACAGACTCTTAACAATAGAGGATAAACTGGTGGTTACCAGATGAGAGATGGGTGGGAGGATGGGTGAAATAGGTCAAGGGGATTAAGAGTACAGTTATCAAGATGAGCACTGAGTAATGTACAGAATTGTTGAATCATGGGGCACCTGAGTGGCTCAGTGGGTTAGCGTCTAACTCTTGATTTTGGCTCAGGTCATGTTCTCACGGTTCATGACATTGAGCTCTGAGTTGGACTTTATGCTGACAGCTGTAGCCTGTGTGGAATTATCTCTCCCTCTCTCTCTGCCCCTCCCTTGATCGTACATGTGCACTCTTTCTCTCTCTCTCAAAATAAATAAAAACTTCCAAAAAAAAAAAAGAATTGTTGAATCGTTATACTGTACACTTGAAACTAATAAAACACTATATTAACTATACTGAAATAAAAAATAATAATAAAAAGTCACATTCCTGGGGCAGGTTAAAACTATAAAAAAATAAAAAGGAAACAAGGTATTAATATTTCCTTTTACTTCTCTAGCCCCAGGACAATATTTATGATTCTCTCTATATTCAAACTTCTTAAATTTTTCAATTTATTTTGAAAGAGTACAAGTGGGCGGCAGAGAGAGAGAGAGGGAGGGAGAGAATCCCAAGCAGGCTTCTCACTGTCAGTACAGAGCCAGATGTGGGGCTGGAACTCACGAACTATGAGATCATGACCTGAGCCAAAATCAAGAGTCAGACACTTAACTGACTGAGCCACCCAGACATCCCTAATTTTAATTTGACAGAGAGAGTGTAGGAGAGAGTGATGGAGGGGGGAGAGAGAGAGAGAGAGAGGGAGAAAGAGAGAGAGAATATCTGAAGAAGGCTCCATGCTCAGTACGGAGCCCAACACAGAGCTCAATCCCACGACCCTGGGATCATGACTGGAGCTGAAATCAAGAGTCAGCCACTCAACCACTCGACACCTTGATTCTCTCTGTATTCAAAGATTGAAAGATTATGACATATGAATTTAAAGTTGTTTACTATTTAAGCAGATATTTTCTATTAAAAGGATTGCAAAAATGTATTAACCTTAGAACTCTATAAATTACACTTCTCATGGAAAAGAATAAAAGCAATTGTAATTTACTGAATATTCTGGCTCTTAAGTATAGCTGTGGATGAAATATGTTAATTTAGTAAATCACAACTATGTCATCATAAGAATTTTCTAAATTTGTGATCCCTGCAAATATTAAGTCTATTTTAATTTCATTTAAAAATGATATAAGGAAATGAGCTCTGTTCAACTTTATTTATTTGTCAAAAATTGCTTTGGGCAAAACTCTCCAGTGGAAAGTAAGAAATGAGATGGAAAGCATTAATGAACCAAAACAAAACTTAAAAATAAAAGAGAGCCTATGGGGTTTCTTTCATTTCTTTTATAAACTATAAATATATTTCATCAGGTGAACTGTAGCAGAATTATAAGGCAGAAAAATGAGATAGTTCCTGGAGGCTTGGGGGGAGGTATTAATTTGGATTTTAACTGGAGTAAGGAGAATCTAAATTTCTATATTGCACGTATTACCCCCTGCCTTTCAGTTGCATTGCCTCAGGAGAAAGTGCAATTTGATTTCATGTGTTCTCTTAAGTCCATTAGCTTCACACAACCTCAGGTTTACTCTGTTCTTAAAAGATGCATATAAAATATTTTAAATGTCCAATAACTAATGAACATTCTTCCTTGAATATCATGAATATTAGTGGTGGTAGGATGGTGGTACAGAGGGGTAGAACAAAACAATCTTTGGGAAAAAAGAGTATTATTTTATGTAGTTGCTTTTTGCATTATCTTTGCACTTTATTTTTATTTTTTATTTGTGGCATTACTACCCTGATACCCTTTTTCAGAGTACCAGTGCTATAGTCTATTAAAATAAATTGATATTTCTATTTATATTGAGTCAACAAATAAGCACTACAGAAAGCACTGGGTCAGGGACAGATATATGAGGAGGGAGGGAAAGGAATTTTATAATGTACCAAGATAGAAATAGCAGTATTTTATTGTTTAATCCTCATTGTTGAAATAAAATTTACACACCATATATTCAATATTTTAAGCATACAATTTTTTAAAATGTTTATTTATTTTTGAGAGAGAGAGAGAGGGAGAGGGAGAGTGTGTGAGTTGGAGAGGGGTAGAGAGAGAGGGAGACAGGATCCAAAGCAGGCAGAGTAGACAGCCTGTTGTGGGGCTTTGAACTCACAAATTACAAGATCATGACCTGAGCTGAACGAAGTCTGAAACTTAACCAACTGAGCCACCCAGGCACCCCAAGCATGCAATTTAGTTTGTTACCCATTACAAGTCACTTCTAATACCTATACCCATTAGAAGTACCCATTAGAAGTACTTCTACCTCATACCCATTAGAAGTCACTTCTTAGTCCCCTTTATCCCAGCAGGAGATAATTACCAACCTGCTTTCTCTAAGATTTGCCCATTTATATAAACAGAATCAGTAAATAACATGTCAGCTTTTGGGAATGGCTTCTTTTACTTAATGTAGTGGTGTTTGTTTTTGAAGACCATTTATATTATAGCATGTATCACCTTTTCATTGCTGAGTATTTTTCCATTGTATGGATGTATACTAGGTTTTGTTTGTTCAGCAGCTGATAAATATTCTGTTGCTTCCACTGTGTGCCTGTTACTAAATACTGCTTGTGAGTATTTGTGTACAAATTTGTGTGTAGACATATGTTTTCATTTCACTTGGGTGGATACATAGGAGTGGAATTACTGGGTTTATGTTTAATTGTTTTGAGAAACTGCCAGTTTTCCAACATGGTTGCATCATTTTACATTCCTATCAGAAATATATGCAAGTTCAAATATCCCCACATCCTTGTCAATACTTGTTGTTATTTGTTTTATTTTTTTCATGATAACCATGGTAGTGGGTATAAACTATTATCTCATTGTGGTTGATTTGAATTTTATTAATATCTAATAATTTGAGCTTGTTTTCATGTATTTATGGGTCATTTGTACATCTTTTCTGGAGAAATACTCAAATCTTTAACCAATTTTTAGTTGGTTTGTCTCTGTATCATCGAAGTATAAGAGTTATTTATATAGTCTGGATATGAAAACTTTATCAGATGCACAATTAGCAAATACTGTCTTCTACTTTGTGGATTATCTTTTCATTTTCTTGATGTTTGAAGTTTAAAATATTTTAATTTTGTGAAGTCTAATTTATAATTATTTTTGTTTTATTGCTGCACTTTTCATGTCTTATATCACAATTGCCTAACGGGTTGTGACAATTTACTCCTGTTTTTCCTGAAGAGTTTTACCACTTTAGCTCTTATATTTATACCTATGATTCATTTTGAGTTGCACTTTGAATATGGTATTAAGTAGAGTTCCAACTTTATTCTTTTTTTTTAATTTTTTAATGTTTATTTATTTTTGACAGAGAAACAGCATGAGCGGGGGAGGGGCAGAGAGCTAGGGAGACACAGAATCTGAAGCAGACTCCAGGCTCTGAGCTGTCAGCACAGAGCCTGATGCGGGGCTCAAACTCAAAGACCGCGAGATCATGACCTGAGCTTAAGTCGGAGGTTCAACTGACTGAGCCACCCAGGCGCCCCCCAACTTTATTCTTTTGGATAAGGATATTCAGTTGTCCCCACACCATGATTAGCTAAGTATACTCCATTACAGCTTACTGAAGCTTCAGTCTCCCAAAGCACCATTGTTCAGCTTTGAAGCCTCTGTGATCCTTACTGGTATTATGAAGAAAGAAACACATGCATCTTAGAAACTACTTCTTTTGGTATATGAAACATCTAGGATATTTACTACATGAAAGTGGGCTTTATTCTTACTCTTGCTAAAGAAGCAGAATCGTTTACAGTTTTTTTTTTTTAATGTTTACTTATTTATTTTGAGAGAGAGAGAGCAGGGGAGGAGCAGAGAGAGGGGAGAGAGAGAGCATGCCATGCAGGGTTTCCTCTGCCAGTGCAGAGCCCGATGCAGGACTTTATTCCATCAACCGTGAAATCATGACCTGAGCTAAAATCAAGAGTTGGATGCTTCACCAACTGAACCACCAAGGCACCCTACTTTAAGTCTTTATAATATTTTACATTAACCTTGAAGTATGACGTTAAAATACTAAGATATTTTATAATACGTAACAAACAAACATGATCCTCAGTCTAGCTATGGACTATCAGTAGGAAGGCATAAGATTTTCAATTATTTTTCTTCTTTTAACAGAGAACTGAAGAGGGGCAATACTATCTAAAAGAGGTTATTTTAAAAAGAAAATATCAAGGTTTTTGTATGTTATTTTACACAGAAAGAGTACTACGAATACATGATTTCCTTAAGAACAAACTTTAATGATTTCTCCTGCTTAGGAGGATATAAATTCTAGGACCTAGTCTGGAAAGCTAAACTGCTCTACAAAAATGTTATAAAAGTCTATCTACACTGTAAGCAGGAGTAACCTTTTTAGAGTTATATTACCTTTAGAAAAAAATATTTTTCTTATGGTTTTAGATTGTTTTTTAATTTCAGAAAATCTGTGCATGTTTGTGTTTGTATATGTGTATGTCATGTTTCAAATTTACATAGTAGAGGCCAAAATATGACAGAAATAGGGAGGAGTCTTACTTTTTCCTAATATTTACATGAAGATCTGGAAAGGTACAAAAGGTCCACACTGAGCTGCTTTTCTGAAGCACCTTCATGGTGATATTCTTCTAGAGGGAGTAAATCAGACTCCAATAAACACACTGCTGTGTATTCATGTAGTATAGATATTACGGTTGGGAGGAAGTTGCTTTAAGAAAAGTTAATCACAGGAATGAAGTTTTACTAAAGAGGAAAGTGGAGTATTAAAAAGGGAGTACAGAGTTCTCAGGAGAAAAAAAAAGGGGGGAAAGCAGATCTCACCAAAGCGAAGTTGGACAAGGAACTGGAGTGGGCTGGTCTGCAAAGGCTTTAGCATTATTTCATGATTTTCTTTGGCCTTTGTTAACAGCATATTTACAATGTAGTTGCAAAGATATGTTTTGATTCTAAATATTCTAGATATTTTTAAGTTAAAAATGTGTGGTGTCAAGGAGAGTTAAAAAACTATATAAGGAAGGAGTAAAACTCAAAGACAGTTCCAGGTTGTATGGAACAAGCCATTTCATTTTGGGTAGGAGCCATGCTTCATTTGGGGAGCAAGATGACTGGATTGACTCAGACATACATTTGCTATGTAATTGACATGCTCCCAAATCTTCTCCTGAAACATCCTTGAAGACTGTTCTGCTTTGGTTGCTCATATAATGAACCATTAAGGGTATAAACTTCTTGACACCAAGTAATTCCCAGGTGTGTGTGTGTGTGTGTGTGTGTGTGTGTGTGTGTGTATCTGTATTTTTTTAATTTAATTTATTTACTTTTAATTTACATCCAAGTTAGTTAGCATTTAGTGAAATAATGACTTTAGGAGTAGATTCCAATGATTCATCCCCTATGTATAACACCTAGTGCTCATCTCAACAAATGTCCTCCCTAATGCCCTAACCCATTTAGCCCATCCCCCTCCATAACCCCTCCAGTAACCCTCAGTTCTCTATATTTAAGAGTCTCTTATGTTTGTCCCCCTCCTTGTGTTTATATTATTTTTGCTTCCTTTCCCTTATGTTCATCAGTTTTGTATCTTAAATTCCATATATGAGTGAAGTCATTTGATGTCTTTCTCTGACTAATTTCGCTTAGCATAATACCCTCTAGTTCCATCCACGTAGCTGCAAATGGCAAGATTTCACTCTTTTTGATTGCCAAGTGATAACTCCATTATATATATATATACATATATATATATATATGTATATATATATATATATATATCACATCGTCTTTATCCATTCACCAGATAATTTGTTTTTAAATGTCAAATTACCTCAATCAAATTTCCCTATTTCCACTGTCACATCCTCCCAGTTGTTCTCCCTATAGAGGGGAGATCACCAAACCAATATCTCTAAAAGTGTTTTTGATAATCATATTTTCTAACTTAAGAATTCTTCAATAACTGATAGTAACCTGCAGGATAGAATCCAAACTTTTGTAGGATCTTCTAGGCTCTCCACTTTTCCACCCCTTCCTTCTCTCTCATTTATTTTATCTTCTCCTTCAGGAAAAGTTTCTTTTGGTCCATCTCCTAACCATCTTCTTAGGATATTGTCTTTACCCATTGCAGCATCTATATTTTATTGCCCTTACTTGATTTTCTCTTCCACTAGTCTGTGATCTCCACCAGGGCTGGTATTGTATCTTCCATCTCTATATTCTCAATGCTTGGTTCCTTGGCTAACGTGTAGTAATTATCAAGAAATATTTTTAAATGAGTTAGCATATGGTTCTATTATGGTCCATACCTACTTCCTTCTTACCACTAGTAATAATATGCTTTCCCTGGGTTAAGATGTGCCCTTGGCCATCCAGATCCAGGTAATATTCTCAGTCTCCCATTTAATAGATATGGGTATTTGAAACATTCTGAACAGTGGGAGGTGAATGAAAATGTTGGGTGCAATTATAGTGCAATTAAATTTCTAACATTGGAAACCCTTCACTTTCTCTTTCCCATTAGAAAGCAGATATGAGCTAGCCAGCCAGATTTAATTCTTATGAAAGGGCATCATTCTGGAAAAAGCAAAAGATAGAAGAGACCTGGAAGAAATTCACGGAGTAATTCCCCATACTCTTGTTGGACTGCTTACATACCTTTGGACATGAGGGAGAGAAATCTCTTTACTGCAGCTTAGCCTGTCCTCTAGTATATCTGGAAATGCCCTAGGAGGAGACATTATCTACCTGTGTTGCTGCTTTTGTGGGATTTGCTGATTCCAATTATCGGCAAAACCACCCTGCATCCTTTCCTCAAGGCAATTTCCTAAGGATTGATATTTAAAACAGGATAATACATAATTTTGGAGATAGGTAGAAAAATATGTCCTCTCTTTGGAGTTCTTGCCATAGTTCTTGCTTTTTAAACATTAAATAGGAAAATAAATCCTTTAGCTAGCATCTCTGCAAGAGATGATAGCATCTCTACAGTGTAACTAACCTCCACTTAACAGGCTTGTTGAATTAATGGACATTCTGTTTTCTTTGTTGGCATAAAGACTAAGGTTTATGGTATGCTGAATTTTTGATGATGGTTACTCCTTGGAACGTTTAGATGCATCTGTACCTCCCTTTGAACTGCATGCTTAACAAGAGTCACTTATACCTGTTTCTAAACCCATGTATGATAGTTAGAAGACTGCATAATACACTGGCTAAAGCACTGATTTTGGAGTCTGACAATCATGTTTAAGTCCTGGTCTGCTATGTGCTACTTGTATGGTTTGAGAAAGTTTTTCTCTGTTTTGTAATGTTTTCTCATTTACTAGATGGGAATAATAATAGTAATTATGCCATCAGGTTCTTGTGAGGATTAAATGTGTTAATGTAAAGAGTGTTTAATATGAAAAATTGGCAACAAGCAAAAACACTTAACAAATGTCAGCTAATTATAATCATTAACTATTGCATAAACTGATGAAATTTGATTATGCAAAGAAGTTGTTACATGTACTGAAATTAAATTTAATCCTTTAGAATCATTCCAAAGAGATAACATTCTCTCTCTCTCTCTCTCTCTCTCTCTCTCTCACACACACACACACATACACACACACACACACACACACACACACATATCAAATTAAGTCTGATCAGGGAATTATAACAATTTGGGGAGAAAAATTTATGATATTTTATAAGTATACTGCATTTGAATTTCTTTGCAACTAATTTTAAATAAATCCAAGGAGGAAGTAGAATAAATACCTTTTGTACAAGAAAGGACAATGCAGAATCCCACTCTGGGAACTTCTAAAGAAAAGGCCTTGATCTCATTTCAAAGACTCAGTGAATGAATGTTTATTAATATGTTTTAGGTTATAGTAAAATTTTTAAGTATGCATATTTTTTAAATTTTATCTTATTAAACAAATAGTTATCAGTCAGCTGACTACAGAGTTTCTGTGTTGCTTTTCTATTTTAAGTTAATTCAGTCCTATTCTCCTTACACAACCAGTTCCCATTACCTCACCCCAGTTCATTTCTGTTGCCTTTCCTAGGTGTAAAAAAGAAACTCCATTTCCAAAATTGTGCTTAAAAAGTCACATTTTTTTATTTTTTATTAAATAGGTTATAATTTGAAGAAGATGGTAGTTCCAAAGATTAAATAATAAAATAATTATGATAATAATAACAATGGAGTAGATAAAATATTAATTTATTCAGGCATATAAGTAACCTAACCAGTCAAAATCTCTTCTACTAAATATCAAAATTTGAACCCATTTAATCTCTATTTTCATTTTTATTTTTTTTAATCTCTATTTTTAAAAGAATATCAGAATAAATAATTTCAGAAAGTTCAAATTCAATTTTAGTCTTTGGGACAATTATAAGAATTCATACTAATTATTTTAAGTCATTTTTTCCCATGACTTTAACATATTAATACTGAAAAGAAATTACATTTAATATTAAAAAAAATATGTTAAAATTAAGTATGTGGGGGGTGGGGTGTGCCTGGGCGGCTCAGTCAGTTAAGGGTCTGATTTTGGCTCATGTCATAATCCCGCAGTTCTGAGTTCGAGCCCCACTTTGGCCTCACTGCTTTCAGTGCAGAGCCCATTTGGATCCTCTGTCTCCCTCTCTCTCTGTGCCCCCCACCACCACTTAGACATGCTTTCTCTCTCTCAAAAATAAGCAAACATTAAAAAAATAAAAATAAATATTTGAAAATTTCTTCTAATGTTATCATATTAGTGGGAAAAAAAGTGTAAAACAAACCTTCTCATCTTAAAGACAGTTTTTTTTTCTTTTGTTCGTTATGTTAGTCCAATTTCTAGCTTTATTTCTGGCACATTTGATACTTATTAAATACTTGAAAGTATCAATGAATGATTGAATTAATCAATAAATGAAGATGTCACTTCTTTCACAGAAGTTGCCATTTAAAAAAGATAAATATACAAAACAACAAAAAAGAAAAAAGATAAATAGAAACACAGACAAGAAGATTAATTTTAAAACAACTTAGGTCATAAATGCTAACTAAATGAAACCAAAAAAAGTGCTACGTCCTAGTCAATCAATATTGAAATACTTTAGAATAAATAGCTAAGGGAGGCTAGAACTCTCCTCTCTGGAGTATATAAAACAGAATTTGTCATCAATTCATTTCAATTGAGTTCCAGTAAAAGAAAAGGTACCAAACAACTCTGTAGTTAAATATAAGTATATATATTTGCAATTTTTAAAATAATTTGAATGAAATTTTTATGTTGTAATTAAAATATTGAAAATTTGGGGCGCCTGGGTGGCTGTCGGTTAAGTGTCCGACTTTGGCTCAGGTCATGCTCTCACGGTCCGTGGGTTCGAGCCCCGCCTGGAGCTCTGTGCTGACAGCTCAGAGCCTGGAGCCTGCTTCAGATTCTGTGTCTCCCTCTCTCTCTGACCCTCCCCCGTTCATGCTCAGTCTCTCTCTGTCTCAAAAATAAATAAACATTAAAAAAATAAATAAAATGTTGAAAATTTGAAATTGAAATTAATGCCCATGAACTTGTTCACATTTAAAAAAAAATACATCAGATCAGTTAGCTAAATAATAACTAAAATATACTTGCATAGTATTTGGTAGATTAAAGGAAAGATTGGGGTTAATATTTTAATGTTTTAGATTGCCTTCCCACCTTTCATTGAAGTTACTTTACTATGCAGATTCATATTCTTTATCAATAGAATGGCCTTCTGAATGAAATTCTGCAATGGTCTTTTGGTCTTCATTTGGATTTGAATGATTTACAGAGTAACTACTGGAAAAATGATTTTAGACTCTAGTGTTATATACACATCAGCGATGGTCATTTCCCATGTGTTTCAAATGATGAAGTTAACCAAATGCAATTAGTTCAATTAGTTTCTAATAAGAAAAGGTCTGTCTGACATCTTCTCTGTTTTTTTTTTTTTTTTTTTTTTCTTGTCTAGATTCAGTTAGAAATTGCAATTAGAAACTCTCTAAGCATAGGGATGCCTGGGTGGCTCAGTCAGTTAAGTGTCCAACTTTGGCTCATGTCATAATCTCATGGTTTGTGAATTCAAGCCCCATGTCAGGCTCTGTGCTGACAGCTTAGAGCCTGGAGCCTGCTTTAGATTCTGTGTCTCCTTCTCTCTCTGCCCCTCTCCAACTCATGTTCTGTCTCTGTCTGTCTCTAAATAAATAAATAAATAAATATTTTTTAAAAAACATAAAAAACATTTAAAAACTTAAAAAAAAGAAACTCTAAACATAGAATAAATACACTTTTGAAAGCTGGAAACTCCTACTTCACTGAATACAGAAAACTGTCTCTTATTAAAATTTACAATTTTTTGAACCTTGGTGAAAGGCAGTAGATTGTATACTTTGTTTTGTAGTTTCTTTCTTTCTTTCTTTCTTTCTTTCTTTCTTTCTTTCTTTATATTTTTTATTTTTATATTTTGTTTGGATTTTAGTTTAACTGTTATAGGTAACAATCATGTTTTTGCCTCTTTTAAGAAGGTATAATTACAATGGAATTTGAAAAATGACAGACATCATATTTCTTGGGTTTCAAGTAAAGAATTTCCACTGATGCTATTCATTGTAAGATCAAAACTGGCTTTTAAATTTAAATTTTACATTACATGTTTTTCTAAGTTTTGATATGTACATAAATTATTAATAGAAGGTGATAGTTATAGAGCTATAATCAAATCATGTCAAAATTAACTTGGAAATCTTGTGCTTGATGACAGTTGAATCAGTCCAGGCCTAACATGAGCAAATTGCAAAAGGATTACCTTTTTGATCCAATGGTGAGTATGTGAGAGGGTAGTGGCCAAATTCATCCTGTGTTTGACAAAACCAAAACATCAGAACTAAAACAAAACAGTTGTGTTAAATATTTCTGTAAGAATAAAAGGTTTTTGATGATGGCCTTTTTTTTTTTTTTGCTATTATTTTAAGGTTTTTGAAAGAAGTTAGGATATTTTAAGAAAGGCTTACAGCCAGAACTAGAGAAATATGCTATGCATACATGAGCATAATAATTGTACTTTTTTTCCTTTACTGTGCTGGGACATACAAGTCTAACACGAGTTTGGAAGTGGTGGCCAGAACGATCTTTGTGTTTGTTACTGAGACTCTATAGGCTTTGTTACCACTACCTGAAACAACCTACTTCTCATAAAGAGTAAGTTTTCTAAACTTATTTAGTTTTTACTCACAATAGCAATAACCAAAAAAGAACAATTCTCAGATCTTTTGGTAATTTTAATACTAAACAGTTAAATATGGTCTCTATCATGGATTCTAAACACATGATATGCTCAAATACAAAGGTGATTGACCTATAATATACATGCCCAACCTGCACTGATAGCCAGTTGTATGACGACACACTGATGAGATTCCCTAGGTGACTGGGCTCACAGAATTAATTTTAGAATCTCTATTTAAAACAAATTTAAGGTGATTTAGGAAGAAGTAATTGGCAGAGAAACCACATCATGAGTTCAAGACTTTATTATTCATCAGCACTAGTTATTTGCCCAAAGACAATACTTTAGGACAATTAGAATGATATATAAGAATATAAGTGTTACTTTGCTTTGGAGAATCTTCATGTCCAAATGAGAATACTCTTAATTAGCTTCAATTTCTCTTTCCTCATTAGCTATAACCAAATGATCCAGTTAATTTTACTTCATACTTATCTTTATTTAAACTTCTTTTCCTAACTTCTAGTGTCTTTTTTCCCCATTCTAATTCAAGCCTACCTCACAGTCTTGCAGAGTTTGCTTTTCCTGTAACTTTCTATCATCTCCCCCTTTTCATATATTTCAGTTCTGTTCCATGCTTTCTTACCAAAGTAATAAAAAAATAGGTTATCATGTAACTGTCATAGTAAAACTTTGGAATTCTAATGTTTCAGGTCATGGTTTTGGAGGAGAAATAATATATTTATGGTAATTTTGTGGGTATTTAAAATCTCTAAGCTGGACATTTCTGGTTTTAACTCCAACCTGTAAAGAGTTTATTATAAGCAAAAGCTGAACTAACCAAAAGTTAACTACTTTTCTTGAGCTCATCAGAAAACTGAGATCACAAGGCAAACCACCACCCTGAAATATGGAGAGTCTGGTAAATCCAGAAAGTCACAACTGAGATATGCTGTCCTGGATGGAGCAGACACCAATACAGTAATAAACTGATAGTGACATTTAAATGTAGTTTTGAGGAATTCCTGGAGGCGGGGTATGGACTAGAATGAAAGTGAGGAACTTTTGGGAATTCCATACTTTTATGAATTTTAACTCCAGGAACCCCACCAAGTTTTCACTTGAAAGATCTGAGAAAGATTCCTTAGTGACTCTGACCTGGGGCGCGGGAGGGGGGGAGTAATCATGTGAAGTGATGCCTAGAACATTCTCCATAGCAAAGGCTTAGTGTAAGGGAAAAAGGCTACCACAGCCTACTTCCCCTGAGGGGAGGGTATTTTCCTAATTCCATCCCCTTCTATTATTGTCTTACCTATGGTGAGAAGTTAAACAATGCTTGTGAAGGACACAGCCCAGGAACAGAGGTCTCCTGAAATATGGATTTTAATTTTGAGACCATAGAAAGCTTTTTGTATCCCATAACTTACCACTTCATCAATAGAGCTCTAATATAACAGCTTAAGGCACTGAGAACATGGACCCTATCCAAAGAGGGATCTATACAAGAGCCTAAACACAAGACAGACAAAAACAAGAAAACTAGAGTAATTTCAAACCTATAGCACCTACAGTTAATATTAAACATAGCCCAGCTGCTAGCCAGATTAACAGAAATCTTCAAACTAAAGCCCTATTACCTTTGTTCCTATTACCCAGCACATCATGTTTATCATTCAACAAAAAATTACCAGGCATACTAAAAGGCAAAACACACATGGTCTGAAGAGACAAAGTAATCATCAGAACCAGAATCAGATATGACACAGATATTGGAATAGCTAGAGTATTTAAAATAACTGGATTAATATGTTAAAGATTTCAATGGAAAAAACTAAACATGCAAAAAAAAAAACCACATGGGTGACATGAGCAGAGAAATAGAAACAAACATGAATTTTAAAAAATGCTAGAAATGAAGAATACCTTTGATCAGCTTCTCAGACTAGACACACATGAAGAAAAAATCAGTAAGCTTGAAGATATAGATCCATATGAAGTTGCTAAACTGAAATGTTAAAAGCAGTGAAAACAAACAATCAAACAAAAACACCCAACAAAACAGAACATTCAAGAGTTGTATATTAGGGTGCCTGGGTGGCTCAGTCGATTGAGTGTTGGACTTTGGCTCAGGTCATGATTTTATGGCTCATGAGTTCGAGCCCAGTGTCAGACAGTGCAGAGTATGGAGCCTGCTTCAGCTTCTGTGTCTCCCTCTCTCTCTGCCCCTTCCCCACTCACAGTCTGTCCCTCTCTCTCCCTCAAAAACAAGTAAACATTAAAAAAAAAGTGGGTCAATTTGAAAAGAAATCTTAAGGTGCTTGGCTGGCTCAGTTAAGTATTGGACTCTTGATTTCAGCTCAAGTCATGATCCCACAATTATGAGATCGGACCCTACATCAGCTCTGTGCTGGATGTGGAGACTGCTTACGATTCTCTCTCTCCCTCTGCTCCTCCCCAGCTCATGTGCAGCCGCATGCACACTCTCAATTAAAAAAAAAGAAATATTGAAAAAAGCCAGAGGAAAAAAAGATCATCTTATCTATGGAGAAATAATGATACACAGCAAACTCTCATCAGAAACCACGCAAGCAAGAAGAGAGTGTTGTAAAATATTTAAAATGTGGAAAGCAAATAAACCCACCAGTATAGTATTCTAATTTAGTGACATTATTCTTCAAAACTACAGGAAAATAAAAACTTTGTCAAGCAAAAATAGAGAGCTCATTGCCACTGGACCACCCTGCAAGAAATATAAAAAATAAAATAAAAAACTCTTCAGGGGGCACCTGGGTGGCTCATTTCGTTAAGTGTCTGACTACAGCTCAGGTCATGATCTCACAGGTTCATGGGATCATGTCCACATCAGGCTCTGTGCTGACAGCTGGGAGCCTGCTTAGGATTCTCTCTCCCTCTCTCTCTCTTCCCCTTCTCTGCTCACACTAGCAGTCTCTCTCACAAAATAAATATTTAGAAAATAAATAAAGTCACCTCCAACCTCTCAGCCACTCAGTTAACAAATATTAAAAAACTGAGAGGGCAGAAAAATGTACCAATAATTACTTTAGTGTAAATGGTCTAAGCACATTAATTTAAAAACACAGATTATCAGAGTGGAAAAAAAATCCAACAAATATATTTATAAGAAACTCATTTTAAATATAAACCCTCTGGTGGGTTGAAAGTAAGGGATGGGTAACATATTAACATAGAACATACTAAAACTAATCAAAAAGGAGCTGGAGTAGCTATGTTAGTTTCAGACAAAGCAACAGGACATTTATCAGGCATAAACAAGGGCATTTCATAATACAGTTCTCCTAGGAGACACAATTGTCTTTAATGGGTAGGCACCCAAATTCCCTAAGCCTGTTCTCTCATATATAAAGCAAGAAACATAAAGCATCCATTAGAGGATTTTGTAATATTAGAAAATATGTAAAGTGACCATTCAATGGTCAATGTATCTTTTTTTTTTCTTAATACAGTGTACCTTACATTCACAATATGTCCCCATGTTCATTTCCCCTTTCAATTACTACTATCTTCCCCAAGCATGCTTCCTACAGCCATGCCAGTTATCAGTGGTTTCATGAATAGCCCACACTGTTGTTCATGTATGCACTTTTCACATGTAATTTCTTCCAAATGGAGTGTTCTTCTCTGCCACCAAATTCAACCTGTTTACCTTACAAAATTTTCACAAACTTGCAAGAAATTAATACAGTATTAACTGCTATGCTTTCACTGTTTTTATATAATAACTTCGGTATAACTTGTTTCATTGTATTATGTATCATTCTTCCCATAATTTTTTCTGCCCTTGTAATTGCAGTTTCCGATGTAGAGGAACTGCATGGAATTTCATTTTTTATCCTTTGCACCTAGCAAAACAACTTGTACAAGACTGTACTTAATAATGAGATAACATTAGATTACTCCCATTCCCCAAATATACAATGAATTTACATTTTTTGTACCTTTGCATGGGTTATTTTTCTCTAAAGTGTGTCTGTTTCCTCTCTGTGGCTGATAAATTCTTATTCATAATCCATGTTCTTCCTCAACTATAACACTCTTACAGTGTCTTGTAGATGTTTTATAATTTTATCTTCTGTGTTTAGGTTTATGATCCATCTCAAATCAATTTTTGTGCCTCATGTGTGAAGGGGTAGAAATTTATTTATCTTCTATGCTTTATTCAGTTGTTTCAATACACCACTTGCTGAAAAGATTTTTCTTTCCCTATTGAATTACTTTGCTGCTTGTCAAAAATCATTTGATTGTAATTATGTAGAGCTATTTCTAGAATCTCTTTTGCTCCATTGATCTATTTGTCTATCTTATGCCCATACCACAAACTTGATTATGATAGCTTATAGTAAATCTTGAAGTCAGGTAGTATGAATCCTCAAATATTATTTCTCTTTTTCAGTAATACTTGCTCTGTCTAGGTCTTTTACATTTCTATATAAATTTTATTATTCATTTGTCAGTAACAACAGAAAATCCTGTTATGAAATTGATTGAGATTGCATTCTGTCTCTAATTTGGAGAGAATTGATATCTTTGCAATATTTGTTTAGGCCGTCTCTTATTTTCCTCAAAGTTTTGTAGCTTTCAGAGTAGAGGACTTGCTCAGCTTTCGTCAGATATATCCCTATGTGGTTTTGTGTGTGTGTGATATTGTGAATAGTGTTGGTTTTAAAATTTCATTTTCCAATTGTTTGTTGCCACTTTGTAGAAATACAACTGATTTCTATATTGATCTTGAATCCCCAGACCTTGCTGAATTCATCTATTATACCTACTATGTTTTAAAATATATTTCTTAGGAGTTCAATGTAAATACATTGTTGTCTGTGGACAAAATTCCCTTTCTCCTTCCTTCTTCCCTTCCTTTCTTCATTCCTACTCCCTCCCTCCTGCCTGCCTGCCTTCTTCCTTTTCTCCCTTTTCTCCCCACTTCCATCTCTTTGTTCCTTAAATACGCTGGCTAAGACCTCTAGCACAAAATATAAAAGTGGTGAAAAATACACAGCCTTTGCTTCTCCAAAATCTTAGTGGTGGTGAAGAATGTCTAAAATTTCCTCAATAAATTTTATGTCAGCTGAAAGTTTTTCGCGGATTTTTTCAGATTGAGGGAGTTTTCTTCCATTTCTAGATGCTGAGATGTGTTTTTTGTTTGTTTTTGTTTTCATTGACTGGTGTTAGATTTTGTCTGATGCATTTTTTTTTTTTTTTTGCCTCTGTCAAGATAACTATATGACTTATGTCCTTTGTTCTTTTTTTAATTAAAAAATTTTGAGGGGTTGGGGAGGAACAGAGGGAGAGAGAGAAGGAGGGAGGGGGAGAGAGACAGACAGACAGAGAGAGAGAAAATCTCAAGGAGGCTCCATGCCCAGCAGTGAGCCCAATGTGGGGCTCCAAATCACAACTCTGGGATCATGACCTAAGTCAAAATTGAGTCAGATGCTTAACCAACTGAGCCTCCCAGGCACCCCATCCTTTGTTCTTTTAAATGTGATGGATTACATTTATTGATATCTGAATGTTAATATAATCTTGAATTCTTAGAGTAAACTCTACTTAGCCATGACATATTTTCTAATTATACATATATCAGATTGCTTGATATTTTCCCCACAGGTAATTAGCATTCTGATCAGTTGTTTTTCCATGTTTCTCCCTCTCTGTAATTCCTTTAGGGTAATCTCTATCAAGCTGTCATTAAATTCACCGATCATTTCTTCTACAATGAATTTAATTCTAATGTTTAGTTCTGTGTTAGGACCATTTTGTATTGCAGATCCTAGCATTTCTATATTCTAGCAGTTTTCTCTGCTGAAATTTCCTATCTGCTGGTTCATACTTTGTCTCTTCCTATACAGTTTTGGTAGTTTTGGTTCATGTTTACCAGTTACAGTATTTAGACAATCCATGAATTGGATTCTTCTGAAATTTTATCTTGATGGTGAGATTCTAAAAATCTAGAAGGCTTTTGCTTCTTCACATAGGTTATTATTCTTTTATTGGATGCTAGACACTTAATGTCAAAGAACCAAGAGCACTGATGTACATTATCATTTTTCTTCATTTTTCCAAAGCATGCAAGAATTTTTTATATCTGGTGGCTTAAGAGAGAAAGTGGTCATTCAAATTTTACCATTTGTTGAATGACTTAGATTAATTGTGTTTATAGTTTTCAGATTGAGCTCATTTCTGGTTACCTAGCCAAAAGCATCCAGTCTGTGGCTGCTGCCAGTTGCCACTGCTACAGAGGAGCTGCTCTTTGAGAATTTGAACAAGGAGTCAGGAGAGTATTAGAGATGTGACCTTGAATTTACCAGCTCCTGCTACTATTCATGGGTATTAGAGCTTTTAAAATGTTATGTCTATTAAGTTATATCTATTTTTCAGCCTCGACTTCACTGCCTTTATTTCAGCAAAATTCAGAAGGAGTGAGTTTATGAAAATTGTTATGCCCAAAAAATTTTTGTTGCATTCGGGATTTCTCAGACTCCAGTCATTCCTGCCTGCTTAACAGTTGCCAATGTCTTTCAGACCTAGTCTTTGGGCCTTTGGTAGGTCTCTTTATACCTAGAACTTGTGTTTGCCCAGAAGCTACTGAAGGGAGCTCATTGCCTATGAAGGAAGTCGGTTGATTAAGGCTTTCTTGCATCCACCAGTCTTGAATAAATCCATAGACAAGTATTGTTTTCACATCTCCTAGATTTTTCTTGGTGTTTCCACAAAGATAAAGTTCTTCATCTTTTTACACCAACACTAGAAACATAACTCTGGAGAATATAAGTGTGGGTTATCCTGATATTGATTTCTCAGCTCTGTCCTCTGAAGAGTCTTTAGATCCTCAATGTGAAGGAATAAATATTCATCTGGACCCATCTCACTCAATAATACCCTGTAGAAAGTACTTCTGAACAATTTCTACAAATATAATTTATTCTGTAATAGCTTCATATTGCATGGTGTGAATTTATCATAATTTAATCATTCTCTTAATTGGGGTACAACAATTTTATTTCCATGTATTTATAACTACAAACAATTCTGTGATAAACATTTTTGTGTGTATAATTTTAGATACTGATACTTATTTCTATGGTGTAGAATCCTAGGAGTGAAATTAGCAATTATGTGTAAAGTGATTGAAATGGATGTTGCTAGGTTTATTTTTTTAAGTGATAATAATTTATACTTTCACCGATAGTGTGGATTATGGTACGTCCTTGCCAACAGTAGGTATTATCAATCTTTTATAATTTTTATCATTTTTGTGAGTGTAATTTTATTCTGTTGTGTGCTTTTCTGACTACTACTAGATTTTGTCTAGTACTTTATTGCTTACTTTCCTACTAGAAAGTATGACCATTTTTAAATATATCTGTTATCATTGGATGTATTTTCCTTCTCTGAATTAGCAATTCATAGCATTTTATCCCTTTTCTGTTATAAACTTACAGGAGCTCTTTGTACATTATAGGTCAGAGCTCTTAATCTGTTATCTAAATTGCAAATACATCAGTGTACATTTATGTACACCTGAGATTGTGGCCTGTAAACAAAATAAAACACAAAAACCCAAACAACCACATACATAAATAAGTAGGACATGTGAGTGTGACTGAGACTGTCTCAGTTTACTCTTGTCTTCCCAGTGTACTGGCTGGTTAATTTCACCTTTTATTCTCAAAGGTTTCTTAGTGTGGGGTGCCTGGCTCAGTGGATTAAGCAACCCACTCTTCATATCTGTTCGAGTCATGATCTCACAGTCATGGGATCCAGCCCCATGCTCCATGTGGATGCAGCCTGCTTGGGATTCTCTTTCTCCCTCTCTTTCTACCCCTTCCCTACTTGTGTGTGTGGGCACGCGTGTTTTCTTTCAAAAATAAATAAATAAATAAAATTTAAGTTTCCTAACACTTTTAAATCTCATCTATGAGGAGTATTTGAAGGAATTAGAGATGTTAAAATTAGAGGAAGAAAAATTCCTGCTTACTTATATGATATATACTCATGTGCGTTTGTGTGTGTAATTGTTTCCCATTAGAGACCCTATGAGTAGAATGAAACCACTGTGTGGAAAACATAAGATGATAGATTTTAGTCCACTCTAAGGGGGAAAAAAATATATATATATATATACACAGTTTTTTAAAGTTGGATTGGACCACTTTGGGAAATGTTTGAACTCACCATAGCTAGCCATAAAGTTTACATGAAATAAAAAGGGGACTAATATTGTGGATTAAATCCCCCAGAAATCTAGTACGTCTTCTGAGTATATGTATTGTGATTCCACGTGAGTGGAATAATATAAGCCACTTTGAAAATGGTTAAAAAGTATTTGGATATTCTGCAGACTAAGTGGTGGGATTATAGATTTTGGAATATAGCAGGGTTCTAATTCTGGGTAGGCCACTTATTTTCTTCATGGCCTTAGTAACATTAGTACATAGCTCTAAGCCTTGGTTTTATAAAATCATAAGAGTTACTTCATATGATAATTTTAAGTTTTAAATGCAACTATGAACATCAAGTATGTAGCATAATGTTTAGTGTGTAGTAACCATTCCAATCGTGGGGACTATGCATTAATATTCTTAGCCACATGTACTGAAAAACAGCATTGTCTGTGAGTCACTGTTGACATATTGATCTTGAAAGTCTTATAGAATTTGCTTGTTGTAGAGTCATAGACTAAGGTTAGTAAAAGGTAGAAGTACTATATTACTTATAGTTTTCTTATGTATGGAAACAGGTAATTAAACACAAACTCTCATATAAAGAGAAGTTGGTTTTGTTTTTTTATAGATCATGCTAAACTATGTTTTTGGCCAATCCTGAGTAATATGAGCTTAGAAATGTCTGGCTTTATGTCTTCTTCTCTTGTTTAGAAACAAAAAACACGAGAAATAGGAACACAAGCTGTACATATAATTAAACCAAGGACATCTGTTAACCTTAACAATCAGATATTAGAAAAGTCTGTCACAGTGGTAGGAAAATGCTGAAAGGGGCTTTTATGCCTACAGATTTTGAATCAAGCTGACTGAGCAAAGTTCTTACTCTAAGGAGCAAAACAACAATCTTTGTTTTGAGAAATGGACATGGGCTTCTCAGGCAGGTGGCCTTGTTTGATTCTGCATTTTTTTTTAACCCATGGACTAACAGGAAAGGCAAAAATGAGTGCATCAGAAATGCAGTATGAAAAGCAATGCTGTAGTAATATGTAGGACAGTAGCTGGAGATCTTTCAATGGGAAGAAATCAAGTTAAAACAACCTGGACATAAAGACAACCTATGTCATAACCCTGGAAAAATTGTTGCTAGTTTGTCATCTTGCTGTAGCATCTATCTAATAAGAACCCTAGATACTGATAGAGAAAGATTTATCTTCATTTGAAGACAAGTAATAACAAAAAAAAGTGATGCAAATATACTAGCAGGAAGGCACAAACATGAAACATATACAAAATGAATGATGGATAAAGAAAACACCCCCCAAATTTGTCAATGATCAGATAAACTGTGATTAAAAACAACAGCTTGAGTGTGCATATCTTAATGAAACAAGTATGAATTCACAGCTCAGAAATAAAAGCCCAAGAGTATTTGGTGAGGCCACAGATACAGAAGTAGCATGAAAAACAGAAGCCAGGGAATACTTAGATGTTAAAAATAAAGTAATCACAGAAATAAATTTACCATTGACAGTGCCTATATGAAGATATTTGTGGAAAATACAATAAAGTTCATTAAGGACAGGGTTTTTGTGTGTTTTGTTTTATTTTTTTTAATAAGCTAAAAGTAACAAAAATGAACAAATAATTTTGAGGGTTAGAAATCAACCAATATTTATGGAACAAAGGATCCTACATTAGCCAGGATTAGTGTCCCTGAAGAAGTAAACCAAACAATTACAAGAGAGAATAAACATTTAGTAATATATTTCAAGGGGAATTTCCACAAACAAAAGACTTAAATTTATAGTTTGAAATGACATAATATGTCCTGGGAAAAATTCACACAATATGATTAACAATGAGACAAAGCCTGGTGATGATTTTGTCAAATATATAGAAAATTATTTTTAGTACCCAGGCAAAAACAATTCACACATCAGTGGGAGGAATAAAATAACAATGCAAGCTGACTTTTTAAAAAATGCATTCCACACAGGGTGTGGAACAGTGCCCCTAAATTACTCAGTAAAAACATGACCTAAAAATCTATCTATCTATCTATCTATCTATCTATCTATCTATCTATCTATCTATCATCTATCTATCTAGGTGGCTTTTACATGTGCAAGAATGAAAGGTAATTTTCATAGACTCTTTTTGAAGAAATGTTCATCAGCCAAAGAGAAGAAAAATTAGTAAAGAATGATTAAAGGCATGGTGGTCAGTCTTGAACCCATTTCCTGAAATGAACAAATGGAAACAAATGTGTGAATTTTTCTACAATATTGGAAATAAAGTTACATTGTTTTATAGGTGTTTGCTAGGAAATTCAGGGGATATCAAGCAAACAAAACTATAGGATGGGAGAATTTGGTAGTTGCCTAGTTACAAATAATAAATGTCAACAGTCTCTATAATATTTATTTTCTATAAAAATATTTAAAATAATGAAACACATGGTAATATTTGCAAAAGCAAAGGAAATGATGAAGTATGTAGGGATAAAACTAAGTAGAAATTTATAAGAGGTGTGTAAAGAATATCTGAATTACTATTCACTCAGGAATTAGTAGACAAGCAAACTTGCTAAGGATAGAAAGATTCAATAGTGTAATGACATAAATGATTTCTATATTAACACATAAAAGATACAATTCTATTGCAAATAGAAACTGAACTTTTTAAAAAACAAGAAAGGCACCTTATAATATTTGAATGGAAAAACAAAGGAGTATGAAGAGTAAAGGAGAATGAAGAATAAAGGAGTAAAGGAGAATGAAAAAGCAAAATGAGCACTCATAAATGGTAGCATATATTAATCCAAGCAAATGAAAACCATGTGGTACTCAAAAATAAGTGACAAGTTTCATCAAAGGAGAAGATTAAAAGGTGCTTAAATAGACAAACACAGGAATTGACAACATTATGAAGGCAGCTGTGTTTATTATTCTGAAAAGGAAAAATTACTCAATAAATGATGTTGATATCATCTGAGACACTAATGTGAGGCTCATCTCACCTTTTATCTAAAGAATTTCCAGATAAATTCCAAACCCTACATTTCTAGGAAGTGTGATAGAGATTTTTTCCCCTCATAATTCTAGAGTAAGATATAGAACCTAGTAATTATTGATAACTTAAATGTTTAATAATGTAAAAGAAGAAAATTCTACATGACAAAATTATAATTATTTTTTAAATATATGACAAAACAATAATTTCATTTATATGCAGAGTTAAATTGATTAGGAAAAAACTCAGTTAAGAAATTAGAGAAAACACATGAAATGACAGTTCAAAGTAAAAGAAACACAAACAGGAAATTATCCTTAAATTCCCTAAAAATGAGATTTCAAAATTAAGACTATATGGACATTTTCAATGATCATCTTTGACATATTACATAAATGACTATTTTAGGTCATATCAGTGAAAATTGTGGTTTTTCTCTTTTTATAGTGATGAATTGGATTTTTCTGAACCTACCTTCCACTTTTCAGATACTTGTGATGGTCAGATTTATGTGTCAATTTAGCTAGACTACACTCTCCAGCTATCCTATTGAACATTAATCTAGGTATTGTGAAGATATTTTGCAGCTATGATTAAGGTCTATAATTGGTTGAGGGAGATCACCCTTACTGAGTGAGTCTCATTCAATCAATTGAAAGCCCTTAACAGCAAAACTGAGGCATTTTTCCCCCTGAAATTCCTGTCTGTAGATAGCAGTTTCATCCTACTCTTGAGGGTTTTAGCCTGCCCTTACTATCTGCTCTAAGGATTTTGCACTAGCCTAGCCATCCCCAAAATTACATATCTAATTCCTTGTAATAAATCTCTCAGTGTCTTAATATATCTTATCATATCTCCTACTGGTTCTGTTTCACTGGTTGAACTCTTAAGAATATACTGTATTCAGTTGGTATAGCTGCTTGTGCCCACAGGCAACTAGATTCCTTCATATATTAAAGGGTTATGTTCCTGAGGCTGTCTCAGGTGGGTCTATAGTTTTTAAATTTAAGTGTGAAATAGAGCTTACATATAATGACATACCATGAATGATTCTGATTTTGCCTTAGGACATGGATTGAAATAGATACTAACAACATGATATTTTAGGTGGGTAGTCTTTAGGAGAGCTGAAGTAAATGGGCTCAAAGTGAGATTAGTTTATCACGCTATCTATTCTACCATTGATGAACTTTAGTTGCTTGTTTTATTGCCCCAGTTCTCTTCTAATAACAAAAAATGTTGCAAGCAGAATTTCTGCTCATATCTTATGGTGAATATGTACAAGAGTTGCTTTAGGCAGTGGTTCTCAACCCTGGCTGTATAATGAAATGACCTAAAGAGGCTTTAGAAAAAACAGTGGTATCTGGGTTTCATCCTCAAAGGTTCTGAACTAACTGGTCTGGAGTTTGCCCGAGAGAATTGGATTTAAAAACCTTTTCAGATTGGTCTAATGTTCCAGAAAGACTGATAACCTCCTGTAACTAGGAGTGAAACTGTTTGATAGTAAGATGTGAATATGTTTATTTTCAGTAGGTAAAGACAAATTGTTTTCCAAAGTAATGACACTATCTTTTATTCTGACCATCAGTGTAAAGGACTTACCTTTTCTCTCTTAGTCATGTTTGTCTTAATTTTTTGCCAGAGACGTGCTTATAAAGATAACATGTTATGATTTTATTTTACATTTCCCTGATTATTATTGAGCTTTTTATCTTTTGATATGTTTATAAGGTTTATATACTTTTCAAGCTACCTTTACTATGAAATGCCAGTTCCCATATTTTGCCTATTGTTTTGTTGGTAATTTATCTTTTTAAAATTAATATATAGGAATCATTAGAAACTCCAAATTCCAATTCATTGTCAGTTTTATGCAAATATCTTCTTCAAATTTGTTTTTTTCTTTGTAAGAGAAGACTTCATTTTTCGGGTTTTAACCCTAAACAAGTTTCAAGCCATCCCCTTTCTCTTTTTACCTTACATCTGAGCAAGCCAATAAGAAAATCTACATGTACCCTCCCTTGATGCTTACATGAAGCTGAATCCTCATCCTGGTTCCACTTCATAACCACAACACAACCAAAACCACCAGTTTGCTCTTGCTAGCCACCCAGACGAGCATACCTGCCTTGCTCTCCCTAGAAAGTCCAGTTGTGTAAGTAACAAATAATTTCATTTCCTTTTGATGTGAGTAGCATCATGAGGCTCAATATTTTTTTAAGTACTAAGTGTAATTATTTTTTTTAAATTGTGTTTTCTTTCCTGTAGTAACAATTTTTGCAAGTGTGAATTCTTCTGTTTGTTCAACTGGATATCTGTGTTGCGCCCACTGGTTTCCTTATATATTTTAGGTTCTTGGTAGTCTGCTCATATTTATCAGTGAGGACCTAGAAGAAACATCATTGGCAGCTGGAGTAGGTGTCATCAGCATAATTACAATTTCTCCCTATAGTAATGTATTCAGATTATGATCACAGAAATCTTCATTCTGAAGATTAGATAGGGAAGAAGATTGAATGTGATATTCTGATTGTCAGTTTTCTTTAGAATGTTGAGAAAAGTTTTCTTTCTGGGTGTGGGGCTGCACATGACCCATTGTGTCTAGAATTTATCTGGACCACTGCCTGATTTTATGCCCTCCCTTGTTTGGCACACTTCTGCATCAAATTGCCACTTTACTACCCAAAGGGAGGATATGCTTGGCAGCAATACCAGGATCTGGTGTTACTGGTTTACAGTTCTTTCCTTGGTATCCTAATGACAAAATCCAAATTCTTTTTTGTTTTAAGTAGTTTTTATTTGAATTCCGGGTTAGTTAACATAAGTGCGGTATCGGTTCCAGGTGCACAATATAGCGATTCAATACCTCCATACAACACCAGGTGCTCATCAGGAGCAATCACCATCACCCACCCAACTCATTCTTGTCTCACCTCCCCACAGGCAACCATCAGTTTGTTCTCTATAGTTAAGCCAGATAGCTTATTTGGTTAAGCATTCACTCAACTCTTGATTTTGGCTCAGGTCATGATTTAAGGGTCATAATCTCACTGTTGTGAGATAGACCCCCACATGGGCTCCGTGCTGGGTGTGGAGTCTGCTTGAGATTGATTTTCTATCCTTCTATCTCTGCCTCTCCCCTGCTTGCACGTGCCTGCAAGCAAGCTCACTCTCCTTCTTAAAAAAGAGTCCGTTTTCTTGTTTCTTAGTTTGCCTTTCTCTCTCTCTTTTTTCCCCTTTGCTCTTTTGTTTTGTTTCTTAATTCCACATATGGGTGAAATCATATGATACATGGATTTCTCCAACTGGCTTATTTCACTTAGCATAGTATAGTTTTGTTCCAACCATGTTGTTGCAAATGGCAAGATTACATTCCTTATTATGGCTAATATTCCTGTGTGTGTGTGTGTGTGTGTGTGTGTGTGTGTGTGTGTGTACGTGTACCATTCCTTCTTTATTCATCAATCGATAGACACTTGGGCTGTTTTCATAATTTGGCTATTGTAGATAATGCTGCTCTAAATATCAGGGTGTATGCATCCCTGTGTTAATATTTTTATATTCTTTAGGTAAACACCTTAAAGTAGTGCAATTGCTGAATTGTTGGATAGTTCTATTGTGAACTTTTTGAGGAAGCTCCATGCTGTTTTCCAGAGTGGCTGCACCAGTTTGCATTCTTACCAACAGTGCAAGAGGGTTCCCCTTTCTTCACATCCTAGCCAACACCTGTTATTTCTTGTGTTGTTGCTTTTAGCCATTCTGACAGATGTGAGGTGATATCAGATTGTAGTTTTGACTTGTATTTCCCTGACAATCGATGATAAGAATGTTTTCATGTGTTTGTTGTTTATCTATACGTCTTCTTTGGAAAAATGTCTATTCATGTCCTCTGCCCATTCAATTGCATTATTCAATTTTTGGAGGTGTTGAGTTTAATAAGTTCTTAATATGTTGTGGATACTTACCCTTTATCATTATGTCATTTGCGAATATTAATTGGCATATAATTGTGGGCCCATTTCTGGATTTTCTGTTTTGTTTTGTTGATATATGTGTCAATTTTTGTGACAGTACCATACTGTTTTGATTACTACAGCTGTGTAATATAACTTAAAGTCTGGATTTGTGATGCCTCCAGCTTTGCTTTTCTTTTTCAAGATTGCTTTGTTTTTCAGAGTCTTTTGTGGTTCCATACAAATTTCAGGATTGTTTCTTCTAGCTCTGTGAAAAATGCTGGTGGTATTTTGATAGATTTGCATTAAATCTGTATGGCCACTATACACATTTTAACAATATTTGTTCTTCCAATCCACGAGCATGGAATGTCTTTCATTTCATTGTGTGGTCTTCAATTTATCAGTGTTTTACAGTTTTCAGTGTACAAGTCTTTCACCTCTTTGGTTAGGTTTATTCCTAGTTATCTTATTGTTTTTGGTGTAGTTGTAAATGGGATTGATTCCTTGATTCAAGTTTCTTCCGTTTCATTATTAATGCATAGAAATGCAACACATTTCCTTACATTGATGGCAAAATCTGAAGTCCGCTTGTACTTTTGTTTCCTGAGTACTCTGTCCCTCGGGCTATTCTAAACTGTTTCTTTGATACCTTACTTTTGGGAAAGGCCTTCTGATCACTAAGTGGTTTTACGTTCCTAATTTTGAAAGGGTTTCTTTTAATTTTCTTATATCTACCTTATATTTCTAGCAATTCTTCAGTGTTTTACCTGCTAATGACTCTAATCTTAGTTCTCTGCCATGGTTAAGGATGCGTTTGTATTTTTATATCCCTTCTGTCATCCCAAAGAAATTTTAAAGAAGAGAGATAATTACCTATCATGCACCTTGAACTATAAACTCTTACCTTTGTTCTTGTTGTACTTACTTCTCTCCTTTAAATTTGCCTGTTCCCAGTATACCATCTTCTGGTACTATTCCAAGGCTTAACTTTCCTAAGTAAGCTCGCTTTCTTCAGGACACATTTCTACTCATTAGAATTTGTGCAACTATACTCTGAACATTTTTTTCTCTGTCTGACATAGTTTTTCTAATCTATATGGACTCTGTTTCAGCCCCACATACCAACTGTGTCCACGTATTGAATAACTTTGTCTTTCCTCCCAGATAGAACAATGACACTCATTAGAATCAATTCGATCCTAGGTTTGCAATATTTACACATACAAATCTCAGTTTTGAAAATGAATTTGATTTTCAACTTGCAACAGTGCAGCAAAATAACCCTATCATAGCCCTGGTCACACTGAATTATATAATTATACCTTTTCTTCTATAAAAACTCTTTCAAACACAAAATTTTATTTATTTAACTTTCATAGACTAACTCTATTTTAATTCAACACATTTTCCTCCAATTTTACACATCAAACATCTAAGTTAGTGGTCCAGGTTACTATTAGGAAGGGAAGCAGGAGTGAGAAGCTCTCAAGGTCAATCCAACAGGAGTCAGATTGGGTTTCTAAATTAGGGATACTTGAGATCAAATAGGACACAAATCAAAAAGGAGAGGTATTTAAAATCGAGAAACAAAGAGACTGCAGAATAGAAATCAGTGTTCCCAAATGGGTAGATCAGGAAGCTCAACAGAGGTATGAGCAGACAGCATGTGGGCAGTCACAAAAATGCTTTTGGTGGACATCAGGAAGACAGCCCCTTTATCAGGCATCAAAGGCATACTGTCACTTTTATCACAATAATGAGCTATTATTAAAACAAGCCAAAGAAAACGTTAACTCTGAGTGTCATAGGCCAACTGTATAAGACACCTGAAAAAACTGTTTAGGTTACTAGAAATTTATTGTCATGGTTCCATTTGAGGGGGTTCTATTGACGGGGTGTGGCAATGGTGGTCTTGAGTCTCCATACAGTCAATGGGAAGCAGAAATTAATAGAGTTTTGTGACTGTTACTATAATACATATTTTTTCTCTGACCCATCATTGCTCTCGTTAATTCCTCTCACAGAATGCTGTGGACATATGTTACAAATGTAAAATATCTGTCCTACTTAGTGAATGCTCAGTAAGCGGTGTTGTAACTACGACCACATTTTGAAGGTATCAAAGTTACCCTCTTTCTCTCCTTTGGTTCTGGTCACTCTCATTTTGGGAGGACCCTGAGAAACTTTCAATGGAGTGTCTGTAGTTTTTTAAACACCCATCTAGATGTTAACAACTATCAAGTTTTTAGACAGCACTTAAGAATAAAACATTTCTTACTGAATCATAACACTTCCACTCAGTGAGGAAGTATATGATGCAGTATTTCCATTACGAAAACAACTTAAAATAATTTGAGTCCCAACAATTTCATGTTGTATTAGTTAATGACATATAGCATTTATTGTGTAGAACATTAACAATATATGTACGATATACAGTATACCATAAATAAGAAAACCCTGGACTACAAAATATGCCTTACCATTGCCCTCAAAACCTGGTCCCCATTTAAATTTTCTCTTTCCTCTTTCTTTCTTTTTCTTTCTTTCTTTCTTTCTTTCTTTCTCTCTTTTTTTTTCTTTCTTTCTTTCTTTCTTTCTTTCTTTCTTTCTTTCTTTCTTTCTAAATGTTTATTTTTGAAAGAGAGAGAGATACAGAGTGTAAGTGGGGGAGAGGCAGAGGGAGAGAAAGATACAGAATCTGAAGCAGGCTCCAGATTCTAAGCTGTCAGCACAGAGCCTGATGTGGGGCTTGAACCCACGAACTGTGAGATCATGACTGAGCCACCCAGGCACCCGATCTCTCTTTTTCTCTTTAAAATGATGATACTGATTTTGCTAAGGGATTATATAGACTGATAATTATTAACCATTTACAAAATAGAATATGGAGTATAAGGGGAAAAACAGCAATTATAAAATAAGTAGCCATGGTTACAATGGAATTTATAAAGGTTAGAGTAAGTCCTTTGGAAATAAGACATTTTTGAAATGCATTTTAATGAAATACACATCTCTTAGGTGATTAAATGGAAGGAAAAATCCATTATATTAAATCTTCAAATTATTTTTAATACATTTGGTTTTAGCTACCTTTTGGAGTCAATTATTTGTCACTTTTATTAGGTATTTTCCACTCCCAAAGACCTCTAATTTGTTGTATTCATTAAAATCTATGATTCTTGCTCAACAGATGTGTGATATATTTGAGCTTACATATTAACATATTTATTTTGTTGGAAAAAAGGCTTTAATTTTGAAGAGTTCTGTAGGAAAAAGTGACAATTTCCACAGGAATAATTTCTATTTCTTACACAGCCATTTCTTTCTTTATTAATCATTCACATATAAGTGACTTAAGTATAGAAAATTAAATTGAAAAATGAGGTGAGAAGAAATTAACTACTCTTTGTATAAATCCAGCTATTTCTACAAAAATTTCACATCATGTAATTTTTGGCTTTTAATTTTACTCTTTTTAATTTTAATCATAATTATTATAGTAAATTTGAGGAATATAAATATTATTTGTTATAGTAAATTTGAGGAATGTAAATATTATTAAGGAAAGAATTATAATTAAACATAAATCACTTTTATTACTATTATGTAATCTTCCTTTCATTTTTTTAACTTTGTTTTTTTTTTCTGTTTGTTTCTGTCTCTTTTTCAGTGTATATTTACTTTTAGCATTAAAATCATAATTAAGATGGCATCGTTTTTAAATAAATACACTTTGAATAATGTCCTATCCATCTATTATGTGAGTGTACTAAACTTATTAAGAATTCTCTTACTGTGACTTTCCAAATGTTTCATGTGTAATCATCAACTTTTACATGCATTAGTACATGTTACTTTCTGATAGAAACCAAGGATGTCACTATTATGACATGCAGGATTGAACATTGGGAGAGGGTGAGGGACATACTGTCAACCTTTTCTCTAAACTTCGCATTATTACTTTATAATTTTAACAATAATTTAAGATAATACAAATTCCCCAGAAATTCTATGAAAGCAGAATATTTTGATTTTTTCCAAAATCAAAAGAAAACCCACTATTTATGTTCTCACATTTCTTCGAAAATTAGTAAAAATGGTATTTCTTCATATGTTCACTACATTTGCTTTTTCCATGTTAGTTAACACCAAATATTTTCATTAAAGTAAAAGCACTTGTAATTGCCAAATTATAGACATTTGATTTACCCATTTGTGACATTTGTCTATTTGCTACTACACTCTTTAAAAAGATCTATTAATGTTAACAAAGCAACTCTTAATCCCATCACCCTATATGCATATATTTTCTTCAGATTATTATATATACTTAAATGTCTAGATTACATTTAATGTATAGAAAGTGAGAGAATTTTGGTCATAGATTTTATATATTTCCCTAAAGATTTTTATCTTTGTCAAGCTTAGAAATTCCTTCCTCACTGCAAGTTTATGTACATATATTTCTGTTTAATTTGTACTTTTATGTCTTAATTTTTGCATTTCAATTTTTACTCTATCTGGAAATAAATTTTTGTTGCTATTTTTCCTATATGACTAGTCGGTTATCCCCGAAACTTTGTAGGGATCCTTTCTATTAAATCATGTTTCCACTTGTAACAATTACAATAACTAGAATTTTAAACCTTACAACATCTTTAGAATCTAAAGCATTCCATTGGTGTGTCTGTCTATACCTGCTGTAGTACCAAGCCCCAAGGAGCTAGCCACTGGAAAATTAGTGCCTTTGATGACTAAATTTCTAACCCACCCAAATGGAAACCGTGCTGACCCATCCCAGTTCCTGCTTCAGGATGCACAACCACAAGTGATACTTAACTCTCTTCAGGATATATCCTTCTTCTGAACTTGCCAGTAGCCTGGGCAATAGTACCCTTGTGTCTATTTCTAATCTTTCCATTCAAGCCAAGTGATTGCATACATTTTTAAAGGGATTAGCATCTCCTACCTACCAAATATTTGATCACAAAACCAAGGTTTGGAAATATAACCAATATGTTGTTCTAAGTATACTACTCATTCTAGCATGGGCTTCCAAAATTACTTCATTTGCACAGATTTTGCAATTATTTCCTTTTTTTTTTCCTACTATCACCCATTTCTCCCTGCACTGGTTCATTTCATCAATGTGATAATTTAACCAGCTTTTTTTCCCCCTATTTATAAATAATGAAACAACTCCTAAACTCGTATTCTATTGCATATCTCTGTTTTCTATAAAAAATGTTTAGTGTGTAGTCACAGTTTATATGTCAACACTTCAAGTCTCTCTTCAACTAACTCCAGTTGGGCTTCTATCCCACAGTTCCCCTGAAACTGCTGGTCAAGATCACCTATGACATTCAATTGCCATGGTTCTCTATTTTACTTGACTTCTGAGCAATATTAATTACAGTTGACAATTCCCCTTAATATTTTTTTTCTTTTTTGTATTTTGGCTACCATGATACCTTTCTCCTAAATTTTCTCTTACTCAGTGTACTCTCAGTTTATGTTGATGTCTCCTTCCTACTGCTTGATCTCTAAATATGGAAATTCCCAGGACTCTGTCCTTGGCCTCTTCTCTTCTACTTCTGTATTGTATGATTGTTGCTGATCATTTAGTTATGTGATTTTAATTGTGTTTACAGTTCCCATTCTCTGTAGCATTGCTCTGAAATTCTTATGCCATGCCATGCATTTTTCTCAGAAGTATGAATATATTATACTCAATTATTGACTTCCTTATTTCTTCCTCAAGCTGATTAATAGTTACCTTAGGCTTGAGATTTCCTAAGCAATGTTCTTGTCTCTTTATAACAAAATCCTCTAATTTCCTAATCTGCACTATCTCAACAACGGATTTCTCTTTTCCCCTTAACACTTACACACAACCAACCAGATGATTAGAAGTCTCGTTGACCCTACTGACGCATTTTCCACATGTAATCAAATTTTTCTTTTTAAATGTAAATGAGATTTTGTCATTACTCTGGTAAAACTAGAGTATGATTTGTATAGGATCTAGAAGTGGAGAACTATAGAACTCTAATGAAAGAAATCATAGAAGATCTAAGTAAATAGATTTCATGTCCATAGGTTGGAATATTGTTATGATATCAGTTCTCATAGGCTTTATAGAGTCAACACAATCTCCATCAAAATCCTGCAAGATATTTAGTAGATATTCAGTAGAAGAAAAAAAACTGATTCTAAATTTACATGGGAAGGTGAAAAATCTCGAATATCCAAGACAATATTGAAGAGGAATAACAAAACTGGAAGCCCATACCACTCAATTTCAAAATTTACTATAAGCTGCAATAATCAGGACCGCATGATATTAACAAAATAAAAGACACACAGATAAATGGAACAGAAGAGAGAGTCCAAATACAGAACCATAAATATATAGTCAACTGGTCTTTTTGAGGAAACAAAGACAATTCAGTGGAGAAAAGGTGTCTTTTCAACAAATGGTACTGGAATAGTTTGGCATCCATAAAAAAAAACGCATCTAGATATAGATGTAATAACATTTCACAAAAAAAATGAGCTGCAAATGGATCACTGACATGAATGTAAAGCTCAAATTGCTAAATTTTTATGAGAAAACAGGAAATTTAGATGGCCTAAGGTTTGGCAATGAATTTTTAGATACAACACTGAAAGCATGATTCATGAATGAAAAAATTTTAAAGTACAAAACATGAAAATTCTGATCACTCTGACTTGCCTTGCTTGTATATCTTCAAGTGATGCATATTAGATTATTTTTCTAATTTTTTCCTGTAGCTACATACATTTTTTCTTCAATTTTCAAGTTGAAAGTGGCAGTGGCTGTTCTGTACATTTCTTTATTAGTCAGTTTGGGCTGCCATAACAAAATACCATAGACTGTGTGGCTTACACAACAGAAATTTATTTTCTCACAGTTTGAGAGACTGAGAAGTCCAAGATCAAGGTAGCAGCCAGTTTGGTTTCTGATGAGAACTCTCATCCTGGCTTGTAAGACTGCAGCCTTCTTGCTGAGTTCTCACATAGCAAAGAGAAAGTTCTGGTCTCTTTCTCTTCTTTTAATGATACTAATCCTATTGAATCAGGTACTCACTGTTATGATGTTATTTACCCTTAACTGCCTCCTAAAAGCCCTATCTCCAAATACGGACACATTAGAAATTAGGGATTCAGTATATGAATTTCTGTTCAACAGAATTCTGTCCATAGCATCTTACCCTTGCCTCCCCAAAATTCATGTCCTTCTCACATGAAAAATATATTCATTCCATCCCAATAGTCCCCCAAATCTTAACTCATCTGAACATCAATCCTTAAGTCCAAGGTCTCATCTAGATATCACCAAATCAGATATGCATGACACTAAAGATATGATTCACCCTAAAGAAAAATTCCTCTCCAGCTGTGAATTTGTGAAACCACATAAGCCATTGTGTTTCCAAAATACAATGGTGGGAAAGCCATAGGAGAGACATACCTATTCCAAAATGGAGAAAAGGAAAAGGTGACTGATCCCAATCAAGTCCAAACCTAGCAAGGCAAATTTCATGAGATTTTAAGTTCCAGAATAATCCTCTTAGGTTTGATGGCCATCTTTCAGATTCATTGGGATGATGGTCTTGCCTTCTGGACTTAGTAGGTCAGCAGTCCCACCTCCATTCTACTAGGTGGGAATTACACCCCCAAAGCTTTGCCAAGTGAGGCTCCACAGGATGGTGTTGCCCCAAACCTTTGATCAGAGGCCTTTGACCTGTTGAAACAGAAGCAGTGAGTGGCCCCACCCTTTAAAACTAATGGGGAAGCTCTGAGGGTCTCCAAATTACTTCAGGGACATTATTTCCATTTCTTGAAGAATAGTGCATATTTTCAGCCGAATAGCTCTATGGTCCATTCCTGTAGGATCTAAGAAATCAGCCTTATTTCTGAGACTCTACCCGCCCCCCCACCCCGATTTAGTTTAAAATGTCAGTGTATTTGCTGGTACAATTCCATCTCTATTCCTGGATTCTGCTGAGATGGGCAATTAAGTCCCTGATTCATATCCATAATCTCTTTATTAAGTGGTTTTTCAGCTATACCCTTAGTGTTCTTTTCAGAACAAACTTTCTCACTTTCTGCCATATGGATAGGCTGATAATTTTTCAAATTTCCAAGTTCTGGTTCCCTTTTGCTTAACATTTTTTCTTAATTCATTTCTCTCTTCTCACATTTTACTGTTAGCCACCAGAAGGAACCAGTCTTCTCCAACACTTTTGCTTAGAAATCTTCTCAGCTAAAAATATACTTTCATCACCTACAAGTTCTACCTTCCACCAAACACTACAACATAGGTCAGTCAAGTCTTTGCCACTTTATAACAAAGCTCACCTTTCCTTCAGTTTCCGAAAACATGTTTGTTATTTCCATCTGAGATCTCACTAGCATGGCCCTTAATGTCCATATTTCTACTAATATTCTGTTCATGATTATTTATGTATTCTCTAAGAAGATGGAAGCTTTCTCTCCAGTTCTCCTTTTTCTTTCTGAACTCTCATCAGAATCAGCTTTAACATTCATATTTCTAACATTCACTTCAAAACTCTTTTACCTTCTACCCATCACCCAGATCCAAAGTCAATTTTACATTTCTAGGTGTTTGTTACAGGAGCACCCTCCACACCCCCCCGCCAACCCACTTCTTAGTGCCAAAATTTGTATTAGTCTGCTCGGGCTGTCATAACAAAATACCATAGACTGGTGGCTTAAACAACAGAAATTTATTAGCTTATAGTTAATAAAGGCTAGGAAGTCCAAGACTGAACTGCTGGCCTGTTTGGTTTCTGATGAGAGCTCTCTTCCTGACTTGTAGACTTCTATCTTCTTTCTGTGCTCTCACATGGTCTTTTCTCATTGTGTGTGTGTGTGTATGTGTGTGTGTGTGTGTGTAAAGAGAATTTGTCTTCTTCTTATAAGGGTACTAATCCTATTGGATCAGGATTCTACTCTTATGACCTCATTTAATCTTAATTATTGACAAAAAGCCCTATCTACAAATAGTCATATTAGGTGTCAACATATTAATTTGGGGAGACACAATTCGATCCATTAGCAATTTCCAGTTCCTCTTTGTTAACAACACTTATTTGTATTTTGCAAATAGCAGCTCTTGACAAAAAAAAAAAAAAAAGCACACTGAAATCACACTCTTAGAAATTCTGGTTTTTGCTCAAAGGACATTAGCTTCTGATTCAGTATAGGAATGTGGGTGTCTTTGGGAACATATTTGTTGTAAGCCATATGTTTTGTACATCATGTTACAGATTCTTGGGGACAATTCTTTCTCATGAAGCCCAAACCCAGCTAATAAGAACCTCTTAATTGATCATCAATGCAGGCTGAGCCCATAGAAGAAACAAAGAAAAATTACACCCTCAATTAAAAAAAATGAAATCAATAACACATTTTTCCTACAATCACCCATCTTTGCTGGGAATTTTATATCATGGCTTTATGTTTATTTGGATTTTAACAATAAATAAGAGTCATGTGCTTTATTTACCAGCACAAAAAATAGGGTATTCCTACACATGCAAGAAATGGAATACTGAGGAAGCTATTTAGATGATTTAGAACTCCAAATATTCTTTTTTCTAATGAATTTTGTACCTATAGCCTTTCTTTGTCACTTTAGAAATATAGAAGCAATAGGCTTCTGGCTAAAATGGTGATTTGAATGCACAGACCTGACTATCTGCTTTTTAGAATTTAAATAATTAAGTAGATATAAATGCACTTGAATTAATTCTACAATTCCTATGTTTCAATCTTACTGCAGTATTGAAGTCAGTGAAAAACTATACACAATCTAGAAGTAAAATATGTACTTTCATCTCCCCAAGTCCACTTAAGGTTAATTTATAGCTCACAGCATGAGCTATAAGTTTTCTTGCCTTCCCTCTCCAAGTGTCCTGAAGGCTTAGACTCAAATCATCTCACTCTGATCTCCTTACCAAAATACTCATCTTACTTAGCTTCTGTATCTGAGTCTATCTTTCCTAATCCACATGCTGTCTCGGGTATCTGTTATCCACACTCTTTCTGTTACGTGCATTAATTTCTTTGATATATTTGGTAACATATGAGCATTAGAGAGGAGCTGGGATCCCTCTGATATCAGCGAGCCCTTTGGACACAGAGGGACTGAACAGGTGAGATGAATGGCTGTCAGTCCCTGCAATTGGAAAATAAAGACTGTGTACTCTGGCGGAGACTTGAACCTAGGGAGCCTTCCTTTTAATTCCTGAAGTGTCTTGAGTTTTCAGGTTTAAACATGCTCTGCCTTCCACCACTTGATTTCCAAGTCCTTGAGAAACACTGCAGCCTATTTGATAACAAAGGGAACACAAAACCTGAGTACTTTTTGAGTGATAAGTGATAGGAAATCACAAGCAAAGATGCCACAATATTTCCACTATAATATTCTACATTTAAATTAAAATTCTGTGTTCTTTTCCAAAATGATAACCTGCTGAAATCTTTAGATTTCAACAAACCTCACTCCTTGATAAATAGTTCTTCTTGAAAAAATCTAAGTAATTTAATAATAAAAATACAGACAAACATAAAGTGCAAAGTAACAAAAGGGATATATGTAAGAGACTACAATATAGTCAGCGGCCTTTTATTCCCCAGTTATCAAAAGCAAGCTCTTACATTTTTTCTCGATCCAGACTGTGTCCAAAAACTACTCTCCTGTGATAAATATTCCTAATCATATGTTTCAAAATTGATGGCACAAAAGCTTCCTATTGTTTTAAGACAATGCATTTTTAATTGAAAAATTATTTTAATCAAGCGTGAATAGTTCTAAATATTCCTGTCTTAGTGTTATGTATAATAAAAGACAAACGGCTCATATGGTCTTTATTGGCATCTGCATAATTAGTTCAAGCAGGTTTATAAGAAGGTGGTATTTCATTTTTGAAAACCTTCTGAAAAGTTATAGATTTTGGCAAAATATTTCATAGCAATGTTTCAAATGCCTGATATCCTGAAATACTTAATATATTGTCTCTGCTGATGTACTTATAGTAATTCTGAACATAGTTTCTCTGTAACAAAGAGGTTATCTTTGTAAGGAAAAAAATAAGTAATTCCTCAGGCTATTCTTTGACTCTTAGCAAATAATTAAGAGGACTGATAGCAATCAGACACGTATAGTAGAAGTCAGTGAAGCAAAAGTAGTAGAAGAATGGAAGCAGCCAGCTCTAAAATCAATCCTGTAGACCCTGTGATTCCAGATATTAGTCACAGAAATTAATCATCATGCAGAAGACAAAATGACAACGTTTTTGTCATTATTTAAAAATTTTCACTGAATATTTATAATCTGATATAGATAGGTAAGTGATAGATTGAAATCTGATTAACCCAAAGCCTTAATCCCCTGTCCCAGAACTCTCCGTACTGGGTTAACTTTCCTCTAAATCTCCCTAAGGAGTACAAATGCCTTATCCTCACTTCTTGTTCATTTACACCTTTGTGCATTTTATATGGCCTAAAAAATTCTTTACCTCTTTTAGGCACTCTGAGGGTCCAATTCCTCTTGACAGCAAAGGTTTCTTTTCACTACTAAATCGTATTTATGTACTTACATATGTGTGCATATACATGACTTTGTTGGTATAATATTTCAAAAGGCATTCAAACACATTGAAAACACAAAAAAAAATATCACGCTGACTTACAAGTATCTAAAGTATCACTATGAAACATAGGACTGATCCCCATTTTTTAACCCATTGGTTTCTATAAAAGGAATTCTGCAAAAGATTAAATTTTTTTATAATTTCAGTCTTTCTAATTCTTATAAATGGAAAAATTTGGATTGCGTTATAGTCACATTAGATTTAAAAATAATTAAAATGCAATGTCTTTGTTAAAATAGGATTTCTCAATCTTGACACTATTGACATTTTGGACTAAACAATTCTTAATTGTAAGAGGATGTCCTTGTGTTGTGGTATATTTAGCAGCATCCCTAGCCTCTATCAACTAGATGTCAGTAGCACCCTTCAGTTGTGACAACCAAAAATGTCTCCATTTTTTGATGAGTGTTCCCTGACAAATGTCCCCACGGAGTGGGGGGGCGGGGAGTCATCTTCAGTTAATAACCAGTGCTTTAAAAGAAAATATTCCATTATCTGTCATTATTAATATATGACATTAATAATAATAATGTCCTCATTTGGTAGGCCACTCTGGATGTGAACACATGTAAGATTCTATACCCCAATAGAAATCAACATAAGTCATTTGTTCCCATTCAGTAGACATTTCCCAATTTTGTGAATATTGCGGAAATAATTACAGATCTGAAGCTCATCCAAACAGTATTCTTTGCTTTTGGATTAAAATTGTCTGCACTTTTAAATTCCTCTCCCTGTGTTTATGCCACTCTCTCTCTCTGTTTCCTATGTTAAGGCAGGAGGAGATAATTTGATTATTGTCTCTACACAGTTCATTGGTGACATCTGCTGCTTTGCCCTCAGCACCTCCCAGAAATTTCAAGGCAAATTAACAACCAGATGGCTTTACCTGTATAAAAACTTTTCTGGATATCCAGCCTATTTCAGCATAGTACCTTCTGTCATAAAGAGAAAGCCAAAAGTAATGTAATGCCATTAGGCAGAGTAAAATTTGGAAAATATGGCCTGTCTATTCTTTAAAATTCCATTTCTTCTAGTTTTACATGTTTTTTTCACTTCTATATAACTACATTATCCTTTTTCAGTGCCGTTCTGTAGTTAGTATTGACTGCTGTGAATATTGTATTTTTCTTCCTTGTTAAATTTTTGTAAAATATTATTTTAGCAATTTTCCAAGCCAATTTGGCTTTATGTAAGGAAGAAACATGTGTCCACATTTAAGAAGGAGCTACATGTTTGTGGGTCTTGTGCGATCCTGGCTGGTGCTGCTGGCCTCTACCACTATATACACCTACACATAGCTCCTATGGCTGTACCTTCATGCTGCCACCTCCAACTCCTGCCACCAGCCCTCCATGTGGTGTGTGCCCACAGTGAACTCCTGCAGCCACATGAGTGCATGCTGCCAGCCAGGGCTCCCACAGCTTCTCTGTAGGCCTGGAACCAGCCCTGACACATGTCAGTGGCATGCACACTGTGTAAGTCCACAGCCGGCCCCTGTGGCTATGCACCAGCATGTCCTGAGCCCCAGCTCTTGTCACTGGCCTCTGCTGCCATGTATGTGCCCATAGCTAGTCCCTGCAGCTGCACAAATGGACACCAACAGCAAAGGTCAAAGCTGCTTGTGGGTCTGGATCTGGCTCTAACTCCCATCACTAGCCTATAGTGCTGCAAGAGCCAGCAGCTCGCCCCTGGAGCTGTGTACCTGCATACCACCCCCCACTCCCATCACCCACCTCACTACCATGCATGTCCCAATAGCTATCCCCTGGGGCCACATGAGTGCACTGGCCCCTACAGCTGCTGGGGTTTCTGAAGATGTCCTGACTCTTGTCAAAGATCTGCACCACTGCATGTGCCGGTGACTAGCTCCTGCAGCAGCACACTTACTCGGCTGGGGCTCCGACTCCCATCACTGGTGCACACCATTGAGAACCACACCCACGGTTAGCCCTGCGGTCAAAATGCAGATGCCCTACAAATTCAATGCAATCCCCATCAAAATTCCAGTGGTATTTTTCACCGAAAAATAAAAACATTCCTAAAATTCACATCGAAACACTAAATACCCTGGATAGCTAAAGCAATTCTAAGAAAGAGAAAAGCTTGCAGAATCATAGTGCCTGATTTCAAGCTATATTACAAAGCTTTATTAATAAAAACACTAAGGTACTGGCATAGAAACAGGCACATTTACCCCAATGGAACAGAATCAAGAGCTTAGAAATAAACTCCCACAAATATGATCAACAAATTTTGAAAATGGACTCAAGAATACTCACCAGGAAAAGGATAGTCTCTTCAATAAATGGTTGTGGCTAAGCTAAATATTATATGCAAAAACTGAACCTAGATCTCTATTTTACAACACTCCCAAAAATAAACTCTGATTGGATTAAGGACTTAAATATAAGACCTGAAACCACAAAACTTCTAGAAGAAGTACACACAAATCTCCTTGACACTGGTCTTGGCAATTACTTTGGGATAAGACAACATGAGCATAAGCAATAAAAACAAAAAAAGAATAGTGGGACTACAGTAAACTGAAAAGCTTCTGAACAGCAATCAACAAAATGAAAGGCAATCTAAAGAATGATAGAAAATATTTACGAACCACACATCTGGTAAGGAATTAATATCTGTATAGAGAACTAAGACACTCAAGTAGCAAGAAAACAATCTGGTAAAATTAAAACAAAATGGGCGAAGAACGTGAATAGACATTTTTCCAAAGAAAACAGAAATGGCCAACAGTTACATGAAAAGATACTCAACATGACTAATCAAGGAATTGCAAATCAGAACCACAGTGAAATATCACCTGACTCCTATTAGTTTCTGGAGGAAAGAATGAAAACAACTCAAGTTTATGGCAGCCAGCCTGCTGCCATTTGGACCTCCCTTTTTTTTTCATGAATAGATCTATAGATCTATTTTTTTCCAATATATGAAATTTATTGTCAAATTGGTTTCCATATAACACCCAGTGCTCATCCCAAAAGGTGCCCTCCTCAATACCCATCACCCACCCTCCCCTCCCTCCCCACCCCCATCAACCCTCAGTTTGTTCTCAGTTTTTAAGAGTCTTTTATGCTTTGGCTCTCTCCCACTCTAACCTCTTTTTTTTTTTCCTTCCCCTCCCCCATGGGTTTCTGTTAAGTTTCTCAGGATCCACATAAGAGTGAAAACATATGGTATCTGTCTTTCTCTGTATGGCTTATTTCACTTAGCATCACACTCTCCAGTTCCATCCACGTTGCTACAAAGGGCCATATTTCATTTTTTCTCATTGCCACGTAGTAGTCCACTGTGTATATAAACCACAATTTCTTTATCCATTCATCAGTTGATGGACATTTTGGCTCTTTCCATAATTTCCATAATTTCCATAATTTGGCAATTGTTGAGAGTGCTGCTATAAACATTGGGGTACAAGTGCCCCTATGCTTCAGTACTCCTGTATCCCTTGGGTAAATTCCTAGCAGTGCTACTGCTGGGTCATAGGGTAAGTCTATTTTTCATTTTTTGAGGAACCTCCACACTGTTTTCCAGAGTGGCTGCACCAATTTGCATTCCCACCAACAGTGCAAGAGGGTTCCCGTTTCTCCACATCCTCTCCAGCATCTATAGTCTCCTGATTTGTTCATTTTGGCCACTCTGACTGGTGTGAGGTGATATCTGAGTGTGGTTTTGATTTGTATTTCCCTGATGATGGACCTCCCTTTTTAAAACTGAGACCAAAATTCCTAGCAGCTCATTTCAGATGTATATCAGAACTGCTCAGGATTTATGCACTTCAAGTCTATAAATGTGGACACCAATGCCATTTAACCTAATTTAAGAACAAAGGGGACATGGACCTTCCATGCTGAGGACTTCATACTACTGCATTTAAAGCAATACATTGACTACATGATTAACAGCTGTCACCTTAGACAGTGATAACGTTAGCTGCACTTTGAGACAAAGTCTGAATGGACCCATGTGTAATCTGCTGTAAAAAAACATTTGTAGAGTGTGTTTCATTTTTGATTATATGAAAATAAAATTAAAGGAAAAGTGTCTATTATCAAAAAGATAAGAGACAAGTATTGGTAAGAATGTGGAGAAAAGTGAACCCTCGTACATCACTGTTATTGGTAATGTAAATTGGTACAGTCAGTATGAGAAACAGTAGGGAGTTTCCTCAAAAAATTAAAAAAAAAATAGAACTACCATACGATCAAGCAATTCTATTTCTGTATACATATCCATAGGAAATGAAATCATTCTCTCAAAGAGATATTTATACTCCTGTATTTACTGTAAATTATTCACAATGGCTAACATAGTTTCTTGATGGATGAGTGGATAATGAAAATGTTATCTGTGTGTGTGTGTATCCATTCACAATGGAATATAATTCAGCCATAAAAAGAAGGAAATCCTGCCATTTAAAACAATGTGAATGGGCCTTGAGGGCATTAGGCTAAGTGAAATAAATAAGACAGAGAAAGATAAATAACTGTAAGATCTCACTTCAGTGTGGAATCTAAAATAGCTGAACTAATGGAAAAGGATAGTACAATGGTGGTTTCCAGGGGCTGGAGAGTGGGGATAATGAGATTTTGGTCAAAAAGTATAAAATGCCACTTAAAATATGAATAAGTTCTGGAGATCTAATGTAATAGGATAACAACTATAGTCAATACTATACTGTATACTTGAGAGTTGCTAAAAGAGTAAATCTTAAATGTTCTCCCCACAACAATAACAAAAAAGAGGATAGGGGCACCTGGGTGTCTCAGTCAGTTGGGCGTCCAACTGTTGATTTTGGCTTGGGTCATGATCTCACAGTTTGTGAGATTGGGCTCCATGGCAGGCACTGTGCTGACAGTGCAGAGACAGCTTGGGATTCTCTGTCTGTCTCTCTCAAAATAAATAAACATTTTTTAAAAAGAGGGTAATTATGTGAGGTGACAGTTGTGTTAACTCATTTTATTTTGGTAATGATTTTGCAATGTACACATGTATCAAATCAACAAGTGGTACACCTTACACTTACACAATGTTATATGTCAATTATATCTCAAAATGGAAAATAAAAGAAGCATCTACATGTGAATCTGTATTTATAAAATCTTAATTTAAAAATCTTTAATTTCTGGGCAAATGAATATTTTTGTTGCACTATTATTTCCAATGTTTTTCTAATTATATATGTCCATTGCAGAAAATGTTTAGAGTAAACTCAATAAAGAACATAAAAATCATGCATAAATCAGCCTAGAGATAATGACTGCTAACTCAAAAGATAATGACTTTGAGCACCAGCCTCACTATAAAAATGAAATACATGCACATATTTAATATATACATATCATTGGATACTTAAAGCCACATATATAAAATGTACCAGTAAGTCAAAGAAATAATGTATGTTTTACTCTATGCCTGTAACCTTAGTTTTTCTCTTTAGGAGAGAGATTTACTAGCAATACTTCATATAGGGGTACCTGGGTGGCTCAGCCGGTGAAGCCACCAACTTTGGCTCAGGTCATGATCATGTGGTTCACAAGTTCGAGCCCCACATCAGGCTCTCTGCTATCAGCACAGAGCCTGCTTTGGATCCTCTTCCCCCTCTCCCTCTGCCCCTCCCCGGCTCATGCTATCTCTCTCTCCCTCAAAAATAAATAGACATTAAAAAAATAAAACAAAAATACATAAAGAAATGTAATAAGTGGCGTGCTTTCAAAGTAGCGAGTAGTGAATCTTGTTCAGTGTCCATGGGCCACCTTTACCTCCTTAGCCCTGATTCTATAATTAGATCTGTGAAAACTGGAAAATTAGGTTAAAAAGAAATAAATAATATTTGTGCCAGTTATATACTCCACACAGCAACTTATTTCTATTATTTTGGTTTGTTTTCGTTGGTTTGATAATGACAAATTTCAACATATGTACAGATTCCCTGGGCTAGTATTTGTAACTTTATGAAAAAGTCTATCTAAAATCCAGTGGTTTTTGGGGTGCATGGCTGGCTCAGTCTGTGGAACATGTAAGTCTTGATTGATCCGGGGTCCTGAGTTCAAGCCCCATGTTAGGTATAGAGCCTATTTAAAAAATAAAACAAAACAAAGCTAGATGCTAGGGGTATTAATCAGGAGTTCTTTGGACAAAAGATCTTCTATCATGACCAGAATGACTTACGAGTTTCTGCATACTGGAGGCTCAAGGAGAAGGTATGTGCCTCATCAGTGTAAACTATGTTATGGCGGGAGCCATTCAGAAAACAATGCAGCTGCGGACATAGGAACTGCTTAAGTGATCTATGTGTAGTCTTTTTATCGCCAATGACTTTTCTCCTGTGGCACCCGTTACTGCTCAGACCATTGTGTGACTTCATGCTCAGACAATCTCTCCTTTTTTGTACAAGCTTAGAGATTTTGCTTTTTTTTTTTTTTTAAATTCCAATTTTAAAAATCTACTTTCAGTTTTTCTGTGGTTTAAATTATTAAGCATTGTTTGTCTTACTGTTTAATACAATTGCCATTGTATATTAAAATGATTTACTAAACATGTTGCAGTTGAAGCCTGTTAAAGCATTTCAAAGGAAGTATTCTACCTCTGATAGTTAATTCAATTCTAACAGTGTGATAGGAATACATTGTTTGTACATTAGAACTATTCACTCAGGCCATTAAAGTTCAGTAAGAAAATTGCTAATTCTAGTACAATTTATGATGAAGTGGTATCTTGAAATGGCTGATGAACCTCAAAAAGAACTGTTTCTTGTTGGACAGACATCTGTAGTATACATTTATAAACTCCTTAAAAGTCAATTCATATTTAATCAAAATTGTAGGATATTTAAAATATTACATTTGCAATTGATGGAAAGAATGAAATAGTACTCTCTTGGTCCTAAAGTAGCCATTGACATTTATAGCTATTGTAACTAGAAAACAGTTAGTTATGGTTATTGTTAGTAGGGTAGAATAATTTTGTATCACTCTTTTTTAAATTTTTTTTAATGTTTATTTATTTTTGAGACAGAGAGACATGAATGGGGGAGGGTAAGAGAGAGAGGGAGACACAGAATCTGAAGCAGGCTCCAGGCACTGAGCTGTCAGCACAGAGCCCGACGTGGGGCTTGAACTCACAGACCATGAGATCATGACCTGAGCTGAAGTTGGAAGCTCAACAGACTAAGCCACCCAGGCACTCCTGTATTACTCTTGATCCTCAGTTTTTTTTTGTCTTATAAATATATTCAACTAAAAAAACAATGCTCATACAAATTTTAGAAAGTATTAAAATGCAAATGAGAGTGAACATAAAGCATTCATAATTTTACACACACACACACACACACACACACACACACACACACACAATCCCCCATGTAATCAGTGTTAATACTTGCAAGATTTCCCTTTTGCCTCTTTTATATAATTAGAGTCCCATTACTTTATTATGTATGAGGCAGCATAGACTAATCATTGGGTTCATAGATTTTGGAATCAGAATGCCCAGGTTTGAATCATAGTTTTATAATATTGGACTAATGACTGGCTACTTAATCTCTGATTCTCAGATTCTGTATGTATAAAGTAGGAATAATAATACTACCTAGTTCATAGGGCTATGTTATAAGAGAAAAGAGTATGATTGAATAAGATTTAAAACAAGAAAAAAAGAATGGGAAATGCAGAAAGTTGTGTGATATAATAGACATAATCAAAAAGGGCTAGCACACATGAAATTGGGACCAAAGTAGTATATTGGTTAGGATGTTTGTAAAACTGATGAAGCATAAGTGGAGAAGGCTCAAGGGACTCCATAAATCTCACAGAAATTTGCAGAATAAAGTAGCTCAAAATAAAGATTTGATAGACTAATATCTAATTCATGTAAAGTTCATGCAAAGTTTTATTGGCATGCCTGGTTATTTTTTATAAAATTCCTGATATTGCATGGGGAAATTAGTGAGACCCTGAATAATGTTTACTTTTTCGTTTTGAAATGATTGGATTTTCTTCTGGCCAAGGGAAAGATGGTATGCAGATTACCTTGATCCAGTTGAAAGTGGATTTCAAGTGTCGTTAGGGCCTGTGGTTACTTCTGGGAATAACATTTATATCCAGGGTGTGGGTCTTCTGGGTCTCAATAGGAACACTGGAGTTTTTCACAAAGTCCTTCCTTCTTTTGAGCCCTGAACTCTGACTTCTGTCACCCCAACTCCATGAGATTGTCAAAATCTCTGCTCAAATTTTTAGGCTCCAAGGGCTGCTGTCTGCTTGTTTTGTTTTCTACCTTGAGTACAATATTTATTTATTTTTTTGTTTGTTTATTTTTATTTTTATGTAAATCCAAGTTAGTTACCATATAGTGTAGTAATGGTTTCAGGAATAGAACTTAGTGATTCATCACTTATATATAACACTCAGTACTCATCCCAACAAATGCCCTCCTTAATGCCCATCCCCCGTATACACCATCCCCACACCCAACTCCCCTCCAACAGTCCTCAGTTTGTTCTCTATATTTAAGAGTCTCTCATAGTTTGCCTCCCTCTCTGTTTTTATCTTATTTTTCCTTCCCTTCCCCTGTGTTCATCTGTTGTGTTTCTTAAATTCCACATATGAGTGACATCATATAATATTTGTCTTTCTCTGCCTGACTTATTTTGCTTGCAAATACACTCTAGTTCCATCTACATTGTTGCAAATGGAAAGATTTCAATCTTTTTGGTTGTCAGGTAGTACTCCATTGTGTATGCATATGTGTATATACATATATATACACATACATACATACATACATACATACATACCACATCTTTTCTATCCATTCATTCATCGATGGACAGTTGGGCTCTTTCCATAATTTGGCTATTGTTGATAGTGCTGCTGTAAACATTGGTGCATGTGCCCCTTCAAATCAGCATTTTTGTATCCTCTGGATAAATACCTAGTAGAGAAATTGCTGGGTTGTAAGGTAGTTCTATTTTTAATTTTTCCATTCTGTTTTCCAGAATGACTGCACCAGTTTGCATTTACACCAACAGTGCAAAAGTGTTCCCCTTTCTCTGCATCCTCACCAACATCTTTTGTTTTCTGAGTTGTTCATATTAGCCATTCTGACAGGTATGAGGTGGTATCTCATTGTGGTTTTGATTTGTATTTCCCTGATGATGAGTGAGGTTGAGCACCTTTTCATGTGTCTATTAGCCATCTGGATGTCTTCCTTGGAAAAGTGTCTATTCATATCTTCTGCTCATTTTTTCACTGGATTATTTATTTTTTGAGTGTTGAGTTTGATTAGTTCTTTATGGACTTTGGATAATAACCTTTTATCCAATATGTCAATTTGCAAATATCTTCTCCCATTCCATAGGCTGCCTTTTAGTTTTCTTGACTGTTTCCTTCATGGTGCAGAAGCTTTTTATCTTGATGAGGTCCCAAAAGTTCATTTTTGCTTTTGTTTCCCTTGCCTCAAGAGATATGTCTAGTAAGAAGTTGCCGTGGCTGAGGTCAAAGAGGTTGCGGCCGGTTTTCTCCTCTAGGATTTTGATGGTTTCCTGTCTTACATATAGGTCTTTCATCCGTTTTGAATTGGCTAGACACATATAAACTACAGAAACTGAAACAGAAAGAAATAGAAAATTTTAACTGACCTATAAACAGTAAAGAAATTGAATCAGTAATAAAAAATCTCCCAACTAACACCCTAGGGCTGGATGGCTTCTGAGGGAATTCTATTAAACATTTAAAGAAGAGTTACTCCCTATTCTTTTGAAGCTGTTTCAAAAAAATAGAAACAAAAGGAAAAATTCAAAACTCATTCTATTAGGCCAGCATTACCTTGATCCAAAACCAGATAAAATCCCCATTAAAAAGGGGAATTACAGGCCAATATCCCTGATGAACATGGATGCAAAAATTCTCAACAAGATACTAGCAAATCAAATTCAACAGTACATTAAAAGAATTATTCACTATGATCAAGTGGGATTTATCCTGGGCTGCAGGTCTTGTTCAATATCTGCAAATCAATCAACATGATATATCACATTAATAAAAGAAATGATAAGAACCACATGATCCTCTCAACATATGCAGAAAAAGCATTTGACAAAATACAACATCCTTTCTTGATAAAAGCCCTCAAGAAAGTAGGGACAGATGGGACATATCTCCATATCATAAAGGCCATATATGAAAGACCCACCACTAATATCATCCCCAAGGGGGAAAAACTGAGAGCTTTCCCCCTATGGTCGGGAACATGACTGGGATGTGTACTCTCACCATTGTTGTTCAACACAATTCTGGAAGTCCTAGCCTCAGCAATAAGACAACAAAAAAACATAAAAGGCAAACAATTGTCAAGGAAGAAGTCAAACTTTCACTCTTCACAGATGACATACTGTACATGGAAAATCCAAAGACTCCACCAAAAAACTGCTAGAATTGATCCAGGAATTTCACTAAATTGCAGGATATGAAATCAATGTACAGAAACCAGCTGCATTTCTATACACCAATAATGAAGCAGGAGAAAGTGAAATCAAGGAATTGATCCCATTTATAATTATACCAAAAACAATAAGATACCTAGGAATAAACCTAACCAAATAGGTAAAAGATATGCACACTCTAAACTATAGAAAACTTATGAAAGAAATTGAAGAAGATACAAAGAAATAGAAAAATATTCCATGCACATGGATTGGAAGAACAAATATTGTTAAAATGTCAATACTACTCAAAGCAATCTACACATTCAATGCAATCCCTATCAAAATAACACTGGCATTCTTCACAGAGCTAGAACAAACAGTTCTAAAATTTGTATGGAACCAGAAAAGACTTCAAATAGCCAAAGTAATGTTGAAAAAGGAAAGCAAAGCTGGAGGCATCATAATTCCAGACTTCAAGCTATATTACCAAAACTGTAATTGTTAAGACAACATGGTACTGGCACAAAAACAGACACATAGATCAATGGAACAGAATAAAGAACCCAGAAACTGACCCACAGTTAGATGGCCAACTAATCTACAAAGCAGGAAAGAATATCAGATGGAAAAAAAGTCTCTTCAGCAAATGGTGTTGGGAAAACTGGATAGCAACATGCAGAAGAATGAAACTGGACCACTTTCTTATACCATAGACAAAAGTACAATATTTAAAGCAGATATTTAGTACATAGAGTAAGGGACTGACAGATGTTTAATCCAGAACATTTCTCCATTAACGAGGCAGAAAATCCTTGATATTCTCCCTAGTAGGATATTACAGTTTTTAGAGATCAGTTGGATCTGTGCATTTCCCATCATTCTTCATTCTCAGGGGTAGTATAATTGTATTTTTCTTGTTCTCCTGCATCATTATTTGAATATAATGAGCACGTAGCTTGTAATTTAGTTTATACATCATTAAACCACAAGGAGTCATATCTATGGGAAGATATGATATGGGAAGAATTAGACATCACCCAGAGATCTTATATTTTGACCTGGCTGCCAGAAGGATAGGACTTCTGGCTGTCACCTTTGAGAAGGGGGGAAGTATGCCTTATGGGGAGACGTATGTATGAATGTTATGTGTGAATGTTGGGGAGCCAAAGTATCAACTGCAGGGGAGATTGTTTATTGTCTACATAATAAGTAGCCTTACTTTTTTCTTTACTGAACAAACTCTAACTTGTTGTCAACATCAAGAACTCAAAACTCACATTTCCTAATTTTCCTTGTACACAGGAATACCCCTGATTCAATTCTACCAAATGACATATAAGCAAAAGTCATTAAATAGAGCTTTTAGGAAAGGTCTCTAAAAGGGAGGAAGATCTGGGGTGCCTAGGTGGCTCAGTCAGTTAAGCATCCAAGTTTGGCTCAGGTCATGATCTTGCGGTTTGTGGGCTCAGGTCATGATCTCGTGGTTTGTGAGTTCAAGCCCCGCGTCAGGCTCTGTGCTGACAGCTCAGAGCCTGGAGCCTGCTTTGCATTCTGTGTCTCCCCATCTCTGTGCCCCTCCCATGCTCATACACTGTCTCTCTTTGTCTCTCGATAATAAATAAACATTTAAAAATTTTTTTAAAAACTAGAGGAAGAATCAGTTAGTATAGGATCTTTTTTCGTTGTTCTGTTGCCCCTCCTCTTTTCTCTGGCTTTAAATACTAATGTGAGAACTGGAGCTGTAGCTCTGTCTTTATTATCTTAGTTCACATTAAGAAAATAGAGCCAAGAAAATCTCAGTCCTGGGCTCTGAAAGCCGTGACCAGTTGATATAAATGTCAGTACCTGTCAACCTTCTGACTTTTTGTAATATGGGAAAATAAAGTTCTGAGTTGTTTAAAGCACTATAACATTATCTCTCTTCCTTATAGGTAAACTCTACAATTTCAAATCTGCATCACTATGAATAGAAATCAGTATACAATATTCTCTTTTCCTCAAAGGACCCTCAAATCTACATTTTATGGAACTGAATGTCAAAAAATATATCTATTTATTTCACTCATACTTTAGCTTTAAGAAAAAGACTTGAGGGGATGCCTGGATGGCTCAGTCGGTTAAGCGACTGACTTCGGCTCAGGTCATGATCTCAGTTTGTGAGTTTGAGCCCCACGTTTGCCTGCTTTGGATTCTGTGTCTCCCTCTCTCTCTCTCTGCCCCTCCCCTGCTCATGCATGCGTGCATCCACTCTCTGTCTCTCTCTCTCTCTCATAAATAAACAAACATTAAAAAAATTTGAAATAGACTGGATATTGTTTGTACTTCTGGGATTGGATACATAATCTAATACAGTATTTTTTTCTAAGATTTGTCTCCAGCTGCTTAAATGATAAAGCAATTGGATTAATGGTGGGCAATAAATCAAAGACAAGAGATTATTTCAAGTTATATATTGTTTTGCAATCTGTGTTTTAAATAGATGAATGTATAGATGATTATCCATTCAGTGCTGAGCAATTAACACTAAGATGTTCTACAACGTTAGCTGTTAACGTTTGACTCTAATGCTGTTTATAGACATACAATAAACAGACTATTGTACAGATAGTAAGACGTGGCTTGACCAGCCTTGTATTTAAATTTTTAGGTATTTGTGTCTAAGCTCAGATGGGTTTTGTTTTTTTGTATTTCCTCTAGGGTCCAATTTTGTGCAGTCATCACGTAATTATTTTATCTAATGTTTATGAAAGCATCCAGAGGGTAGGGGAAATACAGAAGAGAGGATGAAGACTGTAGTGAGCAGAAGAAAAAGAAAAGAAAATATTGAAAAAGAGAAAGAAAAGTGATATTGTGTGTGTGTGTGTGTGTGTGTGTGTGTGTGTGTATGTGTGTATGTGTGTACATACATAGACACATAGTATTTGCTTTTTACCAGGTACTGGGGTAATGCTATTGTATGTATAATGTCATTTAATCTTCTCAACCACCCTATGTATCAGGTACTATTATGATAACCATCCTAAAATGAGAAAATCAAAATTTAGTGTTTTATGAGATTTGCCCATGTTCCAACAAGCAGTCTGAACAGAAAAGGGGATCAATCCATGATGCCTGTCTCAATGTACCCTGGTAACACGTAAACTATTTTCTCAGGCCTCTCCTTATTACCTAAGGTCCAAAGGTGGCAGAGGGTAGTACTGTGAGAGACACAAGGCAATGATTTTTCCCCCCACAGCTCTTTAGTTCATACTACTGCCTGAGAACCTTGATCACTGTTTGAGGTTTTATTGGGAATTTTTTTTCCCCTAAGAGAATTTGGAAATTAAAAACAAAAATTCAAGACATTTCTTATTTGAAATGGGCCAAAGCCTCTAAATTCAGTTTCTGCATGACTGAAGGATGCATTTAACTAGTCTGTGAATAATTTGTATTCATAACATGGGTGGATCAGGTCACCAATTTGGCATACAGTACAGTCCTTTGGGGAACTTGATGCTCCTTCAAAGTGTCTGCATATCTAGAAGGGATTCTTAGATTTTCCATGGGAGATAACTCAGTTTTTATTCACTCTAGGCCACATGTAAATCATGCATTTAATTTTCCCAGTTATTTTTAGAATGGAGTGGAATGGTCTGAAAGCCTATGTTGTGACTTCTTGAAATACATTTTCCTAGACCGATTTAGCAACAACCCAAGTATGTCAAAAGAATCAAGACTCTACCATTAAGTGTCACCATGAGTAATTATAAAATTGCTGACCAAGTAAACAATGCAAGCCTTACTCTGCTTTATTAGAAATATCATGGCCAGAGTCAGGAAGGTGCAGACCTGCTGTGGCAGACCAAATTTTGGGCCACAATTCATCTCTCTTTGTGTCTGCATCTTTGTCACATGACTTTGCAAATCCTAATTCAAGATGTACTTCTCCGCCTCTTGATTTTTGAGCTTGTCTGTGTAATTTGTTTTGGTAATGGGATGTTAGCACACATGACTTAAGCAGAAGATTGAAATGTGCTTGTGTAGTTGGGCTTGTTATTTTACGCTCTGGCCACCATGAGAACAAATGGCCTCGGGAAACTCACTGGTCTCAGCGGAATGCGATATTTGTAGAACAGACTAAACCCAGCATGCAGCTGGGAACCAAGCTGAGTTAGTATCAGCAAACATAACCCCAGATGACTTGCAGACATATGAATAAGAATAAATGCTTTTTATTTTAAGCCACTGAGTTTTGGGGTGATCTAGGCCACAGCTTTCCTATGGCAATAGCTGACCATTATGGAAGCTGGTACCAGGAAACGAGGTGCTGTTGCAACAACAACCTAACGTATGATTTTGATCAGGGCTGTAGACTGCAAGGAAGCTTCTGTGAATGGCTAGAAAAATAGTAAGGGAACTACTTAAGTAAGGACACTAGAAAAACTGTGACCTATGGTCTATAGTATTGAAACACTTACTAAAATTATTGCTTACAACTGAAAGAAAGATAGTGTAACTGATAAACATATTGAGGTACTAAAATAAAATGGAGAAAGAAACAGCCAGTTTTCAAGCAATATTTAGAAGTAATGGAGAGAGTACAGAATTACAAGATTGTTAAATGAAATTATTTTTCACCAAATTAAAAATGTAGCCGTTAAGATATAGCCTCAAGGAAAAGGCCTAATTCAGAGGTTACCATTAAAAATCACCTCAGGATAAAAATCCAGTGGAAGGTTTTTTCATCAAACATTTTGTTTAAACTTCTAAAATAATTAACATGCCCAGTAGGTCATGTCTCTAAAATAACTAACTTGCCATTCAGCAGGAGAAAAGTGAAGCTAGAATGAATAAAGTAGTATTTTTACTGAAATGTGATACGTCCAAAATACACATAATTGAGTCGAGAGAGAGAGGCTTGTGGGAGGAATTATGCACCTAGAGTTTAGCAGTGGACCTGAAAAGTGTTTAGAAAACCCATAAACTTGTAAAATATAGTTATGTTAGCAAAAAGCACCATCACCCTAGCCTAGAAGAGATTGAGAGTTTTAGGTGTTAAATACTTCTTGGTCATCTAATTTCTACAGGTAGTTAACAGGTTGCCAAAAAAGGACATATTTTCCCATCCTTTCATTACAATTGGCCAAGGAGGATGATAAAAAAGAAATGAACTCCCAGAAGGCATAGTAGAAAATAGTGGTCTTTGGACCTACTCCCAGAACTTAGGTCAAGGAATATTTTCTACTCCAGGTAATGCCAAATGGGATTTCAGAATGTCTGTGGACCAGTGACTGCTAAATACCTCTCATCATTCCCCTTTTACGTGGGAGAAATTGTTGCAGTCATCATGTCTCCTTTCTACCATTACCTGACAGATAATTTGACTTTTTAGTTGATGGGTCTTTAAATCAAGAGACGCCAGATCTAGATTTCATCCAGATCATGAGATCCTGAACTCTGTGCCTGATGTCATGATTCAGTGTGGTGAGGAAAGGAGAAAGAATCAGATGCTGGCAGGAAGACATGATCTAAACATATAGCTAAAAATGAAATCAGAGCCTAGTGGTTAAGAGTATATTGAGAAGCTAAACCAGAATTTTAAATACTTACTAAATCATGTTTATATTTCATGTTTAAAATGGTAGTAATAATATGTACCTAATCTTATTGTAATGAGTATGCATTGTACTAAATGCAATACAGACTTGGCACACTGTAGTGACTCAGTACATTGTGGTCTATGTTGTTCTCAACTACATTACCAGTTTTATTATACCTATTTTTGACATATTAAAAACTGCATTTTCATTGATGCAATAAATAGTTATGATGGCATGCAAAAACTTTGAAAAATGATGAAATATTCTACCTATAATTCTGTTCTTATATATAATTCCACCATTAACACAGAAATTTAGGCTGTCGGAATGTCCATTATTAATGACATAATGACCTACTTATACAGCTATGCTGGTGATATCTGCTAATTTCAACTATAAATTCTGGTTATTAAATTTTTGTATTACTAGTTATAAGAAGAGCATATTAATTGCTAAAAAAAGAACACATTATTAATTGCTAAGGAGTATTTAATAAAATTATTTTAGGTCAGATATTCCTGGCAAATATCAATTTGTTAAGAGTTTTCATTTGCTATGTAGATACAGCAGTTTTGCAATATTCATTTTGGTTTTCTATTTTTAATTTTTGGAAATATCCATTCAACCATTCTTTTGTACAACAAAATGCTGTAACAGCACTTGTAATGTCCTATTAATCACTCTATTGTAATTATTACCACAGTCCCATTGAGCCAACATCATACCATTTCTTTCAGAAACATATCACAAGTTTTAAAAGGGGACTATTCAGTACTTTTGCTTACACGCAAGCAGCCACACCACACTCAAGTTTGCAGGGAGGAGCAAGTCTGTATCATAAATCTTTTTTTTTTAATGTTTATTTTTGAGAGAGAGAGAGAGACAGAGCGCAAGCAGGGAAGGGGCAGAGAGAGAGAGGGAGACACAGAATCCGAAGGAAGCTGCAGGCTCCTAGCTGTCAGCACAGAGCCCCAAGCGGGGCTCAAACCCACAAACCATGAGATCATGACCTGAGCTGAAGTTGGATACTTAACCAACTGAGCCACCCAGGCACCCCTCATAAATCTCAATTGTACATAATAAGGAGCTATATTATTAATATTCACAGGTAAATGAATAAAACTTGGTTGCATCTGTTACTAAAAGAAAGAAAAATGAATTATAGTGGGTTAATATCATTTCCATTATGACAAATACAAGACCTTGCACTGGACTGCCTCTCTTCAAAATCCATATTCAGAGTTTTGGAAATGATATGGCTTGGGAATCCCTACTGTGTCAAGTATTTCTGTCTACACCATAAATTTCTATTAATAATGATTGGGTGGATAACTGGGCTGGTTCCAAAATGCATCTTGCAGCTTCATAAATACAAAGATTTTCACTGGATGGTAAAGGCTAATATTCCATAAATGTTTATTTGGATGTACAAGGTACAGGAATGAACAAGGGCAAGTCCTTTGGGGAGAGTGGCCATATGTTTTAGCTGTTATACTCAGAAGATCTCTTCTATAACCCTTTTTGCTAGAACAAGAAATCTTTTTCTCTGGAATAACTAGTTGACCACTTCTATTTCTCAGCCTGAGGTAACTATGAAAATTATTTCCCATCTTGAGTTCCTCCTATTTAATGCTGAAAAGTGGAGTCTCTTCTGAGACTTGTGTATGTAAACAATAGTAGTTTAGCACTTAACTTCATCACTAATTATGTCCTATATATAATTGACAGGACAAGTCACAGACATATACACTTTTAAAATATATTCCGTACAGTTTATAGTGCATCTACACTTTTGGCATTTTCTCCTGTTGCTCATATAAGGCCACAGGCATTTATTTGTATCTTTACTTATTGAAAGTAATGTTGTTCATATTTTGATATGTTATTGCACTTAACAGTTACTTTCCTTTCTCTTTCCTTAGGCCTATTACCACCCAATGAAGTATTTCTACTATCATTAGTACAATTGTAGCATATAGAACATACAAATCATTTCACTTTCCTTTTCAAATTTGCTTGTGACAAAGTTTGACTCGGGTGAGAAATGACATGAAAAATCCTTAGCTCAACAACTGTCAACTCTTAAGCAATTAGTCAACCAGTAAATTCTATAATGCATCCAGTTTTGTGTTAGTGGAAAAGGGAGCTACTTTAGAGATGTAACTTCACAAAAAGTTCCTGGTGTCAATGCTGTGTTTATTTAAGGGAACCTGTTGGTCCAGTTGACCCCCAGTGACAACCAAGGAGGCAGCCAGCATGAGGTTTTGGTAACAGATGGATTAACTAATAAGGTCTAACTAGTCAGAGGAAGTGTGGGATTTAAAGGTATTTAATAAGATTAGACTTTCAAACATTATATCGTGCATTAATTCAAATATGCAAATTAGCACAGCCCAGAGGCCCAGGCATGGAAAAAAAAAAAATGAGGGAAGATAGGAATAAAATTAAATTTTAGGAAAGTATTAAAATAAAAATACACTCACAACCTGAGATTTAGAACTGAAATTATTAGAGTTCTTCAGTCTATTAAAACTCACTGCTATTAGTATATGGAGCCACCAAGGCTGGAAGATTGACAAATTTGCAAGCAGGTATATATCTAAAATTAGGTATTATCATTTTTTTAGGCATTAAATTTGAATCTTCTTTACAGGCTCTCAGGTGATTGCTGCCAACACTGGAGCATCTTTAATCTTAAAGGATTCAAGATAGTACAGCTTTCTATGACTTGATCTATACCTGGTTTGGTATTTTGGACACCTGATGTTATTACCTACATGTTTCTGCTGTTTGCAGTAGTCCATTGACAATTCAGATACAGGCCAGTATAGGAACTGTGGAAAGAAAAGGTAAACTTTTGCTCTGAGAACTTAGCACCACTGTAATCAATTTTGAAAACAGAAACTAAAAATCATTAGAAGTACTTCCTGCCAGGTACTCCAAAATGTAATATGTGGTGTACTTATGAGACAACATGCATTTTTGTACTGTAGTTACTAAATTAAAACTAAAATGAAGTTAAAATAGAGTCTATTTGCACCATGTTGTAAATGAAAGTTACTATAATTCAACATCAGATATGAATCAGTTAATTCTATCTCAGCCAAAGCTCTGATATTTCAGAGAACAGCAGATGTTACCCTTTCTACTATCCCATTAATATACCTCATCAGTTTTTCCACTCTTTTCCCTAGGGTAGAGGATAAAGGCATTTTTCCTTTCTGTTCCTTAAGCAAACCTACTTGCTCCCTGAAGCACAAGATTTAATTATCCTTATTGCATTATATTTGCTTGAATAGCTACAGAAGTTATTAATGGGCATAACATTTTCTGATCTTTTTCATGAAATTCAGCTATGATATTTATGCTGATTTAATTACCTCTAGCACATTAATTAGTCTAGCAGTAAGAATTAAGGACTTAGGATTTATAACAAAATTTAATTTATTTGTATTGATTATTATGATATGTGACAGTTTGGATAATGAAGAGTGTTTAGACATAGAATTCATGTATGTGTATATAAGTCTGGAAAGAAGGAAATGGTGACCTACTATATTAACTAGCTGTTTATGGGAATATCAATCAAGAATGAACCCTAGCACCATACTGGGTACTAGATCAACCACTAAATGGCTGAGTGACCCGAGGAAAATATTTTAACCTGTCTGTGTCTCAGTTCCATCATCTGTAAGGAGGAAATAACGATAAGCCCTATGTTATAGAGTTCTTTTTAGGATTAATTAACTTAATGTCTATAAAGCACCAAAAGCAATATCTGGAAGATCCATATGCTTGACATAAATATCAGTTATTATCGTTATTATTGAAAATAAGGAGAAGAGACAGATTTGGAAAAACAGTGATTGTGTTCAGTCAGTTGACTGCTAGATAGAAATCTAAAGAATAGTTTAGATACACAGGGCTATGATGATTATGGATCTGTTGTTGTGGGTATATAAGGATTATTGGAGATAATAGTTTTGGGTAACATCAAATTGTAGTTAGTTTTTGAAGCCAAAAAATAAAGGGGGAATTTGAAAGAAACATGAAAAATTAAGGAGAGAGTTAGGACAAACATTGGGCATTGAAAGAATTTTGTCAGTCAGGAAAGGAGTGATGATTATGAAGGATATGGGATGGAGATAAGGAGAGGATTGGTAGGAAAAGCAAGAAAAATTACAATATAGAAGGCATGAAAAAGTGACTTACAGTATTAAATGCAATAAAATAATGACATTAAAAAGAAGCTTGTGTCAGGTGCCTGGGTGGCTCAGTCAGTTAAGCATCCAACTTCTGCCTAGGTCATGATCTCATGGTTCATGAGTTTGAGCCCTGCATCGGGCTCTGTGCTGACAGCTCAGAGCCTGGAGCCTGCTTCACATTCTGTGTCTCCCTCCCTTGCTGCCCCTCCCCAGCTCACATTCTCTGTCTCTGTAAAAAAATAAGTAAACTTAAAAACAATTTTAAAAAAAGCTGCTAGCTTTGAGTATGAAATTTATTAGTATTCCTTGAATGTAGTTTCAGAAGAATTTGGGGGGAAAAAGACTGCAATAAATTAGAGAGTAAAGGTGTGTTGAAGCAGAGAAAACATTTTAGAAAACTTTAAAAATTTAGGTGGTTAGGCTGGCTTCAAAACCTGATAAAAAGAATGAAAGGGGAACAGTAATCACAACCCAGAGATAACATGAAATTTTATCACCTGATTGTCTTAAAAACTTTAAGCTTTGAATTTAGTTTGATATGACTTGAGCCAATAGTGACCTCAGTTGCCTGGGAAAAGCAAAAGCTGAGCCTCCCTGGAGAAATCCATTTCCACACATACCTCAAATGATTCACAGACTTAACATTTTAGAAGATGTGAGCCTTATAGGATATCAGAAAACTCATAAGGAAACAAAGTGTCATGAGCAAGATTCAGCAGAAGCAAGGCAAAGAAGTTTCAAAAACACAGTAATGTGAGATACTGGACTTAGCAGACACAGTATTTAAAACAAGTACTTCTTTTTTGTTTGTAATGTTTATTTAATTTGGGAGAGGAGGTTGGGAGAGAGAGAGAGAGAGAGAGAGAGAGAGAGAGAGAGAGAATCCCAAGCAGGCTCCACACTGTAGAGCCCAATGCAGGGATCAATTAATCTCATGATCTGTGATATCATGACCTAAGTCAAAATCAAGAGTCAGTCACTTAACTGACCGAGCCTCCTAGGTGCTTCAAAATAATTACTTCTTAAAGAGATGAAAGGAGTAATTAAAATATGAGCAAAGATAAACATTATAAAATGATTAAACATTTTGAAACAAAATAAAATACAAATTCCAGATATGAAAAATCATTAATATTAGAAAACCCTTAGGAGTGATAGGGCCTTTAAGGAACTAATTAAACCTGAATGAGGCCATACAGAAGAACCCTAATCCAATAGGCCTGGTGTCAATTTGAGGAAAGTAGAGACACCAAGGATGCTTGTGCATAGACAAAAGACCATGAGAAGACATAGTGAGAAAGCAACAGTTTGTAAGCCAAGGAGAGAAGTCTCCTCAGAGACCAACTCTGATGGCGCCTTGATCTTGGAGTTCTAGCTCCCAGGACTGTGAGAAAATAAATTTCTGTTGTTTAAGCCTGCCATTGTGTGGTGTGTGTGTGTGTGTGTGGGGGGGGGGTATTCTGTTATGGCTGCCTCAGCAGTCTAATACAGTAGATTATTAATTTTAATGAACTAGAAGATATATTTGAAGACATTAATTGGAATATGGTTGGGAAAAAGATGAAACACATGAAGGAAATGTCAAGAAAGAAGGAGAATAGAGTAAAAAGTACAAGGATATTTAATTGGGGTACCAGAAAGTGAAAAGAAAGAGTCTGACAAGAGGAATGTGCAAATAAATAATCGCTAAAAACTGCAGAACTAATGAAAGTCTGTCAAAAACTTTGAAGGATTTGATGTTTTACACTACCTGCAAGCTAATAAGTTAGTTTGTCACAGTTTAAAAAAAATGTTTATTTAATTTTGAGAGGAGGAGAGGGGCAGAGAAAGAAGGGGACAGAGGATCTGTAGTGGGCTCTGTGCTGACAGCAGAGAACCTGATGTGGGGCTTGAACTCAAGAACTATGAGATCATGACCTGAGTGGAAGTCTGAGCCACCCAGGCACCCCAGTTTGCCACAGTTTTATAGAAATTGCAGAAGAAACAAGTTTCCTGGGTCAGAGAAAGGTAACTATTTTCCATGAGACAACAGAAATCTTGAGCACATGTTTGCTAAGTTCTTCTTAGCCAAATCTGACAACGTTGATGCAGAGGGAGATCCAGGAGCACAATATGTACAGTGAATTTTGTGACACCTGAGAACTCTGGGTTTAGGGAACATAGAATTTTAAAGGGTGATGTTAGCAAAACTGCCCAGTGTTTGCCTGGATGGACGCATTGTTTTTATTATCCTGGTCAGGAAATAAATTTGTCCTTATACCTGAAAGAAGACAATTTCTGTATTCCAAAGCTGTGCTCTACGAAGATATCCTTAAAAAGATAATCTAGAACAAAGCTTCCAGTACTGCTTCACAAAATGTACAGAAATGTAATAGAGAAGTATGGAGAATTGCCTTCTAATAAAATCATTGCTACCCAGAAAGTCTATTGAATTCCAAACCGGAAGAATTTTAAATAAATTCTCACCCAGACATATATCAAAATGAAACCACAGAATATCAAAGGCCAAGAGGAGTAACAGAAGTATCCTGAGAGTGAAGACTGTTCAACCTCCAAAGAATGGCAATAGCAAATAGCTGATTTCTCAGTGGTGTCAGTGGATAGCAAACAATAAAAACTAAATGATTTAAGAAAAATAATCGTCAACCTAGAACTAAATATCCAGTCCCATTTTTCAAACATAAGATTACCAACAATAGAATTGAGTTTGCCACCAGGAGAACCTCACTAAATAAAATTCCAAATGGTATTATGTAGGCAGAGTAAAAGTGATTCCAACTACAAGGTCTCAGATACATGAAGATAAGATGATCAAAGAGTATCGAATATAGTTATACATCTATACAAATATTGATTGTAAGAAGCAATATATATATTTTTCCTATGGGTTAATACAAGCTAGAACAACTCACTCAAATACACAAAAGTAACAACGAGGGAAATCCTGAAGGGGGTAATGGGAAGTAAAATACTCAAGAAAAGGGTACGTATGTAACTTAAAAGAAGTTTTTTTTAATGTTTATTTATTTATTTAGAGAGAGAGCGAGCATGAGCAGGGGAGGGGCAAAGAGAGAGAGGGAGACACAGAATTGCAAGCAGGCTCCAGGCTCTGAGCTGTCAGTGCAGAGCCCAATGCAGGGCTTGAACTCTTGAACTGTGAGATCATAACCTGAGCTGAAGTCGGTCACTTAACCAACTGAGCCAACAGGTGCCCCTGGTACATATGTAACTTTAAATGGTTTTAGAATTTAATGTTTAGAAGGCATATTAAAATCTCTATGAAAATTAAGAAATAGAGTACATGTTTTACAGAGCAGTAGAAGAAAATAAATGGACTGTCCATGCTACTGTGAACATTCTAATAAGATGTTTGATATAGTTAAACTGGTCTTTAAATTATTGGATGAACTCTGAGTAAAACAAATAGAACAGTTATTATTTCTCCAGAGAAAAAGCCTACAAGTGCCTTTGCAGAAAGTGCTTTGTCCAAGATTGCTAATGTAACAATAGTTGAAAGAAGATATTTTCTCTAGATTAGTTTTACTGATTATAAAGGATAACTTTGAAAACTGACCATCAAAATCATTGTTTTCTTATACTTTTATGTGTCAGTATATATCCGTCTCAAGCTTTGTTTCATATTGGGCAAGCCAATTGATCATTTCTGTGAATTATAAGTCAAATTATATAATTTTTCATATGTTTTCTGATCCATTAATTTACATATTTATTTTATTTTTTAGTGTTTATTTATTTTTGAGAGAGAGAGCATGAGCAGGAGAGGGACAGAGGGAGAGCGAAACACAGAATTGGAAGCAGGTTCCAGGCTCTGAGTTGTCAGCACAGAGCGCAACGTGGGGGCTCAAACTCACCAAGGAGATCATGACCAGAGGTGAGGTCAGACGCTCAACCGACTGATCTACTCAGGTGCCCCATACATATTTATTTAAAGCTGCCTAGTTCTTTTGAGTTAAGCATTTCAGTGTCTTGTAGACTCAACTTCAAATAATGCATTTTGGGTTTTTTTCCATATTATATAATTTTATATATATTTTGAAAAAACAAAACAAAACATGTTCTGTCAATGAAAATGTATCCAAAAAACTGTATAAATTAAATTTATCAGAAGGTACAGAAACAAAATGTTTTGTAATTTTAGCCATTTTGACGTGCTTTATCCTAATGATGGGTATATAAAGTCAATCTGCAATGAGAGCAGAAAAATAGAAAATATGTTCTCATATAGAAAATATTTATATGAATCTCATGGTTCTGATATCATACATCAATATACTTTTAAAAATACGATCAACATGGGGCGCCTGGGTGGCTCAGTCAGTTAAGCGGCTGACTTCGGGTCAGGTCATGATTTCGCGGTCCGTGAGTTTGAGCCCCGCGTCGGGCTCTGTGCTGACAGCTCAGAGCCTGGAGCCTGTTTCAGATTCTGTGTCTCCCTCTCTCTGACCCTCCTCCGTTCATGCTCTGTCTCTCTCTGTCTCAAAAATAAATAAACGTTAAAAATATGATCAACAGAAGTGGAGAATAAATCAAACATTCACAATTTCAGTTGCTATAAAAATATTTTTTAAATGAATATGTAGCAGTGACATCTAATTAATTCATTTCAAACATTGATAGCATTCCTTATGACAACCTGTAATTATATCCTTTACATGTTAGAAATTAGAGACAATGTATGCATTATAAATTAAAAATGTAAGAAGACTTTCTTTTTAAAATGGAAAAAATTATAAATGTAGAAAATGGCCTGGATTCAAGTGTAATAATAGGCTTATCTCTGTGTCTAATTTAATGTGTTCTTTTCAATACTTGGCATTACTGTAATGGTACTCTTCCTAGAGGCTGAACACCTTGACCTCATTTGGGTACAGTTGTAAAGATATAATAAGTTCACTTGAAAGATGGCTAATTATTGACAGAAAGTATTTGCCCTTTATTTTTCCATACACACAGGCATCAGAATATTACGTTAATTATGGAATAGGGATTGCTTCACAGGTTTGATTTATTGGGCAGCAAAAATCTATTCTTTCAAAAATCAGTGCAGATGCATGTATTGTATAATTTCATATGGCTGTATCTCTCTGACCCATCTCCTGGCTAATCATATGTTGAGTGGAAAGCAGGCTAAAGTGCTGATGGGGGATCAACTGGTATCTTCTAGTGACGGGAGAAAATGAGTAGGCATGCCAATATGTAATGATATGGCTAGAAGCAATTTTCTGCTATTGATAAGTTGAAACTGATGAACAAAGTGTATTCATTCCTTCTGTCCTGATTGGAGGCTCAATGCAATTAATAAAGGTTTCAGAAACAAAGAATGAAACTCTGTTCAGTTTCTCTATTTGAGAGTTGTTATAGTATTGTAAAGCTTTAAAGTGGTTTTAACATGATTGGATAAGAAAATCCTGTCTAGATAATCTCTGAGGGTTAATATTTAGAAAAGGTCTTTCATAGTTCTCTTTAGAGTCTAAGGGATTGTTTAAAGTTTTATTCAAGCAAATTTCAGGGCTAAGCATTTTGAAAAACATTAGCTGAAAGACACCTATTTCAAATACATAAAATAAAACCCATCAATAATTATCAATTATATTTTCTTTCCTTTATTAATAATATAAAGCTCCTGGAAAAATACTACGTTTCCTTCTTTATATCTGTAAGTTTATACAGTATACAGGAACTAATAAGACTTAAGATTTAAATTAAAGAAAAAGAAATAGTATGAGTCTTTGTGGTATAGTAAAACAAAAAGAACTTAGGAGTAAGGACAATTTAAAAAAACTGGTAACTGTCAGCATTGAGAAAAATCACACAATCCATTTGTGCATAAGCTTCTTTATAAAATGTACATACTAAAATGAACTCTTCTAGGATGAAAATAATTTTATCTTTGAGTCATTGAATTCAATAATTTATTCCCTTTGGCAGAGTTTTTCTGTAATTAAAAAAATGCTGAAGTTTAAAATTTATAAAATGTAAGTGAAGCTACATACTTGGTGTATGTATAAATAAAGGTTCAATTTCTTTTTTTCAGGCTTCAGGCTTCATTGTTTTTAATCAAGGTAGAGTGGAGGGAATTACAAAAATTTCCTATAGATCATCAAAGGTCAATTTTCAAGGTTCTCAATTTCTCATCATGATAGAAAATCAATACTGAGTCCACTCTGAGACTGTTTGCTTCGATTTTTATTTTGTAATTATTTAACAATGTGTATTAATAGATTTCAAACTTTTTATGAACTCATTATATAATATTAAAAAAATAAAGCATGTTCTGTAGGTATATCACTTTAAAGGCCTAAGAGAAAGTGACCAACCCAGAAGCAAAACAAGTACCACTTGAACCCTGACTATGATCTTGAAATGTAATTTAAAGAAAGAAAAAAAAAGGAACTTGTATTGCTTTGAGAAATAGTGGAGTTCAGATCTGGAACAAAATATGCACAAGATGATCCTATAGCAAATGTCATGCAGGAAATCTAGAAAACTATAAAACTATCATGATTTTGTGAAAATAATCAAGAGCCACAATGAAGAGACTCCCATTGCGCAAATATTGGACAGTTTGACAATAATGAAAATAACTGCCCTTTATTGAAAATAACAAATATTTAAAAATCCTGATGTATGTCAACTCTATGTCATAATGATATTTTGTAAAATACCAATTGTTCTATGTTGCTGAATACTAGTAAACCAATGCATTATTTTGAAAATTGGTAAATAAAGTGAAAAAAATAAGCCAGAAAAATAGATAAGGGGGATACTTTCTTTGTGGAAAATTTATAGGTAGTAATATAAGCAGAAGTGGCAGGATTAGAATATCAAAATTTTGCAATCTATAATTAATTTATTTTATCTAAGTATTAATAATCAATTATCACCTATAAAGGCCACTTCTCCATTCCCAAGTTGTACTGGAATTTGATCTAAATTGAATGTATATTTCATGGGAAAGCTAGAAGGTAGAGGAAAACAGTTATACTATGGGAATACAAAGCCAACTCCAGATGGTGAAAGATTCCACATGACGAATGACCTGGTTTCCTCAAAAAAATGAAAGTGAAGGAAACAAACAAACAAAAATGAAAGCAACATGAGGCATGTCAACCAATCACAAAATGTGGACCTTATTTGGTTTTGATTTAAACTGTCAAAAAGAAACATGACATTCATGAGACAGTTGGAAATTTGACTCCCTGATTAGGTATTTAGAGATAATAAGAATCAACTGTTTCTTATAATGATATTATGACTATGGTTTTAAAAACTTTATCATTGAGAGATACAGTGAAATATTTATGGATGAAATGGCGTGATGTCTGATATTTGCTTCATAATGATATGGAGTTGGGAAATGGATGAGTTCATAAGACCCATGAAATGATAATTATTAAAAGTGTATGATAAGTACATAGGAGTTAATTTCATTATGATGTCTACTTTAGGGTGTTAAATTTGTCTTTACTAAAAGTTGTAAGTATAAATTTTACTGCCATGATATATACCTTTTTTACTCACTGGCCCATTATGTAGGTCAAAGAGCAGCTCCTTACTTAGGTATACAGGTACTCCATCTGCTTTTTAATTGCACTTGGATCTTGGCAAATATCTTAATTCTGTCAAGGCTCATTTTATGAAAATTGTCTCCTAAATGCCTATGGGACAAATGAGTAAACCCCTCACCTCGGATTGCACCTATGGCCATACTATCCTGAGGATGTCCACTCTTCTAGGATTGTTTTAAATTGTTAGTTCAGATTAGCAGGAATACTTTGTATTCCCCTGGACCTCTAAAGTCATGAAAAGATATTATATTTTCCAATTGTAACCAATTTAAGTTTTATACTTAAATTTATTTCCTGTTTTGAATTTTTCTTTTTGATTATGTAGAGAATTTTATTTTAAGCTATATAGCTTAAAATAAAATTCTCTACATTATATATATATGTATATATATATATATTTATTTATTTGCACCATCCCTTCTCTTGACTCTTGCATTTTAAAATTAGTATAAAGAGAACTGAAAATATTAGAATCTTGGCCTATCATTGCCAAAGGGTAAGCTTGTTTATTATTTTAAGCTTTAACAGTTACTAAAATTCAGCCATATACTATGATTTTCACAGTAACATAACTCAAAGTTCATGAGATCTAGATCTCATACATTTCTCTAATATTTGAGATAACCATAATAAGTAAAAAAAAAAAAGCCAAGAACTGTATAATTGTGCATTAAAAACAAATATAAATATAGTCATTTTTTTATGTCTTTATATATGTACAGATTCTAGTATGGAGTTGATTTTTTTTTCTTCTTTCCTAGTTTCCTGAATTCCCACATCAGATCTTCTCTATTTTGGAAATGAGGTCATCACAGATTCTGATCAGTTCATAATATTCTTTAGTCTTCTGCTAAATGGTCTTCTCCAGAGAGTGGATGTGCATCTGCTCTTTCCTCAGGCTCACTGGGAAACCAAGGTATCCGCTTCCGCCTGGCCCCAGACCTGGGCGATTTCCTTGTTTGCCAGCTTGAGTTTCTCCCTGGATGTTCAGCGCTTGGTATCTCTGGCCTTCCTTTTCAATTTTTTACTAAGTAATCGTCAACATATTTCCAGGATTCTTCATATGGTGCAGTAGTGTTCAAGCACTGAAAGGGTTCTATTCAAAGCCCTCCCTCCAGACAAGCTTATAGACAAAACTCAACAGGTATCTGTACTTGGCCCGAACTCTGTTTTGTAGGTCATGGTGGCCCTCATTCTCAGAAAATAAAACACAACTACAAAACATATTCTTTTCTAGCCCGATCACAACCCACATCCCGGATGAGCCCTGGACAGAACCCGCCAGGCCCCACACCCCAAATTGTCACCTGCTCTACTTGGCCAAGAGCTGAGCCCCTCCCCATACACCCTCCTCTATGGGCACAGCTGCAATCCTCTCACATCCTTGAAACCCCTTAAAAGGTCCATCCTAACAGAGACTAGGGCTGACATCTGTCTTGATGTCTGGCCCCTCCCCTCGAGAGTGAATAAACTCTGTCCTACTTGTTGCTCTACTCTGTGCAATTCTTAGTGGCCCGTGTCACCAGCCACCCTAACAAGCACCTTCTTTTGTTTCTCAAACTTTTTGAAGAGGTCAAAGAAAGATTTTTACCTGGAGGTCAGGTCTGCCCTAAATTGGCCTGTTTCTTTCAGAACCTTCTGGATTTTGTCTCTGGCAAGTTCCTTGTGTTTCCGAGCCTCCTCCATCATCTGGTACAGAATCGCCTCAAACCTGTCCATGATCTAACAGTATCTCCACATGAGCCCCTCCCTGAGCTCCTGTGGAGCTCCTCACACTTGCTCTTCAGCAGCAGGTTCTCGTTTTGCGCGGCTCCCGCTGCAGCATCCGGGTCCTTCTGCCTGCGCCGCAGCACGTTCACCATGGGCCCCGCGGGCAGCAGCTGCCACCACGGAGCACAGACAGACCGACCACCCAGCACAGGAACACTTGCAGGTCCTAGGGAGCCAGGCTCCAGCAACCTCGCCTCAGGCACACTTCCTGAGGGAGGCGCCTGCGTCCTGCGCACGGCTTGTGTCAGGCCCAATGATGGCGCGGGTCTCCAAAGACTTTCCTTCCGGAGTGGGTGGAACTTGAGGAACAAGGACAGTATCCTCAAGGCCGACTCCTTAAACGAAGTCCCACACTGCCCCAGACTGTGCATCTCAGCTGGGTCTCGTCGTTCAGGGCCGAGGCAGGCTCTGACCCCCGCTGACGCGACGGGGCGCCTGCTCAGTGGCTGGTGGGCACCCAGGCGGCCGGAGGACTTCCCTCCCTGGTGTGGGCCGCACCAACTGGAGAGTCTTCCGCTGAGGCTGAAAGTGCTTGTCGGCTGGGAGGTGAGTTCCCCGCGTTGCAGGCCCAGCTTGCCGCTGGTGGCCACGCGCCAGGCAGCCCGCTCTGGGGGTTACTTGGGGCCCGTCTTGGCGCCGGTTCCAAATGGGTTTAGGCTTGGGTCAGCCAGCGTGTCCCAGTCCAAGTTGTAAGGCCGCTGGGGAGAGGGCCCCCGATTCTTACCCATCTCCTTGGGAACCTTTTCCTGCCTTGCCTCCAGGCGCCTCAAAGGAGGGGTGAGGCTGGGTCTCTTCCGGTTTTCTGAGCGCAGGTGGCCTTTTGCTAACCGCGTCTTCAGAGAAGTAAAAATCTATCCCTTGGGCCCCCTCCCCAAAGAGTCAGCCATTTGGCCATTGGCTTCTTCTTTCCGAGGATTAGGAATGTGGCCCCTCCAGCCTTCAGAGGCCGGCAGGGTGGGTGTTCTCAGGACCAGAAGCATCCTCAGGGCAGGCAGGGGCCTGGCCAGGCAGGTCTGCCAGGTCCCTTTTCCGCCTGTTCCTCTAGGGCGAGTACCAGGCTGAGAAGCAGAGACAGTGTGCGAGCTTTCTCCTGGGCTCTGTAAGGGCCCTCTCTTCTGTCTTGGGATGCTAGAAGGACACCCTTCTAGCAGGGTGTCCTAGGAATTCAGAGGTGAATATAATGCTTTTCTCTGAGGAATAAGAACTAACATTTTCCTCCAAGGCTGGGGTGCCAGACATTGGTTCTGGAGATGCCACTTGGTTGTCACGACTTCCTGGGGTCTGGGAGAGCTCGAAGGATCTAGGATTTTTCTAAATCCCTATATATTTTCCTCTAAGCCCTGCTTTAGCTGAATTTGCACATTTTAGTAAGTTGTATTTTAATTTTTATTCAGTTAAAATAATTTTAAAGTCTCCTGGGCTGCCTTTTTAGAAGTGTGCTCTTTAATTTCCTTATTGGGGATTTTTACCTTTCTGCTATTAATTTGTAAATTAATTTCATTGTAGACTGAAAATGTACTTTGTATAAATTCTATTCTTTAAAATAAGGTATGTTTTATGGCCTGAAATGTGGTCTGTATCAGTGTGAGCTTGAGAAAAATATGGATTCTGCTTTCGAGAGGAGTATTTTGTATGTGTCAGTTATATCAAATTTATTGTTGTTTAGGTCATGCAAATCCATACTGATCTAACAACTACTGACAGAGGGATGTTGAGGTCTCTATATCAGAGATAATAAATTTATAAATTTATAAATAAAATAAATTTATTTCTCTTCTCACTTCTATCAGTTTTTCCCTCCTGTATTTTGATGCGCTATTGTTAGGTGCATACACATTTAGGATCTTTATGTCTTTTGGAGAATTGACACTTTTATCGTAATACGATGTCCTTCTTTCAGCTTGATAATCTCCCTTCTTCTGAATCTGCTTTTTGTGAAATTAATACAGCTACTTCACTTTTCTTTGGATTGGTGTTAGCACATCTTTATCCTTTTACTTTTCATTTATATGTGATCTTTATATATAAAGTGTCTTTCTTGTAGATAGCATATCTTTGGGTCTTCTTTTACTGTTTTTCTTTTCTTTTTAACCTACTTTGACAATGTGTGTTTTTCAATTGATGTTTTCAGACTATTCATATTTAAGATGATTGTTACAGGTGGATTATTATGTACTGTCATTGTAATCATTTTCTTTTTATTGCATTTGCTCTCTGATTCCTCCCTTCCTCCCTTTTTCTGCCTTCTCTGGTTTTTTAATTTTTTTAAATTGTTTTTTAATGTTTATTTTATTTATTTATTATTTATTTATTTATTTAGTTAGTTTTGCAAACACACCAGGGAGGGAAGTCCTCCCGCCGCCTGGGTGCCCACCAGCCACTGAGCAGGCGCCCCGTCACGTCAGCGGGGGTCAGAGCCTGCCTCGGCCGGGAACGACGAGACCCAGCTGAGGTGCACCGTCAGTTTTCACTCTGTATATATGGGTCTGTTTCTGCTTTTTTTTTTTTTTAAGTTTATTTATTTTGAGAGAGAGGGGGAGAGAGAGTGAGAAGCAGAGGAGGGGCAGAGAGGAGAGAGGGAATCCCAAGCAGGCTTTGCACTGTCACCACAGAACTCACTGCGGGGCTGGATCTGTGAGATCATGACCTGAGCTGAGATCAAGAGCCAGACTCTTAACGGACTGAGCCACCCAGGCACCCCTGTTTCTGCTTTTTGTTTATTTGTTTATTCATTTGTTTTTTAGATTCCACATATAAGTGAAATCACGTGGTATTTGTTTTCTGTCTGACTTACTTCACTTAGTATAGTACCCTCTAGGTCTATCCTTGTTGTCACAAATGGCCAGATCTTATTCTTTGTTATGGCTAAGTAATAGTCTAGTGTGTATACGTGTGTGTGTGTGTGTGTGTGTGTATGTGTGTGTGTACATATCACATCTTTGTCCATTCATCTACTGATGGACACTTGGGGAAGGAGCATTCTATAATCTAATTAAGTATTTTCAATGGACCTGTGTCTCAGCCCGTTCCAACTGTTTCCCTGATTTTAGGGAAATATTCCCTGATTGTAATGTTCCCAATTTATTTCCTTGATATCTTGAAACTTGCTAATTATTTTTCTCCTCAAGTGAGATAGTAAGTCTAGAGAGGACTGTAAGTAGGGAGGAATTCCTTTCCCCAGTTTGGGTAAGCATTCAAAATTGTGCTCTGACAGAGTACTATCTCATGGAGAATAGGCCTTTGTTATGGAGAATGTTCTGGACATGTTTTACAATGTTACTTTTCCTCGGCCTCCTACCATGGTTATAAGTGTATCTTTTTTTTTTTTTAATGTTTATTTATTTTTGAGGCGGGGGGTGGGGGGGGGTGGGGGGGTGGGTAGGAAGAGCAGAGGAGAGGCAGAGGAAGACAGGGACAGAAGATCCAAAGCAGGCTCCATGCTGACAGCAGAGATCCTGATGGGAGGCTCTAACTCACAAACCATGAGATCATGACCTGAGCCGAAGTCAGACGCTTAACTGACTGAGCCACTCAGGTGCCCCTATAGGTGGATCTTTCTTAGATCCTGATTCTAAGACTGTGATGGGTTTCCTGGAAGGGAAGTTGATGAAAATATGGGTCCCATAATCCTAGGGCCACCAAGAATTTTTTACTTTCATATTAGTCCACACTCAGCATGCAGCAGTTCATCAAAATTACCATTTCAGTGTTCCTACCAGCTTATGGCTCTAGCAGCTGCTGCTATAGATAAGCGGATCCTAGCTGTGATTCTCTGGATTCACCTTTGTCTCCAGATTTAAGAGCAGTGATTTGCCTTGAGACCTCAGTTCTCTAATAAATCTAAGAAACATCACTGATTTTCACTGTGTCCAGGGTTTTCCTTATTGGAAGGATGAGAGTAACCACTTCTAAGCTCTTTATATTTTGGAGTCTAAAGTGGAAATCACACTATACCTCTCTTTCTAAATTTTTAAAATTGATTTTAAGTAGTTTTAATGTCTAAGCTTTGCCATCTCAGGTAATTTTAGTTCAGAAGACCTGAACAGTGCCAATATGCTGTAGTAATAAAATTTGCATTAAATATTTTGAGGCATGCTTCTGCTAACATTTGAATGGAGTCTTAAATAGAAATTCATGCCAAAATGTTCAAGGATATCTATTGAATGTTTTTAAATCTTCCATGATTATAGTAAATATACATACAAAACCGTTTCCAGCTTAGTGCATTAAACACATTGTTGGTATGTGCTATAGCAATTAGCAGTGATTCATTTGAATGTAGGTTTATCAAATACTTGAAGACTTCTCTATCACTGACTTTGCTACTGAAGTGTTATTACCCCTTTTCCAAAAAGGGCTCAGTGAATGATTTGATTTGAAATGCTGCAGAGGCAGCAGAGGTGTTTGAAGTTTGCTGGTTCCACTGCTTTGGATAGGACTTACATATGCCCCATCAGTACTCTAGTTACTGACTGCAGGGAAACACAGCCTATTGTCTTTTAATTTTAAAGGTTTTGCTTACATTAAAAATATAAATTTCACATTAAATGAGAAAATAAATCATTGTGACACTATCACTGAATCTGCAGCAAATTCTATTCATTCTGCCACTATGCAAGTTAGAGACCCACTAGGATGAATTCGAGGTGCTGATTCTATAGGTTTCAAAAGTAAATGGGAGCCAAAAATAGAATCAATCACAAACCAGTAGAGAATTATAACATTATCCCATGATGTTGATTTTTTTTTTATATATTTTAACAAGTAGATTTTAAACTATATTAATGATTTGAAAGACTATCCATACAGGTACTATAAATAATCTAATGTACATACATACACATATAAAAATATCGTAAAGTGTGTGGAATAATTGTATTATCAAGTGATATTTTCTTTTATATATTATCTTGTCTACATTTCAGTTTCATTTCCCTATCACTTTAATTTAGAGATATGGTAAATCAAAAATAATTTTTAAAATGACCTTCCTTTAAAATTCTGTTTCCTATTGACAGTATATTACGCTCTGTGTCTGACATGTTTCCAAAATGTCTAGGTGTTTTTAGCCATTTATAATGACTGATTTCTAATTTGTTCTAAATTAAATTTCCAATTTGTTTGTAAAGTTAAATCACATTCAAATACCTTAAGAAAAACTCCTAGTGGAAACTTGATTACTATTAAGTAATAGGCAACTATTAGATTAATTAAATATTAATCAAAGTGAAACCATTAGCCATTACATTGACAGAAATTTAGAATTTCTTGGCTTATCTCAGTTTTAGTAATGACACTGAAATTTATGGAGAGACACATGTGTTTTGATTTATGACATAGATTGTAGATGATATTTAAGCAAATATTGTTCACTACGATTAAAAAAAAAAACACCAAAGGGAAAAAGCACAGTAATTTTTATGTGCTGTAGTAACTAGAAAATTATGACTAAGTTGATGCATATATATGGCCACTTTCTACCTAAAAAATTCAAGATGCATGAGCCTCTTTACACGGAGACCAACACTTTATCATTTTCAGGCTTGGCAATGAGAGTCTCCCCAAAGAAACAGGAAGTGTCTTATTTGCCCAGTTCCAGAATTATATTTGACTGGTGCTATTTCTCAAAGTCACATCTTAATTTGTTTCCTGGGCTTCACTGGAAATTGCTTGATGCATCCTCGTGTTCATGTTCACAGTCTTAGAAGTGAATTTTTCTAGAATAAGAAGACTGGAGAGGACTTTAAAAAAGTGCTAAAAATGAAAATATATGACAAAGATAAAAATTATAGAGGAAAATAATCTTCAGCAAATTTGAACTCATGATGTGTAAGGACTTGGGGAAGCAGTAATGCAGCTGAGCCCTGACTTCAAAGTTTCACATGTAAGCAGAGATAAAGGAAAGTATTAGAGGCCCAGAGGACAGTGTGAATAATAGTAATAGCATGAGAATGTGGAAAATAGTCTCCATAATAGAGAATACCTCACGTTTGTTTCAGTGGAAGATACATGGTCACTAGAATTTAGAATTGAAACTTGGATGTGGCCAGTTTGCTGATGACATGGCTTCAGAATTTAAAACATTATTCTGGAAGCATTTCTGGTCTGGGAGTAGTAAGGAGGTAATTATGGTTCTCAAAACATTAGGAAAATATTTTCTGGTAATATAAATAAATAAATATATATATATATATATATATATATATATATATATATAGTTCAGATACTGAATTATTATTATTTGGTAACTCATTAACAATTCAGGTGATGGAAGAATTGAAGATAACTAGCTTCAAACTTAGATCACTCAGAGCTGTTACACCTTAACAAAATTTGGGGAAAACAAAGAGCATATTTTAAAGAAGAAATTTTTGTTTGTTTTGGATATCCTGATTATCAGGCGTTAGTATCTATCAGAGAATTCTTAGATTCATCATGATAACTTTCCTATATTATAGATGCTAAATTAAATCTAAGAGACAAAGGTCACACAATCTGAATTAGTAAACAGAATCCTGAGTTATTTAAACTCAAGGATTTTGTCTACAACAACAGTTCTATGATGCATACTTCTCTTTTTGTACATATAAGTATGGCAGGTAGTAGTGCTTTAAGGGCTAGAGAATGTGCTAAGAAGGGGGCAGACTGGCCACAGTGCACCCTCTCATTCTGCTACTCCTCAATTCTATTACCTACTCAACCACAGTCAGCTTCAAGTTAATTACATGTAAAAACGTAGATAATAACACCCATAAGCTTGTTGAAAGGATTATATGCAATAATGTCATAATAATTAAAGTAATATAAAAATAAGAGAAATTTATATAAAACTGGAGAATCAGTGGGTCCTATAAATAGCAAAGATTTTTTGCTAGGCTGAGTGCATATGACATTGAAGGCTGACATGGACCATTGACTCACAACTCACCTTCCTTATGTGAAAACGAAATAAGATCCTGTTACATGTATTTGGAGACAACAGAGATGAAAATATTGTGAAACTATAGGACGGTTTGGGAAATCTTTTGTTGGCCTTTTTGCAATTTACTCTATCAGCGGTTTTCAAAATGAAATGCTTTCTATTTGTGTGGCAGTCAAATACTTAAAAAGCTGTGGATAATCACACCATATGTTTAGGTATGTAGATCAAAGATACATGTGACAATAAAGATAGAAATTGTGACTTCCCCAAAATGTGAGTCTTTCTTGATACAACAGGGCTAATAAATCTTTCAGTAACTGCAGCAAAGAGGTTGAACATGGTCCTACTACATATGTGTCCTGGAAGGTTGGCCCTGGTACATAGAACTCTCTAGGAATAGGGGAGAGTCTACATAGAGAAAAGTTATCCACAGGTCTCAAACCCCAACAGAGATTAGAAGTCCAACCCAAATTCCAATCAACAGATGAATGGATAAAAAAGATGTGGTATATATACGGAGTGGGATGAAACTTGAGCACATTATGCTAAGCGAGGTAAGTCAGAGAAAGACCTGACTTTCGGTCAGAGCTGTATGTTATTATTTATATGTGGGATTTAAAAAAATTAGACCTATAAAATCAGAGTAAAATGGTGGGTCCAGGGGATTGGGATGGGGGTGGCAATAAGAATCATAGTGTTTTAAGAACATGAATTTGTAACAAGCAGTAAATTAGACAGAAATAGTTAATGCACAGTGTAATGAATATAGACAATACTATTATACTATAATTATGTAATGTGATAAATACAGCTACATTGGCAACACTATGACAATATATAAATAGGTCAAAGTAACACACTGTATACCTTAAACCTACAATGTTTCACATCAAACATATTTTAAAAAGAGGCATGATCCAGATTCAATATAAATCTTATCAAGCCATTATCTGGTTTTCCAGGTTTGAAAATTCTTGGAGAATGACTTTATAGTCTCTGACTGTAATAAAACTAAGAAAAAAAAATGATACATACTGGGCAGCCCATGGTTCAGCTATTTTCCTCTTTTCAAAAGGCTGGGCAATTTAACTGGTAACATAAACTGACATCACTCCCATGATGGCAAGGAGATATTTTATTTTAGGGATAAAAGAGGAAATAAACTCACCAGATTTAGTGTTTGTTTCTAGGGGTTACTCAGTATCTTCCTTGCCTTATTTTTTCCAAGGATGAGAAATATCTGTGCTTACAAAACATTAGTGATGATCTTTCCAGTCTTATATAGTAGTAAGTAATAAGCATAGTCTTTTGTGTCAGGTTAACCTGGGTGTGGATCTCTGTTCTGCCACTAACTAATAGGTGTTAGACTTTGAGTAAAGTATTTAAATTCACTAAGCCTCAATTTACCTGTAAAGTAGTAATAATAAAAATAATATAAAAATAAGCTGGTGCATTGCTCTATAGAATATATAAGATATTCATATAAGCTGTTCATATATAGCCTGGCACATAATAAACACAGAATATTAATTCGTATATTGAGATTATTGCCCATGAAAAATTGAATTTTATTCCCTGTGGGAAGAGATATCAAAGGGCTTAAAAATTCAGCACAGTTCTCAGTCTCTTTCCTTCTTGTGGTGTAGTCTTCCAGTTATTTCTGTGTGACAAATTATCTCAAAACTTAATAGCTTAAAACAACATTTGAAAAATTATCTCTTGCAGGTATGTTGATGGCACTCTGCTAGGTGGCTCTCTTTTGCAGTCTCTCAAATGGTTGTGGTCAGATCTTGGCTGTGGCTGAGTCTACTGAAGGCTTGACTGGGCTGGATGTCCTGATGACTCACTGACATGGCTGATAGTTGATTATGGCTGTTGTGGGGCAGACTCTCCATGTGGCTTAGACATGGCTTCTCCTAGTAGTTAGGATTTCTTAGAGAATGACAGTTGAGTTCCAAAAGAGAATGTCCCAAGAGTATTTCAAGGAAATAAGAAGTAGAAGCTTTCAAGTAGGTTGAGAGTCATGTATAGAACTGACACAGCCTTTTTTTTTTCAATCATATTCTATTGACACAGGCAGTTGTAAGTCCTGTTTTTATTCAAGGGTTTGGAGAGATGCATTCCACCTTCTTGGTGGGGTGAGAAGTTAACATTGCAAAAGAACATGTGGAATGGGAAATACTGTTGGAGCCATTTTTGGCAAATGCAGTAAGTTTCAGTGTGCTTTCTTACGAGAGCAATTTGCATCTGTCCTATACGCCAAATACACTCACCTCTTCCCTTACCTCACCAAAGTGTCATAGTTATGGCATCAAATCCATGAGTGCAGGATCTCACATCTAAACCTAGATCCATGTGCCAATTCCTTTGGAACTATTTCTCAAGTAGTTCCTCTTGGTCTCAAACTTACAAAAATATTATTTTTCCCTACAGACCCAACATGCAATGTTTATTTACATTAAGATGTCTACAATAGACACTCTTGTTAGAAAATGAGCCTGGATTTGGAGGAGGCTTATGAACATTCAATGACCCATAGCAATTCTGGGACCCTACACAGCACATATCTGTCCTGGAAGTCGTGCTCAGGGGAACTTGGTTTTGCCCTTTGAGTTATCCTTCATTCTCCATATGCCATGGCCCATGATTGCAGTTGAATATGAGATCCCAGAGACTCTCTTCATAATGAGCAATCTCTGTCCTTTTCGGTCCAAGCTGAAATAATTATCTCTGTGGATTTCTTATATATCAAAGTATAATCAATTACATTAGACCAAATCCACACCTACATTTTTTTCCAAGTCCAGCTCCTCTCTACCTTGACCTGATTATGAAGCTGCATGGGATAATATACTTCAGATGCTCAGAAACTTTTTGTCTAGTTCAAGGGTCTATGAGGCATTGCCTTGAATTTCTGAAGTCTCAACAGAGGCTAATACCCATACCCTTGATGTCAATTTTACAAGATGAGTTGTTTGTCAGCACCTACATCAATATTCTCTTATATAAAACATGGTAGGTATTATATGTATTACTAACAATATACCTGAGAAATGAAAAGATAATATGAAAAAAAATCATACTTATTTACTAAAATCATACTAATTGTACATTAGTATGATGAATCATGTATTGATAATGAAGAAGCAGCAATATGATTGCTTTATCCCAGTGTAAGCAATGCATTTGTTTCACAGTACCTTCACCTATACACTAATGAGTGAATCATTATAAAATTTTTATGGAATTCAGTATTACAATCATATTCATAAGATAATATTGGAAGCATATATTAAAAAACACCTGTGATAATAGGCTGATAGACAGTTTCTCTAATAATGAGAGGGAGGCATACTGTACAGTAATGTTAATTACTTGAAAGAAAAGCTAAAAATAGTAAGAAAACTAACACATTATTAATTTTATATTAAATACCACTTAGGATAGACTATCCACGTTCATACAAGTCTTGCACATGATGCGTACTTAGGCAATGATGATGATGGAGACACAAAAGTATCCCATACAGTTCTTACTCTAAAGTTACTAGATTTTCACATGATTATACACATACATAGCAGATAAATTTATTAACTGTATAGGATGATGGTTGTTTACAATTCATTAGATGGAGGTGGATCATCATAAAAGTCTTCATCTTCATTCTCTTCATGTTGAGTAGACTAAGGAAGAAGAGAAAGAGGAAGGGTTGGTTTGGTTGTCTTAGGGGTGGGAGAGGCAGAAGAGGTGGAGATGGTGGAAGGAGAGGCAGGCATATTCAGTGTAACTTTATGGAAGTGTAACAATTTCTGTCTGACTTCTTTTTCATTTCTCATGAAAGTGTTTCTGTATGGTATCAATCCTTCTTCCACCATTTGCTCTAATTTCTGTATTTGTATCATAGAAGTGTCCATATCATAAAAGAAGTCAAAAGAAGTCTTGAATAATCGGAACCCTTCTGCCAAGATAGTCTAATGTCAATCTGTTTTCTGCAACTGCTTCCATGTCTTCGTCCTCATCGTTTGTCACTGGTTTGGAAACACTCATCTCTATCAAGTTGTCTTCTGTTAATTCCTCTGGTGTGGTGTCTTTTTGCTCTTGAATTTCTCCAAGGTCTATATCTTAAAACCTTTGACCCTTCACCCCCCCACCTTTTTTTTTTTTTCCACATCCACAATATTTTTCATGATTTTCTTGATTGGCTTTGTTGTAAATCCTATGAAGTCATGTAAAAATGAATAATTTTCTTTAGCAGGAATTTATTGTTTCAGTCTTGATGGCTTTCAGGACCATAACAATGATGGCATCTTCAGTGATGCAGTCCTTACAGATTTTCCTTATATTCTCTTTATTAAGATTTTCTTCAATAGTGGTGATAATTATTTCCATATAGTACCATGTGTAATAAGCTTTAAGGGTCCTTATGACCCCCTGACTTAGAGGGTGAATTGAGACCTCGTTTTTGGGGGCAAGCAGACCATGTCAGCACCTTCATTATTGAACTCATGGGGTTCTAGGTGCATTGTCCAATATCAATAGAACTTTGAAAGGCAGTTCCTTACTAGTAAGGCACTTCCTGACTTTAGAGACAAAGCATCAATGGACCCAATCCAGAAAAAGTGTTCTCATTGTTCAGGCCTTCTTGTTGTACAACTGAAAGACTGTAGTTATCTTTTCCCTTCATGTCTTGGAGTTAACAGCTTTATAAATAAAGGTAGTTATAAACCCAACTGATCATAAATGCAAGTATATTTGCATTAAACAGTAGAGTTAGCTTTTTCCTTCCTGTTTTAAATCCTGCTGTTTGTCTCTTACTTACTAATAAATGTCCTTCGTGGCATTTTTTTTCCCCACAATAGGGCACTTTTGTCTACATAAAAACCTGTTCAGGCAGATATCATTTCTCCTCAATGATTTTCTTAATGGCATCTGGGGATTTGTCTAGTGCCTGTTGGGTTGGCAGAAACTGCTTCTTTTAAACTAAACCCCTTTCTAAAGTAATCAAACCACCCTTTGCTGGCATTAAATTCTCCAGCTTTAGATCCATCACCTTCCTTTTGCTTTAAGTTGTCATATAAGGACTTCATTTTTTTTTTCTTGAAACATATTACAGCATATAGGTGTGTCTTTCCTATAGCAAGCTGACACCCACATAAGAGCTGCATTTTTCAGTGTGAAATAAAAAGATATCTTGCAAAAAGTGCAAGTTTTTCACACCTGCTGGCATAACTGCAGTAATGGCTTCATAAATTTCCTTTTCTGTTTTTACAGTGGTCCTAATGCTATCTTGAAATGGTGGGCAATTGCAGCTGCAGACCTTAATCTATGATGCATGTCAAGAAATTCAACTTTTGCTTGTCATATCATGACTTTTTTCTCCTTCTTGGGCGCACTTCCAGCATCATTAGTGGCACTTTGTATGCATCCCACAATGTTATTTGAGATACACTGTACAGCACCAAATGAAATGAAAATACGTGGGAACTGTGAAGGATCACTTTTTACTTTGTCCAGTATTTTTACACAATACTGGAGAGACGATCTGGCTATGTGGAAGCAATGTCACACCGTATTTTAAGTGAATACTTGCAACACTTGAGCTCATTGAAATAGCAACAGGAGGTAGCTACGAAATTATTCCAGTAGTACAGTATGAAGTATAGTTAATTTTACACAGTTATGACTCATACTGTATCTTTATGATTTTTTTTATTTTTTTTTTTTCTTCAACGTTTTTTTTTTTTTTTTTTATTTATTTTTGGGACAGAGAGAGACAGAGCATGAACGGGGGAGGGGCAGAGAGAGAGGGAGACACAGAATCGGAAACAGGCTCCAGGCTCTGAGCCATCAGCTCAGAGCCCGACGCGGGGCTCGAACTCACGGACCGCGAGATCGTGACCTGGCTGAAGTCGGACGCTTAACCGACTGCGCCACCCAGGCGCCCCCTTATGATTTTTTTAAAATATAACTTATTGTCAAATTTGTTTCCATACAACACCCAGTGCTCGTCCCAACAAGTGCCCTCCTCCATGCCCATCACCCATTTTCCCCACTCCCCCACCCCCCCATTGACCCTCAGTTTGTTCTCAGTCCTTAAGAGTCTTTACAATTGTTTTTCTCTCCACTGCAAATGGTACCATGACTCTTAGTGTTTATTTGTATAAGTTTTGAGAAATTGTAACTTTTTGTAATAGATTTGTTTATTTTATGGTAGCAAATATAAAATATACTAATATCTGCATATATTTTATGCATTCATGACATGCCTAACTTTCTCTTAGTCTTTTTAATATTTCTAGGCTACCTGGCTCATCTGTGAGTTTTTTCAAATTGTCACAAATATCCAAAAATATTTCCAAAATATTTATTGAAAAAAATCTATCTATACATGGACCCATGCAGTTCAAACCCATGTGATTCAAGAGTTAATTGTATTTTACATTTTGTTGTAGTAGTCCTCCACTCCTAGGTATCAAATTCTGTTCTGGCTATATATTGGTGGGTAATAAACTACCACAAAACATGGTGCTTTCATTATTGTCTCTCACAACTCTTTGGTTTGACTTGACTCCACTAGGTGGTCTCCCTTGGGGTCTTGTACATAGTTGTAGTCAGATATTTGCTAGGGTTGAAGTCATCTGAAGCCTTGATTGGGCTGTTCATCCCAGATGATTTACTTCCATAGCTGGCAGTTGATGTTGTCTGAAAGCTAAGCTGGGCCTGTTGACTGAAGCATGACCTTTCCATATGACCCGCTTTTTGCAATATTGCAACTGGGTTCTGAGAGAGAGCATCCCAGAAATGTGCAAGAAGTGTCAGGAAGCAGGAGCTGCCAAGAGTGTTAAAGTCTATGCTTAGAACCCGTGTAGTGTCATTTCTGCCATATTCTATTAGTCAAAGCAGTGACAGGGCCTACCCAAAATTGAAGTGGTAGAGAAATAGACTTCACATTTTGTTTGGAGAGGTCACATTGGAGAACATCATAGACATTGAAAGATTATATTGCAGCTCTTTTTAGGAAATACAGTCTCCATGTATGGTAAACAGGCCAGGGTTTTTTGTTAAAGTGAGTTCTTCTCTTTATTCTGTCTTCTTTTCCCTCTTACCTTTCTCCTTTGTGTTCACCTCCTTTGTTGCCTCCTCTTTTTTTTTTAACGTTTATTTATTTTGAGAGAGAGAGAGAGAGAGAGAGAGAGCGAGAGCGAGCATGAGCAGAGAAGGAGCAGAGTGAGAGAGGGAGACACAGAATCTGAAGCAGATTCTAGGCTCTGAGCTGTCAGCACAGAGCCTGATGCCTTGCAATCATAACCTGAGCCAAAGTCAGAAGCCTATAGGACTGAGCCATCCAGGTGCCCCTCCCCCCCCCCCCTTTTTTTTTAAGAAAGAAGGAGTGCAAGTGGGGGAGAAGGGCAGTGGAAGAGAGAGAGAGAGAGAGAGAGAGAGACAGACAGACAGACAGACAGACATACTCTGGCTGGCTCCATGCTCAGCATGGAGCCTGGTGTGGGGCTCGATCCCATGACCCTGCAGTCATGATCTGAGCCAAAATCAAGAGTCGGACACTCAACTGATTGAACTACCCAGGTTCCCCTGCCTCCTCCTTTCCATCTTGTTTTCACATAGCAGCCTTGCCAAAAGTTGTTCTTACAGTTTAGGAATGGCTGGGTGGTAGATTCTAGACATTGGGGATAATAAACTGTTTCCTGCTCTGTCTCTGTAGATACGTTTTCATAAGTGCTGGCACATCTCATCTCAATGGAATTATAAATTTTGTTATTTGCATGGCTTAGGATGAAATAGGTCATTTTATTTGCTTTGACTTTGGGTACTAGTCTATTGCAAATGAGACAAAAGTTTTCCATATGTTGCATGTCAGTTCACCCATATCATTAGTGTACTGCATAGTATTTGGGGACCAAACACCAAGTTATAATTAATATATTATTTTGATTTTTTTTAAACTTCTTGGTGTGTATTCCTTTGTTTGAGCCCTCTTGGGAAGGCAGCCAGGACCAACTCAGAACCCAGGTTACTGTGTGTTTCCTGGTCAAAGGCCTTGCGACATGAATATCTTATGAATATAATTCACATAACTAATTAAAAACTTAGTATAAGGCACAAAGAAAAGGAGCTGATCTCTGTATTGGGAGAAAATCACGGTTCTTTGAAATAATGTTTCTGTGAGAAATAGGTGAACTTTGTAAATCTGCAATTCATATCTTTAATAAAACTCAAAAGGACTTTTGATGGAATTGAACAGGTTAAAAGCATAGTTATGAAATCAACTATAAGAAAAGGAGAGGAAAACATGATTGCCTATTTTTGCTTCAAAAACCACACTTGGAGGTAGTAAATATAAGATAGGGTAGTAGGAAAACTTTTTGTGAAATAGAGAACAAAGAAACTGAATGATAAAAGTAAAATATAAGACAAGAATAGATCTCAGATACCCAATGTATTCTCATTTAGTGAATCTTTTCACATATTTAGTGAGCATCTAATATTATTTTATATCAAGCACTGTCCTAATTGCTTGGAACATAGCACTTAGCATAACAGATACTGTCCTTTTTCTAAAAAAGACTAAAGTTAAGCAAATGAAACAAAATTAAATAATTATGGTAAAGCATGATGAATTATCTGATCAAGGGGTTGCTAAGAGAGTGTAGAATGGTTGTATGAAAGTACTCTAAATATGGTCAGAAGTCTTCTTAGAGGAAACGATATTTAAAATGAGATCTAAAATATAAGTAATAGGTAAAGAAGGCAGTTATCCAGAGAAAATATTATATATAACACCCGCTTGAGCTCATTTGGAGGAGAAAACATGGCACACTCAAAGAAATGAAAAATATTCTGTTGGTTGAACAGTTGGTCCATTTCTTTCAGCTGTGTGATCCATTAGGTTAAGCTGAGTTAGTCCAGATACTTGCAATCTAAGACTCAAGCCAAAACCTAAGAATCAGTAGCAAGGCCTAGTGTATCTAGGGACCTGCATTGTTTTAGTATGACTGTACAAGAGTTGAATGCATATAGACAGCAGAATACTCTTAGATTTCACAGGACTTGCTTGCCCACAGCATTCTAGTAGCTTATTGCTACATGCTATTTTTGGCCATAGGTTTCATGCTCTTGGATTTATAAATATTCTCTATTACTTTGATCAGAGTAAATTCAAAACAAATGCATTCCAAAATTAACTTTAAATTAATTTAAGTTTTTTTTTTTTTTTTTAAGTTTATTTATTTTTGAGACAGAGAGAGAGCATGAACGGGGGAGGGGCAGAGAGAGAGGGAGACACAGAATCAGAAGCAGGCTCCAGGCTCTGAGCCATCAGCCCAGAGCCCGAGGCGGGGCTCAAACTCACGGACCGCAAGATCCTGACCTGAGCTGAAGTCAGACGCTTAACCGACTGAGCCACCCTGGCGCCCCTAAATTAATTTAAGTTTTAAAAAAGTTTTTATTTATTTATTTTGAGAGAGAGAAAGAAAACTAGTGGGGAGGAGCAGAGAGAGGGAGAGAGAATCTAAAGCAGGCCTTGCACTGCCAGCCGAGAGCCTGATGTGGGGCTCAAACCCACGAAGCGGTGAGATCATGATCTGAGCTGAAACTGGGAGTTGGATGCCTAACCAACTGAGCCACCCAGGTGCCCCTAAATTAATTTTAAATTAATCTAATTTTTTTCTTTTAGATATCTTTACATCAAATGAATCATTTTGCTCTAAACCTTGGACATATATGTATTTTTTATTTCTTTTTTACTTTTCCAAGTACTGTAATAATAACAATAACAACTAATCTTTATTGAATTTGATCGTTTTAAGCATCTAATATGTGATAAATAAAGTAATCTTCACAGTAACCCTATAATGGAGGTTTTTTTGTTTTGTTTTGTTTTTTTGGTTTGTTTTTAGTTTTTGTTTTTACCTTTAGTGCTTTACAACTGAGAAAACTAAGACAGGGAACTTGAGTTACTACTTAAAGTCATCATAGCTAGAACATGCTGGGATAAGTTTCAAATACATTTAATTTGAATGTAGTTCTACATTCTTAGTCATACTAAAAAGCTTATCTAATTGTAGATACTATTTTTTACAGTATCATCATTGCTAGTTTAAGAAATGCAGGGAGAGAAGAAAAATAAATACAATAGAGGAAATTAGAGAAAAAAGAGGAAAACAGCAGAAAATTTCTCTGAGCTGAAGAAAGAAGTGCATCTACAGCTTTAAATGCCACTCTAAACTTCTTACAGTGAAATTTGGGTAGTTCATGAGAATATGAAAAAAATTATGTATCCTTTAAGCTTCTAGGCCAATAAAACCCAAATAATGTTTAAAAAGAAGTATATTGATAACAAATTTTTTTCTGTAACTTTTAAAATTTCATAAGTAAATTTACTGAGGCAATGCTTGCATATTTTAACATAAATTATAGTGATCTGGGAATTTTATACACAAAAAATACATTGATCTTGTGAGGCGTATGTGTCATAAAAAAGTTTACAAATTGTGCCACTAGCATAGTCCTAACAAAAATATCTTGGGGAAAATAATGCAAGGCAATAGGGTGGGAGTTAACTACATGAAGTTCATTGTCCTAATAGTGGTAGAAGTATTGTGAATGGGATTAATTAAAAGGCTGCCAGGATGGCTGGAGCCACAGGGATGGAAATGGTATTGCAAGGAATAAACCTGGAGAGGTGGGAATGATGGTAGATCAGACAGGGTCTTGACCACCGTTAAGTGGTCTTGTCTTTTGCTGAGATTAATGAGATGCCATTAGAAGATATTAAGCAAAATTAGATTTAAGTTTCAGAATAATCTCTTTGTTTTCAGTGTGGAGAATGGAAGGAAAGGTGCCAAATGAAGAAGCAGAGAGAAGTCAAGATGGTATTAATATAGATTGCTTGGACTACAGTGTTTATGGCAGAGATAGGTAAAGAGATTTGTGTATGTGTTGAATATGTTTAGTCACTGTATTGAACACAAAATTTAGGTACCTTCTCAAATTCCTTCCCAACCCGTACTCCCTCCAGGACTAGACTGCTGACACGAAAGTGAATTTGGTTTGAGATGTGCTGGTCCTTCTAAATGGCTGCTGACTTTAGCCAGGCAACCAACCAGCCAAGTACCTGAATTTCTCAGAGATGCCAGAACTTTCTTGGCATAATATTAAAGAGTGATTGGAAAATTCAAGAAGGTTCAGTGTTAGAATAGATTTATTATTTAATGGCTTGAGAATCCACTAGCCTCCCTTAGTGGATACTTCCTTACTAAAGCAGTAAAAGATGCACTAGTTCAGAACAGTAGAATTGTTAAAGTTTAGAAGTGGCTGTCTTCTTCCAGCCAAGGATTAATGGTGGAGAAGTAGCCATTGATCTGGGAAAATGCTAATCTAGGTAATATTATGAACAAATAATATTATTCATAAAATGATCTTAGAATGACAAATTCTGATAGGATTGCTATTGGCAGAGGCAGGGTGAACTGTTATTACTTGAAATTGTCTTCAGGGCCAGAGTAACAATCAGGATGATTAGATCTGTAGAGATTTGTGAAATAGCCAGTACAGCATGGCTTTCTTTTGGCAAGGTGGGAGCTACTACATGAAATTCATCGCCCTAGTAGTGGTAGAAGTATTGTAAATAGGAGTAATTAAAAGGCAGCCAGGATGGCTGGAGCCAAGAAAGGAGATTTTATTCAACTTATGTAATCAGAAATTCAGAGCTGGGGAACACAAGTCTTTTATCAGCTGCTACAATGGAGAATATCATCTTCATAACGGGTTTCAATATCTTTGCTAGTTTACAGATCCATTGTTTATTGATGGAAGGGGAGGTCAGATCTTCTTGAGTGACTTTATAATTCCATCAATCTATATACAGTAAATACTACTCTGAACTTTCTTCTAAGGTATCTGAGGGCCTTTACCAGGGTTAAGTCCATACTGGGAAACATGGGGAAAACTTTTGTTGTTGTTTATATGTCTGTGAGATATGGAATCTGACACTAAATCCAGATTACTAAAAATGCCATATGGAGACCAAATGATAAATGAAGTTTTGTCACAAGTTTCTTTTATAGTGGACTCAATAGGACTTCAGACCCACTTTATCACTATTTGCCTGTTTCTAATTTTTTTTTTTTAATGAGATAGCTCTACCTAGCATCTGGAAGAAATTTCACAGTGATAATTGATCATTGAAATGAGTCATAACAAGAATGGCCAGGTGGAAGACCTCAAAACTATAGTACTTCCCCTGCCAACAGATAGTGAGTCAGAAGCAGTACTGTATTCCTGGAAGAATTGTAAATATTAGTGTCAAAGACTTAAAAGGTCCAGTGATGGTGGAACCTATCTATCATTTTCTTATCTTCAGACATAGGGTAAGAAAAACAAGTATAGATAATAAGTCTGATTTGGGGAGATAAACTGAAAATTACCAATAATATTTACCAAATAACTACCACATATACTCCATTTGCTACACTGAGAAATTTAAAACAACTACCACTGTATGGCTAAACTTCATCTTGGTGAATATCATCAAATGATATTCATATCATTAATATTGTATCATTCATATCATTAATATCAATTCATATCATTCATTAAGTCTAATGAAATAATTCTTTAAAAAAATAGATGAGCAATAATGTACTTGTTACAAAATATTATTTATATGCTAATATTTTCTGCAATTTGATTAAATGCTATCCATGACTGCTTTGTTTGTGAAAGGAATAGAAACTGTAGAAGTTATTTTTTTATAAATGCTTAATTACATTATATCTGTTCCATAAATATCAATGAACTCATGTTGGTTAGTAATATTGCTCACTTATTTTGTTTCCTAAATACTAATCATCAAGATAAATAGGTTTAAAATCTCTAAACATCACTTTGGATTTCTCTATTTCTCCCTTAATTTAAAAAAAATTTTTTTGATGTTTATTTATTTTTGAGAGAGAGATAGACTACAAGTTGGGGAGATGTAGAGAGAGAGGGAAACACAGAATCTGAAGCAGGCTCCAGGCTCTGTGCTGTCAGCACCAAGCCCGACGCGGGGCTTGAACTCATGAAAGGCGAGATCATGACCTGAGCCAAAGTCGGATGCTTAACTGACTGAGCCACCCATGCACCCCTCTCCCTTCATTTTATTCTTAGTTTTTGCTTCATGTATTCCAAAATTAATTTATTAGGCATATACATATTTATTTATTTATTTATTTATTTATTTTTTTTTTTTAATGTTTATTTATTTTTGAGACAGAGAGAGACAGAGCATGAATGGGGGAGGGGCAGAGAGAGAGGGAGACACAGAATTGGAAGCAGGCTCCAGGCTCTGAGCCATCAGCCCAGAGCCTGACGCGGGGCTCGAACTCACGAACCGTGAGATCGTGACCTGAGCTGAAGTCGGCCGCTCAACCGACTGAGCCACCCAGGCGCCCCGGCATATACATATTTATAATTTTTATGTCTTCCTGATGAATTTACCCTTTTTCCATTTGGAAATGTCTTACTTTAGTAATAATCCTTTTTTTTAAAGTTTATGTTACTTGATACTAATTTAGCCTCTCCAGCTTTCTATGCTTTCTTTTATGTATATTTTTTATTTTTATATATTTTATTTTCAAGAAATAAATATCATTGTATTTAAATTTCATCTTTTACAGACCATGTATTGTTAGATCTTGCTGTCTGAAAATCAAAACCTTCAGGTTGGAGAGTTTGGTGCATTAATATTTTAATAGGTTTTTTTTTGTTATGTTTTCATTTATGTCTGCAAATTTACTAGTTACTTTCTATTTGTCACGTCATTTTTGAGTTTTTATTTTTTGTTCTTGTATATTTTTCGTTTCTTGTTTGGACTGATTGTTTTTTAGTATTCCATTTTAATTTCTCTACTGGCATTTGAACTACATTTCTTTGCATTTGTTTTTCAGTAGTTGCTCTAAGCAAGATTATAATATGCATTGTTAACTTAGTACAGTCTTATTTGTAATTTCAAGTTTGGAGCCTATTTCTGATAATTCCATTATGCTTATCCTTAGACTTGTTCCTATTGAAATTTTTTCTCACAATGCAAAGTTTACTGTCTCCCACCCTCAAGAAAATTTTAATTAACAACAACAAAATAAATAAGAAACTGAGAGTAAAATAGGAACATCATATACATTTTATAAAAGTTAGCCCAAAGTTGCCAGCCCAGATAGCTTTAAAGATAATTTTTATCAATCTTTAAAGTATAAATAATTCCTAAAATAAGCCAACTCTTCCACAATATAGGAGATTGTGGAAACTTTGTAATTCTAGTGTAGTCTGTTTATGATTTACACAATTAAGCAAATGAAACTTTTAGTGTCCTTGTATTAGAAAAATTAGTCATGTTTCCATATCACAACAAATAATCTGTAGCAGCCACCATCAGAATTAAGAATTAATAATAAAACTTGATAGCCAAATTGTTCCGGAATAATTCAAGGGTGCTTGCTGTCATTATTTTTATTTACTGTTACTCATAGTATCCTATCTAATACAAAAATAAGAGAAATTTATATATATATATATGTACGTACATATATATATATACATATATATATATGTACGTACATATATATATACATATATATATGTACGTACATATATATATATGTATATATATATATGTACGTACATATATATATGTATATATATATATATATATTTGAGGGGAGGGCACAAATGAGCAAGGGGCAGAGAGACAGTGAAAGAATCCCATGAGGGGCAGAGAGAGAGGGAGAATTGGGGCTTACCTGAAGTGGGGCTCGTGTTTTTACTCAAAGTAGGGCTTGAGCTCACTTGAAGAGGGGCTCGTGCTTACCCAATGTGGGACTCAAACTCACAGATTGTGAGATCATGACCCAAGCCAAAGTCAGATGCTTAATGACTGAGCCAACGAGGCACCCAATAAGAGAAATATTTTAAAAATTAAAATAGTATCAGAAAAGTGACAATAAAATCCTATTTGTATAATCCTTTAATCATGACTATCTTCTGGATAAATCCAGCAAATGAACTGAAACATTTTTATCCCAAATTAAAGTTCAATAGGATAATAACTTAGAAATAGACATACTTTGTTTAATAGGGTGAACTAACCAAAGGTTTTTTACCTCACATCTGTATAAAAATATATTCTGGATTAAATATATATTTAAAAAAATTACCTTAGTAGAAGAATGTACCTACCAATATTTATCAGGCCTTTTTCTTGTACAAAATTCAAAGCAGAAACTATAGAGGAAAATAATTATGTAGTTGGTAGCTAAACAATGAAATATTTAAAAAACTCAACAAAATGACTATTGCTAAGAAAAGTTTGGAGCCATTTAAATGAAGGTGCTAGAGGAATCTGGGACAATATATGAAGCTTTGAATAAAAGGGGAATATTTTCTGAATGCACCTGTGAATTTATATGCAAAGAAAACAGAATAACCTCGAGCAGCTGGCTGTGGAGACAAAGATGCAGTCCAAGAGATGCAGTGGATTAGTTTCAGTGGGAAAATGTGTTCATATGATTTGAAGGCTGAAGGAAACTTCAAGAAAAAAGTTTTTAGAATTTGTTGTTGAGAGGTCATTCATTAAATGGTTTATTTGGAGATATCTAACTAAGTAAAATAGAATACTTACATCAATCAATGAAAATAAACATATCCTCAAATCTTATGACATTTTAAATTCAAAGATGTTTCATGAGTATCTTTTCAGTACACTTAATAAACAAAAGACAAGTAAAAACCTTGAATTTTTTATGTAATTGCCAAAGAGGAAAGAATGAGATCAAGGCACGTGAATTTTCATTACGTTCTTGAATTTACTTACAATAATTTTATTGCTAATTTTCCTTCATAAAATGGAGTTCTGTCTGCTTTCACATCCTCCAAGAGGGGTTAACAAAAATAAATAATGGTTGTGAAAACATATTAAAGCATTTTTAAGAACTCAGTAAGTACACCATATACCCCATATACCCCAAATTTCTAATAGCTGTGAAATAAGAATTCAGTAGATAATTTCTGAATCTCTCAAATCTGATAGTGAGAGATTTTTCTAGTCATTACACAAAAATGCTGTGTAAAACTTCTTATATAAATCTATAATAAGTTAAATAAAAATGACTAATTCAGTATTTGAAGAAATAACCACAGAGGAAAATTAAATTGGCTAATGTTCCATTTCTCCTTTATTTTTTTCAAACAATGGCCTAAACTTTTTTGTTCTTCACTGTACTATAGAGATTATATAGATATAGATATAGATATAGATATATATTTATGAAAAATAATTTGTCACCTGCACAGGTTCCCTTAAATTTGCATATCTTCATCTGTCTTGGGAAATGTTAAACCCACTGACTGCATTTGAGATTGAGTTAGATAAATAAATTGTACAAGAACTAGCTGGTAATTCTCTTATCAAAGGATTAAAAGAGTCTATTATTTACTTTACTTAAATGTGCTAATTAATATCTTAGGACAGTGTGGGTTACTATAGTGGAAAAACTCTTTAGTTTCTCTAAACCTTAAATTCCTAACAGTAATGTAGAAATTATCTAACTGTATTGTAGCTTTTAAATGAGATAATGAATTCATGTTACTAGTAACTAACACAATGTTTGGTGAAGATTAGATATTCAGTAAATTAGAGCTGCTGACGTTATTTTTATTATTACATTTTATTGATCATAAATTGGAAATTGCTAATAGTTATATTTAGTTTAATAAAAACAGCTATTTCCAAAAACTTAAAAACAACTTTGCTAAGTTACAGATTCATGATACTTTTGTTCCTTGGATATCAATCTCTTCATTCTCTGAGAGTAAAATATGTTTGCAAATTGTACCAGCTTTTGCAAATTCCAGATCAAGTCTTAATTTAAAATATAGCTTTCTGGGAATGCAAGCTGGTGCAGCCACTCTGGAAAACAGTATGGAGGTTCCTCAAAAAACCTAAAATAGAACTACCCTATGACCCATCAATTGCACTACTAGGCATTTATTCACGGGATACAGGTATGCTGTTTCAAAGGGACACATGCACCCCCATGTTTATAGCAGCACTATCAACAATAGCCAAAGTATGGCAAGAGCCCAAATGTCCATCAATGGATGAATGGATAAAGAAGATGTGGTATATATATACAATGGAGTATTACTCGGCAATCAAAAAGAATGAAATCTTGCCATTTGCAACTACATGGATGGAACCAGAGTATTAAGCTAAGTGAAATTAGTCAGTCAGAGAAAGACCGATACCATATGACTTCACTCATAGGAGGACTTTAAGAGACAAAACAGATGAACATAAGGGAAGGGAAACAAAAATAATATAAAAAGCAGGGAGGGAGACAAGACATAAGAGACTCATAAATATGGAGAACAAACAGAGGGTTACTGGAGAGGGTGTGGGAGGGGGGATGGGCTAAATGGGCAAGGGACATTAAGGAATCTACTCCTGAAATCATTGTTGCACTATATGCTAACTAATTTGGATATAAATTAAAGAAAAATTAAATAAAAAAACACAGCTTTCTTTTGTATTGTTTGGGAACATTATATATATCACTATCTACCTTTTTAAATCACACCTATAAATGTATAATAAATACTGTTATTCATGTAGGAAAAATACCCTGAATATTGTTATTTTGAGAAATAATTATTTTTAAAGTTCTGACCTCTTTCTTTTTAGTTCCTATGTTTGTTGCATTGCAGACCCAAATATAACTCATGCTATTCTTAGAAGGTATTTAAATAGTCAACAATATATCCATGTATCTTAATTGAAGTGAGATTTTTATCATATTTTTAATGAAGTAGGTCTCATTTACTTTAAGAAAATACACATAAGATATTGTAAAATTTATGGTTTCTATATTATATACACAAATGTAAACAATAAATGTATTCCAAGATCATTTTTTTAAGTGGTAAATCAATAGAAAAAGAGGTTGATTTTGGCCAAAGTAGCTAGATGATATATTTAATATTTGTTTGTTAAAATGACTTTTGGCACATGGCTTAAGCACAATCATTATTTTATGCATTAATTTGCATTTTATCTCATAAAGGAATGTATATATTTTCATATTTCATATGTTTCATATTTCTGTGTTACATTTCCCATACTCTAGATTGTTTTCTATGCTGTTATTTCTAGAGCAAGATATTTCAAACTACTTATCTTGGTATTATAGTCATTCTAGTGTCTTAATATCGATTGCTTATACACAAGATGAAAGAGGTTATTTTCAGGGTGTCATTGTTTTAGTGGCCTTGTTTAAACTGCTCAGCAAAAAAGACCAATCTGAGTGTCTGTTTACTGCATTATAAATTGCCTGTGTCGTATATATTGGCATTAGGAACAGACTGAAAAATGGATACTCTAAGGTGGAACTTCTTAAAACCGTAAATTTCTCAGGTCCTTAGAACACCACATACCTTGGAGAGATATGTTTTGCCTTGGAATGTAATTTAAAGACTCTGTTCATAATATTGTAAGAATTTCTTCTGCCAAACACTTGTATGAGAAAGGAGAAAATCCTTTTATATTCTTTATGACATTCAGATGGGAAAATTGAAGCTAAATTTGAGAAACAAATGATAGCGTTAACCTTTAAACAACAACAAAAAAACATGATGTAAAATACATTTTTTATAAAAATTGATTGCCAGCAAAATATCAAAATTTGTATTACTCCTTTATAATTATAAAATTTAACTAAAATTTTTTCAGAAGAAGGACACGATTTTTTATTTTGGCATGCTGATACATATCTTTGACATGTTTCATATTTTTGTAACTCTGGCAGTTGATTATCTTCCTTTCAGAAGAAAAAAAATATTTTTTGAAGTTTACTAAATGTGGACTCCTTTGGGGAAGAGGTAGAGTTTAGTGATTCAATTGAATATGGTGAAGTTAGCCTTGAGAGAGTTATGAATAAAATATTGATTTGAAAATTGTGAAAGATTCATTTTATAATTGTATTTTATATAAGCCATATGTGGAGTATTATTTTTGGATGAAAATATTCGTATATCTGTCATTAATGCAACTTTTTAGTATTGATGGTAAGGAACATAGTTTTACTTTAAAACATTTTATTTCTATTATCTAATTTGCTCTTCCCTGATTCCTACAAGGTAGTTCAGAGAAACTGTATTATTGTCCCAGTTTTACAAATTGGGAAACTGAGCCAAAGACTGTCAAGTAACAGACCCAAGCTCATTAAACTCTACTGCTATAATTCTCTATTAGCTATGTAACTGAGACTGGAAACTCTTTATTCTTTACCCTCAGGATAAATAAGTAATATGTGTTTATTTTTAAATGATGGTGAGCTGCTCCCAAAGCTAAATCCACATCCTGTATGTTTGCTAATTGTGCTATTTTGTTGGACCCTAATGTTTCTGAGTCCCCTTAGCGTACACTAAAATGATTAAGAAAATAAAATGTTTTAATGGTAAAACAATCCTTATTTCTATTTGCTCATTGCTGTGGAACTGTATCTTCTGTCCTGGAGGTAATGACAACAACATTATGTTAAGGATTATTAACTATGGAAATTTTTCAAAGGAAGAAAGAGATTAAGAAATCTCCCTTGTCCAAATCTCTTCTCATATAAAGCACATCTGTTGTTTTGCTGCCCAGCATCTGTTTAGCTTTCTGAAAACAGCACTCTGACTTTTTGTGTGGGAAATTATCCTTCCATTTGATCTAGTGAGAGAGTTTGTCCAAACCTTCTCTCAGCTAAGGGAATGAAACCCAAGCTGGGCCAAGCTGACTTTCTTCTCTGGGTGTTTGAACTTTGAGCAAAATGAATGTAAAAAGACTGAGTGAGATTGGAGCTTATTCATCTACACTAATTTTTGGTGCATTGGAGAGACTCACATTGGTTCTCATTACCTACTGAATTATACTTGGTTTCCTTCTGACCAGTTATAAAGCATTCCACTTAGATTTTCAGCTACCCACTACCTTTCCAATAAATCCCTTCTCTAATTATCAGTTTATCAGTTTAAATTGCTTGGGTGAAGGGAATAATGTGTTGCAATGTTAAGCTGCTAAGCCTTTTCACTTTTCTCCCATAAATCATGCTGGTTGGTGCTATTCTAGCGTCATAACACTGGAGAAGGGGTAGGAGTATGGAAGATAAGGTGTTAAGGAAGTCTGGGTGAAAAAAAAAGATTAAGTAGAAAATCTACTCTTTTGGTTCCTGATAAATTTTAAGAAGAACAAGAATGGAGGGAAAGTTGTAGGTGTTGAGATAAATGTTCCTTTCTCTCCCTTATCAGGACTGAAGTTACTGAAGGAGGGAGTACTTAAAAGTATTGGTGGAAAAGGTCAAAGAAATAAGGGGCTTTTTATTCCCAAGCTTTCTGGTTTGGATTTTGAAATCTGACTGAACTATGACAAGATGGGATAAGTACATCTGAATATTAACCTGTGTTGTAGAGTATTTATCCACCACGAATAGTCTTCTTTTAGCTTCTTTGAACTTTGTTGTTTTAGCCAGACACAAAAAGTATGAAGCAGTTCCCTTATGTGCAGTGTGGGAAAGATGTGATTCTGTAATCAACAGGAGAGTCGGTTGGTAGAGTTTGAACACAGTCACAGACAAATTCAGGAGATATGAAACATCAGCAATAGTGGAAAAGATGCAAAGTCAACAGATACGGACCTGTGGAGCTGTTCTAGTAGAGAGCAAACTATTCTCAACAGCAAACAAGTGAATAGTGACCAGGTGGAAAGTAAGTGCTAATGCTGCCAGCACCAGAAGGAGAAGTTGTAGTCAACAGAAACTGATCTTTGCTAACCAGTTAGGAGCAGGGACCTAAGAAGAGCCAGAAGACAGTGGAGAGATGGGACTCTATCCTTTTCAGAGACCTCAAGAGCATAGTAATATTTCCTGTGGCTCCACATATCATCTTAGGTTGGCTGAAAGAGAGGGAGCAGAACATGAATGCTTTAACTTGAATGAAAGGCATGAATGCTTTAACAATTTGAAATGAAAGAGACTTTAACACCATAGACTAAACATTGGTTCCTCTTTTTATTTTTTATTTATTTTTAAATGTTTTATTTATTTTTGAGGGAGAGAGCACGAGCAGAGGAGGAGAAGAAAGAGGCGGTGACAGAGGATTCAACGTTTTTTTTTTTTTTTTAAAAAAAAAACGTTGACAGAGGATTCAAAGTGGGCTCTGTGCTCACAGCAGTGAGTCTGACGAGGGGCTTGAACTCACAAACTGAGATCATAATCTGAGCTGAAGTCAGACACTCAACTGACTGAGTCACCAGGGGTGCATCAGTTCCTCCTTTTTTTTTTTTTTTTTTTTAATCTGCAAAGCAACTAGAATAACTAACCAAAGTGACTTAGACAACAGAGGCTTATTTTTAACCTTAGATAAAAAAAATTCCACAAGTGGACAGTCCCAGGTATCAGAGAGATCAAGGTTGTAATTTTGGTCCAAATTCCTTTCTTTGTTTTGATCTGCTATATTTACTATGCTAGCAGAGTCTTCCGTCTTAGTTTTAAGATGGCTGCAGTAGCCCCAACCGTCACATTCTAACTCATTCAAAAACAGGAAGAAGCAAGGCAGGTAGGTGGCTCAGCTGGTTAAGGAGTCCAACTCTTGACTTTGGCTTAAGTCATGATCCCACGGTTCATGAGTTCAAGCCCCGCATCAGGCTCTGCACTAACAGTGTGGAGCCTGCTTGGGATTCTTTGTCTCCCTCTGTCTCTGCCTCTCTCTCTCTCAGAAAATAATTAAACATTAAAAACAAAACAAAAACAAAAATAGGAAGAAGGATGTTGATGGGCAGGTGACAAAGACAAGCTTTCTTATATGTCTTTACCTTCTTATTAGGAGAAATATATTTCGGAAGAACCTCAAGTAGACTTCTAGTTTCTGGTCTGTTATGTAAAATGTTTGGAAATCGCCACTCCATCCTAACAACAATAAAAGGCTGAACAGAATAAAATGTCAACAACTCTTCTTAGATCTGTAAGGGAAATGAGGTCACAGAGCAATCTGCTGCTTTCCAAATTGGAGAGACTGACAAACTAATACAGAGAATCACAACTTTCTGAAGCAGAAAGAAACCCACTCACTAAAACTTCCACAGAAACTAGTGCCAGAATAGGGAAACCTGAACTAGAATTGATAAATTTCTTCTGGTTCAGTGTGGAAGAGTGGGAGATAAAAACTGCAAGCAAGGTGACCCAATAATCAGGGAGACTGCACTATTTTGTGATTTATTTTTGCCTCTCAGAACTCTGCAAGATTCTCACAGTGAATATCAGAAAAGGGTCCCTTCATACTTTTGGGAGGGAGAAAGGAAAGGGACCATTTGGAAATATACCAGATCATTCTGTTTTTCTTGATGACGTCTGCCTTGTGAGAAATTGACTAGAGCTGAACCTGCTGGGGTCTTATCAGAGCCTAGCTGATCTGAGGGAAGGGAAATACTCAACTCTAGCTGTGGCCTTCAAGACCACTCTAGCCATCTTGTCACACCTAAGGAGGGGGATGACTAGAAAGCACATGTGAGGTTTATAGTAAGGAGGCATAGGATCATATCATATGATTATATTACTATAATCATAGTACTATAAAAGCCTTCCCTTCCTCCATACCTTACCATCACATTACTAAAAGCCTATTTACAGTAGTACCCAGTAACTTTTATCCAGTATAGCATGTCTAGCTATCAAGAAAAAGATCACAGGGTATACTAAAAGCGGAGGAAAACACAGTTTCAAGAAACATGGAAGTCCTTAGAACCAGACTTGACAGGGATCAAGTTGGCATTATCAGGCTAGGAATTTAAAGCAACTATGATTAAGATGCTAAGGGCTCTAGTGATAAAGGAGACAGCAGGCAAGAATGGATGAGCAATGTAAGCAGGAAACTGGAAATTCTATGAAATAACCAAAAACACTGAATTTTTTTTTCATAGAAATGAAGAATGCCTTTGATGATTTGGTGATCATCAAATGCCTTTGATGGACATGGCTGAGGAAGGAATCTCTGAGCTTGAGATTATCTCAATATAAATCTGCAAAACTGAGAAGCAAATAGAACAAAAGGACTTTGTAAAGCAGAACAGAATATCCAAGAATGGTGGGACAACTACAAAAGATATATGCATAATGGAATTGGCATGATTTCTCTTAATTATCCAGCAAGTTATTTTGCAGGTATTGAAAAACTGATTCTGAAGATTAAAAGACCCAGAATAGCAAACACAATATTGAAGGAGAAGAAGAAAGAGAACTGACAGTACCTGATCTCAGAACTTACCACAAAGCTACAGGAGTCAAGACAGTATGGTTTTAATAAAAAAATATACAAAAAAAGATATACAAATAGTTCAGTGTGACAGAATAAAGAGTCCAGAAATAGACCTGAATAACTATAGTCTGTGGATCTTTGACAAAGGAGCAAAGGGTACAATGAAGCACAGATAATCTTTCAACAAATGGTGCTAGAACAACGGGTCATCCATTTGCAAAAAAAAAAAAAAAAAAAAAAAAAAAAAAAAAATCAAATCTATATACAGACCTTACACCCTTCTTAAAAATTAACTTGAAATGGATCATAGATTTAAATGTCAAATGCAAAAATATAAAACTTCTAGAAGAGAACATAAAAGAAAACCTAGATGAGTTTAGGTATGGTGATGACTTCTTGGAAACAGCAACAAAGTCATGATCCATGAAAGGAAGAATTGATAAGCTGGTTTTACTAAAATTAAAACCTTCTGTGTTGTGAAAGACAATGTCAAGAAATGAGGAGACAAGCCACAGACTCAGAGAAAATATTTGTATAAGGCACATAAAATACAGATAAAACAGTTATCTAAAATATACAAGAATCTTCAAAACTCAATAATAAGAAAACAAATAACCTGATTAAAAAAATGAATCAAAGATCCTAATAGATATTGTGCCAAAGAAGATATACAGATGCCAAATAAGCTTATGAAAAGATATTCCACATTGTATGTCATAAGAGAAAGACAAATTAAAACAATGAGAAATTTATTAGAATGGCCAAAATCCGGAACACTGATAATGCCAAATGCTAGCAAGGATGTGGGGTAAAAGGAACTCTTGATTTGTTGCTGGTGGGAATGCACAGTGGTACAGCCGTTTAGGAAGATAGTTTTGCAGTTTCTTACAAAATTGAACACGCTCTTACCGTATAATCCATCAATAGTAGTCCTTGGTATTTATCCAAAGAATTTGAAAACTTCTATCCACACAAAAACCTACACAGGGATGTTTATAGCAGCTTTATTCACATTTGCCAAAACTTGGAAGCAACCAGGCAAGAAGTCTTTCAGTAGGTGAATAGTTAAATAAACTGTGGTATACCCACACAATGGAATGTTATTCAGCGCTAAAAATAAATGAGCTGCCAAGTGATGAAAAGGCATGGAGGAACCTTAAATGTATATTACCATGTGAAGAAGCCAGTCTGAAAAGCTATATGCTGTATGAATTTAACTATATAACATTCTGGAAAAGGCAAAATTATGGAAATGGTAAAATGATCAGTGGTTGCCAGGGGTTGGGGGAAGGAGGGATGAATAGAATTTTTAGAGCAATGAAACTTGAATGATATTATAATGGTGGATACCTGTCATTATTCATTTGTCCAAACCATGGAATGTGAAATACCAGAGTGAACCTAATGTAAACTATGGACTCTGCATGACAATTATGTGTCAGGGAAAGTTCATTGGTTATAACAAATGTTCCACCCTAGTGAGGGATGTTGATAATGGGGAAACTGTGAGGAGCTAGGAGGGTCAAGGAGTTTATGAAAATTCTCTACCTTTCATTTAGTTTTTTCATGAACCGAAAAACTTACATAAAAAAAAAGTGCTTTTAAAAATAGTCCTCAAATAGACTTCCTCTTATGTCATGTTGTCTGCTCCAAGTTGTAAATGCACTGGGAAAAGAACTTCTAGCATTTTCTTTTTTTTAAAGTTTTTATTAAATTCCAGTTAGTTAACATACAGTATAATATTAGTTTCAGGTGTACAATATATAGTGATTCATCAGTTCTATATATCACCTGGTGTATGGAAGGTGTATGCATCATGTACACTCCTTAATCCCCATTGCCTATTTAACCCATTCCTCCCCCCCCCCCCACCTCCCCTCTGATAATCATCAGTTTGTTCTCTATAGTTGAGAGTATATTTCTTGGTTTGCCTCTCTTTTTTTCTTTTGCTCATTTGCTTTGTTTCTTAAATTCCACATACAAGTGAAATCCTATGGTATTTTTCGTTCTCTGACTGACTTATTTGGCTTAGCGTAATATTCTCTAGCTCCATCCATGCTGCTGCAAATGGCAAGATTTCATTCTCTTTTATGGCTGAGTAATATTCCATTGTGTGTTTGTGTGTGTGTGTATGTATATATATGCACATCACTTCTTCTTTATCCATTCATTAGTCAGTGGACACTTGGGCTATTTTCTTAATTTGGCTATTGTAGTTAATGCTGCTATACACAGTGGGGTGCACATATCCCTTTGAATGAGTATTTTGTATTCTTTGGGTAAACACCAGTAGTGCAGTTGCTGGGTCATAGGGTACTTCTATTTTTAACTTTTTGAGGAAGCTGTGTACTGTTTTCCAGAGTGACTGCACCATTTGCATCCCCACCAACAGTGTAAGAGGGTTCCCCTTTCTCCATATCCTCACCAATACCTGTTGTTTCTTGTGTTGTTGATTTTGATTTGCATTTCTCTGATTGTAAGTGATGTTGAACATCTTTTCATGTGTCTTTTGGCCATCTGTATGTCTTCTTTGGAAACATGCCTATTCATGTCCTTTGCCCATTGGACAAACAAACAAATTGGATTATTTTTTTTTGGGTATTAAATTTTATGAGTTTTTTATATATTTTGGATACTAATCCTTTATCAGATATGTCATTTACAAGTATCTTTTCCTATTCCATAGGCCATCTTTTGGTTTTCTTGGTTCTTTCACTGTGCAGAAGCTTTTTACTGTGATGAAGTCCCAATAGTTTATTTTTGCTTGTGTTTCCTTTGCCTCAGCAGACATATCTAGAAAGAAATAGCTATGGTCAATGTAAGAGAAGTTACTGCCTGTATTCCCTTCTAGGATTTTTGTCAATGCAAGTCTCATATTTAGGTCTTTAATCCATTTTGAATTTATTTTTGTGTATGGTGTAAGAAGGTGGTCCAGTTTTATTCTTTTGCACGTTGCTGTCCAGTTTTTCCAGTGTCATTTGTTGAAGAGACTTTTTCCCATTGGATATTTTTTCTGCTTTGTCAAAGATTAAATGACCATATAATTGTGGGCTCATTTCTGGGTTTTCTGTTCTGTTCCATTGATCTACACCTATTTTTGTGCTAGTACCATATCGTTTTGATTACTACAGCTTTGTAATATAACTTGAATTTGGAATTATGATGCTTTCAGCTTTGTTTTTCTTTTTTAAGGTGGCTTTGTCTATTCAAGGTCTTTTATTGTTCCATACAAATTTTACTGTTGTTTTAGGAACATCTAGAATTTTCATCCTCCATAATGGAAGGAGTCTCTGCTACTATAGAAGTGTGGCTGTTCTATTCATGTCGTCATAAAATCCATCCTGATATATTTCTTGAATCAAATCAGGTGATCAGTACTTGGTAATAAGACTGTGGGAAGTAATACTTTATTGTGAAAAAGGATTAGTTTTAGTCAGAAGTCAGTGGATCAGTTTCTTTCTCTTTAACATGCAAGTCATATGACATTGCATGCATGTCAGATAAATTCTCCAAATCTCTTCTTGCTCATTTGCAATATAAGGTGATTTATATCACATGCATTTATAATACTTGAAAGAATGATTATAACTGTTTTTATGTTGAAAGTGTTATATAGGCATTACCTATTATTTACTATATTTACTTTGTATTCATTCATTTATTCAATAAAAGTTTGCTGAACAGGTGCTGTTTGCCAGGCATTGTTCTAGGTTCTAGAGATAAAACAGTGATAAAACAATTTTATTAGTTTCATGTATTTTGCTCTCTATGGTGGGAGTGGAGCAATAAAAAATAAACATATATCATCTGTTATTAAATTAAAATGTAAGTTTTATGAGATCAGAGATTTTTGTCTGATTTGTTCATTCATTAGAACATCATCTGACACATAGTAGGCACTTAATACATAATTGGTGGTAATACATAATTGTTATGGAAATAAGTACAGCATGATAAAGTTATAGAGTGACAAGTAGGTGCCACTTAATCTAAGGTGATTGATTTCTCCTCACTTTTTGGAAGAAATGACATTTCAGTAACTATTTGAATGCGCTGAGGATATCTGGGAGAACCTTCCAGGACAGGGACTAGCATGTGCAAATTTTCAAGGAAGGGATTATGCTTGACACATCTGAGGAACAGTAAGAAACCCAATGTGGCTGGAAGGAGGAAGAGAGTGTTAGAAGTTGAAATCAGAGAGACAGGTAGAGACCAGATTATGTAGGGCTTTGTAAGTCCTAGGAAGGACTTGAATTTTATTACATGGGATGAAGGAGATGAGTAGCTACAACTTGAGATGTAACGTGATCTAATACATATTTTAAAAATATTATTTTGATTGGTTTCTTTAACAGAGTCTGCAGAGGAGCAAGAATCAAATAAAGAAATCAATTATTGTGCTAAGATTGTCATTATCATCACACTATTAGTATTATTAACTTTTTTTGTCCTCATTATTGAGAAATATTATTCTTTAAAAATATCCTCACTGAAATGTTTTATATATTAAAACCATGAGGTAAGCAAATACAGAAAAAATCAGATCTGGAAAGCAACCAAATATAATTTCTAGAAATAATTAAAAAAAAAAAAACACTACTGTTGAAGCAGCCCAGTAGATTCTGACTAGATGAATGGATGAAGAAGATGTACACACACACACACACACACACACACACACGCAGGAATATTATTCAGCCATAAAAAGAATACAGCGACATGGATGGTACTAGAGTATATAATGCAAGGCAAAATAAGTTAGTTAGAGAAAGACAAAAACCATATGATTTCACTCATATGGTGAATTTAATAAAATAGATAAACAAAAGTGGGGGGGAGAGACAAACCCAAAAACATACTCTGGTTACCAGGGGAGAGGTGGGGGGGGGGGAGGTCAATAGGTGATGAGGATTAAGGAGTGCACTTGATGTGATGAGCACCCGGTGATGTATGGAATTGTTGAGTCACTATGTTGTACACCTGAAACTAAGCACTGTATGTTAATATACCAGAATTATTTTTTTAATTAGTGTAAAAAAAACCCACTATTGTTAACAAAAACTTACTGGACTAATTAAACAACAGGTTGGACATAGCTGAGGACAGAATATGTTAGCTGGAAACTAATTTGACATAATGAACTAGAATACAGTTTGGAAAAATACAGAGATGGAAAGTAAGAAATTAAGAGATAGGAAAGATAGGGGTGCCTGGGTGGCTCAGTCAGTTAAGCGTCCAACTTACGCTCAGGACACGATCTCATGGTTCCCGTGTTCCAGCCCCGTGTCGGGCTCTGTGCTGACAGCTCAGAGCCTGGAGCCTGCGTTGGATTCTGTGTCTCCCTCTGTCTCTGCCCCTCCCCTGTGCTCTCTCTCTCAAAAATAAATAAACACTAAAAAGAGACAGAGAATGAGAGAGAGAGACAGAGAGAGGAAAGATCGGTTGGCAGGGTCCAACATCATCTCAGAGGAATGTATTAAAATTAGTGAAAGCAAATGTATGCTGGCATAGATGCTGAGAATTTTCTGGAATTAATACAAAGTGAGCATTTTCAGTCAGCAATCAGAAAATCCTTAGCAGAACCATAAAGCCATCCTATGAAATTTTAGTGAAATTGCAGAACAGAAAAGTGAAAATGTCTTACCAAAGACAGTGAGAAAATATCTACTACTTACAAATTAACCTGAAAACAGATATATCAACAGCAAAAATAGAGTCCAAAAAGGGAGGAGTAACAACTTCAAAATACTAAAACTGTTAAGATAAAATATTGTCAACCCAAAACTCTGTATACCCAGTTAAGTAATAATTTGAGATTGAGTGTGAGGGAAATAAATATATTTCCATTAAGTAAAGACTGAGTGAGGCTATAACTCACAAGCCATCCCAGAAAATTATTTTGGAGGAAGAAAAGTGAATTCCAAAGGAAGAAATGAGATACAAGTTGGAAAAGTGAGTAAATAAATTAGTAAACCTAAAACCATACGAGAAATGAAAATAGTGACTCGTTTTGAAGTGTGAAAACCAGGTCAAGTAAAAGTAATCATAAACGTAACAAAGAAGACAGCAGGTGATAATTGTAGTTAAAACTTTCTAAGATATTTTGTATTGCTTTACATGAAGCTTTTATATCAAACATGCAAGTTCAAAATTTAATGCCATCCATAAAGGCAAAGAAAAAGAACATATAACTTCCAAAACAGTAAAGGGTGGGGGGTGGGGGGGTGGGGGGAAGACTAAAAACAAAGAAATTACCAATATATTTCATGCTAAAGAATAAAGAAAGCTTTACATATTTAGTAATGTATGATTTAATTAAGCAATATTTAAAACTACAATTTGTATCTTTATGTAGATTAAAAGAGTAAAAATTACAATTTAATAATCTAAGCATCCCCATATGAGTTAATTAAAAGAAAAGATGTGGAAGGAAAGGATTGCAAATATAGGAATGTACTTAATGATATAGAAGACAAAGAAATATCTTACTAGGATCTTTGAAGCTGTTCCTTTGAAGAGTTTAGTTAAATAGTAATTTTTTTGTTGTTGTTGAGTCAAACCAAGAAAAAAAATGTTAGAAATAAAAGGTATCTATAAAAGGAATTGAAAATATTAAAATTTTCATTGGAATATATTTGGAAAAATTAGATTAGGTAGGTAATTTTAGAATGAAAATATGATTTTTAAAGGATAAATAAAAATTATAATAACTATAACCACTAAAGTACTTGAAATCTATTCTAAAATTACATCAGGTACAAGTGTTTTTTTTTTTCTTTTATTCTAATAATCTATTATTATGCAGCATTAGAGAAAGGAAAAGAAAGACTTGTCTCATATTATTTGATGTGCTTCATATAATCATAATGAAGAAATTAAGGAAGACAAAGTGGAGAAAAACTAAAAGTGTCACTTATAAATACAAAAATCATAAACTATATGTTATAAAACTGAATTAAGCAATATGTAAAACATAATATACATACTTTAGTTGCCCTACTTTACTACATCCCAGGAATACAAATATGTTTTAATATAAGAAAATGTTATTAACCAAATTAACAGAGTAAAGCAGAAGCCTCATTTGATCTTTCAGTGATATGCAGAAAAACCATAAGTCATGACAAAAACTACCTAGTCATGACAGACAAACAAAGTAAATGATGGAGAGAAAAGAATGTCCTTAATTTAATGGACAGCTACAAAAGACCTACGGTTCATGCAGTGATAAAAAGAAAACTTAAAAACTAGCCAGGGAAAAAAGAACATATACCTGGGAACAAAGATAAGAATGACAGTGGACTTCTGATTAAAATCTATGCAAGGCATAAGATAACTTCAAAGTGTACAAAGGATTAATACACACAAGAAAGCTCTTACAAATAAGTAAAAAAGAAACAACCAATAAAAAAAGAGCAAGTAACATGAAATTATCTACGGAGAGATAAATTCAAAAGGCTCATTATCACTGCAATACTCAACTTTAGTGCTGATGTCAGAATGTAAGTTCAACAGTGATACACCAGTCTCAGTCACACCTATCAAGGCAACAACATTACCAGGTGTTGGAGAGGTTATGAGAAAACAGGGAATCTCATGAATGGTGGGGGGAGGGGGGTAAATTGGCACAACCATGAGGAGAAATTTGGCACAATACCTTATAACATTGTAAATGTATACACACTAAACTCAGAAATTATAATCTTAGAAGCATCTTTTAGAAAAACTCTCACACATAAAGACATGTTTATCTTAGAGAAATCTTCAAACCTGTAGGTATGTATAAAATGTACATTGAAACACTGTTTCTCAAGGCAATGCAAAGAAATTTTTTTTAATGAGGAAAACACCCCTATATTTTAGAATGATGAAAGGATCTAAAAACAAAAACAAACCCCTCTGTTTTCTTCATGTGTGGAAATATTATGTATTATGCTACAGTTAACATGAATTAGCTCTATTATTATCTGAAAACAGTCATTGGACTGGGAGAGAGGTATGATAAAATCTTTTGTAATAATAAAAATATTTCCATTCTTAACACTACCTGGTCTCCTGAAAAAGGGTTGAAGATATTTGCTTAGGTGCCCACTGGGAGGAGAGTGTCAGAGAGTAGGAACCCTGGAGTTCAGTATAATTAGAAATTCTGTGATGGATGAGGTGGTCAGGAATAAAGTATTAGGGCCTCAACATAGAAAGTTATCTTGGGCATAATTGAATTGAATCTGGCCCCAGCTTTACACCCAAGTAGATGTGTGTAAGTGTTATCAGTGGATGAAAGCTGATGGAATAGGGTTGAGTCTGGTATTGCCTGTGTCTGAGGGGAAACTGAGTTATACTTCCAATTGAAAGTAAAGAGCTACTAAGGGGACCAATCAGATAGCCATTGTGGGTTGAATGCCAGACAGGAACTGTACAACCTGCACAGAGAATTGGCCAACAAGACCAACGACTTAGTGGGAAAGGATGCGCTAAATTGTTCAAAAGATATTTTTCCACACTAAAACTTGTGTGAGAAAATAGCAGCCAAAAATGTCTCATTCCCTAGTTCTGTCTTTGCCACGAATTTGGAAAGAGGATTCGTTCTTTTGTGTTGATATAAGGACAAAAATGAGGTGAGAGTTTCCAAGAGAAAGAAATTGGATGTCCTGTTAATATGAGCAAGTGAGAACCCCAGAATTTAATAAAAATATTAAAAAGAGAGGGGATTTACTTATTCCCAAGCTACCAGTAATACTGGAATTGTCTACATTTGTCTATGTATTTTTTCTTTACTTACAGTCATGAGTTTAAATATTAACTTCGTCAGTAAAAAGTGGGAAAAATCAAGTTTAGGAGATTTGTTTGTGAAACTCATTAGCAGGTTACTTGGAAATCTATATCACCATTTAGCATTTGAGAGCCAAAATTTTATCCTTGTCTTTGCTTCATTTTGGAGTTTATTTGGCAGCATAATTTATAAGTTTTGTGAACTGTGGTGTTTTACTTTGTTTTTTTTTTCTCTGAGCTTTAGTCATCACCCTGCTAAACTGCTGAACTGTTATGAAACTGTGTAACATCATGTTTATGAAACGAAACCAAATTTTATTAAATTCATTAAAACCAAATTTTTATTTTGAATTATTTTAAACAAAGGGTATTTTCCATAATGCCTTATGTAAGAAAGCTGATAGCTATGAGATTAAAATGAGAACAGGAAAGTTCAAAACTAAAATATTATTTCTTTGTCATGTGAACTTGTTACCACGTTATCTCTCATTTGTGTTTTACTTAAACGACAATCTCCTGGGTTCCGGGCAGGGAGGGGAGGAGTGACTATCATCCACAATATTGATAGCTTGTCTTACCTTTTCTTGTATTTTCTTCAGTATTTTTATTCATTTCATTCTTATTTGTCTACTATTACCAGAATTTTCTAACTGTAAAAAAAATCGAGGAATAAATATCAAACATAAGTGAAAAATGGAAGCTGTGATAAGAAAAGAAAAAACAAACAAACAAAAAGCCAGTCACTTTCAACCAGTTATCCACCCACCTTATATTACTTACAGTGCAGAACACTCAATTTTAAATGTAACTCTCCAATTCCACAGCACAGAAAATGAGACTATATATATCATTACAATCCCCAGTAGAGATAATGAGAGCATATGCACAGCTACAACTATCCATTGAGATAATGAGATTATAAATACTATACTCCTACTGCTTCCAGGTGTAATGAGAAGCTACTGTTTTATGGTCATATTTCTGCAATCATCCTTGAGACCAGGAGATAAATTCAAAGATAACCTAATGAGAAATAGAAACAGATAACCGTTTATCATAGCCTTTCTAAAATCAGTTCGTGAAGAAAGGTACAAATGGCAACAAAGTTACCGAATATATTCATTTGTTAACTAATATCTGCTCTTCTTAGAGAACCATGAACAGTGAAGGTGTTACTAAAGAGCAATGACCTGGAATACTCCTTTACAGGGTTAAAGGTCATACCAATAGTTCTTATAAAAAGTAGAGTACAATTAAGAGACTTTTTGAAATATTCATTTAATCAATTTCTATTCTCTTGAAGAAAAATCCATGTATAACACATCATCAATAAATTACATTGTTGGCAGTAGTATCTATTTTCTACAGCCAGATGATATTTATATTGCCTACGTACTTCCACTTTCCTAGAGATACTCATGTTTAAAAATGTTACATGGAAAAAACAAAACAAAACAAAACAAAACAAAGTTATGTGGAGAGAAATAGCTCTAGGCTCAGTTTGGGGATAGGGTGGGGGATTAATTGCCAAAGTAATCCCCCAAAAAAAGGAGGGGGAGTGTGTGTGTGTGTGTGTGTGTGTGTGTGTGTGTGTATTCTGCTCAGTTTTGATACTTGAAATTTAATTTCCCAAAATAAAATATGCCTGCATGTATGAAAAGGTGATTCTAACTTTAGAAAGATGGGAGTAAAATTTTCACCCTCTGCTGCATGTAAGTTGTAAATATTTAATTATTTTGAACCTCTGATTATTTTGAGCCTCTTTTCTAGAAGTTTAAGTCAAGTCCAGATTTTGGATGTTCACAAAATTATTTCTACCTGCCTCTAAAGTCATAATCCATCACTCTCTCCATCCTTTAAGATCCAGGCACAGTGGTTTCTCTCTCTCTCTCTCTCTCTCTCTTTTATGTTTTTATTTAAATTCTAGTTAACATACAGTGTAATATTAGGTTCAACACTTCCATACAACACAGGTGCTTATCATGACAAGTGCCCTCCTTAATCCTCATCACCTATTTAACCCATTCCTCTAGCTCACATCCCTCTTGGTAACCATCAGTTTATTTTCAATAGTTTAGAGTTTGTTTCCTGGTATGCCTCTCTCATTCTTGTTTTCTTTCTCCCCTTTTGTTGGTTTGCTTTGTTTCTTAAGTTCCACATACAGGTGAAATCATATGGTATTTGTCTTTTTCTGATGGACTTAGTTCGCTTAGCATAATATTCTCTAGCTCCATCCATGTTGCTGCAAATGGCAAGATTTCATTCTCTTTTATGAATGAGTAATATCACATTGTGTGTGTGTGTGTGTGTTTGTGTGTGTGAATTTATCCATTCATCAGTCAGTGCACACTTGGGCTATTGTAATTTGGCTATTGTAGTTAATGTTGCTCTAAACATTGGGGTGCATGTATCCCTCTGAGTATTTTTTTATTCTTTGGATAAATACCTAGTAGTGCAATTGCTGGGTCTTAGGGCATTCTATTTTTAACTTTTCGAGGAAGCTTCATACCGTACTGTTTTCCAGAATGACTGCACCCATTTGCATTCCCATCATAAGAGGGTTCCCCTTTGTCTATATCCTTGCCAATGCCTGTTGTTTCTCGTGTTGCTGATTTTACCCATTCTGACTGGTGTGAGGTGATATTGTAGATTTGATTTGCATTTCTCTGATGGTAAGTGATGTTGAGCATCTTTTCATGTGTCTGTTGACCGTCTATATATTTTCTTTGGAAAAATGTGTATTCATGTCCTCTGCCCATTTTTTAATTGGATTATTTGTTGAGTGTTGAGTTTTTATAAGTTCTTTACTCACACACACACATCTGTAAGCACAGAATGTCTTTCCATTTCTTGGTGTCATCTTTAATTTCTTTCATCAGTGTTTTATAATTTTCAGAGTCCAGGTCTTTCACCTCTTATTTAGGCTTATACCTAGGTATCTTATTGTTTTTGGTGCACTTGTAAGTGGGATTGATTCCTTAATTTCTTTTTCTGCTGCTTCATTATTGGTGTATAAAAATGCAACAGATTCCTGTGCATTGATTTCGTACTCTGTGACTTACTGAATTTGTGTATCAGTTCTAACAGTTTTTTGGTGGAGTCTTTCAGATTTTTTGTATATAGTATCATGTCATCTGCAAATAGTGAAAGTTTGACTTCTTTCTTGCCAAGTTGCATGCCTTTTATTTTTTTTTTGTTGTCTGATTGCTGTGGCTAAGTCTTCCAGTACTGTGTTGAATACAAGTGGTCAGAGTGTACATCTCAGTCTTGTTTCTGACTGTAGAGGAAAAGCTCTTTGTTTTTGTCCATTGAGAATTATATTAGCTGTGAGTTTTTCATGTGTGGCCTTTATTATGTTGAAGTATGTTCCCTCTAAACCTGCTTTGCCGAGGTTTTTGTCATGAATGGATGTTGTACTTTTTCAGATGCCTTTTTTTTTTTTTGCATCTATTGAGAGGATCATATGGTTCTTTCCTTTTGTTAATGTGGTATATCACATTGATTTGCTAATATTGAACCATCCTTGCAACCCAGAAATAAATCCAACTTGGTTGTAGTTTATGATTTTCTTAATGTATCGTTGGATTCAGTTTGCTAATATTGAGTATTTTTATATCCATGTTCATCAGGGATATGGGCTTGTTGCTCTCTTTTTTAGTGGTCTTTATCTGGTTTTGGTATCAGAGTAATGCTGGCCTCATAGAATAGATTTGGAAGTTTTCCTGCCTTTTCTATTTTTTGGAATAGTTTGAGAAAAATAGCTATTAACTCTTCTTTAAATGTTTGGTAGAATTTGCCTGTGAAGTCATGTGGTCCCAGACTTTTGTTTGTTGGGAGTTTTTTGATTACTGATTCAATTTCTTTGCTGATTATTGGTTTGCTCAAGTTTTCTGTTTCTTCCTGTTTCAGTTTTAGTAGTTTATATATTTCTAGGAATTTATCCTTATCTTCCAGATCATCAACTTTGTTGGCATATAGTTTTTCATAATGTTCTCTTAAAGTTGTGTTTCTGTTGTATTGGTTGTTATATATCCTCTCTCCAGGTACGGTGTTTTTTTACTTATTTGTACCATATTCCAAAAATCTTTTATAGGCCTTTGTTCACAAAAGTCTTAAATCCATTTCCCCAGCTAGAGACTAACTTACTTACACACCTCCTTTAGGTAGCTAAATAAGAGAGGTCTGTAATTCCTAATCATTTTAAGAGACCAGTCTTTTTCCCTATCAACCCAGTCAGGTTACTGTCTCATAGTACATTTCTATTTTGTTCTCAGTAGTTTACACAAACTGAAAATATATTTTATTTCTATTACTTAATGTCTGTCTCCCCCACATGAACATAAGAGGTAGGAGGAAAGAAACTTTATTGTGTATGGTGATGAAACAGGAATATAGCACATACCTGTTATAGATATAGATGGATTGAATGAATAACTATGTATAGGTGACCATAAAGACTATAAAGGAAAAAAATTGAGGCTATATTTACCTTACATTGGATATGTATTTCTAGATACTTAGAATTATACACACACACACACACACACACACACACACACACACACAGACACAAATACATATATACATAGATACACATATAAAATCAAGGTAACAAGGTCTAGGTACTTTGTTTATTGCTGTTAAGGTGGATTAGGTTCTAGGTCCTCTCATTAGACAGAACTAAGAAATATATGTATGTATTCTAATTCATGAACCCTTAGATATGTATATTTATTTTTGTGTCTATCTGAATGCATATAACTTTAAAAAAACAAGTTCATATTGATACCTCTAATTTCAACCCCCCCCCCCCCCAGAGAAGGAGAATGAGAGCACATGAGCAGGGGAGAGGGGCAGAGGGAGGGAGGGAGGGAGGGAGAGAGAGAGAGAGAGAGAGAGAGAGAGAGAGAGAGAGATTGAGAATCTTAAGCAGGCCCCAGGCTCAATGTGGAGCCCAATGCAGGGCTCCATCCCACGACACTGATTTCATGACCTGAGCCCAAAATCAAGAGTCAGATACTCAACCAGGTGAGCCACCCAAGTGCCCCAATACCTCTAATTTCAATCTAACTCCACTACGTTTATTTCAGCCTTCCAACTGTCCTATTTGTAACTTTTTTCTCTGACAAGAAAATTGGCTTTCTTTTTCTCTAATATATTTACTTGTTTAGCCAATCCTAGTATATATCCAAAGTAGCTTCAGAATTACTAATCCAAAACTCTTGAAAATGTAGTAACTTTAAATAAAGAAACATTTGTATTTCCAAAACAAAGATTATGAAAGGAAAGATTTGACATTCTTCGAATTGAGGGTTTAGTTTTGAAAAACACCTGGAGGAAGCCCACCATTTACCAAACTGTTCTTTAGCAAATCCCCTTTGCTTGCTTCTAACTTCATCCTTAGCTTTCTTGATTCCTTGATAAATATTTCCAATCTAAATCTTCACTCTATCTCTCTGTCATCTCTTATCTTCATCTATCTAGCTATAGAATTAACAACGTGTTTTTGTACTTGCATTGCAATCTGACATCTTTATAGCGCCCAATTTCTTATCTTTGGTATCTGATTCATTTCAGAGCAATTGCTGGTAAGAATTTTCTGTGCTACTTACTTAACATTAGGAAATCAATTCCAAAACAAATTGAGGGGGTAGTAGAAGCCTTTTTGATCCTTAATCCTTTTATCTCCTTGCCTCCACCATTCTTAGCCTCATTCAATACAATTATTCTTTAGAAATCCTTCTTTCCTGTGGTGGCATAGCTACCCCACTCCATCATCTTTACTCAGGTTAAAACTTCAGAGACATTGTTGATTCTGCCTTGTACTTGGTCTTTAAATCTAATTAATGGCTTTACAGTTTAAATTTTATTATCTTTCTCAACTATGACCTTTAGTATTTTTATGCCTATGAGAGGCTTTGTAATAATACAAACCAGCAGTACATCCTGCATGGGAAATTGCAATTAGTTGCCCCTGTGCCCCAATGTATTCTGAATACTGCTAAAAAATAACCTTATTAAAATAGCTGATGATACATTTTCTAGGGTCAATTAGATCATACTAGAATTAAGTACAATTTCTTAATCAAATATTCAATCTTATTCTGTGATTTCAGCGAGGATTTCTGGAAGTGATTCCTACTCTTGCCCTTGACAAGCAAAGCCCTCAAGTATAAATAGAAAACTCTACATTCCCTGGAACTTTCTTAATTTTAATTTGCCTATATTATTTCCTTTGTGTTTCAGAAGAAAAGGTATGGCCCTAAAGGCATATATTAAAGATTTTAAAATTCTGAGTTTAGTGACAGAAACTCTTAAAGCACTAGAAAAATAACAGCAAATTAATCCTAAATAAAGTAGAAGAAAATAAATTATAAAACTAGGAACAAAAATCAATGAAATAGAAAATAACATGCATCAAGAAAATCAACAATAGTAAGAGTTGGTTTATTGACAACATTTTTAATAAGACTGATAAGATGGATAAAATATATGTATTATATATATTATATATATTATTATAATAGATAAAAAGGCAATGACTTAGCAGACCCTATAGATATTAAAAAGGTAACAAAAGGATAACAATCCAAATTAAAGGTAATATTTTATTAAAAAAATTTTTTTTAATGTTTATTTTATTTTTGAGAGAGAGAGAGAGACAGAGTGTCAGCAGGGGAAGGGCAGAGGGAGAGGGAGACAGAATCCGAAGCAGGCTCCAGGCTCTGAGCTGTCCGCACAGAGCCCAACACGGGGCTCAAACTCAGGAACCGTGAGATCATGACCTGATCGGAAGTTGGACGTTTAACCGACAGAGCCACCCAGGTGCCCCTAAAGCTAATATTTTATTGTGCATAATTTTATGACTATATATATCTTCCCCAAAAGTGATACAAGTTAAAATTCAAAATTTTGTGTCTATTAAACAAATTGAAACTCCAAAAAATCCTTCCCTCATAAAAGTAGAGTTTATGTAATTTTATTAGTGAATTTTTCTCAATAGTTAAGGGCAAAAGCAAAATACCATTTTTACAAGCATTTTTCTTGAGATTACAAAAAAAAATAACACTAATACTTGTTAGAAGTCAGCATAATTTTTATACCAAAATATAATAAGAATATTGCAAAAAGGAAAATTACAGTATCTTTCTCTTTCTGAACACGCATGCATACATGCATATAGCCTAAACAGAACATATCAAATAAATTCCATCAGTATATAAAGAGGATACAATATTATGACCATCTGGGACCATTCTAGAAATGCAAGTTTGGATTAGTATTCAAATCAATCATAGTTTCTTTCCTCATTAAAAAAGGAGAAAACTCAAATGATCATGTCAGTAGATGTGGGGGAAGCATCTATCTGCTAGAATCAGCCCACACTAAATCTACTCAAAAATATAGAAAATTTTGAATAGAATGGAACTGTCTTAATTTTATGTATTTTATTTTAAAACACTTTGAGTAATCATCTTTCTTGATGGTTTTATATTGAAAAATTTTATCCTAAGACTGGGTAAATTAAAAAGGATGTCTGCCAAGACTAAGTGTATTTAATACTAATTTGACTTATAAGCCATTGCAATAAACTAGGAGACAAAAGGTAGGGACATTATAAGGGAATAAATAAACTGATGAATATGACATAATATATACAGGAAATCAAAAAAAAAATCTACAGATTCTTAAAAGTTAATTTAATCAAAGTTTTTAAAAAAATAAAAGTCAGTATCCAAAATTCAATGAGTATTTCTGTATACTCTCAACAAATAATTGGAAAATAAAATTAAAATATTTAACTCCATAATATCTAAATGTAATGAAATAACTAGACATGAGTCTTAACAACATACACCATGCAGATCCTCTAAGCTGAAAAAAAAATATTGAGAGGAACTAAAGAAAAACTAAATTAAATCTCCTCTGTTTTATTAACAAAATCAGTACCTTTCCATTCAAATTTTCAGCAGGTTTTTTAAATTGGAAGTTGATCATTTTAGAATATATGTAGAAATGAAAATAAACAAGAAAAGGCAAATTATTGTATTACCTTTGTATTGCTTCATAACAGTTGGCAGAAACTTGGCAGTTTAAAACAAAATCCATTTGTTAGCTCACAGTTTCTGTAGATCAGAAAAACAAACACAGCTCAGCTGGGTTCTCTGCTTAGGGTCTCACCAGGCTGTAATCAAGGTGTCCTCCAGGCTGCATGCTCATCTGGAGGACTGATTTCCCAGCTCATTTAGGTTGTTGGCAGAATTCACTTCTTTACAGCTGTGAGGCAGAGCCCCTGTTTTCTTGTTGGGAGTCAGTCAAGAGTGAAGCTCAGCTTCCAGAGGTTATCCTCATGGCCTAGCCACATGGCCCTCAACATAACATAGCAGCTTATTTCTTCAAAGGCAGCAAGAGAATCTTTCTCCAATTTGCTGCATGATAGTCTTACATAATGCAATGTAATCACAGGAGTGATAATCCCATTGCTGTCTATATAACATAAGTCAGTCTAGGGAGCCATTATTTTATCATGTTCCCAGGTCCTGCCCACATCAATGGCAGGGGACTCTGCAGGGTGTATTCACCAGGGGTTGGGAAACTCGAGGACTATCTTAGAATAATGCCACCATGTTTCCTAAGAATAAGAACTAAAATGGAGGACCTATGTAATCAGTCATAAAGTCTAATTATAAAGCTGATTAATAATGTCTATAATTGGTTGAAGGATAGACAACTATAGTACTAGAAAAAAAATTAGCAATAGGAAACAGACCCACACACATAGAACTGTTTGGTTTAAAGTATGCTTTGAAGAAATGGTATTTTCAAGAGTGTTGTGTCCATAGGATAGTAACTTGAAAAAAAATGAAAACATGCAACTCTTTACCTTCTAACCTACATCATATGCAAAAATTAATTCCAAATCTATTGAATGTTTAAATTTGAAAATTAGGGGAGTCTGGGTGACTTGGTTAAACGTCTGACTCTTGATTTTGACTCAGGTCTTGATCTTGGGGTTGTGAGATAGAGCCACACATTGGGCTCTGTGCTGAGTGTGGAGCCTGCTCAAGGCATTCTCTCTCCATCTCTTTCTCCCTGTTGACCACTTGTGCATGCGCTCTTTCTCTGTCAAATAAATAGGTAAATGTGAAAATTAAAACAGTAAAATTTATAGAAGATAACATATGGAAGTATCTTCAGGACCTTGACTTAAGGTAAGATATTTTGAGGGTGAAACAAAAAACATTAATCATAAAACTTTGGTAAATTTGGCTATTTTAAATTAATAATTTATATTTGTCAATAATCTCACCAGAAAGTGAAAGTACAAGCAAAAGTGAAAGTAAAAATTTGAAGAAGATATTTTCATATTTTATAAGCTTTTTTCACAATGTATCAAAAATTTCTGGGGCTCCTGGGTGACTCAGTTGGTTAAATGTCTGACTCTTGATTTTGGCTCAAGTCATGATCTAAAGGTCGTGAGATTGAGCCCCACACATAGGGTTCCATGCTGGGTGTTTAGCCTGCTTAAGTTTCTCTTTTTCCCTTTTGTTCTGCCCCTTCTCCTGCTCACACACTCTCTTTCTCTAATAGATAAATAAACTAATTAATTAATAAAGAGTATCTGCAAATCAATTGGAAAACATAGATATCTCCATTTAAGAGATGGATAGTGGACTTTTGGGAGTGTAACAAAAGAGAATATCTAAGTAGCCAATTACATGAAAATCTGTTTAACCTAAAATATGCAGATTAAACACATAATGTTATACCACTACACATCTACCAGAATGGATAAAATTTAAAAGAAAACCTGACAATCCAAGTTTTGGACATTATATAGAATAATTGGAAATCTCTTACATTACTGTCAGGAATGTAATTTGGTAGAACCACTTTGGAGAAAAGCATGATTGTGTTTACTAAAGGTAGTCATATTGCAAGCCTTATTATTCAAGCATACCACTTCTAGGAAGTTATACTTATGTATGTATCAAAAGATATAGAGAATATTTACAGGAGCACTATTTGCATTTGCCCCAATTTGGAAACAATGCAAATGTTTATTAATAGAAGAATGGGTGGTAAACTATGGTATATTCATGTAATGGAATGTAAAGAGAGATAGGAATTTATGAACTATTGCTACACTCAAGAAGAAAGATGAATCTCATAGATATTGAACTAGAGAAATCCTATGAAAGAGCATGAATTAGTCCATGATTCAGATATATGAATTGTAACAATAGGATCATACAATTGATTGTGATAGAAGTCAGGATAGGATTACTTTTGGGATGGAAGGAAAGAAACTGGGAGGACCATATGAGAGCCTATGTGCTGAGAAGTCTGGTCATATTTACACAAGTATAGACATGTTGTGAAAATGTGTTGAACTGTACTTTTGAAGTCTGTTCATTTCTCATTATATATGATATATTTCAAAAACACTGTCTTAAAAAAGTAATCTTCAATTTTGTAGGGTAGGTTTTAGGTAATTTTACTGAACTTTTAATTTGCATTACATTTATACACACTTTGCATGTTTATGATTAATCATAATAATTAAAATAAGTTATCTGTTAATGCATTTATTTGTACCTAAAATACTAAAATCAAGCCTTTTGCTACTAGAAGTAGACTAGAGAGTACATGATGTGATTACAAATTATCCAGTTTACATTGTGACAGTGAGAGGCTTCTTGTCAGCCTGAGCCTTGATGCTGACAGTAATTTTAAGCAATTTACTCCCATGTTTCCAATGTGCACTGTATTTTTGGTCATATGGGTAATGTAATATATTAATCTTATTCTCTCTCCCCACCAATATAAAAGAAATATATGCTTGAGAAATTTTCCATGTCAAAATATGTAATGCATTCATATTGACTACATGAAAATTTAACTTTGAAAGTTAACTCTGAATTTTAGATTTTTGTAATTGTGATTTAGGTTGTTCATCAAGTAAGCCCATCTCTAACCGAGAAAGAGAACACTTGGTAATTTTGCATCAAATACCCATAAAACAGTTTTAACTTTGGTTGTAGCATTTAAAAGTATTACTTTATATTCTATGCTAGTCTGGCATCTAAAAGATTAGGAAAACTTATTTATTTCATTTCCAGAACACCTTCTTAGTCTGTTTATGTTTATTTTTGATACTTGGTGATAAGTAAACTTTGTACTTCAGTGGACTCATTTAAAAAAAAAAAAACATTTTCCCAGATTCTAAAGGTAAAAATTTCTTCAAGCATTATATAGATTTGACAGAATTCACAAATCATTCACCCATAATAATTTGCAGCAGTATGGTAAACTGTAACTGTGACTTCCTCCAGATGTTGAAAAAAAACCCCCAAAAACAAAACCGCATTTAATTCTTTTTTTTTTTTTAACGTTTATTTATTTTTGAGACAGAGAGAGACAGAGCATGAACGGGGGAGGGTCAGAGAGAGGGAGACACAGAATCTGAAACAGGCTCCACGCTCTGAGCTGTCAGCACAGAGCCCGACGCGGGGCTCGAACTCACGGACGGCGAAATCATGACCTGAGCCGAAGTCGGCCGCTTAACCGACTGAGCCACCCAGGCACCCCAACCGTATTTAATTCTAATACACTTACTTGCTCTTATACATAGGCTTAATGCTTTATTTATTTATTGTATTTATTATTTTTTGGCATAATGCTTTCAGAATAAAATGTTGAAGTTTTATAAAAGTCTTTAATGTTCTTACAAAATTATGTCAGATTTTTAAAAAATTCATTTTGTTGCTTTAAAACATATCAGACTCTGATGTATTTTTATCCATGCATTTTTGAGTAAAGATTTTTTTAAGGAATTAGAAGGCAAAATATATTTTTCTGTTTCTAGCCTAATCTAAGAAAAAGTCAGTGTGGAAAGGAACATATTCCAGATAACTGAAGCCTAACTAACTAAACACCAAATGTTAAATTTTATTATTTTTAATGGAAATAAGGATGAACTATTTCAAAAACCTTTCTGCCTTCTTTGAAACTAGTGAAGATATGGCCATTTCTTAGATATATCCAGCTGCTGTAACAAAAATGCCATGGAATGGGTTTCTTAATAAACCACAGAAATTATTTCTCACAATTCTAGATATTGGATGTCCAAGATCAGTGTGCCAACACCATCACAGTCTAGTGAGGGCCCTCTTCTGGGTTGCAGAGTGCCAACTTCTCATCATGTCCTCACATGACAGAGAATAGAGAGGAGAAGCAAGCTCTCTCATGACTCTTACAAGGGTACTAATCACATTCATGAAGACCCATTCTCATGACCTCATCTGGTCCTAATTACCTCTTAAAGGCCCTGCCTTCTGATACCCTGATATTGAGAGAGGCAGAGTTTCAAGATATGAATTTTGGGGCACAAAAAATTCAGTCCATAATGCTAGGTGACTCTTAAATGGGTTATTTAACATTCTCCCGTGTTATCTAATCTGAGTCTCCATTATAATAAGCCATAACGTATCATTTCACCAGTCTACAGTTTTATTGAACTAAATGTTGGTTGTATAACTTTTTACATTTTAGGCATTTGAAATGACATGTTTGGGAGAATCTAAGTAATGTCAAATTTAATGAAGAAATATTTGGGGTGCCTAGGTGGCTCAGCCAGTTAAGCATCCAACTTTGGCTCAGGTCGTGATCTTGCAGGCCGTGGGTTCTGCCCTGAGTCGGGCTCTGTGCTTACAGCTTGGAGCCTGGAGCCTCTTCAGATTCTGTCTCTCCCTTTATGCCTCTCCCCTGCTCACATGCTCTCTCTGTCTCTCTGTCTCTCAAAAATAAACAAACATTAAAAATGAAAAAAAAAAAATTATTGAATACCTTTTATATGCCAAACACTGTGCTAAGTCTTGGGGATATAAAAGATGAATTGAAAAGGGCCTTAATCTAAAAAGCAATATAATGGTAATGGTTAATTAAATGTTAAGAAAGCATAAATTCTAAGTATGTACTAAGTATATACTAAGTATAGTGATAGTAGATAACAAGAGTAATCTACCCAAGTGGACAGAGGAGATCTTTCTGCTGGGTTTTTATTTTTCTTCCTAAGTTTAGAGCCATAACACTTTCAGTATTCATAAAATCGGTTCAGTAGGTTATGATCAGTATTTTTTAAAAAAAAATTTAATGTTTTATTTATTTTTGACAGACAGAGAGAGAGATAGAGCATGAGAGGGGGAGGGGCAGAGAGAGAGGGAGACACAGAATCTGAAGCAGGCTCCAGGCTCTGAGCTGTTACCACAGAGCCCTACATGGGGCTCAAACTCACAGACCGCGAGATCACTGACCTGAGCCAAAGTCGGACACTCAACCGACTGAGCCACCCAGGCGCCCCTGATCAGTATGTTTTAAATAAATAATAAAGAGATAAATAGAAATTATGAGATATATCACATGTAGTAAGGCTAAGGATTTTTATGTGAAACTTTATTTTTTCATGTACCATCTTTCATTGGATGTTAATTCTTAATTAGGATATGAAAGGATTCAAAGGTTGCCAGGCAAAGGTCATGGTCAGGATTGCAGAATGTGCGTCCACACTGGGCCTTCTTCAGTGGTACTTGCATAGCTGCTTGTGTTTGAGTTCCTTGCAAAATGACATTACCTGAAAAGCACATAAGCTGCCAACACAATAGAAATCCCAGTGATGACCCCTTTCTTCACTGTGACATACTTGTAATTACAGCAGTAACCTCTTTGAAATGTTCCAACAATGCCTTTCAGGGTAAAATCCCACATCGGATTCCACCTTGGCACCTCACCTAGTTTGACATGAGCTTCTTCTTCACTGGTATGGATGATGCCACTTGGAGTCCTGGGTGTCTGCTCTGATGGGCCACTGAAACTTTTCTTCTTATACCCATATATACAGACCTACTTGCACATGTTTGTGTACTTGTATCTTTAAAATATATATATTCAACATCTAAAACTTTCAAAGTTTACTTGAATAAAGAATAGCAGGTGCAAAACAGAAACAAATAATAATCTTCAATTAACAATAGTTTAGTTTGTCTGGATTGTAGAGTATGTGTTAGGGAAATAAATGGATGGAAGATGTATATAGGAGCTCCATAATATAATGTTTTAAATGCTCTTTAATGAATTTAGACTTCTGAAGTTTGTTTTTAACAATAGGATGTAATGCTTTTATCTTGAGGGCAAGATAATGTGATTAGTAGTTTTTTAGGCCTGGTGCCCAGTTATGCCAGGGTAATTGATACCTGACAATCAGAATGAGATAGGAGCAGGTGGGGTGGGGAGCATAATCCTGAAGCTCCAAAGCTTAGTGAGGTCAAAGAGATTTACTTAGGGGAAGACTAGAAAGAATGCTTCAGAATGGTTTAGGAGCACATGGGAACTACTGATGAGAATGGATGACTTGGGATGTCCTGTGTGATGCCTCTTTCATGTTCTTTTGGTGCAGTCTGCAGAAGACTTGAATAAAAATATTATGATAAGACTATATAAAGTAAAAAAAAATCCAAGATATATATATATATATATATATATGAAAGAAACTAATAGGGCCCTATTTTTGTCCTATTAATTAATTTTAAATGCATCTTAGCTTGATGGGAAGAATATTATAATTATTGAATCATAAGACAGGATCTTGACAAACATTTTCAGGTCTACACTGAAAGTTAAGGGTAACTGGAAGATTTATCTAATGAGGCAACAGAGGCAACATCTAAGGCCAGGAGAAGAGATGAAGAGATTGTGGGTGTCCCTAGCTGCAACAAAGAAATAGCAGAGAGAAAGGGATGAGGGAAGCTTATGGAAATGGGACCAATATTCATTCATTTATTTATCAATCATTTGCAGCACACAGGATAATTATGTGATATGTTTATCTCAATAATGCTAATATTAGTTAAACCTTAATCTAGACGAATCTTCAAAGTTGTTTTGTTTTTTAATTACTTCTGCTCAGCACCTGTCTGAATGTAATTAATATAGCACATTATCATAAGTATCTAATCAAACCCTCGCACTGCAGTACATAATCCATTCCCTCATGGAAAGTTTCTGAGTTGAACTGTTTTAGTCATTCATTTAGGAATATTACTACATTGCATTAGGTCTAACTCTAAACTTTTCTACTCTATTTATTTGAATGAAGTTTTGGGTTTTGTATTTCAGTGTGCCCATTTAAATCTCCATTGTATTGGTGGGAATTACTTATCTGAAAAAGTGAAATTCCTACATTTTGATGTCCAAGGGCAGTACTCTTTTATGCACAATTACCAACTCAACCTTGAGCAAGCCACCTGGCATATTCTGTGGACATCAGGAGATACTAGCACCTCAATTTGGTTATATTTCTTTTTGATATGGGCTGGAAGTATCGCAAAAAGATTTATACATATATAAAATTTACTTTTATTCTGTATAAGTCTTAATTTTCCTCCTGGATTCTTTTTGTTTTCTTTTGCATAGCAGTATTTAATGATTATTTTGGACAGGGTCTCTGGGTGATAAAGTTTTTGAATCATATGTGTGTGTGAAAATATGTATGTGTATATATATACACACATATAAGCATATGTATGTGTACACATTCTTGTCAATATCATATTCATAATTATTTCATAAATTGATAGAAATAGAAAACAAAAACCCTGTGCCTTAATTAGATGTTAGGTGTCTAATCATATTTTTTCTCACTATTAAAACAGATTTTTCCTTGGCTCCTGTTGCATATTTTTAATTCATTTGAAGTATTCATTTCATACTGGATCTTAAGTACACAGATTTAGATTAATTACCTTATCCTCCTCTTTAGTTGAGACTTCATTTTTTTTTTTTTAATATTCTATTTTGGTAGATTTCCTTCTCATCATAAAAACACATTGTCACAAATTAAATGCTTAACCTGTCAATCCTCCATTTCTACCTTTATTTACAGGTACACATCTGTGAATACTACTTAATGTTTTGTGTTATGATAGCAGTGTTTGTAAACTGATGTGTATGAACCTGTAGAATGACTTGAATGTTTAAATCCTCGAAAGTACACTGTGTAGAAGGATTCTGTCAACTAACATCTTCTTTCATTAAGATATAAGTGTTTACAAATGTATATGTAGAAGCATATTAAAAGTGCCATATACTTAACTCTTTGAAACTACACTGTGTAGAAAGGGTCTTTCAACTAACATCCTTTGTCAGTAATACAGAAGTCTTTGCAACGACATGAATGGAGCTAGAGTGTATTATGCTAAGCAAAATAAGTCACTCAGAGAAAGACAAATGCCATATAATTTCACTCACATGTGGAATTTAAGAAACAACACAGATGAGCATAGGGAAGGGAAAGAAAAACAGAGAGGGCAGCAAACCATAAGAGACCTTTTAAAAAAAAAAGTTTATTTACTTTGAGAGAAACTGAGACCACGTGAGTGGGGGAGTGGTGGAGAGGGAGGGAGACAGAGAATCCCAAGCAGGCTCTGCACTGCCAGCGCAGAGTCTGGTGGGGGGCTTGAACCCACAAACCGTGAGATCATGATCTGAGCTGAAATCAAGAGATGGACACTGTACTTACTGAGCCATCCAGGCAACCCAAGACTCTTAACTATAGAGAATAGGACTGATGGAGGGAGGTGGGTGGGGCATGAGCTAGATGGGTGAGGGGTATTAAGGAGGGCATTTGTTGTGATAAGCAGAGTGTTGTCTGTAAGTGATGAATCACTAAATTCTACTCCTGAAACCAATACTATCTTCTGTATTAAGTAACTAGAATTTAACTTGAAAAAAAATGTTGTGTCTTATGTGCTTTTAAAAATGATATAGATTTAGTGTACGTGTTCTGCTGCATCTTGCCTTTTTACTTAGCATTTTCTATTTGAGACAGTCCAAGCTGATAAAAAAAAAAAATACTTTGTATATATTTAATTAATTACATCGTGTTATACCACATTTTACCTATCCATTGACCCCCCTGAAGCATATTAAATTGTTTCTTAGGATGCCATAGTAAATATCCTCACACATACCTCCTTATGTACTATGTACAAATTTCTTTAAGATGTGTGTGTTGAAGAATATTCTAGGACATAAAGGGAAACATATTTCCACTTTGCTTCTACTACCAAATGGTTCTCTAATATTAGTGTGTTACAGTTGTACCATCAGCATATATGAGTTTCTCTTTTCCCCATGCCCTCATATTTTGATGTAATCACACTTTTAAAATTTTCTATCTAGTGGGTGAGAAATGTTTTCTCCTTGTTCCAGTTTGCATTTCTTTTGTGAGATTGAGGAGCAACTTTATGTTCACCTAGGAATTGCCCCCTCATAGTCTTTGCCCATATTTTCTGTAGTTACCACTTCCTATTTATGTGAATTTGGATATTCATTTCAATTTGTTCTTTCTCACTGTGCAGTCTTACATGTTTTCAAACACAAAATGTTTTCTTCACCTATGATACTTTTTCTACCTCTTCATAGTTAATCACATTAGCTCTTTTATTTTTCCTTAACCCTTTGAAATTTTCTGTTAGGTACATTTTAATTTGTCACAACAGATTTTGTTTTGTAGTGATTTCACTGGAGTTCTCTTCTAAACTTTCCACCAATTTCCTCTGTATCATTAGATTACTCAGGGGTAAGTGTGTGAAATATGGGTGGGTTTTCTCTTCTCTCTATGCAATTTAAAAAACTATCTTCCTACTGATGAATTCTGATTACATTACATTGTAAAGTAAGAATTTATCCTTTAAAATGAAAATTATAATATCCTGAGACAGCCACTGTTCTCTAATATGAGGCCAGTATTTCTTAGGATTTTTATGATGTGATGAAAATTTTTATTGTCTATTCCTTGGGTATAGATTCTACAAAATAACAGGATCAAAAGTCATGTAACTATATTATTTCTAGGTTTTTGTCTGCTTGATATATTGGCTTATGGGAGAAATATGTTAATTATGAAACTAACTGTTGTCCCCTTAATGTCTCTTCAGCTGCTGCTGTTGTCCTCCTCATCCTCTTCTTTCATCTTGTTTTTGGTTAATATTTGTTTGATATATATTATTTCTATTATTTTATCTTCAAATTATAAAGACAAATATTAACTATATTCTATCCCTTAGCATATTTTTGTATTCATGCTACTTATCTAATTATTTATTTTATTCATGCTTATTTTAGAAATGTTTTGTTTTAATACTTATTTATTTATTTTGAGAGAGAGAGAGAGAGAGAGAGCATGAGCGTGAGTCCAGGAGGGGTAGAGCGATAAGGAAAGAGAGAGATCCCAGGCAAGTTCCATCCTGTCAGCTCAGAGCCCGATGTGGGGCTTGATCTCACCAACCATGAGATCATAACCTGAGCCAAAATCAAGAGTCAGATGTTTTAACCTACTGAGATATCCAGGTGCTTATTTTTTTATTTTAAATGTTCTTATTTAAAATGTTTATGCTTATTTTAAATGTTCTTTGCCTTCACTTTGCTCCCTTCCACCTCTTATAGCTTTTTCTTCCCTAACCTAGATCCAGTGTTTGTTTGTTTTTTTTAAATGTTTATTTATTTTTGAGAGAGAGAGATGGAGTGTGAGTGGGGGAGAGGCAGAGAGAGAGGGGGAGACACAGAATCTGAAGCAGGCTCCAGGCTCCATGCTCCCAGCACAGAGCCTGATGCGGGGCACAAACTCACAAACCGTGAGATCATGACCTGAGCTGAAGTCGGACGCTCAACCGACTGAGCCCCCAGGTGCCCCTAGATCCAGTGTTTTTAACCTCTGGCATTTTGGTTCTGGACTTTTATGGAAAAATGCTATTATCACTGGATAGGCATTAACCACATTTTAATAATTTACTTTTATTCCTTATATGTCTTAATTTTTCTTCCAGATTCTTTTTTTTCCCCTTCTTAGATAGCATCATTCAATAATCATTTTGGAGAGTGTCTCTGGATGATAAACTTTTTGAATCATATGTATGTCTGAAAATAACTACTCATATTTAAGTATTACTCTAAGCTGGAAATAGACTTTTATTTTCAAAGTTTTCTTTTTTTCAACTTTTCTTTTTGATTGCCTAGAATACTGTTGAAGAAATATAGATATTGGGGCACCTGGGTGACTCAGTCAGTATTAAGCTTCCAACTCTTGATCTCAGCTCAGGTCTTGATCTCAGGGTGGTGAGTTCAAGCCCCACATTGGGCTCTGTGCTGGGTGTGAAGCCTACTTAAAAAAACAAGACAAAACAAAAAACAGATATCTTTGGTATTTTTTATAAGCTTCACTTTATTCTTGATATCATAATATTTCACTCCTGTGTGTCTAGAAAAGGTTGCTTTTAATTTATTTCTTTTTCTTTTGTAAGCTTGTACTTCTAAATATGCTGTACGAAAAAAGCACACTTTAGTTCTGAGAGTCCTTTACTATCAATTCTTCAAATATATCCTTACTGTCTTCTCTCTCTTTCTGAGCCTTTTATTGATAAAATATTAGACTTTAGCATTCATTCTTTATTTCTTCAGTTTTATTTTATATTTTCAATTCCTCTAGGCATTCTGCTTTGAATTGGGCAAATGACTCTATTTCCTAACTTACTAATTGAATCTTTGTCTATGCCTATATACTGACTACTTTTTTTTTTCTTCACCTTTTAATAAAGATGCTTTTTATTTCCAATGTCTTTAATTATATTTTCTGAACAGATCCTGGAACACTCTACAATCACAATTTCTGGAATGCTTCACCCTGTACTTATCTCCACTCTGCTTAGTCATAGGCATAATATGGATTTTGTTATTATCTAAAATTTTATTTATTTCTTATTTTTTTAAAGTTTATTTTTGAGAGAGAGAGCACGAGAGAGAGAGAGAGCACGAGTGCACATGCACAGGAGGGGCAGAGAGAGAAGGAGAGACAGAATCCCAAGCAGGGATCCATGAAATCATGACCTGAGCCAGAATCAAGAGTTGTATGCTTAACCAACTGAGCCACCCAGGTGCCCCTAAAATTTTAAAGAATAAAATTATTCAATTTTATTCTTCTATTCCAGCAACTTCCAACCAACTTCTTAACTTTCACTCTCTCTGCAGCTGTTTCTTAATCTCATAGATATTTCTTGGGCTGTTTCCTTCCTCTTTCCTTCTTTTCCTCCCTCCCTCCCTCTTTTGTTCATTCTTTTGTTCCTTCCTTCCTTCCTTCCTTCCTTCCTTCCTTCTTATCATTTCATCTTGGCTTCTTTTTCATTCTAGGCATTAACCTATGGTTGGACTTCACATTAACCTATGGTGATGTTCTAATACATTTCTTTTAGAATCCAACTGATAAAAATAATACCCCCAAATTTCTAGTAAAATATATGGTTAAAGATAGAGCACATATAAAATTTCCTGTTTATAAATAAGCAGAAAGGCATGAGTGTTCCGTATCATTTGCTGCATATGATGATCGGAAACACAATAATTTTTTTTGTCAGTGGCATGATTTACTGATCAAAAAATCTAGTTGGATCTAGTCCTGTCCACTAGCAGACTCTTTATTTCTGGGTCCCCACCAGTTTATCAATGTACGTCCTATCCTTGTAAATATGGGGGTCTAAGTATTTCATTGAAATTATGCAGTAGTAGTTTAGCAATACAGAGATATTCAGTCTTGGAGAGAATTGTGATATGTTTTGTTTTTACTTTATTTTCTTAGGAAACTCTATGGACGGTAACTACAGTTGGGTATTTTGCTTCTTGGAGGTATCAGTGCAAGAGTTAGTGTATGGAAAGATGCTTGTCTTTAAAAGTCTTCATTTTTTTCTATATTTTTCTGTTTCTTTTTTAACATTTTTTTTGGGAAAAGTATGTGTGTGTCTATATATATATTTATATTTTTTATGTTTTAACATTTTAAACTGTAGATAACAGATACTGCTTTTAAATGGTTTATTATTCATAGGTGAAATATTTAGTCCTTCTAAATATGTATACTTTTGCTTTATCTTTTTTTTTGAATTAGGTTTGTTAAAAAAAATGCATCATATAAACCTTTAATGCTTAAATTCAATGATGCTACCTTTCTTACTTATTGAAAAATTATATCTTTATTTATATGTCATTTAACCTTGGTCAATTTTATTTCAATTACATTTGTTTAATTGTAAATATTAAGTTCAAGTTTAGTTATGGTTTTTATTACAAAGCTAAGTTCAAGTTTAGTTATGGTTATTTTTATTTTTGTTAAATAATAAAAATGATTACAGACTACATTTTTCTCTGAATACACTTTTGGGGAAAGTCTGTATGCTGTGGCAGATTTTGTTATTATGTCCTCAAAAACTGCAATTTACATTGGGATTTATACTTTTAATTTGAATCTTGATGTTAATGTGTTATCATAGTTTCTTGTTTAATAACAAAAATAATTAAACAGTAGATATTTTTGTCTAAGAGTAGAGTTTTGAAAAAACTATACATTTTGATGTTTTGTTCTCATTTTTGTTTATCTTAACAAATTCTGTAATTGTTTAGATTTACTTATTGATCCAGACATTAGATGGATTTCTTTTCCCTAAATGGTATTTTTCTTTTCTTTGTTTATAATATTGTTATTAATTTGTGTTGCTGGCATAGTTTTTAATTTGAAGTAAGTTAATTTTATATAAATATTCTACATATACAGGGAAGTTAAACTGTCCTTAGAGATAGTTTCAGGAATTTTTATTTAATAAAATGTAAATTTTCTTACTCATAATAGCTAAAATTTAGTCATATTTTGTGGCTTAATCTGTACAGTACTAAACAAGTATGTCATCATCTTCAGTATTACAACACAGCTATCCTTTCCCTGTGTTTGTTATTTATGTGTGTCTGTAGGGAAGTACATATGCATTGGTTGATTGATTGGTTGATGTGCTATTTTTGAGTCTAGTTGTTCCCAAAAGTAATAACTTCATTGTGGACTAACCACTTAATAGAATTTTTCACTTACAGGAAATAATACTGAAATTCTTGTTTTTCTCTTTTTTTTACACTTTAGGAAATTTCTTAGTTCTTCTTTAAACTATTGCCCTTAAATTAGTGACTGAGGTTTATATAAGTATTTAAAGTGGCACATCAGCAACTTAGTGCAATTTTCTTTACTGGGGAATCATAGAAAAATGAGGTTAAGAGACTCAAAAGTTCTCAAACTGATTTTTCAAGGTTTTAGGGAACTTTGAGGAGAAGACACATTGTAGTTAGAAAGTAATGCTTAATATTGAACCCAAATGCTGTTTAGAAGGTCTGCCTGAATTCTCAACATATGTGAATTTAAGGATTTGAAGACAACAGAAGCATATCTTGCAGTGCCACAGTGAGGAGGACCTAGGGCAGACACAAGAAGAGGGGCATGCATGTTAGGGTACCTTTTCAAGATGGGTTCTAAGTGTAAATATAAATCTAAATACCAAAAAAAAAAAAAAAAAAAGGAAATTCCCCTTGTGCAAAAGGGAGACTTCCTAATTCTTTCTTCGAGCATTTACTTTAGAGTACTCGTGAATTCTTTCTCTGCCCTTTTGAGACGTTATAGAATTTTTTTTTTAAGTGTATACTTATTTTGAGAGAGAGAGCACATGCGTGTGAGTTGGGGAGAGACAGAGAGAAAATGAGAGAGAAAATCCCAAAGAAGCTTTGCACTGTCAGCACAGAGCCTGACATGGGGCTCAATCCCACAAACCATTAGATCATGACCTGAGCCAAAATCAAGAGTCAGGTGCTTAACCAACTGAGCCACCCAGGCGGCACCCCTGTTACATAAAACTTTAAAAAAGCTAAATAAAAGCTTTTTGTCAACTTTACAGTTGAGGAAAGTCTTTTGTGTGTTAGAAATATGATTATCAAAGGACATAGCTCAGAGTCTGGAGCCTCCTTTGGATTCTGTCTCCCTGTCAGTCTCTCTCTCTGCCCCTTCCCTACTCACAGTCTGTCTCTCAAAATAAATAAGCATTAAGAAAAATTCTACCTACCTTCACGGAGATGTAAATAAGAAGTTTATTATTCCTTTGGATAAAGGCAATTTGTAAACAAAAATGGCCAACCCAATTGCCAGGTGAATTTAAGATGAACTATGTGTGAAAAATGATGCTGTCAAGTTCTCTTGTGAGTGGATTGCATGTCTTTGGTTAAAAGGCTGAACTTTTGTTTTGTGTTTGCAAACTCTTTAGTGGTTGCCTGTGATGCACATCACAGTCTGATTTAATGCTTATCCAATAATAAAATTGTTCTCTTTCTCTTCTATTGTGGAGAGGTTTTCTGGGTTGGCAGCAAATTTTGTTTTTAATTATATTTTCCCAACAATTCCCAAACAGTCTTTAGCAGGTAGCGATAGAATAGTTAACAAAGTCTGATCAGCTCCTTCCAGAGCCAGTTTAGTGTCTGGAAAATGGGCTGTAGCACCTGGTTTGATTTCAGAGTGGCTAAGAGCTCCAAATTGGCCAGGTAGAGTTATTTGGCCATTTTTGCCAGTGATTTGCCATAAATCCCTATGTGTAGAAAATAAGATGAGATTTTAGAGGATGAGATAGTCCACTGTTTGGTTAAGAGGTGAAAAAGAGGGATAGTCTGTGGCTTTTGGCTCTAGGCAACATTTTCCTCCCCAAATTAAAGATAGAAGTCTTTGTGCTGGAGGAGATTAAACAGTAATAGTCTGAGTTTGCTTTTTGGGAAGTCACCCATTCTCCATTTTAAAGGTTTATGAGAGGGGTGCCCATGTGGCAGAGTAGGTTAATAAGGATCTGACCCTTGATTTCAGCTCAGGTCATGATCTTGTGGTTCATGAGTTGGAACCCTGCATGGGGCTCTGTGCTGAAAGCCCGGAGGTTGCTTGGAATTCTCTCTCTCTCTCCGTCTCTGCCCCTCTCATGAAAACAAACAAACAAACAAATAAATAATGAAAAAAAAAAATAAATAAAGGTTTATGAGAAAGGGTTGTGTTCCAGTCAGCCAAACTATGAGTTTCAGTACCTACAAAATCTTCAAGAGAATTTTTCTTACCTTTTCAGTAAAATTAAAAACAGGAGACATTGGGCTGAGAATGGAAGGGGATACTTGGGGTGAAAGTACACACATAAATATTGGATATATTTTTAGGATCCACAAGTCTTCACTTCTGTTTAGCCAAATATGGAGAGATCTTTCTGCAAGAGCACTGAGAAAAAAACAAAAGAAAACAAAATATGTTTTACACTTTGGAAGTATGTGCAAATGAATAGCTTCCAGAACTGGGAGCAAAACATACAACTAGAGAGAGAAGAGAAATTGCTAGGATTCAGGATATAACGTGTGACATTCCAGTCTACAGCCTAGTTTTAGGTGGGGATACAATAATTACCATACTGTAATACTAGACCTTTCCACCCTAGTTCTACCTACTATGATTCAACCTCTTTTCTGTGAAGGCTGAAGTTTCCAACACCTAAAGACCCTTTTTCTAAAATTTAGAGGGTAAACTGATACTGGCAGACATCTGAAAACCCAGAGAAGGGATTCTACAGGACTAGCCAAGAGGGTCCTTGGCTTCGCATGGTATGAAAATCAAACATTAGCCAGGAGAGGTGAAAGAGTTTATTGAAGATAGATAGATAGATAGATAGATAGATAGATAGATAGATAGAGAGAGGGGGGTGGTGGGGGGGGTGGTGGGGGCAGATGGACCGAGCGTCTGGGAGACTCGGAAAGGAAAAGAGCATGAGTCTCGTCTTTGCTTGGGGGTCTGGGGTTTTTATTAGTGATTGTCGTCTTGTGCACATGGCCTCTTAGACATCCAGGAACTGATCAGAACAAGGAGAGGGTCCAGGTGGCCTTTATAATTCACTCATTCCTTGAAGTCAGTGGTCTTGGGTCAAGGTGTTTAGAGTCCTTGGTCTTGGAGAACCTTTATGACAACTCCCTCCAACCCCAACCAATCCTTAGATGTTATCTTGTGCTGGAAGACTACAAAGATATCATTACCTCTTTGACCCTTAGGAGGAGGACATTTGCATCAGGAGACACGTGTAGAGTGGAGTGGGAGAGCGGGTCCTAGCAAGAATAGAAACTGAAAATAAGCAAAGGAAAAAAAAAAACTGCTTCTTTTTTCATGGGGTCCCTTCAGTTTCTTTATCTCAGAACAATACAACATTACAGCATAAAACTCTATGCACGTATGCTTTTTAGTTCTGAGAAACATAGGAAGAGCCCACTGTATAATGTGCCTTTGGTGGTGGTATCATTGAAGCTAAACATCAATGGATTTCAAATGACTTTTTGGTTTTTATCCTGACACCAGCATAAATTTCTGTTTAGAGATTTCTAACTCCATTGTGTGTGTCTCAAATTGCTGTCAGTTGTCTCCTTCTGAGCATATCACAGTCTTTCCATAAATATCTTAACCTGGCTTTAACCAGACAAAGCAGCAACAATACTCTGATACAAAATACCCCAAGGGCTAAATGAATATAAGAGGATGTGGAATTTCCTTATCTCTGTCTTGTCAGTTTTATCAAGCTGGCAGGCAATATTCATTGTAAGCCCATTATCTCTCATCTACATCTGAATAAGCGTATACCAGAGCATTTGGAATAGAAATTAAGGTCATTCTGTCAGTGACCCAATTGAATTGCAATGCACATCATTTTAGTCTTAGTACCGTGCACTTTTTTTTTTTTTATACTTCACAATGTGTTTAGCCTCCTCCTTTAGTTAAAAGTAGCAGGAAATTAGAATTGAACAGAAGTATAATTTTCAGACAGACAGAATGAAAGTGCAGATTTCATTCTCTCCAGGGTCAGTGTGGGAAACCTTCTTGTTTCTAATCAGTGTAAACGACCTGGATCATGAACCAGTTATAAATCTATTAAATTAACTGAGGAGAAAAAAACTGGGAAAGCAATATGTGCCCGGCATGAAGCAGGGACAACTGTAAATGATGTAGACCTACTACATAATTTTGTTACAACATGATCACAATTTATATTGACATATGTATTATAATGGGGCAAAATTGTGCAAGTAGGTAACAAGAAAATAGGTATGAAGAAAAGCAGACTAGTCTGGATTACTTTAGAACAGGTGTTGACAAAATAAAGTCTGTGTGCCAAATCTGGTTTGCCACTTGTTTTTGAAAGTAAAGTCTTACCGGAATTCAACCATGCTCATTCTTTAGGTATCCTGTGTGGCTGTTGTCAAGCTTCAGTAGCAGAGTTGAGCAGTTAGCAAAGACCCAAGGGCCCACAAAACCTAGAGTATTTATTGTCTGGCCCCTTATAGAAAAAGTTTGCTAACTTTTGCTGAAGAGGATATTTTAATGCATGCAGATAAAGAAAATAAGTAATAGTTAAGTTCTTAGTGAAACTTTGATTAATTAGGTATGATACCCATGTATTGACGAACTCTTGAATATAGCACAAAACTTTCATGGGTGCTAAACATATATACTGATTTAGGTCTGAAAATACTAAAATTTAATGCTATGGATAGAAAAATACAGCATGCCAAAGCTGCTTTAAAATGGGAATCACATATGATATTTTAAAATTAGTTAATACATAATTGATATGATAATTATAAAAGTAACACATGCACGTGTTAAAATATTCAAATATCAAGCCCCTGCATTCAGAGGTCCACTTCCTAGAAGAGCTATTGTGAATTTCTGTTATTTCTATAGCTAGACATTGTTACAGCTTTAGGTATACTTATTTCAAAATTTCTTTACTATCAATATAAACAGTTTCTATTCTCCCCTTTTTGAAAAGGGTCTTCTAATAGACTTACTCTCCCTCGTGATGAGGGAGCCAAAGGCAAGCTGAGGGTACAAGTTAATACCCGTCTCCCCTCCCAGGGTGGGATCTGTGCGATATTCCTCAGGCACTCCTGCCTGTCCAAGACGTAGGAGAGGGAAAAACAAATAGTTAACTCATAGAGATCACATTCCTTCAGGACATGAGTCTCCATCAGTTTGCAAGTGTTTTAAGGATTTACAAGAAAAAAGGCAATCTCCAGAAACCTATAGCCTCAGTTATCTGAAGCCCTAACATAACCTAACATAACTCTCCCCTCCATAGTGACTGGAGGACAAAGGCAAGAAGAGTATGTAGATAAAATTAAGTTTCTTTTTTTTTTTTAAGTTTATTTATTTAGAGAGAGTGTGAATGGGGGAGGGTCAGAGAGGGAGAGACAGAGAGAATCCCAAGCAGGGTCTGTGCTGTCAGCGCAGTCTGATGTGGGGCTTGATCCCACAAACCCTGAGATCGTGACCTGAGCCTTGATCAAGAGTCAGACACTTAACAGACTGAGCCACTCAGGGTCCCCCAAATTAAATTTGTTTATAACCTACAGCCCATTGAGAAATACTTGAGGCAGGCAGAGTAAAACATCCCCCCCCCCCCAACTCCCTACCATCTTAATGTTAATGTTTTGATAGAGGAAAAAATAACCTTAGCTCAACAATAGCAAGGCTTGCAGTGTCTTGTGAGTCTCCTTTAGCATCTGAAAGTCCTTTTGGGAACTTCCCCTGGTCTTTAGTCCCCTAACTCCCAGGTATAATCAGTCACTCCTCACAACCCCGGTGCCGCTCTTTCTCCCCATGGGTCCTGCCCTGTGCTTTAATAGAAATCACCTTTTTTCACCAAAGACATCTCATGAGTTCTTTCTTGGCCATGGGCTCTGGACCCCCACCACCACTCTCAAACCCAATCATTTTCATGTTGTGCTTCACTGTCTCTTTTATTGTATGTTAGCTGTATTTGTTTTACATAGTTACAGTTATTTACAATATTTTTAAACAGATTTATTGAGCTATAATTGATATATAACACTATTACTGGTGGGAGGGTCTATGTTGTGTGAAGGGAGGTCTTAGTTCTTGGAGATTGTTTTGGAATTGGGTATTTGTTGGGTCTTTCTGGGCTGGGAGGAGCTGTGATGTTTAGTGGGGTGGTCTCTAATGGGGGCTGCTTCCAATCATTTGGGTGAATCCTCCCACAGGTTGGGAGGGGGAGTTTTTGACCCTACAAGGGTGCTGCCACAACTATAAGGGCAGACTTTCTCCCTGGAGGTAGAGATTGGGGAATTTGGGGTGAAGGGTTTGAAGGGCTATACCTGAAATGCAAATACATTATAATGAGTCTAGGGGTTACCCTGGGGCATAGGCAGAAGGGGAGAGTGCCTGCCCTGCACCTCTGGCTCTTGGTCTGTTATACCCTTGTTTCAAGCAACAAGGTCAGGATGAGCCACCTGGCTCCTAGTGTATAACCTATTTAGCACCTTCCTTCCCTTTGCTCATGTCTCTATCATTCCTCCCTCAAGGACTTGGGACTGTGCCTCAGGGCTATCCTTCTACTGCTCATATCTAGCTTCTGCCTAAAAGTATTTGATTATTTGCTAGCAAATATAAATTTTGGCCTGCATTTTGCTTTTAGGTTGGGGATAAAATTGAGAATTAATAAAATAGAATGAAATACTATAATCACATAAACATTTTTTTTTTTTTTTTTTTTTACTGAAGAAGAATCTTTCCAACTTAGGATTCAGCTATCGATACCAATTCTGCAACATACTCAGTAACTCCTGTATTCCTTTTTTTTTTTTTTTTTTAATCCTAGGTTCATGAAATTCTTGGACCTTTTCCAGTTTTTTAAATCACTTTCTAAGTAATTTAAAATTCATACACATGTACACATATTTTCGTTTTGCTTTCAGACTTTATAGGATTGACCAGGCAGGAAATTCTAGTTTTAATATAATTTTTGTCAGAACTAGCATTCAGCTCTGTTGAATAGAAGTCTGTGTTAATTTGAATTTGTTCCTTTAGGAAAATTTGTTTTCTCATTAAAAATGTTCAGTTTTCTGAACATTCTAATTCAGTTAGAATTAAAATTTCAAAACATTGTATCTAAATATGTAGCTCTGGTTACTTATCCTTGGTCTGCATGGGCCCTTCCAATTTAATCTTTTTTCTAGCTTTGAGAACTTTCACATTAAATCCTCCCGTGATTTTGCTGAAACCACCCTGAGGCAAATGTTGGATTCAATGACTTGATGTTGGACTACATGAATATTAGCTTTTCTCTTATATTTTTCTATTTATATATTTATGCTGTATGTTCTGATATTTTTTGATATTAACTCTTGTATCACCAACTTGTTTGTCATATGTGACAATTTTGTTATTTTAGTTCAGCAATTATATATATATTAATTTCATGTAATGTTTTGTAGTCTGACTGCCATTTTTCCTAGTAATCTGTGCTTACTGTATGGATACATTATCCTCTCCAATATCTCTGACATGAGTAATCTGAATGAATTAAAAGTTCATTTACCTTCCCTATCTTTGGAGTTCTGTTTATTCATATTAATTTCTCTCTTTTTAAAAAAAAATAATCAAATAATTATATTGATTAATACAAGTGGCTGGTACTGTTTCTCCCATAAAAGATAGGATTGATTTCTCAACAGGCCTCTTCCTTGAATTACATGGCTTACTGCAGATTGGCATAAGTAAACAGATGATTTAAAGCGGTTGTATTTCCTTTCTGGTATTTGGGTAGGATGCACACAGACAGGATTTTTCCTCTCACTTTGGCCAAAGTAAGGAATGGTTTTACTTTGGTGGCAGAGATATTTGAAGTTTCACTCTTGGATAGAGATACATTTCCTCCCTTCATTCTCTTCATTTCTTTCTTTTCCCAAATACCCACAATAGGAATATCTAATAGTTTTCTCATACCCTCTAGACTCTGAGCCGTGGTGTGAGCAGTTGAAAAGGGAATGACCTGAGCGACTCAAGTTTTTTGTGCCTAGTTCTTCAGGAATTTATATTCCTATTTGATAGTTGATGCACAACCACTCTTCAGTGTGTCGACTCTGACCTTGAGTCTGACCTCAGCTTCTGGAAAAGAAGTTATATCAGACTGTGGTTGCCTCTATGTTACTACATTCCATTAATCCAAGTATTTCTTAAGGTTTTTGATTTGCTAATCTCAGTATTCCCTATTTTCAAAGACTGTTATGGTTTTATTATATATGAAAGTATACACACAGTTATGTGTGTGTATATGTGTGCCTTCTATCCATCTATCTCTGTATTTGCTATTTCAATGAAACCTCAGGAGAGATGGGAAATATAGTACTCTGTCATTTAGAAAAATAAAACTTCCCAAATTGATTTCAACTCATCTCAAAGAATAGGCACAAACTATATCAAATACCTGTATATTTTATAAATAAAAATAACTAGATTGAGAAACAATATTTCTACCTAAAGACAATTAAAAAATTTCAGAGCCAGATCATCTTGGTTCAAATCATGTCTCTGCTATTATTTGCTCTGTGACCAATCACAGGTACATGGTGTCTCAATCTACTCAGTTTTAAAATAAGGATAATCCTACTACCAGTATCAAAGGTTATTATAAACATTAAATGAATTGGTATATTAGTGCATGGCATGAAGTAAGTAAGTTTGCTATTTTGTTTTTTGGGTTTTTTTTTTGGTTTTTGTTTCAGCTTTTAAATTTTTTTATTTTAAAAAAAAAAATTTTTTTTTTAACGTTTATTTATTTTTGAGACAGAGAGAGACAGAGCATGAACAGGGGAGGGTCAGAGAGAGAGGGAGACACAGAATCTGAAACAGGCTCCAGGCTCTGAGCAGTCAGCACAGAGCCCGACGCGGGGCTCGAACTCACATACCGCAAGATCGTGACCTGAGCTGAAGTCGGACGCTTAACCGACTGAGCCACCCAGGCGCCCCTTTAAATTTTTTTAAAAAATACTTTTGAGAGAGAGAGAGAGCGCGTGCGTGCACGCGTGTGCACAAGTGGGGGAGGGGCAGAGAGAGAGAGGGGGGGACAGAGGATACAAGGTAGACTCTGTGCTGACAGTAGAGAGCCCGATGTGGAGCTCAAACTCATGAATCATGAGATCATGACCTGAGCTGAAGTTGGACACTTAACTAACTGTGCCACCCGGGTGCTCCTGTTTCAGGTTTTTATGTAAATTAAAGTTAGTCAATATATAGTGTAATATTGGTTTCAGGAGTAGAATTTAGCAATTCATCACTTATATGTAATATCCAATGCTAATCACAAGTACCTCCTTAATACCCATCACCCATATATCTCATCCCCTTCTTACCTCCCCTCCATCAAATCTCAGTTTGTCCTCTATAGTTAAGAGTCTCTTATGGTTTGCCTCTCCCTCTTTTTTCTCTCTTCCCCTATGTTCGTCTGTTTTGTTTCTTAAATCCACGTATGAGTGAATTCATACGGTATTTGACTGATTTGTTTAGCATAATATACTCTAGCTCCATCCATGTCATTGCAAATGGCAAGATTTTATTCTTTTCGAGGCTGAGTCATATTCCATTGTGTATGTATGTATATATGTGTGTGTGTGTGTGTGTGTGTGTGTGTGTGTGTGTGTGTGTGTATACACACCACTTCTTCTTTATCCATTCATCAGTCAATAGGTATTTGGGCTCTTTCCATATTTGGCCATTGTTGACAATGCTGTTATAAACATCAGGGAATATGTATCCCTCTGAATCAGTATTTTTGTATCCTTCAGGTAAATACCTAGTAGTGTGATTGCTGGGTCATAGGATAATTCTATATTTAACTTTTTGAGGAACCTTCTTACTGTTTTCCAGAGTGGCTGCACCAGTGTGCATTCTCACCAATAGTAGAAGAGGGTTCTGCTTTTTCCATATCCTTGTCAACACCTGTTTTAGCCATTCTGACAGGTGTGAGGTGGTATCTCATCATGGTTTTGATATGTATTTCCCTGATGGTGAATGATGCTGAACATCTTTTCACATGTCTGTTAGCCATCTGTATGTCTTCTTTAGAAAATTGTTTATTCATATCTTCTACCCATTTTTTAACTGGATTATTTGCCTTTTGCATTTTGAGTTTGATAAGTTCTTTACAGATTTTTGGTACTAATCCTTTATCTGATATGTCATTTGCATATATCTTTTCCGATTCTGTAGGCTGTCTTTTAGTTTTTTTTATTGTTTTCTTTGCTGTGCAGAAATGTTTTATCTTGATAAAGTCCCAGTATTTCATGTTTGCTTTTATTTCACTTGCCTCCAGAGACATGTTTAGTAAGAAGTTGCTGTGACTGAGGTCAAAGAGGTTGCTGCCTATGTTCTCCTCTAGAATTTTGATGGTCTTTTGTCTCACATTTAGGTCTTTCATCTATTTTGAATTTATTTTTGTGTACAGTGTAAGAAAGTGGTCCAGTTTCATTCTTCTGCATGTTGCTGTACAGTTTTCCCAGCACCGTTGTTGAAGAGACTGTCTTTTTTCCGTTGGATATTCTTTCCTGCTTTGTTCCTGCTTTGTCAAAGATTAGATGACCGTATCGTTGTGGGACCATTTCTGGATTTTCTCTTCTGTTCCACTATCTATGTGTCTCTTTTTTGCCAGTATCATACTGTCTTGACTACAGCTTTGTAATATATCTTGAAGTCCAGACTTGTGATGCCTCCAGGTTTGCTTTTCTTTTTCAAGATTGCTTTGGCTATTTGAAGTCTTTTGCAACTCCATACAAATTTTATCTGTTCTAACTCTGTGAAAAATGCTGGTGGTATTTTCATAGGGATTGCATTAAAAATGTATATTGCTTTGGATAGTATCGACATTTTAACAATATCTGTTTTTCCAATCCATGAGCATAGAATGTTTTTCCATTTCTTTGTGTCTTCTTCAGTTTCTTTCAAAAGTGTTCTATAGTTTTCAGAGTATAGATCTTTTACTCTTGGTTTTAGTGTTTGCTACTTAGTATTTACTTATGGTTTTAGTATTTGCTATTATTAATATCGATCTAAGATACATCCCATTCTTAACTAGAAATTACGAAATTTTCATAAGTATTTAAAAAATAGATTGTTTCAATAAAGAGACCATTTCTTTCATCTGTTAGTCTTCATTGTTTATGCTGAACTGTATAATATGGCAGTCACTAGCTACATATGTCTATATATATAAGTTAATTAAAATTAAATGAAATTAAAAACTCAAGTTTTCAGTCAGACTGGCCACATTTCAATACTCAATAGCCAGACAATACTGGGTAGCACAGTTGTAGAACATTTCCATCATTTTTTAAAGATCTTTTGGGTATCACTGGTCTCTAGTCTTTACTGATCTAGTCATTTCAATTAATTTTTTAAAAATTTTTAAATATTTATTTTTCAGAGAGAGAGACAGAGTGTAAGTAGGGGAGGGGAAGAGAGTGAGGGAAACACGGAATCTGAAGCAGGCTCCAGGCTCTGAGCTATCAGCCCAGAGCCCTATGTGGGGCTCAAACTCATGAACCATGAGATCATGACCTGAGCTGAAGTTGGATGCTTAACTGACTGAGCCATCTAGGCACCCCTACTTCAGTTAATTTTTTGATGAAATATTACATAGTTTAGGAATATATGGGAACAAACAGTGTAATTTTCATTTTAAAAATGTGTTTTGTTGTTATATCATAAGGTACTAAAAAGTAAAATCACATATGCTTAGGTCTAATGCAGATATAAATATATTTTGTCTACTGATTAGTTCAATTTAACATGATGGTCAAGGGAATTGTCATTTTTTCCCCCAATTAAATTGCATGGTGATAAAGATATTGGAAGTTTAACTGGATTTATTCATTTCTATATGTCATGAAATTAGTATTTGAATAGACATTTAATAAAGTTAGTATACCTATGACTGTAAAATAAAACCTTTCTGAAGGAAAATCATTCATGGAACAACTACTGGATCCAATACTTCTGTAGCAGTTACTTTGAGAAGAGTTAATGCATGAAAGCATATGGTGTAGATTTACCTTAACTGTTGAAAAGCATGTGAGGATAAGTATCGTCAACATAGCAAAGTGTGCCAACATTTTACAATTGGATATGTTGGTATGAAGAAAAAAATGTGTTTGAAATATGAAATCTGAATAATTTGGTTATCCCAAAGTTAGTTTAAATAATTTAGACAGAGTCCATATACAGTAGGAAGGTAAAGAAATTATGTGAAAGATATACTAATTAATTATTCTACTTAGAATGATTTTGGCAGGAGATTAATTTAAATGAAAAGTTGGAAATGAAAAACCTTAGTTTTAAGGTGTGCCTTGAAACTAAGCAATCTGTATTGCTTGGTACAAACATATAAGAAGTCCCATGATTCTAATATTATTCTTTTAATACTCTACGTTTTACATATATATATATATATATATATATATGTATATGTATATATGTATATATATATGTATATATCAAGTATTAACTATTATTTAATATAGCATCTAAAAGGCAGCTACCTTATTAAAAAGAGATAATATTTACCAGAATTAATTTTCTTTTACAAATTGTTTCTTTACCTTAAATCAAATCTTCCAGTTTCCTATAAATAAAAAGTTATCTAAGAATAGCTAATTGTTGATAGCATTGTACCTTATTTTATTTTTCTACTTTTGTTAATTTTATTTTGAAAGTTACTAAACAGAAGAAATTAGAATAGTGCAGTGAATAGTCTAGATATACACTATCTTTACCTATAGTTGCCATATTTTGTTAATGTTGCAATGTAATTTATAGACATTTCTTTAATATTCTGCCTTTGTTGAAATTTCTGTGATAGCTCCAAAATATTACCTTGGAGTAATTTTTTGTTTGTTTGTTTGTTTTTGTTTTTTAACAGGATCACTGCATTTGATTATGCATTATCACTCTTTCCCCTTCACCAAACCCATTCTAGGGGAGTTAACATACCCTTTCTTTGTCACTGATTTTTGGAGACACCAGACTAATTACCTTACAAAATGTCTTCCATGAACATTCTCTCATGGTGTTGGCTAACTTGTTTCTCCATCCTCTGCATTTCCAAGCTACTTGGATTTTTATTCCCAGGCTAGTGAAAATAGAAATGAAAAGACAGCTTGCATATCTTGGTTATGAGTTGCTTTTTCATTTGGCTTCTGAAGATCTTTCTTTCTTAAGAGCCCAGGTACGTATGTTTCTGTATATGTAATCCAGCTTTTCTGTTTTGGTAGCAGGGGTGTGAGACAGAGGGCAGGGTTGTCATCTCATTCTGATCCAAATATTTTTTATAAAAGTTTTATCAATTTCTTTTCTCAATTGAAATGTGTATATTCTATATCAATTTCTCATAAAATATCTTGAGTAGAAACCTCTCAGTCAATAAAAAAGATACAGGTTGATATTATCTTTCTTCTCCACTGCCATTCTTTTCCATCATTCTTCCAAGGCTGTTAAATCCATTCTTCCTTTGTGACTCATGTTATTCAGCTATACCACTTTTTTCCACCTTAGTATGATCTTCCCTGAGCCCTAAATCATTTCTGCACAATGCACTTGACTTGACCACTCTATCTGAATGATCACAACTAGAACAACTCTATTGTGAGAATGTAACTACAAATACTTCTCCACCCATAGCATTCAACATTTTCTGTTTCCTGTCTTCTTTATGCTCACTTCAGATGCATTGTCACCTGACATTGTCAATATTTTTATTGAGATATAATTGGCATATAACATTGTGTAAGTTTAAGATGTGCAACATGTTGATTTGATACATTTGTATGTTGTAGTATGATTACCATCTTAGCATTAGCTAACACCTCCATCGCTATCACATAATTATCATTTCTTTTATTGGTGAGAACATTTAAGATCTCGTCTCCTAGCAACTTTCAAGTATATAATACAGAGTTGTTAACTATAATTACAGTGCTGTGCATTAGATCCCCAGAATTTATTCATATTCTAACTGTAAGTGTAACCCTTTGACCAACATTGCCCCTTTCCCCTTCCCCCTAGCCTCATAACCACCGTTTTACTCTATGTTTCTATGAGTTCAGCTTTTTTAGATTCCACATAAAGTGAACTCAGAAGGTCTCTGTGTTTCTCTGTCTGACTTATCTCACTTAGCATACTGCCCTCAAAGTCATCCATCCTGTCTGTCTCACTGTCAAACTATGCCCTTTTTTTTCTCTTTATCCTTTATTCATATGTTTATCATAAATTTTATTCCTTTTTGCTGCCCTTTCCTTCTATTTTAGCAGTTCTCTAGCCTAATACCAGGGAGTAATATTGTCTCCCACAAGGTCTATTTTTAGGCTCCAGAACACAACTATAGAGGATCCAGACCCACAGATTGGTGCCATTGTACATTTACCCACTCAAATGGATTAAAGTCACCAGGCAATTCAAAATGTTCCTGATATAAACAACAAACAAAAACCCAAACAAAACCAAACCAAAGAAACCGTCCCACCTCCCAAAAGGAAAGCAGGAGCAAATATTCCTGTGTTCCTTATAGCACTATTCAATCATTTATTACAATTCGTAGACTCTAGTCATACTTGTTCAATTTTAGCAGATAGCTGTGCCTATGACCTCACAGAAAAAGATAACTTTTGTGTGAATTTGCTTCTCCAGCTTGGAATAATAACTATAGTTTCTAGAGTGTTATGTTCTCTCAGGGACTATGCAGTATTCCTTTTCTCTTATCTGTGGTATCCTCAAATCTGCCTTCACCAACTCCCCTCATATAGCCTATAAACTCTAATTTCTCAACATGGTTTTCCCTTCATTTTTTTCAAAGAATATTTATTAGAGAGCAACTCCAAGTCAGGTTCCTTATCATTCTAGGGTCTTGGTGTTTGGTATTGTACAGAGCCAAACTTTCTACTTTATAAGATATACCAAAGTATACACACACACACACACACACACACACACACACACACACACACGGGAATCTTTTCATTTACCACTTCTTTATCTACAGTTCCAACAAGTTTCTAGGAAATCTTATGTTGCATTATTAAAGTAGTAAAAGTGCATTTTTAAACATAGAAATGGCCCTGGAAAAATAGTAAAATACCAATAAAAGTATCAATTATTAACAATTTAGTATAAAGTGTTTTCAGCAAAACTTTTTACAAGGTTGAATATAATTTTGGAGAGGTATCTGTGGGATGTTTAATTAGATTTAGGTTCCAGTGATCATTCTTAATTAGGAGAGACCCCCTTGGGGTACCTGGGTGGCTCAGTTGGGTAAGTATCCAACTCTTGGAATTGGTTTAGATCATGATCTCACAGTTCTGTGAGTTCAAGCCCCATGTCTGACTCTGCGCCGGCAACACGGAGCCTGCTTGAGATTCTCTGTCTCCCCCTCTTTCTCTGCCCTTCCCCCACTCGTACCATCTCTGTATCTCTCAAAATAAAGAAGTAAACTGGAAAAAAAAGGAGAGAACCCCTTGCCATGTACCTTGCTCAGTCCGGAACTGGTCCATGCAAGTACCATGAATAAGTGTACAGAAGGGGTGAACAAGAGAGAAATTGGAACCACAAGGATGTTGGTGATAGACTCCTTTTATTTTACACATCTATCCAGAACAAGCTTAACCCTGAGTAGATTTTATACTCATTGTCTGTATCATTATCTTTGGAAACCCCAGATAATATTCAGATTTCTAGACCCAACATTGGGCCTCTGGAACTAAACTCATTAAGTGTAGGAATTGAGAAATTTTAATTTTAACCAGCTCCTGTGGGCTTTTTATGTGCATAGGTTTTGATAGCCATTGTATTAAGTAGTTAACATAATAAATATAAGATAAGATATTTGGATTTAGTCACTGCTTTTGAGACTTTTGTCTGCCACTCACATTCTTAATATTTACTTCACCATTTTTCTAGTAATTAGTTTTAATTCTGTCACAGTGATGAGCATTAGCTATTAATATATACTATTTTGAATGTTGGAAAAATAAATCAAATTATAAATGTGTGATTACTATTCATTTTATCAATCTTAAGTTTGATTTGGCATGTCTTTAATATGCTAAAATTTTGTTTAAATGATAATGCCTACCTACCATTTATAATGGCATTAGTTCTGATTTTAGTAGACAGTGAGCAATAATGTTATAATGAAAACTAAGCAAGTGTTGGTATTGCCAAAATAACATTCTGGAAAATGCAGACGATTACTATTTGTTGGGTTCTGAAATGATAAACAAAGAGAATATTTATCCCCTTTAAGCTATGTTTGAATAGCCACATTTTGAAAGTTCACATATGACCATTAAAATTCATTTGAAAGCAAAGTTGTGAAATTTTATTTTCTACCAATAGCTTGGGAGAAAATAAATTGAATACAAATACCTGATATAAAATCACAGTTTCTATGTGAACATTTACATCTATGAAATACTAGGAAAAGGTGGTAGTATTGAAAACGATGCTGAAAAACAATACAAGATCCAAGAGGGGTAAAAAAGTAAAATGCTGATCAATATAGGAAATTTTTCATAATTTGCTTAAAATAGTATAATTTATGGGAAACTGTTTTCAAGAACATTGGGTAAGAAAATATTTTATTTTATTTTTTTTTAACATTTAAAGTTTATTTACTTTATTGACAGAGAGAGAGAAAGAGTGCGTTCAGGGGAAGGGCAGAGAGAGAGAGAGGGAGAGAAAATCCCAAGCAGGTTCTGCATTATGAGCACAGAGCCTGATGTGGGGCTTGAACTAAGGAACCATGAGATCATGACCCGAGCCTAAGTGAAGAGTCGGACACTCAACTGACTGAGTCACCCAGGTGCCCTGAAAATATTTTTAAATAGAACATAAAAATGTATGGACTGGAAAGAGGTACATTGGAACTGTCATTTTGTGTTCATCAATTGACAGCATTAAGAAGGTTGGTGAAATTACAAGCCACATAACAGGAAATATATTTGCAATATATATAAACAATAAAAATCTTAGAAAACATGAAGAACTTGTATAACTCAAAACATAAAAAGAAACCATCCCACCAAAAGTAGGCAAAAGAATTCAATTGTGACTTCATGAAAAACAGATAGATACCAATAACCAATAAATACATGGAGATTTGTTCAACCCTTTAGCCATCAAAGAAATGCAAACTAAAACTACAGTGAACTATCACCACACACACAAGTGAATGACTAAAATATGGACATATATGAATAAACACATGAAAAATTAGGCAATGGTGACTACTGGCAAGAATGTGAAACAGTAGGAAATCTCGCACACTAAAAGTAATAGTATAATCTGGTGTAAAATGTTACCAACTTGTGATAACGTAAACTTATTTGGAAAATTGTCACTATCTTCTAAAACTGAAAATATATATACATTATTATTAAAGCATTTCATTCACACATATACCACAAAAGTATACACACATGTCACGTAACACATTTGCAAGAGTGTCTGTAGCAGCTTTATTTATAACTTCATATTGGAAACCATCCAGATTTCCATCAACTATAAAGTAGTTATATGTTCATAGAATAAATGCACAATAGCTATGAAAAAACATTTTTTAAAGAACAGATGAATCTCACAAGTATAATATTGGGTAAAAGAAACAAACACAAAATAGTATAATATTGTATGATCCTACTTATTATATAAAATCTAAAAACAGACAAAATTTTTATTTTGAAAGAAGCCAGAATAATGATTTCCTTTAGAAAAGAGAACAAGTCTGGCAGTTGAGACAGTGCAGAAGGGCCTCCACTCAGATATTTGTTCCCATTTGTTTAACCAAGTAACGGTTTCATGGTTTTATTCACTTTGTGATAATTCATTCAGCTGTAGACTTATTGTTTATGCACTTATGAAGACTGTAAGTAAAAAGTTAAATAATTTAGAGTGCCTGGGTAGCTCAGTCAGTTAAGCATCTGACTTTGGCTCAGGTGATGGTCTCACAGTTCGTGGGATCAAGCCCCAAGTTGGGTTCTGCACGGATAGTGCAGAGCCTGCTTGGAATCCTCTCTCTCCTTGCTCTCTTCCCCTTCCTCGCTCATGCACACTTTCTCTGTCTCCATCAAAATAAATAAGTAAACGTTAAAAAGTTTAAAAAAATTTAGCTCAACTTACATTTGTTTTTGTGTAACTTAACAAATATAGTCCAGATGCAGAGAGTTTAATCAACAAACCGGACTGAACAAACTTTATTTATTTATTTATTTATTTATTTATTTATTTATTTATAACGTTTATTTATTTTGAGAGAGAGAGAGAGAGAGAGAGAGAGAGAGAGCATGCACACACAAGTGGGGGAGGCAGAGAGAGCAGGACAGAGAGAATCCCAAGCAGGCTCCATGCTGTCAGCTCAGAGCCTGATGTGGGGCTTGATCTCACAAACTGTGAGATCATGACCTGAGCTGAAATTAAGAGTTGGATGCTTAACAAACTGAGCCACCCAGGTGCCCTAGACCAAACATTTTTAAATTTGTGGTGTTAATAAAAACAACTTTCTCACTGTCTGACATGGTCCTATGTACACTAGTTTGAAACAAAATAAAATAATGTTAAATTAAGTAAAAAAGATAAAGGTGTAAAAAAAATCTCTACCTCTTGTCATTTAACTGAGAATGTAAAGTCCTCTCAGTGATAGTGTACGTGTATATTCTGCTTTAGTAAAATATGCTTCAATTCACAAAATGTTTATTGAATTCTTAATTGTGCAGGAGGCACTGTGAGAGGAAGAACATACAGTACAGAACTAACACTTTTCTCAAGGAAGTAGCTATCTAAATCAATATTTAATGAATATTTGCTTTTTTATATTTAATATATTTTTACACTTTAATATATAATTTCAATACAAGGCATAAAGTAATCACTGTTACAAGTTCCAATGTCTGTGTCCTTTATATGTTTAAATAAAAGGGGAAGCTCTTTAAAGGTCAAGTTCATGCTAGTAGTTTTAAAAAAATGTATCAGTGTGAAAGCAATTGAAAAGGATTTTAAAGGATTGGGGAATGGCTATACTTGTTACAGGAAATAATTAAGGGTAAGGGTGAGACAAGGGCACTCCAAGAAAAGATGATTACTTGAGCTGAAAAGGAACTGTTGAAAACTGTGGGATATTTCCAAATAACAGATGGTCATACTGTTTTCCAGCCTTGTAAAATAAAAATATGAGAGAAATATAAGACAAGGTTTGGAAGTTAGTGGGGCTACTTTATAAAGGATTTCTTCTTCCTCTTCTTCCTCTTCCCCCTCACCCTTCACTTCCCCTCCCCTGCCTCTCCCCTTCCCCTTTCCCTTCCCCTTCTTCTTCACCCCCACCTGCCCCTCCTTCTCCTCCTCCTCCTCCTCCTCCTCCTCCTCCTCCTCCTCCTTCTTCACTAGGGTGAAGATTATCTATTTAATTTGTTAGGCAATAAAGGAATCCCTTTGAAGGGCTTTGGTTTAAGATAATCTGTTTAGTAGTATTAAACTATTAACATTTTATGGATTAGAAAGGAAGGCTTATACAAATTGACCTTTTATAAGGATATAATAATAATCCAGATGAGTGTAAATAAGCAAATCACCCTGAATAGTTAAAGCAAAACTTAAAAAAAAAAAATCCAAGGACCATTGTAGACTTAAGGTCCTAGTGTTTCCTTTTGTTTTGTTCTTTTCTTCCTCTAAAATTAAGGCATATTGACAATAACATTATATTAATTTCAGGTGTACACATAATGATTCAATACATGTATATTTTGCAAAATAATCATCAACATATATCTAGTTGACATTCATCACCACAGAAAGTTATAATTTTTTTCTTGTGATGAGGATTTGTAAGATCTACTCCATATGCAATAAAGCATTATTAACTATAGTCACCATGCTATACATTACATCCCTCTGACATTTATTTTTTGTAACTTGAAGTTTGTGCCTTTGACCTCTTCCACCCATTTCACCCATCCCAGCAACTCCACCTTGTAACCACCAATCTGATTGTTCTCTATCTATGAACTTGTTTGTGTTTTGTTTTAATTAAAATATTTTTTATCCCATATATAAGAGAAATCATGCCATATTTGTTTTTCAGTCTTACATATTTAACTTAGGATAATACCTTCTAGGTCCATCCATATTGTCACAAGTGACAAGATTTCATTCTTTTTTTATATGGCTGAGTAGTATTCCATTATATTTATATATACCACAATTTCTTTATCCATTCATCCATCAGTGGATGCTTAGGTTGTTTCCATATCTTGGCTATTGTAAATAATGCTGCAATGAACATAAGGGTCCACATATCTTTTTGAGTTGGTGTTTTATTTGCATGGGATAAATACCCAGAAGTGGAATTCCTACATCATATGGTAGTTGTATTTTTAATTTTTTGAGGATCCTCCACAGTGTTTTCCAGAGTGATTGCACCAATTTCCATTCCCACCTTCAGTGCACTAGAGTTCCCTTTTCTTTGCATCCTTGCCAACACTTGTTTCTTGCCTTTTTTATAATAGCCATTCTACAAAGTATGAGGTGATATCTCACTGTGCTTTTGATTTGTGTTTCCCTGATGATTAATGATGTTGAGTGTCTTTTTATGTACTTGTTAGCCATCTGTATATCTTCTTTGGAAAATGTTCAGATTTTCACATTTTTTAATTGGATTGGTTTTTGCTATTGAGTTGTATGAGTTCTTTATATATTTTGGATATTAACCTCTTTCATAATTTGCAAATATATTCTCTTATTTATTAGGTTGCCTTTTAATTTCATTGGTGGTTTCCTTTGCTGTGCAGAAGCTTTTTAGTTTGATGTTGTCCCATGTGTTTATTTTTGCATTTGTTGCTTTTACTTTTAGTGTCAGATTCAAAAAAAGTCATTGACAAGATATGTGTCACTGCCTAGGTTTTCTTTGAGGACTTTTATGGTTCCAGGTCTTACATTCAAGTCTTTAATCCATTTTGAATTTATTTTTGTGTATAGTGTAAGATAGTGATCCAGCTTTAGTCTTTTGCATGTGGCTACTCAATTTTTACAGCACTTCAAAAATTTTTTTTTGTTGTTGTTGTTTTATTTTTGAGAGAGACAGTGTGAGCAGGAAAGGGGTAGAGAGAAAGGGAGACACAGAATCTGAAGCAGGCTCCAGGCTCTGAGCTGTCAGCACAGAGCCTGATGTGGGGCTTGAACTCATGGACCATGAGATCATGACCTGAGCCAAAGTTGGCCACTTAACCAACTGAGCCACCCAGGTGCCCCTGCAGCACTGTCTTTTGAAGAGACTGTTCTTTTCCAATATATGTTCTTGGTTCCTTTGTTGTAAATTAGTTGACCATGTATGTATGGATTTATTCCCAGGCAGTAGTCTGTTCTATTGGTCTATTTCTGTTTTTATGCCAACCATACTGTTTTAATTAGTATAACTTGTAATACAGCTTGAAATCAGAAAGCATGATGCTTTCAGCTTTGTTTTTTCTGAATATTGCTTTGGCTATTTGGTATGTCTTATTCTATACAAATTTTAGGCTTGTTTGTCCTATTTCTGTAAAAAATGCTAATGGAATTTTCATAGGAATTGTATTGAATCTTTATATTGTTTTGGGTAATATGGACTTTTAAACAAGATTAGTTCTGATCCATGAGCACAGAATATCTTTCCATTTATTAGTGTCTTCAATTACTTTCATTAATGTCTTATAGTTTTCAATAAGCAAGTCTTTCATCTTCTTGGTTAAATTTATTCCTAGGCATTTTATTCTTTTTGATGCAGTTGTAAACGGGATTGTTTTCTTAATTTCTTTAAGAACTCTGATAGATGGGTGGCTCAGTCAGTTAAGCATCTGACTCTTGATTGCAGCTCAGGTCATGATCTCACAGTTACGAAATCAAGCCCCAACCTCCTTGTCAAGCAGTGTTGGGCTTTGTGCTGGGTGTGGAGCCTGCCTAAGATTCTCTCTCTCCCTCTCCCTTTGCCTGTCCTGGCTCATGTTCTCACTCTCTCAAACAAACAAATAAAACAAAAACAAAGAAAAAAAAAACAAACCAAAACAAAAACCCCACCTCTGATAGTTCATTATTAGTGTATAGAAATGCAATAGATTTTTGTGTATTGGTTTTATTTCTTGATGTAGTCTTTAGGGTTTTCTATATATATCATCTGCAAATAGTGATAGTTTTACTTTTTCTTTCAAGTTTAGGTAGCTTTTTTTTTTTTTTTCCCCTTGACTAATTGTTCTGGCTAGGACTTCTAATGCTATGTGGTGAGAGTGGGCCTCTGTCTTATTCCTGATCTTAGAGGAAAAGCTTTCAGCTTTTTATCTTTGAGTATGATAGCTGTGGGCTTAACATATATTGCCTTGTTAATAAGGAACATTCCCTCTATACCTGATTTTTGAGAGTTTTTTTTTCTATTTCATTTCTTTTTTTTTTTTTTTTTAATTTTATTTAAATCCTAGTTAGTTAACATATAGTGTAATAATGGTTTCAGGAGTAGAGTTTAGTGATTCATCACTTATATATAACACCCAGTGCTCATCCAAACAAGTGCCGTCCTTTTTTTCTTTTTAAGGTTTATTTATTTTTGAGGCGGTGGGGAGAGCCAGAGAGAGAGCCGAAGCAGGCTCCAGGCTCTGAGCTGTCATCACCGAGCCCAACGCAGGGCTTGACCCCATGAACCGTGAGATCATGACCTGAGTCAAAGTTGGATTCTTAATTGACTGAACCACTCAGGTGCCCCCCCCCTTTTTTTAATGTTTACAAGTGCCCTCCTTAATGCCCATCCCCCACCCAAATCACCTCCAGTAACCTTCAGTTTGTTCTCTGTAATTAAGAGTCTCTTATGGTTTGCTTGCCTCTCTGTTTTTACCTTATTTTTACTTCACTTCCCCTATGTTCATCTTTTGTTTCTTAAATTCCACATGTGAGTAAAATCATATGATAATAAATCACATGACTTGTTTCACTTAGCTTAATACATTCTACTTCCATCCACATCATTGCAGATGGCAAGATTTCATTCTTTTTGATTGCCAAGTAATATTCCATTGTATGTATGTACCACATCTTCTTTATCCATTTGTCACTCAATGTTATTTGGGTTCTTTCCATAATTTGGCAATTGTCAGTAGCGCTGCAATAAACATTGGGGTGCCTGTGCCCCTTCAAATCAACATTTTTTGTATCATTTGGATAAATACCTAGTAGAGCAATTACTGGGTCATGGAGTAGCTCTGTTTTAATTTTGAGGAACCTCCATACTGTTTTCCAGAGGGGCTGCACCAGTTTGTGTTCCCGCCAGCAGTGCAAAAGTGTTCCTCTTTTTCTGCATCCTCGTGAGCATCTGTTGTTTCCTGAGTTGTTAATGCTAGCAATTCTGACAGGTGTGAGGTGGTATCTCATTGTAGTTTTGATTTGTTTTTCCCTGATGATGAGTGATGTTGAACTTCTTTTCCTGTGTCTGTTAGCCATCTGGATGTATTCTTTGGAAAAGTATCTATTTATGTCTTTTACTCATTTCTTCATTGGATTATTTGTTTTTGAGTGTTGAGTTTGGTAAATTCTTTAGAGATTTTGGATAGTAAGCCTTTATTTGATATGTTATTTGCGAATAACTTCTTCCATTCTGTCAGTTGCCTTTAAATTTTATTTTATATTTATTTTTAAATTTAAATCCAAGTTAGTTAACATATGTGTAATGATTTCAGGAATTGAATTTAGTGATTCATCACTCATATATAACATCAGGTGCTCATCCCAGCAAGTGCTCTTGTTAATGACCATCGCCCATTTAGCCCATCCCCCCCCACCCAACACACCACCACCAACCCTTAATTTGTACTCTGTATTTAAGAATCTCTTATGGTTTATCTTCCTCTCTGTTTTTATCTTATTATTGCTTCCCTTCTCCTATGTTCATCTGTTTTCTTAAGTTCCACATATGACTGAAGTTGTATGATACTTGTCTTTCTCTAAATGACTTATTTCGCTTAGCATAATACACTCTAGTTCCATCCACGTTGTTGCAAATGACAAGATTTCATTCTTTGTGATCACCAAGTAATATTCCATTGTATATATAAAAGCATCTTCTTTATCCATTCATTAGTTGATGGACATTTGGGCGTTTTCATGCTTGGGCTATTGTCGATAGTGCTGCTATAAACATTGGGGTGCATGTGCCCGTTTATCACCATTTTTGTATCCTTTGGATAAATACCTAGTAAAATTGCTAGGTCATAGGGTAGGTCTATATTTTTATTTATTTTTTAAAAATTTTTACTTCTTTATTCTATTTTAATTTGTATCTAAGTTAGCATATAGTGCTATAATGTTTTCAGGAGTACATTCCAGTGATTCATCCTTTATGTAATAACACCCAAGTGCTCATCCTAGCAAGTGTCCTCCCTTATGCCCCTTACCCATTTAGCCCATCTCCCCACCCACAACCCCTCCAGAAACTCTCAGTTTGTTCTCTGTATTTAAGAGTCTGTTTTTATATTATTTTTGCTTCCCTTTCCTTATGTTCATCTGTTTGCTTCCCTTCCCTTCCCCTCCCCTGTTCTCTTCTCTTCCCTTCCTCATTTCTCCCTCCCCCTCTCCTCCCCTATTGTCTCCTCGCCTCTCCTCCCCTCCCTTCCCATCCCCACCTCCAGTCCTCTCCTTTCCTCTTTTCTTTTCCTTTCTATGTTGTTGTTGTTAGTGTTGGCATCCTTGTCTGGTTTTGGTTTCAGGGTAATTCTGGCCTCCTAAAATGAGTTTGGAAGAGTTCCCTTCTCTTCTGACTTTTGAGAGTTTGAGAGGGTTGCTAATACTTTTTCTTTCAATTTTTGCTAGAGTTCACCAGTGAAGCCTCTGGTCCTGGACTTTTGTTTGTTGGAAGGTTTTTGATAATTGATTCACTATCCTTGAAAGTAGTCAGTGTTTTGGTTTTATTTTTCATCATGATTCAGTCATGGTAGGTGGTATGTTTCCAGTAGTTTATCCATTTTTACTTTGTTATCCAATTTGTTGGTATATAATTGTTCCTAGTAGTCTCTTATATCCTTTGCATTTTTTTGATGGCATTTCTCTTTCATTTCTGAATTCATTTATTTGAGTCCTCCCCCCACCCTGCCTTTTTTTTTTTTTTGGTGAGGCTAACTAACTGTCAATTTTGCTTATCTCTTCAAAGAACTACCTTTTATTTTCAGTGATCTTTTCTCTTGTCTTTTCAGTCTCTATTTCTGTTCATGTATTTCTTCTCTAATCTGTGTTATTTCCTTCTTTCACTAACTTGGGATTTGTTTGTTACTCTTTTTCTAGTTTTTTTTTTTTTTGAGGTATAAAGTTAGATTAATTTATTTGAGACTTTTCTTTTTTCCTGAGGTAGGTATTTATCACTATGAATTTTCCCTCTTAGAACTTTTGCTGCATCATAGATTTTGGTATGTTGTATTTCCATTTTTTCATGGTATTTTTTTATTTCTCTTTTGATTTCTTCTTTGACGCATTGGTTGTTCAATATGTTGTTTAATTACTACCTATTTGTGAATTTTCCAGTTTTCTTTGTGTAGTTATTTTGTAATTTCCTCCCATTGTAGTCATAAAAGTACTTGATATAACCTCAGTTCTCCTAAATTTATTAAGACTTGTTTTATGGCCTAACATATGATTAACTTGGAGAATGCTTCATGTGTGCTTGAAAATAATGCATTCTGTTGCTTTTAGATGTAATTTTCTATAAATATCTTTGAAATACCTCTGGTCTAATATGTCATTTAATGCCAATTTTTCTTATTGATTTTCTGTTGCAATGATTTATCCATTCATGTAAGTGGGATAGTAAATCTCATACTATTATCGTATTTCTATCTATATCTCCTTTTATTGTGTTAACATTTGATTTACATATTTAGGTGTTCTTGTGGTGGATTCGTGAATATTTATAAATGTTATATCTTCTTGTTGGATTGACTCTTTTATCATTATGTAATTCTCTGTTTCTTATTATCACCTTTTATTTTAAAGTCTGTTTTGTCTAAGTATAGCTACTTCAACTTACTTTTAGTTTCCATTTGCATGGAATGAATACCTTTTTTCATCCCTTCTCTCTCATTGTGTGTATGTTCTTACATCTGAAATGAGTCCTTGTAGGCAGCATATAAATGGGTCTTGCCTGTTTTCCTTTCCTTTCCTTTCCTTTCCTTTCCTTTCCTTTCCTTTCCTTTCCTTTCCTTGTTTCGTTTCTTCTTTAAGTCCATTCAGCCATTCTGTGTCTCTTAATTGGAGAATTTAGTCCACTTGCATTTAATTTTAATTCTTTATATATGTATTTATTTTTGAGTGAGAGAGAGAGACAGAACACAAGGGAGGGGTAGTCAGAGAGAGAGGGAGACACAGAATCCGAAGCAGGCTCCAGGCTCTGAGCTGTCAGCACAGAGCCCAACATGGGGCTCAAACTCAACAGCCCTGAGATCATGACCTGAGCCGAAGTTGGATGCTTAACCGACTGAACCACCCTGTCACCCCATAGTCCACTTGCTTTTAAAGTAACTATTGATAGGTATTGATTATTGCCATTTTTGTTAATTGCTTTCTGATTATTTGTGTAATACCTCTCAGTTTCTTACTTCTCTTGATCTCTGTCTTTGGGGTTTGATTATTTAGTAGTATGCTTATATTACTTTTTCTTTATCTTTTGTGTTTAATATAGTTTTTTTGCTTTGTGGTTACCATGAGCCTTACACATAACAACTTATACCTATTACAGTTTCTTTTGATAACAACTTAAGCTTGACTCCATTGTAAAGCTCAACATTATTACTCTTTCTCCTGACATTTTATGCTTTTGATGTCATATCCCATCTTTTTATCTTGTGTATCCCATAACTAATTATTGTAATCACAGTTACTTTTGCTACTTTTATCTTTTATTCTTCGTACTAGCTTTATAAATGATTAATTAATCCACTATCTTTACTATATATTTACCTTTCCAGGGAGATTTATTATTTCATATGTGTTCTTTTTACTTATTAGCACTCATTCTTTTAAGCCTAAAGGAGTCATTTTAAAATTTCTGTTAAGTCTGTTATTATAATTGTAATTAAATTTTAATTATTTAATTATTTTAAAAAATTCTTCAAATATCAATGTGACCAAATGTGATTGCCCTAATATTTTTTCTCTCTAAGATCTTTTTTTTTTTAATTTACTCTGTCTCCTTGGCATCTTACTTCAGAGAAAGTTGTATATCATCTCATTTTCGTGGTAAAAGTTTTTAGCTCATTTCTGTGTTGAGACCTACTCATTATCCACTTCTTGTAGGAGCATGGTCTGATGTTAACCAGGTCTGTTTCTTGAACTTTTGATTTTCCCTCCATTTTAGATCCTCTCCCTTGTATGTCAAATAAGCATATTTACTTTCCAAAGTTTCAAAACTGCTCTGCTATTCCTTGGCTTGCCACATTTCTGTTCGTTCAGTGAAAAACTTTTCCAAAGACCAGAATTTATTTAAGTTTACCTTCTTGCCATCTTCTCACTCTTCAAAATTTTATAATATAAATTATGTTACTGTCACTCTAATGCAATTCCACTCTGAAATCATTAGTCATTGTAGTCTTCTAATGGAGGATCTTTTGTAATGCTTCCTTATTTGACTTTCTTTAATACATATGTCTGTTAATTACCCTCTCCCTCTTGAAAAACCAATTTTAGTTGGGTTTAGGCCTAGATGTCTTCCAGACTGTCTGATGGTTCTTTGTCTTATTTCAGAATATGTTGGGCCTTCTCTCTACGCTCTTCCACTGATTGTTAATTAGGTCATATCAACTACCATTTTTTGTGACACTCTCACACATTTTTTTTCTATTAAATTCCATTATGAATGAAAATTTGCATTTGTATTAACAGCTTTATATAAATAATTTACTTTTCAAACAATAAATCTATAAACAAACTTTTTTTTCTTTTCAATATCTGATATTCCTCTAGCTTATTTATGTTCCTTAAATGACACCACTATTTGTCTTGCCTTTACTGTTCATTTTCTGTATTTTGAAACTGTTATGTCTCAAAGGATTAGTGAGAGAGACAGTTATGTAAATTCTAGAATAGGATGAAAGCAGATTAGAGTTGGAGTTGGGGACTGTGCCTATGTGATCACAGGGCTTTGAGAAACTTTATGGGATGTAGCTAAAAATCCATCAATTGGAAGAATAGATGGGATAATCATTTAGCCAACATCTTTAGTGCTTGTTGGATAAGAATTGTTCTCCTTGTTAACTCTTCCAGACCTCTGAGTTGTAAGCACCTGAGTGGCTGGGGATTCTGCAGTTACCGGGTTCCCATATCTCTGAGAAGCCTCAGGACACAAAGGCTCATAGCAGGCAGCAAGGCAGTACACTTGAGTTACACTTACAAGAAATTGGCTTATGCTGGCTAAAAACGCTTGGAGTTAGGTGGTTGCCAAAACAAGAGATGAATGGAAAGAATGTGAAGCAGTGCAAAAGAAATATTTGGCCCATTGCGATTATCCTACATTCTCACAGACCAGATTACTTTTCATTTTCCAAACCTGATCTCTCCTTTCCCACTTGCTTCTTTTCATCAAGCAAATCTGTTCTTTCAGGTGGCCTTCCCGGTTCTGCCTATTCTAATCCTGGCTATAATTTAATTCTCAGCTGAAATGATCCTTCCTTGACTTTGTTCCATTAATAAGAAGCCATTTACTCCTATTAACTCTTATATCCCAGTAAGGGATCTCTGGTTGCCCTAATGAAATGATCCTGGTTAAAGACAATAATTTTCTTTCTTTCCTTTTCGTGTATGTGTGTGTGTGTGTGTGTGTGTGTGTGTGTGTGTATGTGTTTTGTAGCATTTGATTCAATCCCAGCTTGTGAGTTTGGAAGGCCCCTATGCTCACCATTATATCACCAATATTCAATTTTGAGTTTGGAAGAATTTGTCATGTTGATATTATACTTGTAACCAGTCAGTAATTCTATTTCAGCCTCAACTATTTCATCTACATAATCTGGTTTAGTAATATCTATTTTGCTGGGTTATTTCAAGCTTTAAATAATAAACTGTAAGTAATGTGCTTACACAGAATGAATGCCATCTGCAAGTTCTCTTCCCATGTACAAGGCCACAAGGCAATTGATTTTTTTTTTATGATCCTCTGAAGTAATTCATTACAAACGTAGTTGTTCACAGCTAAGCAATGTTTTGCTCTTCAGTGGGGATGACAGTTTATCTGATTCCCTGATTGCTACAGAGACCATATAGTAATGATTGTGGGGGTGGGGGGGTGAAGCCTTGGGATAAAGCTGATTCTGAGGCAGATAGCAGAGAGCTGAATAAAATCAACTGTCCTGCTTCTAGAGTCTGCTCTACCTCCAAACTTGTAATTATTTTGTGAAATAATGCATCTCCTAATTTTTCAGGCCTGCTTGATTTGGGTTTCCTGGTTCTCAGTGTTTAAAGTATTTAAAATGACACATACTTCAGTTTAGCTCTACTGATGTTTAGTATTTTCATTTATCTCAGGCTCTCCTGTTGTCCCTTTTATAAGGTCAAGTGTTGACAAACTATTAAACTACAGGAAACGCAAAAGCCTTAGAGAAATGGGACTCAACATGCAGGTTGGGACAACTCAGGGCCCCTCCACTGTGCACAGCATTTGTCTGCTTTCAAGGTTCCCCACAGCATCTGAAGTTTTACATCCCTAGAGGTGACTGCCCATATGTTCACCTTTATTACCAACCTGCAGTTTCCAGGCATCTGTTAATTACAATTTTCAGTCTCAATGGTGATTTCATTTCTGTAAAAAAAAAAAAAAAAAAGAAAAAAAAAGACTTTTTGCTGCTTATTAAGTTAGAATGGCTTGTACCACAGTGTAGAGCTTGCATATGGGTTTATTAAAGAAATCTGTATGGCCAACTAATCTTTGACAAAGCAGGAAAGAACATCCAATGGAAAAAAGACAGTCTCCCTAACAAATGGTGCTGGGAGAACTGGACAGCAACATGCAGAAGGCTGAAACTAGACCACTTTCTCACACCATTCACAAAAGTAAACTCAAAATGGATAAAGGACCTGAATGTGAGACAGGAAACCATCAAAACCCTAGAGGAGAAAGTAGGAAAAGACCTCTCTGACCTCAGTCATAGCAATTTCTTACTTGACACATCCCCAAAGGCAAGGGAATTAAAAGCAAAAGTGAATTACTGGGACCTTATGAAGATAAAAAGCTTCTGCACAGCAAAGGAAACAACCAACAAAACTAAAAGGCAACCAACGGAATGGGAAAAGATATTCACAAATGACATATCGGACAAAGGGGTAGTATCCAAAATCTATAAAGAGCTCACCAAACTCCACACCCGAAAAACAAATAACCCAGTAAAGAAATGGGCAGAAAACATGAATAGACACTTCTCTAAAGAAGACATCTGGATGGCCAACAGGCACATGAAAAGATGTTCAACGTTGCTCCTTATCAGGGAAATACAAATCAAAACCACACTCAGATATCACCTCACGCCAGTCAGAGTGGCCAAAATGAACAAATCAGGAGACTATAGATGCTGGAGAGGATGTGGAGAAACGGGAACCCTCTTGCACTGTTGGTGGGAATGCAAATTGGTGCAGCCACTCTGGAAAACAGTGTGGAGGTTCCTCAAAAAATTAAAAATAGACCTACCCTATGACCCAGCAGTAGCACTGCTAGGAATTTACCCAAGGGATACAGGAGTACTGATGCATAGAGGTATTGTACCCCAATGTTTATAGCAGCACTCTCAACAATAGCCAAATTATGGAAAGAGCCTAAATTTCCATCAATGGATGAATGGATAAAGAAATTGTGGTGTATATACACAATGGAGTACTACGTGGCAATGAGAAAGAATGAAATATGGCCCTATGTAGCAACATGGATGGAACCAGAGAGTGTGATGCTAAGTGAAATAAGCCATACAGTGAAAGACAGATACCATATGTTTTCACTCTTATGTGGATCCTGAGAAACTTAACAGAAACCCATGGGGGAGGGGAAGGAAAAAAAAAAGGTTAGAGTGGGAGAGAGCCAAAGCATAAGAGACTCTTAAAAACTGAGAACAAACTGAGGGTTGATGGGGGTTGGGAGGGAGAGGTGGGTGGGTGATGGGTATTGAGGAGGGCACCTTTTGGGATGAGCACTGTGTGTTGTATGGAAACCAATTTGACAATAAATTTCATATATTGAAAAAAAAAAGAATCTGTAGAGCTAAGGGGATTGGAAGGTTATGTGTGCTCTTAAGAGGTCAGGAATCAGGTTGCGTTCATGTGTGCTTATTGTTCTTTCTCAGAACAATAAAGTAAACAGATTCTTCTGAGAGAAAAGGAAGTTGTTTTTTTTTTTTTTTTTGAGAAAAGGAAGTTTTAATACTGTAGAATTAGCTTTGCTTCTATCTGGATCCCTTATGTCTTCTTAACCTCAAAGAACATGTCACGGAATTTGTAGGGGGATACTGGCAACATATAAAAGGCTAGAGGCCACAGAGCTACAGATGTTCCCCAATCTTATGCAAAATGATTCTTCATGGTGGTTTCCTTTTTGCAAAGCTTCCAGCTCATTCTGTAGCAACACCTGATTAGATAGCGGTGCCTGCAACATTCTTGGCTGTCCTTTCTTTCCTTGTTACCTTCTCGTGTCAGAGTAGTTGAGTTATCAAATGGTATAAGTGTTATGTCAATACTGTTTCCAATATAAAACACTAGCCATGCAAAGGCTAAGGGAAATTGTTTTCCAACTAACTGCTGGCAGCCTGCTCTTATAGATTAAGACCAGGTCTCTCCACAAAGCACTGAAGCAGCAAATTTAAAAGGAGGCAAATAGAACATAGACTATTTGGCATCAGAGATAAAACAGTTCATTACCTGGTTAATGTTTGCATTTTCCTGGTATAGAGCAAGCATAAAATTACAGATAACAAAGTGACATTTAATAGGCACTGGACATTTCAAGAGAAATGTAGCTTTTAAAGATGTTTCTCTTTCATTCCTGGAAAAATTAAGGAAAGGAGAAGGATTATTGTATCAGGTACAAACCTCAAAGGCAGAAAATATAGGGGAAATAAAGTCTAGCTTCATGAATTATTAATTATAGAAATCTGGCCAAGCCACTTTCTTCCTTGCAGGGACTTAATTTTCAAGTTTATTATACACAAATTAAAATGCTTGTGTTCTCTACTACATAGGACTGTGGCAAAAAATGAAATGAAATCACATATGTAAAAGTGCATTAAAAACTAAAGCACAACCCCAAATTTAAGCCACTCTCTTATGTGCAGATCCACTACATTACACTAAATGTGTAACCTCAGTGTAATAACCTGAGAGCAACAAAAACACAGAACACGCAGCTGAGAGAGATTTTCATGATTCACAAGGACATTACGTTTAATCTAACCCAGACTTTCAGAGTGAAGAGGCACTTTAGAAACTATGTAGTCCATCCATAGCTAGTCCTGTACGTCTTTGTCAAAGAACTTTTCTGCCTGTATTTGGACAAATCCCATAATAGGGAGTTCGGTATTTATTTGAGCCCATTCTCTGCTCTCTGATGTGAACGGTATCATTATGTGCATAAAGCACAGAGTTTTATTAGGAAGGGGTTCAAGCCATTGCTTTCCACTTGTTGTTTTCCTAATACTTGGTAATTTAGTCTTAGATTCAACTATCTCATTAATACAAGTATAATAATAATGTTATACATGTCACATAGTTCTATGCCTACCTAAGTCCTTTCCACATGCTAGTGATTATGCTCAAGTGAGACATCATGCCATCTTACTAGGTATGTTGTCTTATTTATTGACTGAACATATGCAGTGATAATTTACCAAAGATGGTATGTGCCATTTATATCATCTTAAATAAACCTTTCAGAGTCGTACAATTCATAAATTTTATCTTGAACAAAAAAGGTTACTCATTCCATTGAGAGAAAATGAAGGATTACATATGAACTATGAAATCCCCTTAACATAACTTAAATGCCACAGCGCATTTTCTTTAAAAGATAATGCAGCAAACAAGAAAAAAGAAAGTGTTTGGACATTGTTGATCTTCAGAGGAGATCATTACTAGAGGATAGCCTAGTAATGTTACTTTCAAAAGGAGGATGCTAAAATTGTTAGACATGGCTAGTTACAGGCTGAAGTGAACTAAAATTGTAATGTAGACTATTTATCCTTGTCACTTTTTGGTCTCTTGCCTTCCTCTTGATTCTCTGTGACGGTCAGACTTCTCACTTGCCCACTCCCTTTCCGTACCCTAAGCAAGGAACTTCTCTTGTTCCATCATAGGAGCCTCAGTTAAATTTATGTACATCAACAAATCAAACTAATTTCTTTTTTTAAGTTTGTTATTTATTTTGAGAGAGAGAGAGTGCACACACAAGTGGGGGAAGAGCAGAGAGAAGGAGAGACAGAATCTCAAGCAGGCTCTGTACCATTGGCACTGAGCCCCATGTGGGGGGGGGGGCGCGGCTCACATTCATGAACAGTAAGATCATTAACTAAGCTGAGATCAAGAGTTGGATGCTTAACCAACTGTGCCATCCAGGCACCCCAACAAATCAAACTCATTTCATTTGTGTGGTTAGGTAATTAACCTCCTAAAGTCTTCATTCAGTTACTTCATCTAAAAACAGTGACAGTAATGTCACAGCTTTAAGAATTAAATAAAGAAATCCATATAAAGGATTTAACATATTTTCATACTCATAGCTTTCATGATTTCTAGATATAATTACAATATCATAATTTGGATACAGTTTTATATTATGCTTTCAAAAGTTAGATCACCAAATGAAAAGAGCTTTAGAACCAGAATGACTGTATTTGAAACATGGATTTATAAATTACTTGTATGGCATTAGGCATTATTTCAACGCTGTAATTTTCAGCTCTTATATATATGCAAAGCAGGGAGAATAATAGTATGTACCTCAGTGTTAACTGTGACAGTTAGATGAGAAAATCCTTTTAAAGAGATTAGCACAGTAAACGCTCATGGTAAATAAATAAATACTATTTATTGTCACTGTAATAGTGTAAGAACAATTTTATATTGTGTTTTCTTAACAGTGAAGTGTGAAAATAGAAAATGCTGATTTTGTATTTTGCCTGTTACTAAAAAAAAAAATGACATCCATAGCTATAGGGATAAACAACAATAACAGCAAAACATTTGCACAGGAATTAGGAGAAAATTCATTTATCTGAACTTCTTCATCATCTATTTCTGCTTCCAGAAAATGTGACTTAGGTTAGTATTTCTGCATCATCTGTTTAGCTTATCAAGGAATGATATAGATCTTACTGTATTTTTGTGGGGAGGAGACGATGGAGACAAAAACGTGTCTTGATGAAAGGACCACACCTTCAAACTGCATTATTCCTTAACATATGGTGTTATTATATTCTTATGAATTGTTTTCAGCTTGCTTCTGCCATCCATTTTCTGAGTGATTCAGTACAAATGAGGTGATGTGAAGTATTTGCTCTTTTACTCTCCCTAACTCTTATAAGTGGTGTATAGCTGGGCAGAGTATAGGGATGATTTGCAAAGTTGAATTGAGTAGCTTAATAGTGATAATGCAAAAGAGTGAGTAGTAGACCACTCCGTCATTGAATATTTATCACAGTATCTCAAATTTCTTTTTTTTTTTTTTTTGACTTTTTTTTTTAACCTTTTATTTATTTTCGAGACAGGGAGAGACAGAGCATGAACAGGGGAGGGTCAGAGAGAGGGAGACACAGAATCTAAAACAGGCTTCAGGCTCTGAGCTGTCAGCACAGAGCCTGATGTGGGGCTTGAACTCACGGACCACGAGATCATGACCTGGGCTGAAGTCGGCCGCTTAACCGACTGAGCCACCCAGGCGCCCCAACACAGTATCTCAAATTTCTTAACTGCATTTTTACATTGTTTAAAATTCTCTATAATATTTTAAATTATTTAGGTAATTTGTATATTCACCTTTTATTATAACAAAATAGATATGAGAATTTTTTAACTATTTACACACAATAAAGATTTGAGACATTCCTACAATTGTTAGGGTATGAAGAGTTAATGTTTGAATGAGTTGCTTGTAATTAATAAAAAATTATATCAAATTAGTATAGATGCTGTATATTGAGATGTTACTTTATTCTTTTATCTATACCTAGTCATTGAGAGCTAGGAGTGATTTCTGGGAGAAGTTCCTATTTAAAAATTACAAATGATTGTATCCAACCCACTTTTTTTTTTTGTCTGCTGAGCTAGGTGGGAAAGAAGTTATTGGGGTGGGAGTATATATAGATAAATGCAGAACAATCAAGAAGAATGCTTAATGTAGGAAAAAGGAACGTTGGAAACACTGTGTAAGAGTTGTCATTGTCTAGCTGCCTAGCATCTGAAAATCCTTAATATATTTAGGCATTTTCTGTCATTCATTCATTTACAAATTAATTTAACAAATATATGTAGTACTAATTATGTGAACATTGGACTGGATGTACAGTAGTGACATGATAGGCCAAGTCACTACCTTCACTGACTCACATTCTGGAGGTTTATTTTAGAAAACGAGAGGCCACCACCTGTTACAAACAAAAGAAAGATGTTCTGATTGCAACTCCCCTCAGCCTTCCCCATGCACACATACATGCACAGACCCTCTCCAGCATGGGCAAGAGCTTCAACCTAGCCTTGCCCAGTTAGAAACAATCATCCAGGATTTTGAATCAGCAGCTACCTATGCAAAGGAACAAGAACACTAGCAAATCCATTCTGGTCATGTTATTAATGAAGATCATAACACCCAACTATGTGTCTAAAAAATAGATCCCCTATTTCACCCATATAAGGGTTATCACCAAATATATGTATCATGTACCCATGTTTAATGATTTATATATTTTTACCACATTCTAAAGAATTATTTTTATTCAACTATAAGATTTCCTCTTTTATATATTTTTTAGATATGAACATTTTTTTCACTTTTGTAAGTGTCTTTACAAATTTTCCATCTTGAAAAAAAAGTAAGCTTACTTCTACATACTTCCACAGTTTCCTCATCAATATTGACCTATTAAAAATAATGCTTAGCTAAGCATTTATGATAATCAAAAGGGTGCAAACTGGTGGAATAATTGACCTTGTCTCACTGGGATCCCTAGTGGTGTTTCAGGACATTAAGGTCCCGTTTAATTCCTAACTTACGGAAAATGATGTGTCCTAAGTCATAATGCTTGAAATTTATGATTGTTCACTTGATTCTAAAACCTGAGTTTCTTTAGATTGATAGGCCTTGAAAGAATGATCAGGTATTCTTTTTTAAAAAAATTTTTTTTTCAACGTTTTTTATTTATTTTTTGGGACAGAGAGAGACAGAGCATGAACAGGGGAGGGGCAGAGAGAGAGGGAGACACAGAATCGGAAGCAGGCTCCAGGCTCTGAGCCATCAGCCCAGAGCCTGACGCGGGGCTCGAACTCACGGACCGCGAGATCGTGACCTGGCTGAAGTCGGACGCTTAACCAACTGCGCCACCCAGGCGCCCCTTGATCAGGTATTCTTGAAGAAAGTTTTTGCTATGACATTATAGATACATGCTGTGAATCACTTTCTCCAAAGACTCCTATATAACCAACTTCTCAGTTTCTGAGTATATGACTGATATATAGGTGTGTGTGTATGTATATACATACACATACACATATATATTTATATATTTATGATACATACTTATAAATAACATATGGATATATAATAATGTGTATATATAGTATCATGGTGCACATATCATGTAATATTTAATGTAATGATATAGATATATATATATACTTATACATGTATTTATGAGCATATGTATGTATATTTAAAATTAAATACAAAATGGAGAAAAGACTTAAAAATTCCCTGAGCAGACAAAACCATTTAAGCCACATAGGCAAATCTAAATCTAGGTTATAGCCGCAAGTGGCTCTAAAGAAAAATGGAAAGAAAAAGCACTGCTGAAAGCTGAGTTCTGAGTATTACATCTCACTGTTCATCTTAGCTGGCTCTAAAGAATGACTTTAGGATTTTAACCACAAGTCAGGTGAATCAATGTGAGCTATCCAAAATTCAATATGAATATCATGATCCTTATACTTATTGATATAGATATATGAAAAAATATAGTATTTCATGACATCCAAAAGTCTTTGTCATTAGACTGAAAATAAACCTTAGGATTCCATTATTCCTATAAGGGTCATTAAAGATAAATGGGTAAATAAATACAGGCATACATTTTAAGAACAACAGATTATAAAATTCCATCCCACTGATCTACCTATGTAGGAATTATGTGCTTTGTAATTAGATAATCACCCTTTGACTGTTGTAGCTGAAGATACAATAATTATTTTTAAAATAGCCCATTGAGAATACTCAGTATGCATGTTTGCAGCTCCTGGTCTCACACTCAACTGGAACCTGACTGTGAGTAACTTCAGTTAATGAGGATGATGCTTCTGTGTTCTTCCTGGATGGGTGGGCAAACTCATTTAAATGGGATGTGTTGTGAAACACTTGAAGGTGTTTTTGTTTTTGTTTTTGTTTTAAATATTGTAAAATGGAACTCCCTAGAAAGTGATTTTTAAAATATAGTGTACTTTTAAACAGAAGAAAAATAATTTTCTGGTTGAATTTAATAGCCTGAAGAACTTTTTAAAATTGTAACTTTAATAAATTGAACATTAATTGTCTAAACCAAAAGCAAACTTCTAAAGATTCTGAAACAAAGCTAACCTGAGGTTAGTATTTGCATACCTAATGGTTTTGTTGGGTTGGTCACAGACTTGTGAAATACAAGATTGCAGCATTAATGACAGAAGTTTGGGCCTAAAGTGTGAGTATATTTGTATTTCATGAATTGCCTTTAAAGTTCCCCTTATAGTGAGGGATCTTAATGCTCTAAGCAGGTGTTGGCAATCCACAGTCTGCAAGTCAAATCTGGCCCATGTTGGTGTTTTTCCTCCACAGAAATGTTTCTAAAGTCTAATAATAATGAAAATTATCTTGAAAACAAAAAGAATAATGAAAGATAGTAAGAATTTGAAGCATTTAATATTAATTATTTATACATTAGAAAAAATTGAAATTCTGTTCTGAGAATTGAAATTTACAACTGGTTAAATTAATGTATATATTAATATTGAGTTAATACTGATATTATTAATTAGTTATTGCCCATTGAGTAACATGGGACAAGTATATGACATTTTAAGTGAAAGTATTACAAATAGTTTGATAACTAATTGGTTATATTTATTACTGAGGAAAAACTAAAATCATTCAGTTTGGCAATATCTTTGGATATCTAGTTGATTATTTTTCTTCTTTATCCTGTGTGAATTATTCCTCTCCTATGATGAATATGTCTAATATTTAATATTTATAATGGTAATATGTATTTTTAAAGTGTACACAGTAGTGTTCCGAGTATATATGTGTGAGATAGATTATATATATAATCTATCCATTCCCACTTTTTTGGTAACCTTTGTCAATGTCCATCAAAGACCACTAGAAACAAATGTTAAAAGATGTTTCTTAAGTGTATACAGTAGTATTTCAAGTATATATGTGTGTGTGTGTGTGTGTGTGTGTGTGTGATATATAAATGTTATGTATATATATCCCATTCCCACTTTATTGGTAACCTTTGTCATTGTCCACTAAGACCAGCAGAACCACACCTGTAGTCAAACAAATTTGGGTTTATTCCTTTTTCTAGGATAGGAGACTGGACACTGGGGTATCATGAGTGTTTCAGTCAGAGCATGTACAGTGGGGAGACTTGTTAAAGGTTTTGGGCTTATATTAGGAGTTTTTGCTGGATTGAGTCATGTATGAAAGTGAAGTTGTTTCATATTGAGTAATTCAGTAATTTTATAAAAGAGGCAGAAAAAAAAAGAGGGGCTAAAGTTGTCTGGATAAAGAAACAGTCATTAATGTTAGGAGAGGAAGATGCTTAATCATTTTTGTGGTTTGCACTGAGTTCTAGTTTTTATTTGTTGAGACACTATTATATGATGGTTTTGTTTTTGTCTTGTGTATTATGGACAGGGTGATTCAAATTAGTAGGAATATTGTAGCCTAGCTGTTAGTACTAGTTGTCAAGGCTGTGTTTTTCTTTTTTACATTCTTTATTGTGGAGGAGTTGTTTTCTTTTCTTTTTTTTTTTTTAATATGAAATTTACTGTCAAATTGGTTTCCATACAACACCCAGTGCTCATCCCAAAAGGTGTCCTCCTCAATACCCATCACCCACCCTCTCCTCCCTCCCACCCCCCCATCAACCCTCAGTTTGTTCTCAGTTTTTAAGAATAAACTTATGGTTTGGCTCCCTCCCTCTCTAATTTTTTTTTTTTTTCCTTCTCCTCCCCCCAAGGTCTTCTGTTAAGTTTCTCAGGATCCACAAAAGAGGGAAAACATAGGGTATCTGTCTTTCTCTGTATGGCTTATTTAACTTAGCATCACACTCTCCAGTTCCATCCACGTTCCTACAAAAGGCCATATTTCATTTTTTCTCATTGCCACTTAGTATTCCATTGTGTATATAAACCACAATTTCTTTATCCATTCGTCAGTTGATGGACATTTAGGCTCTTTCCATAATTTGGCTATTGTTCAAAGTGCTGCTATAAATATTGGGGTACAAGTGCCCCTATGCATCAGCAGGAGGAGTTGTTTTCAAAGTGTAACATCAACATCAACTGTAAACTTGTTATAAATGTAAATTCTCAAACCCACCCAGATGCACTGAATCAGAAACTGGAGGTGGAGCCAAACAATCTATGTGTTAACAAACCCTCCAATCCAGGTGATTCTAATGCTAGCTAACATTTGAGAACCCCTGGTGAGATGGTTTTCTGTCCTGACTTCACATTAGAATCACCTGGGAGATGGGGACTTTAAAATCCTACTGATGGCCAGGACCAACTTCTGCCCAATTACAATTAGAATCTCCAGTCTGGGCCTAGGGTTTGGTTATTTTTTTATTTTTTATTTCATTTTATTTTTAAATTTTTTAAGGTTTATTTTTGGGAGAGAGAGTGAGCACGTGCCCACGTGTGCGTGAGTGGGGGGCGGGGCAGAGAGAAGTGGAGACACAAAATCCAAAGCAGACTCCAGGCTCTGAGCTGTCAGCACAGAGCCGGATGAGAGGCTCAAACTCACAGAGCTGCAAGATCATGACCTGAGCCGAAGTCAGATGCTTAACAGACTGAGCCACCCAGGCGCCTCTGGTAATTTTTAAAAAGTTCTTTGCCTATTCAAATGTGCACTTATATTGGAGAACCTCTGTTCTAGTGTATTTGGGAAATGGAAAGGTATTGTTTCACTTTGGAGAATAATTTTTAAATATCAGTTGAAGATAAAAATGCATATAACATAGAACCAAGCAATTCTTTTTTTGAAATATAGCCCATGGAAAATATCTGACATGCACACAAAGTAATCTGAATAAGGAAGTTTATTTTATCACTGTGAGCAATAGGAGAGAGTGTAAATATGATATAGTCTAAGCTGAGGGATGGATAAATTATATTTATAAAATGCTACACAACCTTGTATTTAAAATAAACCATATAAACTATATCAATGTGAGTGAATACAGTGATGAATAAATACTGCAACTTGAAAAATACTGCATTCAATTTTAGTAAATCTTAGAAATACACTGAATATTGCTTCATCTTATGTTGGGAACAATGTATTGGATGGTAAAAAATTTAAAGGCAACCATAGGAATGATTTGCACAATCTCAGCAGAGGAGCTACTCCTGTGGGAAGTAGGATGGGGATAGAATTCTGGGAGGTTTAGAAATATCTGTACTATTTCATTTGCCTAAGGAATACGTGAAGCAAATATAGCAAAGTGTGATATTTTTAAATTAGGCCAGAGGTTGCTACTTGGTATTCTGAGACTACTCTCTTCCTTCAGTCCAGTGCTCGACACCATCAAAATGGCCTTGTTTCCTTCAAAGCCTCATTTATTAATTCTGCCTAGACTGTGAAGCTGTGTGTTTAACTGTAACTTTGGGAACAACCAGATGGGATTTCAGGGAAAAAAGAAATACCAAATAAAACACAAATTAGAAGCTGAATGTTACATATGACTATTTCTGGACTCCAAGATGAGAAAGAAAAAAAATGTCAGAAACCTCATTCAGGATCTGTTAATAGGTAACCCTCAGTGTCTCACCTAGATTGCCCCTTATTTTCCTTCTCTGAGAGCCTCCATCCTTACTCCACCCTCCTGTAGAACATCCTTGTACCCATAGGTGAGGTCTCACCTTGGGATTTGCATACAACTCTCTTCCAACCATGCCTACAGCCATACAACTAACTGCTGTAATCCACATAGCAGGATTGAAGTAGGGGTAGTGCTTCAGGTCAAGGGGGAAGCTTTCAACGATGTGTTCAGAGTGGGCATTGCTATATTTTGTTCAACAATATGGCTCTACTCCTACACCAGCATTCTGTGAAGATATATTTATTCATTTCTTCATTGGATTTTTAGTTTCTTTTGGAAAACTGTTGAGGAACACATATGCAATCAATCATATACATATATACAAACCCACGTTAAAAAATAATTATTATCCTTGGTGATATTGTAGTCTAAATTTATGTTAAGGAAAGTAAACATTTTTCCATGAGATAACAGAATCTTACAAAACTTACCCTGCCTAAGATGTGGATACCATTTTACATTATTATGCAGAAAATTTCATTGATATTTTCATAGTCTCCTTTCTCCCTCCATGCAATGAAACCAAACTGGGCTAAAAGCAATGCCCCATTACTGTACCATATATCCATAATTGCTCCCATTTATAATATAAAGACAAGAGAAATGTTTATATGTGTGTGTGTGTATATATATATATATATATATATATATATATATATTCTCTTTAACTCCAACCAGAAAATATTTTTAGGGTGATTTTATTTCTAATATTTACTAATCTCTCGAATTGGTAGGAAAATAGAGTAAAAATTTATTTTTTCATTTTCCAGTAATTACCTTACAACTTTAGAAAAAATACATACTTTAATAAATAAGAGGAAATATGTTAACATTATGGAAGAATTATTAATGATTTTTATTTTCTTTTTAAAAATCAGTATATTTTTCAATTTTTGTAACAATAATTACATATCTTGGATTATCAATGAAAATGTTACAAAAGTAATTCATAGGAGGCCCAATTATAGACTTAAGTGTATTACTTATTTATTTAAAATTCATTTTGATCTCTATCTGTATATCAGTCATCATGTCTGTAAAATAGAATGATAACCCATGGCCCTTTAAGGAGCTTACTGTCTGAAGAGGGTGCATAGGAAAATGTGTCTGTCTCTTTGTATTTGTAACCTCCTCTATCACTATATCTATTTATAAAGGAGTTGTTTTATAAAAAGGAGATAACTATCTTTTCTTATAGAGTTTTTAAACACTGTTTTCTAGATTAGTGAATACCTTGATGTGGCTTTTCAAGAATGAATAAGAACAAGCCAAGCGTAGGAAACATAGGGATGACTAGAAAAGCATAAAGGAGACAGAATAATAGGGAGAAAAGAAGCACTTAAACCACTCAGTTAAATGAAGATTCTTTGCAGTGTCAAGATACCATAGCTTTCTATTCAGGTCCAGGAACTACCTCTTTGGGTTCTTTGTTGTCAAATGTGTTATTCCTGACAAGTTTTATTTCTCCTGCCATAAGTAAATAGTAGCAACACTTCTTACTTCAACATCGTGGCTTTTTTTTTTTTTTTTAACTGAAACAACATATATCTTGTCTCTGTCAATCCCTAAAATCTTTTATTTAGTGGAGGTTGTATTATTAGTCATGACATTGTGACATTCATCATGCCACGAATGAATGCTGGTTTCCAAAGACTTGTGCTAATATTGTTACTCTGCTTAGTTGATGATGATTACAAATGCTAGTTTTTCACAGACCCTAGAGCAATATTTGAATAATAATTTGTTTTATGGCCATTTTGAATCCACTGTTCATTATTATGTAGCTTGAAGGTAGGACTATGTCTTCTCTTGAACACTTTAGGCTTTTATCAGTGAATTCTTAGAATATGTTCTCTTTCAAAGTTGATCTTGTCCCTATATTTCCACATACTGCCACCAGTGGGGAAGACAGGAAAATGTCTGTGAGTAGAGTGAAAAGAATGGTGTCACTCATGTAGCATGGCTAATGACTGACATGGGAGGGAGAGCATGGGTTGGAAGGTAGGCATAGCATACATGATTCTTGATGCCACTCCTCCCACTCTTATGTGCTATAGACTGGAGATGTTGCCAGGTTGGGAACATGAACAGGAGGGAGCTGATTCATGGGCCTACACACACAGTTAAGCTCAAGGATCATTTGTTGACTATCCATAGCATCTAAGCCCTAGGGCCCTGAACTGCTCTATGTCCAATGTGCAGAGTAAGAAATGCTAAAATCAGTATGTCAGCACCATTCTGGTTGCCTAATGTTATGCAATCCCATGAAAGACATATCACACCTATCAGTAGGAGCAATGTTTTGGGAAACTAGGGCTCCATATGATTCCAGAGGCATGACTTTAAAAGCTCTTTGGGGTATCTGATTGACCCTACATGCTGGTCGATATAGAAGGAGAGGAAGGAGCAAGTATAAAGCTGAAGGGGAGAAACAGACTGGGGCCTAGGTGGGCAGTAGGTCAGTTTCTGGGTATCTGATGGATGGCAATACTGGCCCTGGTTGGTCCCAACCATCAGAGGAAGACCTAAAATTTTTGAAGAAAGACTTCAAAGCATAGAGCCCTTGAGGCATAAGACAAGAGCAGAGGCCTCACTTACCCATGTAAGGGTGACACTGAACCACTGGAGTAGATCATACAAGTAGTGATATAGGCCCTAGGAAGATATAACATGTATCAATTTGTATAATTTGGTACAATTTGTAATTTCCACATGAAATGAAGAGAGCTAGGAAAGTCTAAGATTAGACTTTGTTTTGTTTTCTTTGTTTTGGTTTTTGCTTTTGTTTTTTAGACACTGTTTTCTAACTCAGGCAAATTTTATTTGAGGAACCATTAGCCTGGATAGAAAGAACATTTTCATTTGGTTGGAAAGATAAGTTCATATTCTATTAGGTAATTGTGTGATTTAATTTTGTCAGATCACTTATTATTATATGCAAGTGCAAACTAGTCACCCAGGGATCATGCTAAAATGCAGAATCTAATTTAGTAGGTCTTTGTGGGGTCTGAAATTTTGAATTTCTAACAAGTTTCCAGATGATGCTAATTTTGTCAATTGACAACTATATTTTGAGTAGCAATGTGCTAGACTATGGTTCTAAATTAACCATAGGTCTTGGGTCAAAGACCTCCTAATTCCTTTTAGAAGAACATAATCATGTAGGAGGAATTAACATACTGCATCCTTTCTCTGGGCTATTTCCAAACTGTCTTCTTTCCTTCCTTGTCTCAGGGACTCAGTGACATTAGAAGTAATCATCCTAAAAACCATGTGTAACAATGGCTTTTCCTTTAAGTATTTACTATGAAGTTGTTTTAGTTTTCTATTACTGTAAAACAAGCCATCCCAAAACTTAGTGTCTTAAAACAGCAATTTATTATCCCTCATGATTCTGTAGGTTGATTGGTTGGTTCTGCTCCATGTAGTGTCAACTGGGGTATTTTAGTGGCTGTAGTCATCTGGAGACTCAACTGGTAGCTCAGATGGGGTGTTTGGTTAGGGTCAAGGTTTTCCTCTACATGGCTGCTTGGGCAGCCTCATAGCATGGTGGTTGGATTTCAAGAAGCATTCTAGAGTTAGCATTCCAAAGAGGAGAACATAGAAAGTTATCAGGCCAGTTAAGGGCTAGGCTCAGAACTGGTAGAGTGTAACTTCTACTTTTTTTTTTTTTAATGGCTAAAATGAACAAATCAGGAGACTATAGATGCTGGAGAGGATGTAGAGAAACAGGAACCCTCTTGCACTGTTGGTGGGAATGCAAACTGGTGCAGCCGCTCTGGAAAACAGGGTGGAGGTTACTCAGAAAATTAAAAGTAGATCTACCCTATGACCCAGCAGTAGCACTTCTAGGAATTTACCCAAGGGATACAGGAGTGCTGATGCATAGGGGCACTTGTACCCCAATGTTTATAGCAGCACTTTCAACAATAGCCAAATTATGGAAAAAGGCTAAATGTCCATCAACTGACAAGTGGATAAAGAAATTGTGGTTTATGTATACAACGGAATACTACTTGGCAATGAGAAAGAATGAATTATGGCCTTTTGCAGCGATGTGGATGGAACTGGAGAGTGTTATGCTAAGTGAAATAAGTCACACAGAGAAAGACAGTTACCATATGTTTTCACTCATATGTGGATCCTGAGAAACTTAACAGAAGACCATAGGGTAGGGGAAGGGAAAAAAAAAGAAAAAGTTAGAGAGGGAGGGAGGCAAACCATAAGAGACTCTTAAAAACTGAGAATAAACTGAGAGTTGATGGGGGGTGGGAGGGAGGGGAAAGTGGGTGATGGGCATTGAGGAGAGCACCTGTTGGGATGAGCACTGGGTGTTGTATGGAAACCAATTTGACAATAAATTTCATATTAAAAAAAAAAAGAATCCGAAAAAAAATGTCACAGTAGTGAGAGGGGGGTTAAATCTCAGAAGTATGGTTCATTGAGGAATTACCAAAGTAACAGTCCTCCGCAGATGTTTAGAGAAATGAATGTAGTTACTGAGAAATTGATTGAGTTTAATTTTAGTTATCATTTCCCTTCTAACATTTATTTTCTTTTTATCTATCAACTATTTGCTCATTAGGAAACAAATATGATTCTCTTATTTGAAAATAGACTTAGAAAAAACAGTAGAAGAAAGGGGCATCTGGGTGGCTCAGTCAGTTGCACATCCAGGTGTTGATTTCAGCTCAGGTCATGATCCTAGTGTGGTGGGATCGAGCCCTGTTCAGGCTCTGTGGTGAGCATGGAGCCTGCTTAAGATTCTCTCTCCCTCTGCCCCTCTTCCCATCTTGTGTGCATTCTCTTTCTCTGTAAAATAAAAAGTAAAAAAAAAGAAGGCAGAAGAGAATGAATGTAAATAAAAAGAATATTATAGAGCTGGGAGATATAAAAATAAAAACTAGGACTGTCCTTATTCTATTCCATTTGTGAAACAAGGTGTTCTACATATAATACTATTATTAACATTTAGTTTACTGTAATTAAATGGGTATGTGAAATTCCATAGTTATAGTATCCTATTGCTTTAAATTATTGAAGAGCACATTCAGTTGCCTTTTTAGATCCAGATCTTGACTAGCTGAAGCCTTACATTTTGTGCAGCAGTCTTACACAAACTTTAGGCCTCCTGTGATTTTAGCAGAGTTAAAACATAAATAAACTTGGGGCACCTGGGTGGCTCAGTCGGTTAAGCATCCAACTCTTGATTTCAGCTCAGGTCGTGATCTCACAGTTCATGACTGTGAGCCCTGTGCAGGACTATGTGCTATATCAGCATGGAGCCTGCTTAGAATTCTCTCTCCCTCTCTCTCTCTGCCTCCACCCGACTCATGCTCTCTCTCTCTCTCTCTCTCTCTCTCTCTCTCAAAATAAAGAAATAAGCTTAAAAAATAAAAACAAACTTAAAGTTGAAATGTAATTTCTGGAACATTGGGTAACCCAGGTAGGTTCTAAGACCTAAATAAAATTCCATAGAACAATATATCCTGAAGCTGTAACAGTATTAAACTAATCTCTTTCTAAATAAATAATATTGAAGATGAGCACTGGGTGTTGTATGGAAACCAATTTGACAATAAATTATATTTTTTAAAAAATGAAATAACATTGCAAAATTGAAATCAGTTTCAAGAGTTGAGAGAAATAAAATTCCATCTAATAAATCTGTGGTAAGACAAAGAATTTAGGAAACTGATTTTTTCCTTTTGCTTAAATGCACTTAGACTCTTAGATACACATAATAGTGTGTGTGTGTCGGGGGGAGGAAAGCTCTGAAGGAACATTTATCTAAATGGGTTTTAGTTTCAATGCTCAATTTATACCCAGAATAAGCATAGTACATGACCTTAAGTAGCTGCCTTGGGAATAGTATAAAATACAGTTTTACTTATTGTGGAATAGTAATTTAGGTTTTAATGGCTATCACATTTCCTTCTTTTTGAAATATGCTCTTTAATTGCAGAAAGAGAAGAAATCTCTGTGGTACCTGTAATAGTTAAATGTATTTATCCAAGTTCTTATTCTGAGAGGAATATCTTTCGAATTACATAGTTTTTTTTTTTTAATGAACTTTTATTTTGGAATAATTTTTGGTTTTCAGAAAAATTGCAAAGATAATACAGAGAGGTCCTATATACCCCTTGTCTAATTTTCCCCATTGTTCACATCTTACATTGTTACAGTACATTTTTCAAAACTGAGAAATGGACCTTGGTACTATGGTTTTAGTTTTCAGTTTCACCAGTTTTGCTCTTAATGTTCTCTTTTTGTTCTGGGACCCAATCCAGAGTACCAAATTGCATTTAGTTCTCGGGTCTCCTTCAAGGTCTCCTCTGGTCAGTGACACTTTCTTACTCTTTCCTTGTCTTTTTATGACCTTGAATGACAGGAAGTACTGACTGAGTATCCTATGGAACATCCTCCAGTCTGATTTTTGTAATGTTTTTCTGATGATTAGACTGAGTTTATGGGTTTATGAGAATACCACAGAGTTAAAATGCTCTTCTTATCACATGATATAAGGGGGTACATGAAATGCACCAGACATCACTGGGGATATTATCACTTGGTTAAGGTATTGTTGGCTAAGTTTCTCCAGAATAAAGTTATTCTTTCCCCTCTTACCTATTCTGTTCTTTGAAAACAAATTAGTAACTCAAGCCCTCTCTAAAGTGTGTGCATGTGCGTGTGTGTGTGTTACAAGCTTTTCCCCTGGAAGTGGGAATATCTACATATATTAAATGGATTCTTTTGTAAGAAAGATTCATCTGTTCTCTACCATTTATTTACTCAGTCATTTATGTCAGTCTGGACTCATGTATATTTATTTTATACTTTGGGTTATAATTTAATACTGTGTTCTTTCTTTTGCTGCTGAAATTGTTCCACCTTTGGCCACTGGGAGTTCTTTATAGTTAGATCCTTTGTCCCTATATTGTGTCCCCATTCCTTTGTATTTTGAGTACTTCCTTACTTTCTGGTACTATACGATTTTCAAAACTCACCTTGTATCTTGCCTGCCCAGCCTTAGAACCATCAATTTTTCCAAGGTACCTGGTTCTTTTTATTAAAGAATGGTATTAAGAAACTAAGTTCTGGTCACTGGGTGTACTTTTTGCTGGAGTGTCATTGTTTTTAGGCCTTTTCTGCAAACAGACTATAAATATATGTAGGTGTAATAACCTACATGAAGAATATGTGTATAACTGTTTTGATATCTATCAAGCTTATTAAGCTAAATATTAGTTCATTCTTACGACCTTGACTCTTAATTTAGTACCACATGGTTTATTCTAATCTTCTTTTTTGTTTATGTATAACTTCTGTCTCTGAAAGTGAGAAACTTAACTAAATGTACTTTATTTAAAAAAGTCATTCATTAATAAGATACATTTTTCCTTTGAATATAGGTTAATTTGAGAAATTTTACATTAATGTGAGTACCAGCTGTGCTTCGCATGCAAGGGAGTAGTATAGCAAGAGTCTAAAAATAATGTTGAGTGAATAATCAGACTTAATAAAATGATCCTTATGTGAACTGAAGTTATTTGAAGCTGTATATCAGCGCCTCTCAGTCTCATCTGAACATAGGAATTACCTGGGAATTTAAAAAATGTGGATGCGTGGTTCTCAACCTGCATTGATTCTGATTTAATTTGTCTGGGGTTAAGAATGAGGATCGGGACTTTAAAAACTCCCCAGGTGAATTTGATATGCAGTCAAGGTGAGCCAAGGTTCAGAACCTCTGCTGCACATTCTAAGTTAATGCTGATTGCAGTATCTTCTGACCTGTCTTGTTTTCTGAATGGCTGTATTTCAAACAAGGCAAACTGTGAAACAGTAGCATATGTTTGAGTTTGGACAGTGGGGCATATTCTGTTGTATCCTTAGGTGAGGTCACTGAGGCACAGTTGTAGCTGTTATGGTAGGGCTATCAAATGTATATGGTGATGTATGTGCAGTAGTGTGACAGGTTGCTTTTTTATTTTCAGTTCTAAAACACAGCGCAGACACTAAAAAGCTTCAAAATGAGGTCCTGAAGAAATTATATTTCCATAAAACTATGACCTGCAGATACAAGAGTCTATGCCCACCACAATCCAAAAAGCTCCCAAGTAATTCCAAAATATCCCCTTTTCACCAGCAACATAGACATCATACAGTAACTGGAAGCCTATATCGCCCACTAGCCCTCACCCATTTTGCCCTTTCCCCAACCCCCATCCCTCTGGTAAGCTCTGGTATCAGAGAATTTTGTTCTCTGTATTTATGTCTCATTCTGCTTTTTTGTTTGTCTATTCATTTGTTTTGTATTTTATTTTTATTTTTTTTTAATTTTTTTTTCAACGTTTTTTATTTATTTTTGGGACACAGAGAGACAGAGCATGAACGGGGGAGGGGCAGAGAGAGAGGGAGACACAGAATCGGAAACAGGCTCCAGGCTCCGAGCCATCAGCCCAGAGCCTGACACGGGGCTCGAACTCACGGACCGCGAGATCATGACCTGGCTGAAGTCGGATGCTTAACCGACTGCGCCACCCAGGCGCCTCTGTTTTGTATTTTAGATTGCACATATGAGTGAAATCATATGGTATTTGTCATCTCAGTCTGACTTATTTCATTTAGCATAACACCCTCTAGGTGCATCCATATTGTTGTCACAAGTGGCAAGATCTCTTATGGCTGTGTAATATTCATATATAAGTGTGCATGACACACACCACATCTTCTTTATCCATTCATCTATTGGATACTTGGGTTGCTTCCATATTTTTGCTATTGTAAATAGAAGAATAAAAATGATTTCATATACCCAATAGCATAGTGTCATGTTTACATAAATACTATCCAGTGAATGCTGCTTTATGATATTATCAGTTTAAATAGTAAAGAAGCCAGTGGCATATATACTATAAACTAAATTTCTAGGCACACTTTTCAATATTTAACAGTAACTAAAAGAATTATAGCAGAAACAGAATTTATTTATTTGACCCAACTCTTAGTTTTTAACGGGTTCCAAGTTCACTCCAAGCAATCTATAAATGTTCTTAGAGTTGGGTTTTTCTCTCTTACTTTTTAGTGCCCCGTGGATAGCCAATGTCCTTCTGAATTTTTAGAAAACTTTTGGATTAATATGGTCTATTCACATCAGTATAGAAGTCAGATATATAATATAATGGTATCTATTAAGGTCAGGAAAATAGGAAAACCAAAACTACACTCCTTTTTTGGCAGTGAGTTTTATGTAAGGAAATGCTTAAACAGACACTGAAGGACTAACTATGGTAGCTCACACCTCTAGTGTAGAGAGAATAAAGGGAAGACGTTGGACTTATTAGAACATAGTAGTGCATCTGTCTTTTTGAACTAGTGTTTTCATTTTCTTTCGAATTGTTGGATCATATATTTTTTCTGTTTTTAATTTTTTGAGGAACTTCCCTCCTGTTTTCCATAGTGGCTATACCAGTTGACATTCTAACCAACAGCACACAAGTGTTCTTTTTCTCCATATCCTTGCCTTTGCTTGTTATTTCTTGTCTTTTTAATTTTAGCCATTTGACTGGTATACAGTGATATCTCATTTAAAAGGTACAGCACAGAGAGTATAGTCCGTGATATTGCAATAGCATTGTATAGCGACAGATGGTAGCTACCCTTGTGGTGAACATAACATAATGCTTGGAGATGTTGAATTACTGTGTTGTATACCTGAAGCTAATGTAACATTGTGTGTCAACTATACTCAAATAAAAAGCAAAAATAAATAAATAAATAAAAGTTCTATGTTCAATAGGATATGAGTAGAGGAGATGTGACAGGTACATATAATTATAAAACAAGGCCAACTGTAATAAATAAACAACAAAGGCATGGCTTCAAAGGATATGGGACAAATCTATGAGAAGATGGTACTTTTAAAGATGAAATCTATAGTACATGAATTATATCTCAATAAATCTAATATTAAAAATACATAGTTGGACAACAATCCCACTTTTGGGTATATATCCAAAATAATTGTAATCAACATCTCAAAGAGATCTCTGAACTCCTATGTTCATTGTAGTACTATTTACAATAGCCAAGCTATGGAAATAACCAAAATATCCATCAATAGAGGAATGTTGATGTTCATATGTTCATACAACAGAATATTATTCTCTCTTGCAAAAGAGGAAATTTTGTTATTATATGTGACAATATAAATAAACCTGGAGGATATTATGCTAAGTGATATAAGCCAGAAGGACAAATGATTCCACTTATGTGAGGTATCTAAAATAATCAAATTCATTGAGGCAGAAAATTGGACAGGGGTTGCCAGGAGTGGGAGAAAGGGGAAAATGGGGAGTTTAATTAGTATAAAATTTCAGTTATGCAAGATGAGTAAGTTGTAGAGATCTGTTCAACTTTATGCCTATAGTTAATAATACTTTATTGTTCACTTAAACATTTATTGAGGATAGAGCTCATGTTAAGTGTTCTTTAAAAATTTTTTTAAATGTTTTTATTTTTGAGAGAGAGACATAGTGCAAGTGGGGGAAGGGAAGAGGGAGGGAGAGAGAGAGAGAGAGAGAGAGAGAGAGAGAGAGAGAGAATCTGAAGTAGGCTCCAGGCTCTGAGCTGTCAGCCCAGAGCCCCACGTGGGGCTCAAACCCATGAACAGCAGGATCATGACCTGAGCCGAAGTTGGACGCTTAACTGAGTGAGCCACCAGGTGCCCCAAGTGGTTTTAAAACAATAACAAGAGCAAAGAGACACAAGAAAACCTTTGGAGTTGATAGATACATCTAATACTTTAATTGCAGTGATGGTTTCATGAGTGTATGCATATGTCTGACTTCATCAAGTTGTATACATTAAATATGTGCAGTTTTTGTATGTCAATTATACCTCAATAAAACTGTTAAAATGCATATTTGGAAAAGTAAAGAAAAAAAAAACAAAACTCAAAACACAGAAAGCAAAAACACAGATACCATGCCCCAGCATTATGGACTGAAATGTGTTCCCCTCAAATTCATATGTTGAAGTACTAACCCCCAGTACAACCGTATTTGAAGGTAGGGTCTATTAGGAGGTATTTAAGGCTAACTGAGATCATAAGGGTGAGGCCCTAATCAATAGGACTGGTGTTTTTATAAGAAGAGGAAGAGATACCTTGAGTGCCCACACACAGAGGAAAGGCCATATTAAGACATGATAAGAAGGTGGACGTCCATAGGTCAAAGAGAGAGCCCTTACCAGAAACCAACTCTGCCAACACGTTCATCTTAGACTTCTAACCCACAGAACTGTGAAAAAATAAATTTCTGTTCTTTAGGTTACCCAGCCTGTAACATCCTGTTATGGCAGTCTTATCAGACTAATACACCAAGCAATTTCACTTGTCCATATATAATCAATAGGTATGTATGCACATATTTCAAAAAATGTTCAAAAATATTCATGATAGCTTTATTCAAAATAGACCCAAACCAGAAACATTCCGTATATGTAGACTTAAGGGTACAATCAATGAGTTTGATATACACACACACACAGGTATGTAATCCACACCTTTATCACAATATATATCATTTCTACTGCAACTGGAAAGTTCCTACATATGCTTTCGTAGTTAATGCTTCACACTCCTATAACCTTACTTTTTATTTTTTTTCCACTACAGATTACTTTTAGCTGTTGCAGATCATGATGTGAATGAAATAATAAAAACGTGGAGACCAGAACTACATAGTAGTTTTCCAGAAAAAAGACTTTCTAGTGTTTCAGTAATAGTTTTACTACAAAATCCAGTAATATTTTGATAAAACATAGTCTGTAAATACTTAAGTGTACAAATGTAACTAAACAGAAATAGAATTAATACTTTTTCCTTATTTATTTTCATGCTTCAGGGCACATTCTTACCTTGAAAGTGTAGGTATTTATCATTGATTATCATATAAATCTTAGACCCACCTCCACAGTTCACTTTGAATTAAAATAATGCATCATTCTAACATGAATCAGCAGGATTTACAGCAGGATTTCCTGATTTACAGCAGGAAATACAAAGTATTTGATGTCAATGATTCATTCTTTTTAATTATATTCACCTGTATGTGTGTAGTTAATGTTTTCTGAGTTTTTAAGTGTTCATTTGGGACAACTATGGATGTCCGTAATATCTGAACTCATAATATTTTAATTGAGTATCCTGAAGGCATTGATATGTATCAGTAAATTTACTGTAGTCTTTACAAAATTAGAAGAAAGGGCTTACCTTTAAATTTAACCTGCGTTCATTTAAATACATAGTTCTGGGGGGCACGCGGGTGGTTCAGTCAGTTGAGTGTCAGACTTCGGCTCAGGTCATGGTCTCCCAGTTTGTGAGTTAGAGCGCCACTTTGCACTCTGTGCTGACAGCTTAAGAGTCTGGAGCCTGCCTTGGATTCTGTCTCTCTGTCAATCTCTCTGCCCCTCCCCTGCTCGCACTCTGTCTTTCTCTCAAAAATAAATAAACATTAAAAAAATACTTATTCCTAATAATAAATACTAATAAAAGTACAAATTTACAAATAATGAATACAATAAAAATACCAGAAGAGAATGATGTCAGCAGCTGTTGCCCTTCAGCTTTAGCTCATAAGAAAAACAAATCGAGTAGATCTAAACTTAACCCACAGCTTGAATACAAGTCCACATAAAATGTATCCTGATGCAGAGCTATGTAGTTAATCCCAGCCTGATCAGCTGAATTACAATCAGCCTGCTGAGTCATGAATGTGAGATTGAGTCTAGTGATTATGCAGCTGTAACTGACTAATATGATATTACAACTAGTTAGTAATCAGTTATCAAGTGAGAGATCCAGAAGTAAAATAGGACATAATCCCTTCCTTTCAAATGTTTATAATCTACTTGGAGAGCTAAATGGAAAATATAGTACACTGTGGTGAGGAAAATCAAGGTTTTTGATAAACCCAGGTTATTGATAATCCTAACATTAGCTGGATGAGGATAGAGACGTTTATTTGGTGGGCTGAAATTTGCTAATAAAAGTTCTTAGAAAACTAAATAGGTAGGCTGTCCTAATTATGCATGCTGCATAACCAAATACCCGAAAACCTGGTCACCAGAAACTACAATTTATGGGGTGCCTGGGTGGCTCAGTTGGTTAAGTGTCCATCTCTTGCTTTCGGCTCAGGTCATGATCTCACAGTTCCAGAGTTGGAGCCCCGTGTTGGCCTCTGCAAAGCCTGCTCGTCTTCCTCTTTCTGCTCTTCCCCCACTCACGGTGCTCTAAGTAAATAAACTTAAAAAAACCATACAATTTATTATCTTTGATATTTATATTGTGGTCCAGTTGAGAAAGTCTCAGTTATGATTCTCACGTGATGGTAATTAGGTATCAGCTAGGGCTGTTATCTGAAGGCTTAACATTGCTGGATGCATGAAAGAGTACATGGTACTTGATGCTGGTTGTAAGCTGGGACTTAGTTGTGCTGTCCACTGTAGCTCTTCCACATGGGGTCTTTTTGTGGCTTGGGAGTCTCACAGCATGGTGTGGCTGTGTTCTGAGAGGACGTGTCTCAAAAGCAAGCATTTTGACATCCAGGTAGATACTGCAAAGCTTTCTATGACCTAACCTCCGAACTTCCAGAATGTTGCTATTACCATATTGTTATCAAGCAAGTTACTAAGATCGTCCCATATTTAAGGTAAGGGGATGTAGACTCTAGGTCTTCATGTGGGAAGCAGCATGCTACAAACAGGAGAGGAGAAATGAAGGTGGCTGTCTTTGGAACCTATTTACCATGGAGCTTCATTTAATTTAAATTAGATGAACAGCTTTATCTCTAGAGTGCCCATATAATTTGTCATCCACATCACTACATGTTTAAGAGTAAAATGGACACTAAATTGAATACATTGGAACTTTTCGTAGAAACTGGGATTTCTATCAGAGTGTTCTAACTAAGCTGTTATATATTAGCTTTAATTCATCCTTCTATATTCTGCTTTGTAACACTGGGGCTGTGATTCTGCAAACCCCCTTTCTCCTTCACCTGCTGCATCCCTCTTAAGCTCTGCCACCATAGGGCACTAGAGGGAGGCACAAAGGCAGGTGGAGGAAGAAGGAACTTGCCCCTTCCATTCCCAGTAACGTTGTCTCTGTAGTCAGAACAGGCAGGAGGTTCCAGTTCCCAAGTTTGATTTTTCCATATTCCCCAAACCAACCTCTGGGTGCTCCCCCAGACATATCAACATTGGCAGGTAGCACCTCCTTTTCAGAGATAAGAGAATCCTATAAGCTGTAGGTTCTAATAAGCCCAACGTCTTCCCTTTATTCTCTCTACACTAGAGGTGTGAGCTACCATAGTTAGTCCTTCAGTGTCTGTTTAAGCATTTCCTTACATAAAACTCACTGCCAAAAAAGGAGTGTAGTTTTGGTTTTCCTATTTTCCTGACCTTAATAGATACCATTATATTATATATCTGACTTCTATACTGATGTGAATAGATCATATTAATCCAAAAGTTTTCTAAAAATTCAGAAGGACATTGGCTATCCACGGGGCACTAAAAAGTAAGAGAGAAAAACCCAACTCTAAGAACATTTATAGATTGCTTGGAGTGAACTTGGAACCCGTTAAAAACTAAGAGTTGGGTCAAATAAATAAATTCTGTTTCTGCTATAATTCTTTTAGTTACTGTTAAATATTGAAAAGTGTGCCTAGAAATTTAGTTTATAGTATATATGCCACTGGCTTCTTTACTATTTAAACTGATAATATCATAAAGCAGCATTCACTGGATAGTATTTATGTAAACATGACACTATGCTATTGTATATATGAAATCATTTTTATTCTTCTATTATCTTATTAACATATGGTAAAGGATATTTAACACAGTGTACTGATGTGAAATCTATAAGAGAATCAGAATGTATTGGTGCAAATCCCAAGAGTAGCAAGGAGATATAAAGTTGGCAGAGAGGCTTTAGGAATGTATATTCTGCATGGAAGTCTCTTAGAGGATAATTTCAGTTATTCAAACCCACACATGTGGTCTAAGCAATGGATGCATTCTCCTATAAAGTTAATTATTTATAGAGAACCAAGGCAAAATATAAGTGGAGGTTTTAGTGTTACCAATGAAGAAACACCTAAAATATTCAATTTCTGTATACAGTTTTTGAAAAACGTTAGATATGCAGCACCTTCTTTATTCTCTTAAATTTTTAGTAGTACACCTGTTTTGCCTAGTGTGAAACTCGTGAATTGTAATGGTAGAAAATTTCCTCTCTGATTTTATTTTGACATTTGCTTTTGTTTTTCTGTTTTGTTGTATCTCTTCTCAGTAGAACAAGAAAACATGCTGACCCAGGTGACTGCATGGTTCCTTTTGTCAGAGAGGCCACTTAGAGTTCATGCCATCTTTCCCTCTCCCTTGATTGAGCCACTAGTACTGCAGGTACACAACGAACACGTGTCTTGATGGTTCTTTTATGAAAAGTGCTGTGCATCTTTGATATGAGATCTGTTTATTTAAAAGCATTTTCAATTGATATTGTCAGAGGTCTTGCTGTTAGAGTCTGCTACTTAATTATGCTATGGCAGCAGGACCTACCTATATTCTATAACAGATTATAGCAGCAGGAGGCATAGCAACTTAATTTAAAAAAATAGAATCTAATGATTTTGGTTTTTTCAGTCAGCAGGTGGGGGGCTCCCTATAGATACACAAACCTGTGTCTGCAAAGATGCAGGTTATTTGTCACTCTACAGTTATAAACCTTTGGGAATATGAGCAAAGACTTGAGGGATACAAATAACATAGACAGAGGAAAGGTATCAGAGGCAAAGGAAAAAAAAATGTTTGAAAGGAGGGAAAAATAAAATGTTTAAGAAAGGAAGTTCAGCATTTGGAAAGTGGTTATTAAAAAATATGTCCATATTTGCATACCCTATTTTTTAGCATGCCCTATTGTTATTGAGATGGATCACTTTCACATGTGCCTTTTTATTTATTTTATTGAAAACAATTTTTAAATGTTTATTTATTTTTGAGAGAAAAAGAGACAGAGTGTGAGCAGGGGAAGGAGGAGAGAGAGAGGGAGACCCCGAATCCGAAGCAGGCTCCAGGCTCTGAGCTGTCAGCACAGAGCCTGGTGCAGGGCTCAAACCCACAAACTGCGAGATCATGATCTGAGCTGAAGTTGGACTCATAAACGACTGAGCCACCCAGGTACCCTCATGTGTGCCTTTTAAAAAAGAAATTTCTTAATGCTTATTTATTTTTGAGAGAGAGAGACAGAGCATGAGCAGGGGAGGGGCAGAGAGTGAGGGAGACACAGAATCCAAAGCAGGCTTCAGGCTCCGAGCTGTCAGCACAGAGCCCAACGTGGGGCCTGAACTCATGAACCATGAGATCATGACCTGAGCTGAAGTGGGATGCTCAACTGACTGAGCCATCCAGGTGCCCCAATGTGTGCCTTTTAAATGTGGGTTGATTGTAAATGAGAACAAAGGATCTAAAATTGAAAAATTATTTATCGTAACTTTAGTAAAATAATATTAGAGATGGCATTTTCTGAATAATATTTACCGTGTATGATTATGGCAATCAAAGGACAATATATTTACCACTCAATGCTAATTAAAATTTGTATTTATTCTTTAGTAATTCAGAAAGCTTTCAAAATCTTATAGGTTGGGAAGGTTCTCCAGAATGATTCCTATTCTGAATTTTGATATAGTTTTTCTGGAACACCATCAGTTTCTTTATTCTGCATCTCACTACCATATGAAAATTCAATGAAAAGCAATCAAAAAGAAAAAGACTCCCAGAATGTAAAAATTTTAAAAACAAAAAAAATTTAAAAATTTCTCATGTTTAGTTTTTTATAAGACTATCAATATTTAAATGTACCTCTCAAAATTTAAATTTTAATGCCTCTTTGTATAATAAAACATGTTAGAATACAACAAATGATGTAGCTGCATTTTCATATCCAGATAAAAGTTTTTATGAAAAATTGTTTCTCCAATAAGTTAGCTGGTTCACTGTAATTACATTAAAAATGTTATGTGGTATAACCATAATAACCAGTCACAATATATAATTTATAAAGAGCACTATCGTATTTTCTAAAGAAAGTAAATAAAAATTTCACAAAAATTAAATATAAAAAAATTCTAAAATTGTACTTAAAGTGGTCATTTTAAGGAGAGAATTGACTGGGAAGAATATTTCTGGTTGTGGATTATGATTTTAGTTTGTGTCAAATTTGATAGTTTATAGTACCCACTTAATCAAATACTAACATAGGTGTTGCTGGGAAGGTATTTTGTAGATGTGGTGAACATCTACAAAAGTCAACAATCAGTTGACTTTAAGTAAAGGAGACTTAGAAATATGGATGGGCTTCATCTAATCAGTTGAAAAGCCTTAAAAGCAAAACTGAGGTTTTCCTGATGAAAACCTCGAGTCTGCAGTATGAACTTCTTGTCTAAGAGTTCAAGGATACTGGCGTGCCTTGTGGGTTTTGTAAGCCAATCCTTGTGCATAAACACATTCGTTGAAATCATGCATGTGTGATGTATGTGTCATATATATGTGTGTGTGTATATGTGTGTGTGTGTGTTTTTAAAAATATATTCTACTAGTTCTGTTTCTCTGGAGAACCTTTACTGATTTAATGTGGGGATGCTTAGTAGTGTGAAGATACTAATCTACTTCAGTTAAATGATTCCCTCTAAATGATTCTGCAATATGACTAAATTTGATAAAAGTTTACCTGGACAAAATTTTTGAAAGATTGTATACTTAAATGGACAGTGGTCAGATTATATATGACAATATATGATCTACAACCACTGTAACAACCAGCCAAGGAAGCCAAAACCACAACCTCTGTAGCAATTAGTCCAGAATGGACAGGACTTACAGTGATTACCAACTTTGCCCCTGTTTCCAACACAGAAATAACAAGATAGAGCCAGATACTTCCAAAATCAATCATATAAGATACCTCGCTTCTAATTAGCCCACTCTCAGCACCCCCTATATGAGCAGCCTATATTCAGAGCATACTAGAAGCCTTTCTCTCTCCTCCCGCCTCTCTCTCTCTCTCTTTTTCTCTGTTTCTTCCCCCAACCCCACCCAAACATCTCTCAAGCTTTCCCATTCTTCTTCCTGCCTTTGAGTTTCTGTCAAATCAGAGTTATGGTGGCTGACTCTCTTGATAACAGCAAACTCTGAATAAATTGCCTCTGTTTATTCTCATTTGGGTTGTCTTTGTTTATTTCCACAGTTTTCCTGGAGCTTCTTTGGTGATAGTCTGCACTGCCCATTGCTGTGGTTTTCAATCTTCCATCAGGTATGATATTCAGAGGCCGCTTATGTCTTTTTTGCTCATGGCTTGTGGAGACCCTGCCGATGTATTAAGTCAGCACCAGGTCTGAACTTTACTCTCTTTGCATTGACTTCCTCAGCTATTTATTCTCAATTTGGTACTCAGGTTTTATTAGTTTCAGTTTGTTTAGCATCCTTGGTAGAAATGGGTAATTTTTTTTTCATCCTTTTTTGTTCTTTTTAGCTTGTTTTTGTATTGTGCTGCCTAACAGTGTTATCTGTGATAAGAAGGAGAATCACAGGTTGAATCTCAAGTCAAAATTAGGCATAGTCCTTATAAGCCTATTGTTGGAGCTAGCTAGTTTAGAAGACTAGTGAATTTGCGATTCTCATCAAACATGCACCTGTTTGGACACAATTTACTGTGGGTCACAAGTGAAACTGCATGAGTTTATCCTTCCACCTTCAATTTTTGTCCTGTGAGACCAGTGAGAATGTCCCGTCTAGTTTTCCATCTGTTATAGGGATGCAAACTATCAGGTCTGTGTTCAGAGGTGGCCAGCAGTGAGATTGGGAAACCAAGATGTAAAGTACACAAGTATTGCTTTAGAGTAACCGTTGTTACCTTTCATGTTCCTTTCATGCGATCATCTGAGTATAAATCCTATGCTCCTCCAGGAATAGTCTCCTGTTTCTTATATTCTTGTATACCCTCCTTACAATCCTAATTATTTTTTCTGTCTCTATAAATTTTATAATGTCAACAAGAATGATTTGTGAGAGATGTTTAATTTGAATAAAATTGTTTATATGAGAGGTTCCTTAGGAAAGAAAGGGAATAAGATTTGTCAGGCCTAGGGGACAGCATTATTTATTAGTGTATAGGGTCTCCAAACAAAATTCTCATTCAAAAATTGCTTCATTAAAAAGAATCCTTGGCTAGGGGCATCTGGGTGGTTCACTCAGTCGGTTAAGTGTCCAACCCTTTATTTCAGCTCAGGTCATGATCTCATGGTTCATGGGATTAAGCCCCACGTTGGGCTCTGTGCTGACAGTGCAGAGTTTGCTTGGGATTCTCTCTCTCCTCTCTCTCTTCCCCACTCCCCACTTGTTCTCTCTCTGTCTCTCTCTGTGTCTCTCAAAATAAATAAGCACTTAAAAAACAACAACAACAGTGGTGAGAATGGACAAATCTGTTGTGTTCCTGACCATAGGGGGATCAGTTTTTTCCCAGTGAGGATGATATCAGCTGTGGGTCTTTCATATATGACCTTTATGATATTGAGGAGTGTCCTCCTATCATTACTTTCTTGAGAGTTTTTAATAAGAAAGATGCTGTATTTTGTCAAATACTTTTTCTGCATCTATTGAGAGGATCGTATGGTTCTTATCCTTTCTTTTATTAATGTGGCATATCACATTGAATGATTTGTGAATATTGAACAAGCCCTGCAGCCCAGGAATAAATCCCACTTGATCTTGGTGAATAATTATTTTAATGTACTGTTGAATTCAATTTGCTAGTATCTGGCTGAGAATTTTTACATCCAAGTTCATCAGGGATATTGGTCTGTAATTCTCCCTTTTAGTGGGATCTTTGTCTGGTTTTGGAATCAAGGTAATGCTGGCTTCATAAAATGAGTTTGGAAGCTTGCCTTCCATTTCTAGTTTTTGGAACAGTTTGAGAAGAATAGGTATTAACACTTCTTTAAATGCCTGGTAGAATTCCTCTGGGAAGCCATCTGGACCAGGACTCTTGTTTCTTGGGAGATTTTTGATAACAGATTCAGTTTCTTTGTTGGTTATGAGCCTGTTCAAGTTTTCTATTTCTGTTTCAGTTTGGTAGTGTGTGAGTTTCCAGGAATTTGTCCATTTCTTCCAGATTGCCTCATTTGTTGGCATATATATTCTCTTATAATTGTTTGTATTTCTGTGGTGGTGGTTGTGATCTCTCTTCTTTCATTCATGATTTTATCTATTTGGGTTCTCTCTCTCTCTCTCTCTCTCTCTCTCTCTCTCTCTCTCTCTCTCTTTAGACCTCTGGCTAGGTGTTTATCAATTTTGTTTATTCTTTCAAAAAGCCAGCTTTTCAGTTTCATTGATCTGTTCTACTGTTTTGCTGCTGTTGTTTCTACATTGTTTATTTCTGCTCCAATCTTTAAAATTTACATTATTCTGCTGGCTTTAGGCTTTATTTGCTGCTCCTTTTCTAGCACCTTTAGGTGTAAGGTTAGGTTGTGTATTTGGGACCTTTTTTGCTTCTTGAGGTAGGCCTGAACTGCAATGTACTTAACTTTTAGGTCTGCCTTCGCTGCATCCCAAAGAGTTTGGACTGTTGTGTTTTCATTTTCCTTTGCTTCCATGTATTTTTTTTATTCATTATTTAATTTTCTGGTTAATACATTCATTATTTAGTAGGATATTCTTTAACCTCAAAATATTTGAGGGCTTCCAAATTTTTTCTTGTGGGTGATTTCAAGTTTCATAGCATGATCTGAAAATATGCATAGTACGATCTCGATCTTTTTGTGTCTCTTGAGGGCTGATCTGTGATCCAGTATATGATCTTTTCTGGAGAGTGTTCCATGTGCACCTGAGAAGAATGTGTAGTCTGCTGCTTTGGGATAAAATGTTCTGAATATATCTGTTAAGTCCATCTTGTCCAGTGTATCGTTCAAAGCCATTGTTTCTTCACTAGTGTTGTTCAACATAGTACTAGAAGCCCTAGCCTCAGCAATCAGAGAACAAAAAAAGAGATAAAAGGCATACAAATTGGCAAGGAAGAAATCAAAATTTTACTCTTTGCAGAAGACATGATACTCTACATGGAAAACCTGAAAGACCACCAAAAACTGCTAGAACTGATACATGAATTCAACAAAGTTACAGGATATAAAATCAATGTACAGAAGTTGGTTGCATTTCTATACACCAGTAATGAAGTAGTAGGAAGAGAAATCAAGGAATTGATCCCATTTGTAATTGTACCAAAACTGTAATACCAAGGAATAAACCTAACCAAAGAGGTAAAAAATCTGTATGCTGGAAACTACAGAAGACATATGAAAGAAATTGAAGAAGACACAAAGAAATGGAAAAACATTCCATGATCATGAATTAGAAGAACAAATATTGTTAAAATGTCTACACTACCCAAAGCAATCTACACATTCAATGCAATCCCTATCAAAATAACACCAGCATTCTTTATAGAGCTATAACAAACAATTCTAAAATTTGTATAGAACCAGAAAAGACCCACAATAACCAAAGTAATGTTGAAAAACAAAAAACAAAACAAAAACAAAAACAAAGATGTAAACATCACAATTCTGGACTTCAAGCTGTATTACAAAGCTGTGATCACTATGGTACTGGCACAAAAACAGACACATAGATCAATGGAACAAAGTAGAGAAACCAGAAATGAACCCACAGGTGGATGACCAACTAATCTTTGACAAAACAGGAAAGAATATCCCATGAAAAAAAAGACAGTCTTTTCAGCAAATAGTGTTGGGAAAACTGGGCAGCAACATGTAGAAGAATGAAAATGGACCACTTTCTTACACCATACACAAAAATAAATTCAAAATTGATAAGAGACCTAAATGTGATACAGGAAACCATCAAAATCCTAGAGGAGAAAATAAGCAGCAACCTCTTTGACTTCAGTGACAGTAATTTCTTACCCCACATGTCTCCAGAAGCAAGGGAAATAAAACCAGAAATGAACTAGGGGACCTAATCAAGATAAAAAGCTTCTGTGTGGTGAAGGAAACAGTCAACAAAACTAAAAGGCAACCAACGGAATGGGAGAAGATGTTTTCAAATGACATACGGGATAAAGCGTTAGTATCCAAAATCTATAAAGAACTTATCAAACTCACACCCCCCCCCAAACAAATAATACAGTGAAGACATGGGCAGAAGACATGAATAGACACTTTTCCAAAGAAGACATCCAAATGGCTAGGAGACACATGAAAAGATACTCAACATCACTCATCATCAAAGAGATACAAATCAAAACCAAAATGAGATATCACTTCATACCTGTCAGAATCGCTAAAAGTAACAACTTAGGAACAACAGATATTGGTGAGGATGCAGATAAAAGGGAACACTTTTGCACTGTTTGTGTGAATGCACACTGGTGCAGCCATTCTGGAAAACAGTATAGAGGTTCCTCAAATAATTAAACATGGAATTACCCTACGATGCAGCAACTGCACTACTAGGTATATATCCAGGAAATACAGGTGTGCTGTTTTGAAGGGGCACATACACCCCAATGTTTACAGCAGCACTATCAACAATAGCCAAAGTATGGAAAGAGCCTAAATGTCCATAGACTGATGAATGGATCAATAGTTGTGTGTGTGTGTGTGTGTGTGTACACACACACACACACACACACACACACACACACACACACATATACTACTCAACAACCAAAAAAGAATTAAACCTTGCCATTTGCAACAATGTAGATGGAACTAGAGTATATTATGCTAAGAAAAATAAGTTAGTCAGAAATACAAATATATAATTTCACTCGTGGAATTTAAGAAACAAAACAGATGAACATAGGGGAAGGGAAAGAAAAATAAGATAAAAACAGAGAGGAAGTCAATACAAAGAACAAACAGGGTTGTGGAGGATAGGTGGGTGGTGAGATGGGTTGAATGGGTAATGGCCACTAAAGAGGGCAGTTTTAGGGATGAGCATTGGAAGTCCTATGTAAGACATGAATCACTGGGTTCTATTCCTGAAACCAAGACTAAGCTGTATGCTAATTAACTTAATATAAATCAATCAGTCAATCAATAAAATTAAAAAAGAATCCTTGGCTAAAGCTAATGAGCAATTTAAAAAACTTAACAAACTAGAGTCATTTTCCTCGTAATTCCTCCTCCCAAAACTAAGCTGTATTAGATTGTAATTCAAAATATAACACAAATATCCATGAGTCCATACTGATATAAATGATTGAATAAAAATAATTGAATGGAACAGATTAATATCTTTGTGCAGCTTAATTGCAATTATTTTATGTAGAGACTCCATCCACAAATAGGTAGAACATAATTCTACATATTCCACAAATAGGTGGAACGTAATTGGGCTGTGCTTAGTGACTTCCTTGCAAAGAGTACAGTATGGCAAAGGGGATGAAAAGATGAAGTTTATAGTGGAAAAACCTATTAAACACTGCCCTAGCTGGGTGTTGAAGGTCAACAGGAACAATGATAAATCGTGTTGGTAGAATGTTCCCTTGATATGATATGTTGAAAATAGCACCTTACCTCTGTGGTCTTCCTCCCTTAAAAATGTAACTAATCTAATCATGAGAAAAAAAACAACCAGCAAAACTCATTTGAGGGACAGTCTATAAAATGTTTGACCAGTACTCCTTAAAACTTTCAAGGTCATCAACAAAAAGAGAATAGCCTGGGAAATTATCGTAGTCAAGAGGAGTTTAAGGAGTTTTGACAAATAAAAGTAACATAATATCCTCGATGGGATACTTTAACAAAAAGTAGACATTAGTAAAAATTAGGAAATATGAATAAATTGTGGAATTTCGTTAATAATAATGTATCAATATTGAACCTCTAGTTGTGACAAATATACCATACTAATGTAAGATATTAACAACTGACAAACTGGGTAGGGAGTATATGGGAACTCCGTACTCTCCTCAACTTTACTGTCAATCTAAAAATATTCTAAGATGAAAATATTAGTCCAAAGCAATTGGAGTGTATTTATTTGTAAAAATATTTTTAAAAATTCAAACATTTAAAAATTTTTCATATAACTGTGGGTAGCTCAGGCATGATTCCCTTTGCAAGGTATGGGAGTTAGGTAGACTTTGAAAGAATATATAATTTAGACTACAGTCTTAGCAAAATTATATTTGCATATTTGCCCATGGAATTCTGAAAAATATTTATTTGTAAGAATAAATATATTTATTTTTGGATTATTTAAATTCATCTGTTCCCATGGTTTTGTCTATGGATTATCTATGTTTATTGATCTTTCAGTGACCTATGTTTAAAGTTATAAGAAGATTATGATCACAGTTTTGGCTAGGTGAAAGAAACACTGCTGTTTGGTGAAATAGAAATGAATTTAAAAAATTTTTAAAATACTAAGTCTATTTTATTCCCACTTTTCCTTACAGGGAGCTTTAAAAAATAATTTCAGGTTCTTTAGTCATGAGAATGAGATTAAGAACACTTATCACATAGTTGCATCAGATTTAACCTGTAATTCTTAGGTCTTAGGTAAATCTCTTACAGGAACATGATAGCTCTTAACATCTAAAACAATGAGTTAGGATTTGAAATATTTGGAATATTAGTAATCTGTGAAAGCTATAGTTATGTTGGCACTTACCTGCTTTTAATATTGAAAAAATAATAGACAGTAATCACTTAAATTTCATATGTGAGTCCTATTATAACAAGCTATATTGAGAACTCCAGTATCGCATAATGAGAAGTTCTCTTTAACCAATGATGATACTATGTTAATTTTTAGGGCATTATTATAACGCTATGACAAAAAGTTTCCAAAATCCAATTTTAGGTAGTAATAATAGTACAGAAACTGGATCCTTATTCACAGACTGAGTTTAGACTACGTTTATTATAATCAATGCAATGTGTTTGTTATGCAATGTTGTTTCTTGCCTTCAAGAAGCTTATTGTGGGAGAAGGGACCAAGTTAAAAGAGCCCTGCAAAACCTTCTATGACAGATCTCTGATAAGGAAAACACACTGGATGACAAGGAAGCATGTAGGAAGGATTCTTAATCCAGGTTGAGATAAGAATTGAAATAGGATTTGGTTCCTAGGAAATGCAATGCCTGAGCCCAATCTAAAAGAACAATCACAATTTGGGTAGGAATTAGTATATTCATCTTTACAGGTAGAACATATATAAAAAACACTGAGACAAGACAGAACACTTCTTAAAAAAATTTGTGAGAGTTCATTGTGCTTCAGGGCAATTGTTAGAGGCCAAAGAGGCAAGTGACAGGCAAATTTAACCAAGTCAGTAACAATGTACAAGTAATTTCTGGATACTCATTTCATACTTTTTATTAGTGTAATGCTAACAGGTAATTTTTGTAATTTGATAAAATTAAGAAAATCTGTGTCATTGCTAAAATAAGAGCATATTGATAACCTCAATATAATGGCTAATTTGGATGTATTTTTTAAAATTTTAATGTTTATTATTTATTTATGAGAGAGAGAGAGGGAGAGAGAGAGACAGAGTGCAAGCAGGGGAGGGGCAGAGAGAGAGAGGGAGACATGGAATCTGAAGCAAGCTCCAGGCTCTGGGCTATCAGCACAGAGCCCTACATGAGGCTCAAACACAAGAACCGTGAGATCATGACCTGAACTGAATTTGGATGCTTAACCGACTGAGCCACTCAGGTGCTCCATGGATGTACTTTTTTTTAAAATTCAAGAATAATTAACATACAATGTTAGTTTCAGTTATACAATATAATAATTCAGCAATTATATACGCTACTCAGAACTCATCATAAGTGTGCTCTTAATCTCCTTCACCTACTTCACCCATTCTCCCTGCCCTACCCCCACCGATTCTCTGGCAACCATTAGAGTGTTCTCTATATTTAAGAGTCTGCTTTTTTGTTTGTTTTTTGTCTCTTTTTTCTTTGTTCATTTGTTTCTTAAATTCAACATATAAGTGAAACCATATGGTATTTGGCTTTCTCTGACTGACTTATTTCACTTAGAATCATACCCTTTAGATCCATCCATGTTGCAAATGGCAAGACTTCATTCTTTTTTTTTAATGACTGAGTAATATTCATTGTGTGGGTGTGTGTGTGTGTGTGTGTGTGTGTGTGTGTGTGTGACATCTTCTTTATCCATTCTTCTGTGGATGGGCTTATTTGAGTATAGTTGACACAATGTTACATTAGTTTCGGGTGTACAACATAGTGATTCAACAACTTTATACCTTATGCCATGCTCACCACAAGTGTGCCAACCATCTGTCACCATACAATGCTATTACAGTGCCATTGACTGTATTCCCTATTCTTTACTTTTTATTCCTGTGGCCTATTCATAACATAACTGGGGGTGGACGGATGGGCAAAATGAGTGAAGGAGGGTAGAAAATACATGTGTCCAGTTATGGATGTAATTTCTTAATACATGTCACTGGTCATAATTATTTATAACCTAGAGGTCTGGTTGTAGAGGAGAGGAAGGAGAAAAGAGTAATCTAGTTTCTTTATCTCACCTAGAGGATTCTAGTAAGTGATTGAAATTGAAAGACGATCCCTACTGCTCTGTAAGCTCTAGACAGAAAGTACAGTTTACTTGAATTGTAGATATCCTCTAGTGAAAATTTTGGTAAACTGTACCTAACTGCTGATTTGATTTATGAAGCTTAGTAGGACTATCATGTATTAATTTACCACCAAAAGTACTAGGATAATATTTTTCAAAGCATAGCTGGTATATTTATATAACAATGGACTTGAACATGCTTATTTTTATTTTTACACTTTTTAGGGAAAATCTGGTTGAAGATAGACTCTTTGACTTTTGCTCCTTACCTTTCTAAACAAGTTCAGTTTTCTCTGAACAAAAACCTGTAATGACCAGATAGTATAGTAAAACTTTAGATTTTGTGTACCTAAGATTTTTGAGTGCCTACTATACCCAGAGATTTTCCTAGGTACTACTGAAGTGGTGAACAACCTCAGCTACCCTCAAGTTGGTTGCATTCTAGGATTTTTAGCTCAAATGTGTAGAGCTTTATATGTTCCCACTAAAACAACTACATAAAAGTATCAGACAATGATATGATTATACCTAATAGTAGAAAGTCAAATGTTATGGAGTCATGAATAGTGAGATCTAATTCAGCCTCTTTCAAACAAAGAGTAACAAAGCTGGGAGTCAAATTTTCTGTCCTATGCTCTATGGAAATTTCTATGCTAAATTACATCTCAGAAAGACTATGAAATAATCTGAAATTTGAAATGTGTGCTAATTATAAATAGCCACAATATTTCTATTAACACCAACTTTTATTAAAGTTGAAAAAGTGAGTTCCATTTTTGTCCAGTTTATAGAATCTAGGGTGCTAATGTAATTTTCTAAATACTCTGAAATTCACCTATCCTTATATGCTACACTATAAGATAATTGAATTCTCAGGGTTTTTTTTATAGGTTTGTTATATTTTAAGGATAATGAATCTATAAGTTAATTCTTTTCACAGTAGAAAGAACCTCAGGAAAAACACATTCCACAGAGAGATTCACTTCACAAATTATTTACTAGGATATCAAATCACAAGAAAGTGTAGTTTTAGATGTTAGTTGGGTGGGGCTTCAGGTAGGGAGCTGAGAGCTAATTAAGGAAGACATATTTGGAACTTTTTTTACCTATGTCTGAAAGCCCCCCCGCCCCAAACACTCTACAATTTTAACTACTTGCATTATCATTATTATATAATTTAATTTAAAATTAAATTAACTACTTTTATCTATGTTTGATTCTCTTTTGTTGTAAGTGGAAAGATAGGGATTTATATTCTATATGACTTTATTTCCTTAAAATAATGCTGGATTTTCCACCATTACCATCACTTACTCTGGCAGGCTTCCATTATTAACATGATGAGTACATGAAACAAATGTTCAAGGAAGTTTAATGCTTTCACAATAGGAAGGCCATATGGGAACAGGATGATTTTTACAACAGAGCAAACTGACCTGGCCAGGTGGCCAATTAACAGAGAATATTTATTAAACAATACTTTTTAACAGTTTCGTAAAATCCAAGCCAGTACTGGAACAGAGCCATCTTATTGGTACCTGGGATTCGATTCAGATAATTTAGACAATTTTATCTCTGCCTACATTAGAAATGTGATTAAACACTGTTGACATTTATCTATTCACTAGTTACTTTGGATTCTTTGCCTGCTTGACTCTGAAAAATATGAATTGTTTGATTCAATTTCAGCCATAATGGCAGGGTTTGGAGACAAAATAACTTACAGTGTAAAATAGATGCTTTCTTATCCTAGGGTAAAACCTAGTGATACTTAACTGATAATGGGGAAAAAAAACCCACACAGATAGCTAGAACGCCAAGCTCATTAAAAGCAAGAATGTAGGGGTATCATGTTATCATCAGTATAATTAGGATAGAAAGCTATATAATGAATGTAACATTTTCTAAGCTTATTTTCATTCAACATTCGTAAGAATGAGTACTAATATAGTACAATGGCATATGCACTGAAAATACTAAGGAAATAAAATATTTTATTAATTTAAATGAGATCACAACTCACTAAATGAGACCCAGCAATAAAACAAGTAATTAGAATTCATTTTGATAGTGGACAGGGCACAGTTCTCACAACATCTGTAATGGAAAATGACTCAGATTCAACTAGAGGAGAATATGTCAAGGAATGATGCTAGGAGGTGCTGCTTGATCTGAACATTAAAGGACAAGAATTAGGTTTTCAGAGTATTGATAGAATAACATTCCAATTAATGATAGTCAGAAAAGGTAAAATTGCACAGATATGGAAAAATGTGGCATTTTAGGGTGAGAAGTTATTTGGGGGTAATTAGTCTGGAGATGAGGCTGAACAGGTAATTGGAAACAGATCAGTCAACTTACTCTCATCTACCTCTTTCTTCATCCATAAAATAGAGATACCCCTGTGTGCTAGTCAAGATTCTCTGACAAACAGAACCAATAGGGTGTGTGTATATGTCTGTGGTGTGTGTGTGAGCGTGTGTGTGTGTTGTATCTGGGACCTTAGTCCTGCATGAATTGGGTTGTAATAGTTTTCTGTTGACTTCAGTTACAAGTGATGTTACTAAGATGTCCTAAGTGATCTCCTGTATTCCAGACATCGTTTTCCTTACCTCCATTGTGGAGTAGAAATCGAATTTCCTCTGGGGGGGTCAGGATCAATCAACCCAGCCATAACTATAACTCCTTTCTATGCCTATTGATTCAGAGGCATGAGGTGCCCAAAATGGCTGGGTGGTAGTCTTAACTTCCTGTTCATGAAATCATTGTTGTGTTTCCTGGTGGAAGCATTCCTCCCTTTGGAACTAAGACCTCTAGGCCAGCAGTGCATAAAGTCATGGTAATGGGAACCAACAGTTTTGCTAGTGGGTCATGTGCAATGTAGTGAGAGGGTGCCACTTCCGTTTCTATCTCTTAATTCTTCATCTGTGAATCCTGGCAATGGGAGGAAGAGCACCATATATTGGATGTTGATTCATAGCATTTACAGCATCCTGGAGAATCTTGCTCTAACTCTGCAAGATATTGTTATAAACTGACTTGGTAACTAAGTCTTCAAAGGGCCATTTTGCCATTCTGTCAAACTAGCTGCTTCACAGTGGTGGGGAATAAGATTAGGACCAATGAATTCCAGGAGCATGGGCCCACTGCTGCACTTATTTTGTTGTGAAATGAGCTGCTTGATCAGAAGCAGTACTGTGTGGAATACTATGACAACAGATAAGACACTCTGTAAGTACACAGATGGTAGTTTTGGCAGATGCTTTGTGTACAGAGAAATCAAATCTGCATGTAGAGTAAGTGTCTGTCCCAGTAAGAAAAAAAACTACTTCCGTGATAGAAGCTATGGAGTGTAATTAACTTGCCATCAGGTAGCTACCCATCAGCCCTGGGGAAGGGCGCCATACTGGGGACTCAGTATTAGTCTCTGCTGGTATATTGGGTACTCAGCAGTAGCTGTAGCCAGGTCTGCATTGCTGAGTGAAAGTCTATGTGCTAAGCCAATGGGTTACCTCTATCCCTGTCACCATTTTATTAACAGTAGAATATAGCAGCAAAAGTAGCTTATTTTAAATTTATTTATTTATTTATTTATTTATTTATTTATTTATTTATTTATTTATTTATTTATAGCATAAGCAGGGTAGGGGCAGAGAGGAGGAGGGGAAAGAGAGAATCCCAAGTGCAGAGGCTGACGTGGGACTTCATCTCATGAACTGTGAGATCATGACCTGAGCTGAAATCAAGGTTGGATGCTTAACTGACTGAGCCACCCAGGTGTTCCAAATGTTTCTTATTTAAATTATTCCATATGGGAGAAACATGTTTGTCAAGTTAATGATGAACTTTTTTTTTATCACCACTTGTGACATTATGAGCTATACTAATGCCCAGATATATTTTTCATGATATTTTCATGAAGTAATACTTGGAAATATTTATCTCATTTGTATAAATCTCACCTTGGCTTATGATGAAAGGGCTAATGTCTTGATTGAAAGTAATGTATTCAGAGTCAGTTAATAATAAGCTTATAAAATGTTTAGAAAATTCACAGAAAAAAAATGTACCAACCAACAACACAAGCATATTTTGCTTTTTTGCAATAGCGAAACATGAGTGGCATATTTATTATAGATTAAGCATAGACATCAACAGCACTGTTTTTGTTCAGTGTCAAGTGAATCTTCTTGTATAAATAACAGGGTTATTCCATCTATCAAGTACTGATGTTTTTCAGGTTTATAATTATTAGAATGAAAAAAGCATTGATAACTTAGTAATTATGCATTTTTCTTTTTGTTTTTTTTAAGATTCATTTTTCTGTCTATTATATCAAAAGGAACAAATAATAAGTCCTGTTCTTCTTCAATAATTTTGATTTTCTTGCTTCACTACAGTTTTAAAGCTAACAAATCAAAAATACCTTCAATGAGAAAAAAAGATAAAATATTTTGAGATTTTCTGGATAAAAATTTCATTTAATTTGAAGATCTTTCAAGAAGTCACACATATTAAACCTATAATGTTTTACTATTGGGTTTTTATAATTCAAAATAAAAAATAAATAAAAATGAAACGACCTAGTTATCTGAGATAGTAAATATCCACGGTGTTCTCAAGTGCAGAAACCAGGGCATATTAGACACAATTGTTTCTGTGGTTGTGTTGAGATGATATAGAATAATGGGTGGTGATGGTATGTTCTAATGACAGAGAAGTTTAGATTCTGACATAATTCGGGACCAATATGACTCTGTTTGCTTGTTTTATTGTGTTTCAACCAAGAGAAAAAATCCCTTTTGCTATTTTATTTTTTAATATGATTCATTTGCCCTGGTTTTATTTAGAACAGCTATTAAATGGCAGGTACTCTTGGTTCTTAGCTACATTAGAGCATACAATAGACAAAAGCCCTTCCTTCCTGAAGCTTATATACTAACAAGGAAACATAAATAAAAATAAATATTAAAAATAACTTTTATAAGATATTAGAAACTGAATTTCTATGGGGAAAGTAGAACAGGCTAAGAAGAATTAGCCTATTCCAGGGAAGCAGGTGGTTTGAGGAGACCCAGCTGAGAGGATGGCATTTGATTGGAAGCCAACATTTGCAGCAAAGCCAATAGTGAAAATTCTTTATGGTGGTTTAACACATGGCCTTGGTCACAATCAGGCTTATCCTAAGTAAAAATTAATCTATAATCTTATACATAATTTCTTCTTAAGAAGAGTGGGTTTCATAATACCTTACTTAAAAAGGTATTTTTTCCTCTTCAGCATTTTTTAAGTATTAAAATTTAGTTTCAAATGTATGTTATATTATGATAATTATTTCTATTTTTAAGAGAAAAATTGATTATATAGATAGAGTGTGTATTATGGGAAAGCTATAGTATTTTAGTAAACTTCCAACATCATGAAACTTCCTCAGTGGTTGTTTGAGTCAAGGGCATACCAATGATAACAGATTATTTTATTTTGTTTGCTTGCTTTTATGTTTACTTTTGTTTTGTTAAGTAAGATTTTCTATAAGAGATACATATTGAAAATGAGTCTCTTGTCCCTGCATTTCTGCTAATTACAGTTTTCAGGTTTAGTTTGAAATAAATGTTAAAATGTGCTTTGCAAAGATTAATTTATTTTTAATGAGACTTGGAGAAATGCTAATGGCTTTTAATCCTTGAGCAAAATGATGGCTCAGGCTAGCAAATTGAATAAAGTAAGCAAAATACCCACTTTCAAATCTGAACTATTTATTTTGAATTATTTGATTACATAAATATGTTCCTATACTACCATTTTCTGTGCCATATTTATGTGGTCTTAAAAATAATTTGTGTCAGGTATTTCCATGGATAATCTGAGTGTAGGTGAGCACTGATAACCAAAATAAATTGTAAAAGTGAATTGGAAAATAGAGTAGAGAAGAATTTATTCATTATTCTTTTGTAGTTAGGCACAGTAGGAGTCAAGGATGAGCTGGGTGAATGTGAGTAGAAGAGGGAAGTAGAAGGTGTTTTAGGTACATGTGGCATCTCTGCAAAAGTACTTAGGAAAATAAAATGGTGCATTCAGGATATATCAGTAATTTGATATGTGCAGAAAATAAGATTCCAAATGGAGAACATTGAAAGGAGAAGTTGAAAGATTAAATAGAAACTCTATGATGATTGTTATAAGAATATATAGATAGACCTATCATCTATCTATCTATCTATCTATCTATCATCTATCATCGATAGACTTTAAAGGCTATTTGACTATTTTATTTTAGTATCTTTTTCCAGTCTTATTGAGAAGTAATTGACATGCATCACTGTATAAGTTTAAGGCATACAGCATAATGGTTTGATTTACACATAATATGAAATGATTAACACAATAGGTTTAGTTAATATTCATTGTCTTATATACGTACCATAAAAAGAAAAGAAATTTCCCCCTTGTTATGAGAGCTTAGGATCTACTCTCTTAACAACTAATCTCTTTATTGCACAGCAGTGTTAACCATATTCATCACATTGTATATTACATTCCTAGTACTTATTTATCTTGTACCTAGAAGTTTGTATCTCTTGACCACTTTCCTCTAATTTCTCCCTCATCCAACCTCCCACTTCTGGTAAACACAAATCTGATCTGTTTCTGAGTTTGGTGGTTTTTTTCTTTTTGATTCCACATATGAGTAGAACCATATAGTGTTTGTCTTTCTCTGTCTGATTTATTTCAGTTATCATATTGCCTTCAAGATCCCTTCATGTTATTTCAAATGGTAGGATTTTCTTATTTTTTTATGACTAATAACATCCTATTGCATATATATACCACAACTTTATCTATCCATCTATCAATGGATATTTGGGTTATTTACTCAAAGTGGCTATTGATATTAATGCTGCAATGAACCTGAGGGTGCAAATATCTTTTCAAGTTGGTGTTTTTGTTTTCTTTGAATATATTCCCACAAGCGGAATTGCTGAATTATACGGTAGGTCTATTTTTAATTTTTGTAGGAACCTCCATATTGTTTTCCATGATGGCTGAACTGATTTACAGTCCTACCCACAGTGCACAAAGGTTTCCTTTTCTCCACATTCTCGCCAGCATTTGTGTTGTAGACTCTAAGTCCAAAGTTCTCTTTTGGCCAGCAAAAGAGCGGATGCAGGATTAAAGTGAGAGATGGCTAATGTCTGGGAAAAGATAAGAGCCCCGAGTAAGAGTTCTTGCCCTGTTTTTATTAGGATCAGAAGGCTTACAAACATGGTGATGGATGTGCACAAAGAGACAATGAATCTGTGAACATTAATTTGTAGATGTGAGCAAAAGGGGGTCTTGAGGATATTTGTGGTTAGGGGTTTGGGTTAATACAAAACAAAGTCTGAGTGCTGGGCAGTTGGGAGGAGGGTTGTTTACAGCAGACATGAGGCAGTACCTCTGTTTATCTTAGCTAGTCTAGGGGATGAGACAGATAGGGGGAATAACCTCAGGGTTGACAAGACACCTTTTGTTTTGTTAACCATCTCTGCTCTGGGGTGCTTTGCCTGCAGTGCAGCGCTCCGTAGTCCAATTCACCAATTTAACCTGGCCCTATTCTCCTGTGAAAGCAGCTATTCTGCCATAGTACTAAATTGGGGTGCTTTCACCCTGAGTGAAATCTAATCTTGTTAATTTCACATACCTATGTATTGGGCACCTTTGTGCTGTTTCTATTTCAGGCCTTTGCCTCTCCCTCTCTATTCTGGGGGTCTGCACCCCCCTCTATTTCGGGGTGCCTTTGCACCTTCCTATTCCTGGCACCTTTGTACCTCCCTATTCTTCAGGTGTCTTTGTACCCCCCCCCCCTCCACATTCTCAGGGTGCCAACCTGATTTACCCAAATGTGGGTGTGAGGATTTTATGGCTTTGTATTTCTTTATGCCTTGTTAACCCATTGGTGTAATCCTCAGGGGATTCCTAAGCTTATCCCCCACACATTTGTTATTGACTTAAAAAATATATATATACACATACATACATACATATTTATATATTTTTGAGGGAGAGAGGGCAGGAGAGAATGCAGGGAGGAGGGGGAGAGAGTGAAGGAGACACAGAATCCCAAGCAGACTTCATGCTGTCAGTGAAGAGCCTCATGTGGAACTTAAACTCACAAGCTTGAGATCATGACTTGAGTGGAAATCAAGAGTCTGAGGCTTAAATGACTGAGCCATCCACATTCCCCATGTTGACTTTTTTGTCATATTTTGACAGTTTGTTGATGGCCATTCTAACAGACATGAGATGGTACCTCATTGTGGTTTTAATTTACATTTCACTAATGACCACTGATGTTAAGCATCTTTTCATGTACCCATTGGCTATTGGGATATCTTCTTTGGAGAATATGTCTATTCACATCGTTTGCTCAATTTTTAATTGTGTTATTCGTATTTTTGCCATTGAGTTGTGTGAGTTCTTTATATATTTTGGATATTAACCCCTTATCAGATATATGGTTGGCAAATGTTCCCATTCCATAGGTTGTCTTTTCCCTTTTTTATTTTATTTTATTTTTTTGTCTTTTCACTTTATCAATGGATTCTTTTGCCATACAGATTTTAAGTTTCATGTAGTCCCACTTTTTAATTTTGTTGCTTGTGCTTTAGGTGTGCTTGCAAAAGAAATCATGTCAAGGAGCTTTGTTTCTATGCTTTCTTCTAAGAGTTTCATGGTTTCAGGTCCTACATGTTAAGTTTTTAATCTGTTTTGAGTTAATTTTTGAATGGTGTGTGATAACGGTCTAATTTTTTTTCTTTTACATGTGAACATCCAATTTTACAGCACTATTTATTGAACATACTATCTCTTCTACATGAGTATTCTTGGTTCCTTATCAAACATAAGTTTAGTGCATGTGGGTTTATTTCTGGGTTCTCAGTTCTGTTTCATTAGTCTATTTGTTTTTATATCAGTACCATACTTTAAATTTTTATAGCTTTTTATGATAACTTGAAATCAGGAAGTATGTTGCCTTCTGCTTTGTTCTTAGGGTTTCTCTGGCTATTCGTGATCTTTTGTGTTTCTATATAAGTTTTAGGACTTTTTTTCAATTTCTTTAAAAAATGCCATTATAATCTTGTTAGGTTTGCACTGAATTTATATATGACTTTTGGTAATATTGACATTTTAACAATATTAATTCTTTTAAGCTATGAACACAGGATTCCTTTCCATTTGTTTTGTCTTCTTTGAATTCTTTTATCAATATCTTATAGTTCTTTGAAGAGAGATCTTTCACCTTCTTGATAAATTTATTTGTAAGCATTTTATTGTTTTTGATGTCATAAATGAGATCAGTTTCTTTCTCTTCCTTTCTCTCTTCTTTTTTAGAAAATTTGTTAGGGTATAGAAATCCTACTGAATTTTGTATGTTAATTTAGTATTCTGCAACTTTACTGAATTCATTAATTATAACAATCTTTTGAGTCTTCAGGATTTTCTATACATCAAATCATATCATCTATAAACCGAGACAATTTTACTTCTTCCTTTCCAATTCTGATACCTTTTATTTCTTTTCTTGACTGATTGTTCTAGCTAGGAATTCTAGTACTGTGTTGAATAGGAGTGGTGAGAGTGGGCACCCTTGTCTTGTTCATGATCTTTTACCACTGAGTATGATGTTAGCTGTAGGCTTGTTACATATGAGCTTTGTTATGTTGCATGTATTCTTTGCCCATCTAGCTTTTAACAATTTTTATCATGAGGATGTTGGATTTTGTTGAATGCTTTTTCTGTACCTAATAAGATGATTATATGATTTTTAAATTTTATTATATTCATTTTATTCAATTCAAATTAACGTATCACACTGATTTGTGTAATTTGAACCACCCTTACATCTCAAAGATAAATACCATTTGATCATGGTGAATGATCCTTTTAATGTGCTGCTGAATTCAATTTGCTAGTATTTTGTTGAGAATTTTTCTATCTGTATTCACCAAGGATATTGGCTAGTGGTTTTATCTGGTTTTGTTATCAGGATAATGCTTGCCTTATAAAATGAGTTTGGGAGTTTTTCCTTCTCTTTCATTTTTGGGAACATTTTGAGAAGGACTGATGTTAATTCTTTTTTAAGTGTTTGCTAAAATTCACCAGTGGTCCTAGGCTTTGTTCGGAAGATTTTTGATTACTTATTCAATCTCCTTACTAACCATTGGTCTATGAAGATTTTCAGGGTTTTTTTGTTTTTTGTTTTTTTTTTTTTTCTGATTCAGGCTTGTTGTATGCTTCTAAGAATTTTTCCATTTTCTTCCAGGTTTCCCAGTTTGTTGGCATATAGTTGTTCATAGTAGCCTCTTACTTGAATTTCTATGGTTTCAGGTATAATGTCTCCTTTTTCATTTATAATTTTGTTGATTTTGGACCTGTTTGTTCCTTGGTTAGTAGAGCTAAAGGACTGTAAATTTTGTTGACCTTTTCAAGGAACTAATTCTTAGTTTGGTTAATTTTTTTCTATTGCTTTTCTGTTGTCTATATTATTTACTTCTGCTCTAATCTTCATTATTTCCTTTCTTCTGCTAACCTTGGGCTCAGTTCACTCTTTCTTTTTTCCTTTTTTCTTCTTTTTTTCACTTCCTTAAGGTATAGAGTTAAGTTGTTTATTTGAGATCTTTCTTGCTTTTCAGTGTAGACATATATTGCTGTGAATTCCTACTTAGAACAACTTTTTCTGAAACCCATAAGCTCTGGTATGTTGTGTTTCCATTTTCATGTGGCTCAAGAAACTTTATTTTCCCTTTAATTTTTTTTTTTTTTTGATCTGTTGGTTGCTCAGGAGAGTGTTCTTTAATTTCCATGTGTTTGTAAATTTTCCAATTTACCTTTTGTTTTTGATTTCTAGTTTCATGCTGTTATGGGCAGAGATAATACTTTCAATCTTCCTGAATGTGGTAAGACTTGTTTTGTGGCCTAACCTACAGTCTACGTGCTTGAGAAGATTATGTATTCTGCTGTTGTTGAATAGAATGTTCTGTATATGTCTGCTACGTCCATTTGGTTTATAGCGTTATTCAAGTCTACTGTTTCCTTATTGATTCTCTGTCTGGATGACCTATCCATTGTTGACAGTGGGGTATTAAAGTCCCTAACTAGTATTATATTGCTGTTTATTTCTCCTTTTAGCTCTGTTCCTTTTTGCTTTATATATTTAGGTGCTACAGTATTGGGTACATAATTATTTATAATTACTGTATCTTCTTGATGGATTGGTCCATTTGTTATGTATGATGAGCTTTTTTTGTCTGTTTTTGTCATTTTTACTTTAAAGTTTATTTTGTCTCATATAAGTAAAGCTTTATCTGCTTGTTTGTTTATTTATTTAGATTACCATTTGCTTGAAATATCTTTTTCCATTCCTTCACTCTCAATCTATTTGTGTCTTTAAAGCTAGTGAGTGAGTTTCTTCTAGGCAAATATTGTTGGATATTGTGTGTGTGCGTGTGTGTGTTTATCCATTCAACTGTTTTATGTCTTTTGATTATAGAATTTATTCTGTTTATCTTTAAAGTAATCACTAATAGGTAAGAACTTATTGCCATTTTGTTCATTGTTTTTGGTTATTTTGTAAGTCTGTTGTTCTTTGTTTCCTATCTTGCTGTCTTTTTTGTGTGTGTTTTGATGTCTTTTGGGATGAGTATATTTTGACTTCTTTATTGTGTTCTTTTGTGTAAATACTACAAGACTTCCTACTATGATGCTTACATTAAATATCTTAAGCTTTTAACGCTCTATTGTAAACTTACAACAATTTAACTTCAATAGAATTTATATTCTTCACTCTTTTACTTCTGTTTCCCCCACATTTTCAGTCATTGCAGTCAATTTACATATTTTTATATTGTGAGCTAATAACAGATTATTGTGTTTATGGTTATTTTTGCCATGTTGACTTGCTTTTAACTTTTAAACTAGAGTTTTGAGTTAAGCACCACTATTACTATATTTCATATTCTAACTATGACTGTATATTTACCATTACCAGTGATATTTATGTCTGCTACCTTTTTTGTGTTTTAGTCATGTTGATCAGCATTCTTTTACCTCCATTCAAAGATGTCTCTTTACCATTTCTTGTAAGGCAGTCTACTGCTTTCTCAGCTTTGTTTGGGAAAGTCCTTCTCCCTTCTTTATTTCTAAAGGACAGGTTTGCTACATATAGAATTTTTGATTGACAGTTTTCATCAACATTTTGAATATGTCTTCCCATTCTCTCCTGTACTGAAAAGTTTCTGTTGAGAAATCTGCCAAAAATCTTATGGGGGTTTTTTGGTATGTAGCTTCTGACTTTCCTTTTGCTTCTCTTAAAATTCTTTCTTTGTTTTTGACTTTTGATAATTTAATTATAATGTGTTTCCGTGTAGCCCTATTTGGTTTAACCTATTTTAGGTCCTTTAGGCCTTGTGGATTTGGATGTCCATTTTCTCTCAAATTTTGGGATGTTTTCAGCCATTATTGCTTTAAATATACATTTTGTTCTTTTCTCCTTCATTCTTCTCCTTCTAGAATTCCCACAATGTGATTTTTTTTCTCTTATGTCCCACAAATCCTGTAGGCATTCTTTACTCTTTTTCTTTCTTCTTTTTTCTGTTTTGCTCTTCTGATGGTAATTTTCAGTGTTCTTTTTTCCATGGTTCTGATTCTTCCCTATGATGAATCTACTTTTGAAACTCTATTTACTTCTTCAGTTTAGTTATTTTATTTTTCAACTCATGGTTCTGTTTGTTTTTGATGGTTGTCAAACTTCTTTTTTTGTTCATGCATTATTTTCCAAATTTTGTTTAGTTATCTGTGTGTTCTTGTAGTTCACTAAACTTCCCTAAGAGTATTATTCTGAATTCTTTGTTTGGCAATTCATAGATCTCCATTTCTTTAGGGTCAGTAATTGGAGCTTGATTAGTTTCCTTTGTTGGTATCATATCTACCTGATTTTTCATGATCCTTGATTCCTTACATTGGTCTGTGAACATTTGAGTAATGGGGCTCCTCTTTCAAGGTTTGCTTTAGTACAGTTCTTCATCAGTCATCTCTGTTTGGATTTCTGCAAGTACCTTGTGGGAAATGTCTTTGCACAGGTAGGGCCTGCTATTATGGTCTGCTTTTGGGTAAGTCAACTGTTCAAGCTCTGAGGATGGGGGTGGGGGTGGATGTGCTACAATTTGAAAACAGTTGGCTTGGTTCCCTATGCAAGTGAAACTGTAGAATGGACTCCATTGTTGCCTGCAGTCTCTGGTAAGGGTTGCTAAATGGTTAGGACTGGGTACTGTATGCAGTAGATATCAAGCTAGAGTCTTATGCCTGTATAGCTCATTTTAGGGGGTCCTGAATCAGGCCCGAGTATGCATTGAATTTCCTGGTCGGGTGAGGCTACTGGTTTTGCTCTGCAGACAGGGAAGACATGAGCTGTGCTCTCTATTCAAGGGCCACTGTACGTAGGACTATGGGATGGACACACTACTTCCTGTGTGTTCTGGTTAGGTTCCCTGGTCGGACAGTCTAAAGGCTATATTTGGTGATGAGCAGAACTACAAATTAGATTTTTTTTGTCCGGGTGAAGTGGGAGATGTACCTCTAAAACTAATAAAGCTCTTTTGTTACTTAACTCAAGCCAGCATGCATCCCAATTTCTGGCCAAACAGGACCACCAGCCTTGCTTCTCAGCTATTGTCTTTGTCTGCCCTTCTCTTGGTTCAAGTACTCTTGGGCTGCACAGCTTCTAGGTTATCACCAGCCCTTCTTGTCAGATGGAGCTGGAAGGTACTCTCCACAGTGGGTTGGGCTATGACTCAGCATCTTGCCTGGGCATGGGCAATCTGGGTTCAAGGGCTGGCAAAACTCATTTGAGGACCTGAATCAGGTGGATCTGCACCCCATTGAATTTCCTAGTCAGAGTACACCACCAACTTTGTTCTGCGTATGAGCCATGAGTGAACTCAGTTTGCCAAGGTCTGTGTGCCTTTCTACTTATTCATGACAGTCAGATTTCCAGTGTCTGGGCCCCAAATATTCCCCTGTAATCCCTGTGGTGTGAGGTCAAAGTAGGGCCTCCCACAGAGAGACTCCCAGTGCTGGGGGAGGCTGGTTGTCCTCTTTGAGTTTCCTTTTCCCACTGGAGAAACCAGAAGACTTCTTCATGGGTTGCTGCACTGTCGTGGGCAAGGGCATGGGGCATAATATGATTGAGGTATAGCCACATTTCTTCCCCTTCTAATGAAGTCTCTCTTGGTCTCTGTGGTGCAGGGGGTTACTTCAGTCTCACTTCTGTGTTCTAGGATTCTCTCAATGTTGTCTTGTTTTTGAATAGATGTTACTTCTTGTGAGAGGGTATGAAGTTAGGAATGACATGTCGCCATCTTGGTGACATCACTCCCCCCAATTTTTTCTATTGAGCTTTTTAATTGAATTCATAATAATTGTCAGTAAGTCTATTATCATATCTTTTAGAAAATGAACTTGTAAGTTTTGATCCCAGTGTAAAGATAAAATAATTCCTGAAATTATCTAAATAGATCAATTATTTGAAGCATCAGATGAAATTTGTAAATAACTTTCATCATTTATTCATTTATGAATTTTTCTGTTGTTTTGGCAAAACCCCTCTATGTCTCTTCTACTCTTAATACTCAACTCACAGAATACTTCATTTCTGGCACATGTGATCCTCAAATGTACAATGGAAGACTTTCCCCACACCAAGTAATTCTGCCACACCTGGTGGGTATCCTACAGTGTAAGTCAACTCTGACACTATCAACCTGGAGATAGCATCAGATCCCACAGCTTAAGGGCTCAGTCCCACAGGAGGCACCCACCCACCACCACCAGTTTGGATGCAGTCACAAATTCAGGGTGTAACCCGTGTTTCTGACTTATAAGCTACAAATGGGGGTTTCCTAAGACCCGATTTCTCAGTTTCAGTTGTTTGCTAGAGCGGCTCGCAGAACTTAGGAAACCATTTTACTTACTAGATTATCAGCTTGTCATAAAATGCTACTAGTCAACTAGATGGAAGAAACAACCAGATGGAAGAAATGGATAAGGCAAAATTGGGAAAAAGGTATAGAGTTTCCCTATCTCTCTGGAACATCACCTCCGCAGCACCTCCATGTGTTCACCAGTGAGGAGGCTCTCTGAAACCCTTTGGTTAGGGTTTTTAATGAGGCCTCATTACATAAGAATGATTGGTCAAATCATTGACCACTGGTGATTCACTTAACCTCCATACCCTCTTCCTTCCTGGAGGTTGGGGGTGGGTAGGGATAAAAAATCCAGCCCTTTAATTATGTGTTTGGTTTTTCTGGCAACCAGCTTCCCATTCTTAGGGCTTTCTAGCAGTTACCTTATTAACATAAATTTAGGTGTGGTTGAAAGGGGCTTGCTATGATTAACAAAAGATTCTCCTTTCACCTTTATTGCTCTGAAACTGTTTTAGGAGCTGCAGATAAAAATCAAATACTATAACAAAAGATATTCCTACCATCCTTATCATTTAGGAAATTACAGTGATTTTAGGAGCTCTGACCAGGCGTTGGGTTTAGAGAACAAATATGTATTTCTTATTGTCACAGTCTGGTTCCCTTGCTCTTAGAAATAGTAAGTTATAGGAACCAGTGCCCATGATGGAGACCCCCAGCTGAAATCCCAGCCACCTTCTGGAATCAGCTTGCCAGCAATGGAAGTATGCCATCTTGAAAACTGAGAGTCCCCAGTCAGTTTGCCTCAGCTGATGTCATATGGAACAAAGTTAAACTGTCCATACCAAACCTTGCACAAATTGCAGATTTTTGAGCAAAATAAATGCCAGTTAATGTTTTAAGCCATTAAGTTTGGCAGTGGTAGGTTACACAGTAATAAATAAATGTTGAATTGAAGTAATGCAGGACAGAGAGATCAAAGTCCTGGCTTGTCCAGACCTATGCTCACAGGCATAATAATTATGCATTATTAGTTTTTGGAAGGAGAACTGATGGCATGGTTACACTAAATAATGTAGTTTTTCCAATGTATTTTTCATAAATTTTTTGAATAAAAAATTGATTTATGTATTGTATGTAGATATTTTGTTAAGGTAGATCTAAACTGATTATTAGCTTCAAGGTTCTGAGTTTCAATGTGAGTGAAACAGTTAGGCATAAGCTTTATTGACTTCTAGGGATTTGAATTTAATGGAAATGTATATTTATAACTATCTTTTTTTATTGAACATGTGGGTAGGAGTATCCATTTAGGGGACTTATTAATGATAATTTAGTTTTCATACTTTTGCTTAAATTTTTTATGTCTCTCCCTTTAATGCTTAAAAATATTTTATTTACATTCCATATATTTGAAAACTCAAAATAACATGTGTTCCAGCATTATATAGTAAATCTAAAGTAAGAGTTCACTTTCTAGAGATACAGTGCTACACATTCTAGTTCTAGTTAGGTTTGGTGTCAATGTGTGAAAACAGGAGAATATTATAAACTGGGGTATTTATGGGGTATTCATTTCTATTTATTTAAATACTGATCTGATTTCAAATTGGATAAGTTTTTGGTTATATTGATATGCCCCGATTCGAGAGACCCCCCGAAAACAAACCACCAGAGTCCAGAGTCAAAGCCAAGCGGCAAGGGTCGTTTATTGCAGGTTGGAACCCGGTCCTCCGCGCACTCGTTGCCGGTGACGCTAAGAGGCCCCGATCAAGGATCTTACAGCTTCTTTTATAGACAGGCACAAACAAGTTAGGGATTTTTTTTGAGGTTACAGAGCTGTTATAGGTTGACATTTAAATTTGAACGGTCAGCAGAACTTGATTGGTTCCCGCCTTTATGTCAGACTACGACGGGGCGCGCCCTGGCTGGTTTTGGGAACGGCGGGGGAGGGGAAAGATCTTTTCTTTGCAGTTGTGAGTACACCTGGTAATTTTTCTCTTAGCCTCTCATTATCTCTTCTAGTCTTAAGTGATACATACATATTTAAAATAATTGTCATGATTCTTTGAATAATACAATATATGTTTACTCTCCCTCAAACCTTGCCTGAGACAATCTTTGTGAAAGAGAAACAACTTTTTGATTAATTTACTTCCTCCTGTAATTATATAATTTCTAAGAAGGAATGCCAGTGTATAATAAAACCTTCAGCAATGGAAGATATACATATCCTATCTTCTGATTTTTTGACAATAAGAAAAGTTGCATGTTTTCATCTTTCTTTAAAATTCAATGAAATGTGTCCGCAAAACTTCAAATGTGTCTCATTTTCTATGAACAATTTGTTTTGGTTCATTTCCTTTTTCAATTACATTAACATTTAATAAAATACAGATTATGAAGAAGTACTCAAAATGGTAATTTTCAAAACGATTGTGTCTATGAAGTGGAACAAACACTAAAGGTAAGAAAATCGATTCTAATGAATACTTCAAGTTATATGGTAAAGAATAAGTCATTTAATGTGTTCCTTTTATATAAATTAAATTCTGTTCCTAATGAGTGTCTTCTTTGGAATATTTTGCTAACATTTATTAATTATTTTAGATGTTTATCAATGTATTATTAAGTGGAATGAAAGGTTTTATTACAAAGAGATGACATCAAGTATCTCTCCAAGAAAAAATGTTCTTTGTATAATAATTAATGGGGAAAAAATCATGACTATCAATGTCTTTTGAGAAGATAGTGATTCATTTGAATAATTTGATTCATAGTAGTTAAATAGAGCTCTTTTTCTGAGAAGTCAGATGCATTCTTGGTACACTATTTCAATTTGGTTATTTTATTTCCTGAGTTGAAACACAGTAATTCAAAATTTACTTAGCTTTATTACTTCTTTTAGTGTTTAGAATAATAGTAAAGCCCATCAACTTTCTTATGGATTTCTATAAGCCCTTAATTGATAACTACTGGCCAATTCTAAAATAGTATTACTTTACTTGATGATAAAACTATTAGGAAGTAAAAAATATTAAAGCATGAGAGAAGCCTGATGCTTCTACCAGTTGAGTAGGCAATGTCTGTCCTCTTGGATTCAACAAGCCATGGAGCACTCATGTAATTCCTATAAATTTATTTTATATTCCCATAAACTTATCCTACTCTAAAAGTTAAGTTAAAAATCATTAAGTTAAAGTAATGCAGTAGTCAAATTTTAACCTGTATATGTCAAATTAAACAATCATAATCAATTTCAAATATACGCAATTTGTAACAGTTTCTTCAGATTTTTCCAGCTAAATGTTTGTGATCTGAGTCACATCAGCTTGAAGAAATGGGATATCATCAATAAAAAATGAAACAACAGATGAACTGCAACAAAGTCCTAGGCTATCTTAGTTACTGTCTTGGTCATTATTGTTTAGTATTTCTTTTTTTTTTTTAATGTTTGTTTATTTTGAGAGAGAGAGAGAGAGCACTCTAGCGAGGGAGAGGGAAAGGGGGAGAGAGAGAATCTCAGCCAGGCTTCATGCTGTCAGCACAGAACCTGACACCAGGGTCAAATTCTTGAACTATGAGATCATGACCTGAGCCGAAATCAAGTTGGGGGCGTAACCAACTGAGCCACCCAGCCACCCCAATTGTTCAGTATTTCTTTGATCAGGAAGAGTATGAGAAGCAGATGATTATGACGGTTGAAATCCCTGTTCCCAGAATGTGCATGAGATCTAATAAGATTACAGTGAAAGAATCTCTCTTTTCATTTCCCATGTGTACTTCCCTCAGGTCATTTTTTTTCTTTCTGTAAAATATGTTTCTCTTTTCCAGATTCTATGGCTGTAACACGATCCCAGTTTTATGTGTATTAACCTGGTATTTGCAATTCAAATTTCTGGGAATGAGATAGAGTAATTAATTAGCCTACTTTTTTTTTCGAGTCATATGGAAGACTGAGTACTATGCTTATTCCAAAATTATCTGAAAGTCTGAACTGGCTCCTGGCCATGGTTTGCGGAGAGATTGAACTAGATAGTAGTTTATATAATGCTATTGAAATTAAAAATTCTCCTGCTGACAAGCAGGACTAGCTTGTTTGCATTACTTAGGGATGAGTAGATGAAAGTTTATACTTGGTTTAAATGGTTACACAGCATTATTTGACTAGGTGGCCTGTGGAGCATAAAGGACTCCTATGAAAAGTTTTCCCTGAGTTCTTCTGAAATGAAAATTTCTGTCGTTCATAATCCTGAAGTGAAATTCATTCTGTAAGACTAAGAAAGGTCAAGGAAACCACATCTAGATTTGCATAGGCCCTTAGGTTTGCTTGCATTTTTTTTCTTTCCTGTTATGCGATATACTTTACATTTATTACAGTCTTCTGTGAGTCCTTTCAATAATCTAAATCATGTAATCATTGTAGATTCAAATACCCATTACAATAAATTGTTGTCAGATTATAATGTTATATAAAAATAAAGAACATGAGTGGGTCTACTATTAACATACTGTCAGAGTAGAAAAAAATCAGCACTTTTCCTAAAGATGGGAATGGGAAGAAGCTTAGAGGGATCAAAAGTAGGCATCTACAAGATGGTATAATTTGAAGCTCCAGGTCCTCATTATTTGAAATATCAAATAAATAACCAGAGACTGACAAGAATAACTTTATAGGACCTTTGGAAAGTAGTAAAAAAAAATCTGTAGCAACCAAAGTGATGCCTATTCAAATAAAAATCACATTCAGAATTATAGGACATTTTGTGATATTTTCACTTGCTCTTACCCAATCCCCTTCCTTGTGTGGTTGGTGTGGTTGGGAGGAAGTAGTCCAATTCCTAGTTCCTTCCCTTGGCATGGAAAAACCAGAGCAGAAATATTTTGGAACGTTCTGGCTTGTCTGTAGGCTGCCTAAGGAACTAGTAAATGTCTTGCCTGACTTGGAGTTGACACAGAAATGGCAGGCTTGTTTGGACTTCAGGCTAGAAGCCACAGAGGGCAGTGGTAGGCACACTTTTGGTGTATGTGAGACCAACAGATGCCTGAGGGTGAGGATTATGGAAAAAGGAGTACAATAGGACATTTTAGGCCTTGAGAAGACCAATACAATAAAATACAATGTATCAAAACTTACATGATGAATCTAGGCTGTGCTTTGAAGAAAATTTGAAGCCTTTAATGCATGCATTAGAGAAAAAGGAAAAGAAAAAGTTAAAATGAATTAACATTGTTCTCAAAAAAAGATAAACAGATTCAATGTAATGAAAGAAGAAATTATAGAATCAAGAGCAGCCATTAATAATATAAAGAAAATAATACAATACCAAAAAAGAGTTAAAAAGTTATTTCTTTAAAAAGTCATAAACTTACCTGAACAAAGAAAATTGATAAAAGAAAAAGGAGGAAAAAAAAGCATCAGTAGGACAAAAAGGGAATATCTGCTGAAATTAAAATGACTGTAAATTGATAAGTAAATTTATATGAGTACATTTGAAAATTTAGATGAAATGGGCATTTCTAGATAAATGCTGTTAGAATGAAAAACAAAATCTGAACAAAGAAGATGAAGGACATTTGAGATATTACAGGAATTGAATACATTATTATTTAAAAAAATTTTTGTTTTGTTTTTATCTAGGCTCCATGCCCAATGTGGGATTTGAACTCACAACCCTGAGATTGAGAATTGCATGCTCTACGACTGAGCCAGTCAGGTGCCCCCAAATTGAATACATTATTAAAAACCTTCCCAACAAGGAAATTTTAGGCCCAAATGTCATCAGTGACCCATTTAAAATATTTAAGGAATAAATAATGTCAACACTGAAACTTCCACAGAATATGACATGAGAAAACACTGCCTAATTTGTTAAATTTTAGAAGGCCAATATAACAAAACCTGGAAGAGATATAAAAAATGGGGGTAAAAGTTAAATGCCAGTTTCGGTTCTGAATATAAATGCAAAGATTGTGAAAAAAATAATGTCAGATCAAATCTGGCAGTGTGTACAATGTATAACCACACACACATGCACACACATAGGTAGTATATCACAACCAAATTAGATTTTTACAGGAAAAGAAGTTTGCTTCAAAATAAAAAAAAATGCATCTAAGCAATGTAACAAAATTGAGATAAAGATTAAATATTCCAAATAACCATGGCAATAGAATGCAGAAAACATTTAATAAATTTAACATCTGATCATGGTTTAAGCCACTAGCTACATGGGAGTTAGAGAGAAAATTCTTTATCTGATTAAGGATATCTGTAAAATGTCAATAGAAAATATCTTGCTTAAAGAGAAATATTCAAAGATGAGTATATTCACTATCAACACTACTGTTCATTACACTGCACATTATAACCAATGTGAGACTAGAAAAACAAATTTTAAAAATTAAAATTTTCAAAGAAAAAACTCTCACAATTTGCAGATGAAATCACTTTTATATAAAACTGTCAAATGACTATGCAGTTAAAATTTTAAGATTAAGTGATCTTTAGCATGTTTTCTGGATTCAGGTTAAATTAAAAATATTTTATGTTTGTGTGTGAAAATTTTAATAATGAAGTAAAAAATAAAGTTGCCAGTTGCAACACAAACCCAAAGAAAACTAATAAGTCAAAGAAAATATATACAGTACCTCTACACAGAAACTATCAATTATTTCATTAAAAAAATTAAAAAACTTAACTAAATGAAATGTGGGAAGTTACTTGTTAATGGATTGGGAAATTCAACATTGTAAAGCTATCCATTCTTACCAAAGTGATTTATTTTGTTAGCAAACAAAATCCGCAATAGGATGCGTGTTTGTATATGCTTTGTGTGTGCGTGTATGTGTCATATGTGTGTATTTCTAAATCACCAAGATGTTTCTGAAATTTTCTGGAGATGCAAAAAAGGCAAGAAAAAAATAGCTATGGCACTTTTGAAGAAGATGGAAACATTTTGAGGACTTGAGTAATCAAGCTTTATTATAAAGATTTATTATAAAGGTAGAGTAATTAATGTAACTTAAAAATTTTTTTTAATTTTTATTTATTTTTGAGAGAGGGAGGGGGGAGGGGAAGAGGGAGAGGTAGAGGGAGAGAACACAGATGGGGGAAGGGCAGAGAGAGAGGGAGCCACAGTCTGAAGCAGGCTCCAGACTTCCAGCTGTCAGTGCAGAGCCTGATGCAGGGCTCTAACTCATGAACCATGAGTTTATGACCTGAGCCAAAGTCTAATGCTTAACCAACTGAGCCACCCAGGCACCCCAACGTAGCTTTTTCTAGTACAAGAATATGCACATAGAAGATTGGAACTAATGAGACAATCCAGGAATAGAGCTATGCATATGTGGAAATTGATTTTTTTTTTTTTTTTTATTAAATTTTTTTTTTTTTTTCAACGTTTTTTATTTTATTTTTGGGACAGAGAGAGACAGAGCATGAACGGGGGAGGGGCAGAGAGAGAGGGAGACACAGAATCGGAAACAGGCTCCAGGCTCCGAGCCATCAGCCCAGAGCCCGACGCGGGGCTCGAACTCACGGACCGCGAGATCGTGACCTGGCTGAAGTCGGACGCTTAACCGACTGCGCCACCCAGGCGCCCCATTTTTTTTTTTTTTTTTAATTTTTTTTTTTTTGGAAATTGATTTAAAATAAGTATATTACCAAAGATTGATTCTGTATTATAAACTATGCTGGGCCAATTAGATATCCATACGCAAACTGAAGAAAACTGACCACTGTTTATCACATGCACACACACACACACACACACACACACGCACACGCACACACAACTAGATGCAAAGCATAAAATAATATTCTAGAAGTTTCAAAAGGAGAATATTTTAAGGATATGGGGGTCTGGCAAATTTTGTTTTCTTTGTTTTCTTGAAGTAACTGGACTACATTAAAATTTAAAACTTGTTTATTAAAAAAACGATTAAGTGAATGAAAATGAAAGAGAGAAGTTATTTATAAGCTATAGAACAGGCAATCCTTTTTCTTGAATATTTAAAGGATCTATACAATATAATAAGAAACAAAAATTGAAAGGAAAGGTGGGCAATAGATATAAAAAGGTGCTTCACAAAATAATGTATTAAATGGCTAATAAACAGTTGTATGGAAACCAATTTGACAATAAATTTCATATCAAAAAGTGTCTAATAAACATATGAAAAGAGTTTAATCTCAGTAATGAGATTAAATGGTAATGTTCATTACAATCATTATGATATACCATAAAACATCCATCAAAATGGATAAAATTAAATATACTACAGCTCCTTGTCACATTGAAAATATAAAGAAATGGGAATCTTTTCATACTCCTGGTAGTAAATATTCATAGACACTTTGATAAGTGGAATTATCTGTTGATGTTGAGCATGTAAATTCTCTATGACACAACAACTGCACTCATATCTATATACCCAATATAAATTCATGTTTATATGGACAAGAGGACTTACACAACAATGTTCATGGCCACATTATTCATAATAATCCAGTATTAGTTTACTAGGGTTGTCATAACAAGTACCACAAACTGGATGGTTTAAACGGCAGAAATTATTGTCTCACGGTTCTGAAAGTTAAAGTCCAATATCAAGGAATTGGCAGTATTGCATCCTTCTGAGGGCTATAAGAAATAATCTTTTTTTATGTCTCTTATCTAGTTTATTGTGGTTTTCTGGCAATCTTTGGCAAGTTTTAGCTTGTACAGGTATTACCCAGATTGCTGCCTCAATCTTTACATTCTGTGTGTGTGTGTGTGTGTGTGTGTGTGTGTGTGCGTGCGTCTTCAAATTTCCATTTTTTTTTTTATTAGACACCATTTATATTGGATTAGGAATCACCTTAATGGCTGTATTTTAACCTGATTACTTCTGCAAAGACCTTGTCTTCAATGAGGTCATTTTCTGATATACTGGGGGTTAGGACTTCACCATGTGAACTGGGGGTGGGGGGGTGGGTAACACAGTTCAACCCATAAGTCCTAAACCAGAAACATTCCAAATGTCCAACAATATTAGGATAATGAATAAATTGTGGAATATCATACAGTGGAATAACAAAGAACAATCAAAATTGATAAAATATCACTCTGTGTAGCAATTATATGTCATCAACATATTGAAGACACAAAAATATGCATACTTAATAAATATTGCAATGTAAGTTTCCAAAAAATCAGAGCAAGTTAAAATATAGTCTTAGAGGGGCACCTGGGTGGCTCAGTCTGTTGAGTATCCGACTTCAGCTCAGGTCATGATGTTTTGGTCGTCAGTTCGAGCCCTGTGTCAGGCTCTGTGCTGACAGTTCAGAGCCTGGAGCCTGCTTTGGATTCTGTGTCCCTCTCTCACTGTGCCCCTCCCTCGCTCATGCTGTCTCTCTCTCTCTCTCTCTCTCTCTCTCTCTCAAGAATAAGTAAACCATTAAAAAATAAAATAGGGGCGCCTGGGTGGCTCAGTCGGTTAAGCATCCGACTTCGGCTCAGGTCATGATCTCACGGTCCTTGAGTTTGAGCCCCGCGTCAGGCTCTGTGCTGACAGCTCAGAGCCTGGAGCCTGTTTTGGATTCTGTGTCTCCCTCTCTCTCTGACCCTCCCCTGTTCATGCTCTGTCTCTCTCTGTCTCAAAAATAAATAAACATTAAAAAAAATAAATAAAATATAGTCTTAGAAATCAGCATAGCAAGTAACCTTGGAATGTGGCTAGAGATGGTGATTAATAAGAATAGGAGGCAGCTTCTGGGGGCTCAGTGTTTTATTGTTTGGGTGATGGTCATATGTGTATTTGCTTGTGATAATTAGTCGAGTTGTATATTTATTAACATCATATGTATGTGTGTTGTGCTTCATTAAACATTAATGAAGAGCTATCTTGATGGGTAGATAGGTGGATAGATAAGTAGATAATATGTATATATTTTTTATGATTATAGGACATAGGTCTAGGTATATATACACCAAACTGTTATAGTTATTTTTTTAAGAGACTAGATTTGGGGAAGTTAGGTAAAGACATACTATTAACTTCTTCTGTTATCTCTTTCTGTCTTTTAACTTGCTATAGAAAACATGCTTACTTTCAAATTTAGAAAATTAGAAAATGTTACAAAAAGAAAGCAATATGACAATGCATTAAGAAGCAGTCAGTGGCTTTTAAGATCACATTTTGAAGACAGGAAAATCTTTGAGAATTTGCCTTCATTCCGTCAACTTCTGGCATCATATATTTGGAACTCATAAACACTGTGTTAGATATGCATGTATTCTCCTGCCAGAGATAAATAGTAATGAAACACCGTGGATAGCTGAAGTTCCTTAAGCCTTGGACTCTCATTAATGTAAATATGAAGTGGAAACATTTAAAAATGATATACTCAAAGAAAAATAAAAATAATTTAAAGCTTTTGATAGTTTAAGAAAAAGAGCTAAAACATTTTCCAGTCATTGTAAATTGCAGTTCACATTCCTCAGATAATTATGAGCTTATTGGAAATGATCTATCCAATTGAAATTTTGGAAATTGAAATTTCTCCAGTAATTCTAAAATATTTAAGAACCTACACTTAAGTTTTGAAGTGACAGGACTGCTTCAAATCTATTATAGTTGTCAATTATAATGGTATATATTCATATGTAACTTTGCACATTAAAAATCCTACATTATTTTCGTATACATTTAGTATCTTCCAAGCTTAAGAAGACATTTTGTAAATATTAAAAAGTTGGAATGAGGAGACCCTTGTTCTATTCCCTTTTCTTATCTACTTCATGCTTTAAGAATTCATGTTTTTTAAGTTTTTATTTAAGTTCCAGGTAGTTGACTAACATACAGTGTAATATTAGTTTCAGGTGTACATTGTAGTGATTCAGTGTTTCCATACAACACCTGGTGTTATCACAAGTGCCCTCCTTAATCCCCATCACCTATCTCACCCATCCCCCCACCCACCTCCCCTCCGGTAACTCAGTTTGTTCTCTATAGTTAACAGTCTGTTTCTTGGGTTGTCTCTCTCTCTTGTTTTTTAACCTTGGCTAGTTTTATTTCTTAAATCCACATATGAATAAAATCATATGGTATTGGTCTTTCTCTGACTGACTGATTTTGCTTAGCATAATACTCTCTAGCTCCATCCATGTTGTTGCAAATGACAAAATTTCATTCTCTTTTATGGCTGAGTAAGATTCCATTGTATATATATACCACCTCTTGTTTATCCATTCATCTGTTGATGGACAGACACTTGGGTTGTTTCCATAATTTGGCTATTGTAGATAATGCTGTTATAAACATTGGGGTGCATGTATCCCTTTGAATAAATATTTTTGTATTCTTTGGGTAAATACCTAGTAGTGCAATTGCAAGATGGTAGGGTAACTATTTTTAACTTTTTGAGGAACCTCCATATTGTTTTCTAGAGTGGCTGCACCTGTTTGCATTCCCACCAATGGTATAAGAGAGTTTCCTTTTGTCCACGTCCTCACCAACATCTGTTATTTCTTGTGTTTAGTCTAAAATTCATGTTTTTGACTCTTTGATTTGTGTTCATAGGTTTGTTAAAAAGAGGAAGAAATGAGATAGCTTTACTGGTAAAAATCATAGTACCTTCTTTAAGCTTAGCTAAGATGCATTAGCCAGAAGGCCAAGGCCAAGGTTTCCTGAAGTGAATGAAGAACAAGAGACCTTAGAGAAAAGGAAGCACACTAAAATATTTCCTGTGTCTAGAGTGCTAACCAGAGGCATAATTTCCCTGAATTTTTATCCAAAGACTGGGACTCTTGCCCCCTTTTTCTTGCTTTTTTGCAGTTTGTTTTCACTCAATAATGCTATTGTGAGCATATAGCTATTTGTACATATTAGCAAATCACTTACTAATTATTCAGATGTACTCAGAAACTTTAAGGGGGGGCTAAGTTATGTAGGTGGTAGCTATGATTTTAAGTAAATGAACAATATATTTCTTCACTATAAGCAACATTTGCTTCTTTTGTCATTTGGAATGCATTTAAATGGAAATAAAACAATATCCACCTTTGAGGTCAAGACCCCTCATGAGATTAAAAAATTAATAAAAAAAAAAACCTAAGTAAATGTGTGTTAAAAAAATTGTTTTTAATGTTTATATATTTTTGAAAGAGACGGAGCACGAGTTGGGGAAGGGGCAGAGAGAGAGGGAGACAGAGAATCCCAAGCAGTCTCTAGGCTGCTGGGCTATCAGCACAGAGCCTGATTCAGGGCTTGAACCCACGAACCATGAAATCATCACCTGAGCTGAAGTCAGATGCTTAACCGAATGAGCCACCCAGGTGCCCCAGTCAATGTGTATTTTTAAATAAACATTGTTCTGGGTGATACTATGAATATGAGTAATATATAAATCCTCGTACTGCAAATTAAAAACAAAATTTACTCACTCTAATATGTGATGAGTGCTGTAGCCAAGCGATACACAAAATACTATGAAAGCACAGGGAAAGGCAATTAATACCATGAACAACAAGAACAAGAAAAAAGGAAGAAAAAAAAGAGAGGGCTTTACAAAGATAATGCATGACCTGAGATGTTGGGTAGGGTTATATTTTTAGACAGAAATATATTTTGTGTAGAAAACAAAATATAATGAACTACATGAAAACATGAGACCAAAATATAGCAAGTGTTTGAACTTGCTGGAGATTGATTAGAAAAGGACTGATTCAGAAATATCAGTATGGAACATTAGCTTTGGGGCCTGAATATCAATGACATTTATTTTATAAATAATTAAAGATAATTTATTTTATAATTATCAAGAGAAAATGTTAATCAGATCCATATTTTAAAAATATTAGTGTCTTCAATAGATTACTGTAGACAGAAAGGAACTGGAAATGGGTAAATTATTTGGTAGCTTTTATACATGTCAAAGCAAACAATAATGAAGTTCTGAACTGGATTATAGAAGCAGGACCAAAAGGATTGGATAACTCAGAGAAGCACTCAGAATGAAAAATTATAGGACATAAACTTTAATATTTGAGTAATAAAGAAGAGAGAATTGCTTTAAAATAATTCTCAGATTTTTAGCATTATGTTTCTCTTACAAGAATCATCAAATAAGGCAAGTTTGAGGAGTAATTATTGAACTTAGGGGTCAGTAAGAGACAGTAAAGGAAGTCATAGAAACAGGACTTGTTATATCAGTATATAGAAGGCAATTTAAACCATGAGATTGAATTGAGTTAACCTAAATTGCAACTTATATTCATAAGAGGGAGAGGAGAAGGTCACAATGTGATACTAAAAATAAGAAAAGGCCAATGTTGGAATCTCAGTATAAAAACAATATTCTCAGAAAATAAGTTGTTTTTCAGTGGCTTCTCAGTGTTAATTCTCTCAGATATAGCTAAGAGATTTTACAACAAAACAGTCAGGTTTCATAAGAAATATAATTCCTATTACTTATACACTAAATATACAGAAATCTAGGGCATTGAAGGACATAGAGGAAATAAATTGAAGGACATTCTTTGAAACAATTTATTAATAGGCTTTTTGCCTTAAAAATAATACATCCAGATATATTCTTGCTTTATCAAAAATTTATCAATGAAAAATACTGTATATTTTATTTTTTGCATCTGATTTTGAGAATTGCCAAAGATTAATATTAAATAGTTCAATGAAATATAATTTGTACATTATCTTTGATTTAGAGAAAAATAAGAGAGAATAGTAGGGAGATGTAAGATAAATCTGAATTTGGAGCAAGAACAGTCACTGAAATCTCAGGTGTATATTATCATCAGAAAGATTCAGAGGTCAAAAAGTTGTTTCTCTGTACAGAGGCACATATAGAAGATATAATTAGTGGCATCTGAATATCAGCTTATTGAGATGAGATCGGGTGCATTCAGGATGGTATGGCCATAGACTGAATATCAGCTTATCAAATAAGGATGTTTAATATCATAAAGTTATTCAGTTTAATGCTTTTGGGACAATTATCCTCAGGTGGCTCAGAAATTTCATTTAAATTAATGGCCATTTATTATCCCAAAATGTCTAAAATTTTTCATCTAAAGGGTAGATGAAATTTGCTTTCAAGAGATGTTGAAAATAATACACTCTGAAATATCAAGACCTAGGTCTGAGGTGGATATTTGTTCCATAAAGCCTTTATTCAAAAATAAATTGAAGTAAATTATTTCTCCATGGCAATTCTTGAACGTGAAACTCTTGACACTTATTTCTTTAGATCTTTTTAATATGAGAAATATTTTCTAATTATATAAATAGATAGTCTTTACTTTTAATAAAGGCAAATATTCAGGCAAAATACCTTATATGTGGTTTTGTGTTTTAAAGTGTTGGCATTTTCAGTTGTTCTGGTCATAGTAAAAGGTAAGTATGGTGAAATAAAATTCAAAAAATATATATATACATATATATATATATATATATATCAGTTGGATTCAGTTATCAAAGTATTAGGAGAAAATAACCTCCACAGAAAAAACTTTGGAATAATTTTCACATTGATACTGGACATGACTATTTTCCTGAATTGCTTTTAAATATCAAAATCATATGATTAGCAAAGCAAAAAAATGTTAAAATTATCTGAAAGTTTGCAGTTTTTAAAAAATAGTTAAATATTTTATTAAAGCAGAGAACTAATTATCATAACTTCCAAATTCATATTAACTTGGTCAAACCAGATAAGCATTTCTCCGAGTGGAGAATTGAGTTGTCAAGCTTATTACATACAATTAAAAATTTTTTTTGTTGTATGAAAAGAGAAAAAAAATGCTGCTTCTTATGGTTCAATGTCTCTCCAAACTTTCAGACTCTGGAGAGAGTGATAATTCATACCAATGGGCTTTATTTATCTTAGAGAAACACATGGCCATAAAATATTACTGACAGATAAATACATAGTATGTACATTAGTCTCTTGAGTGAGTCTATTATAAGCATTAAACTTTCTGTGAACTTGACTTTGTATACTTTCTGTAGAATTCTTACTCTAATAATACCTTTTCAAGATGAAAACCACAGCACCATTGCAAATAACATCTGTTCATAAGGATTCAATGACCTTAGTTCAGATGACACAGCTTTCCAGGTGTCTTCTTCAATAAAATTTCAATTCGTAAACAGTCACATAAAATCTAAAAAACAAAATAAAATGTGTTGGTGTTCTAATGTTAAAATTCATCAAAAATTAAACATATTATTTAAAACCTAGAGAAGCAGAATGATCTAGTATATAATAACCAAACCATATTTTCCTAAAGTAATTACTATTCAATTAGAATAGTATAAATAAATTTAGGAAGCCTTTATTTATAGGGTATTGTCATTGTGAAATCGTAGAGAAAGAAAATACTGTGTTTCCTAAGTTTTTTCTTTTTTTTTTTCCATAATGAGTCCCTTTTGAAATTAGTAGAATGACTTTTGACAATGTTGATTTAAATGATCATTAATTATTTTAAGGATCATATATTGACACAATCAGTTGTGTGTTTCTTAATGTTTTTCATGCTTTGTAATCATTTACAAATTATAGTGCAGCTAATGATAATGGTTAACTGACTGAGGGAATAAAGAGTATGTGTGGTCATCAGTCCCTAAGCCATCACTGAGCTTGCTCTTTCCTCTGTCACTGTCACATTTTTGCAACCACTCTCCTTATTCATTTGCACTAAAGGCATTTTCACTTCTTTGTTTATACACAGTCAGAAAAGAAAAAAAAAATTTTTTTCAAACTTACTTCCCCCCCCCGCCCCGATATTATTTTCTCTGCTAAAATTCTCTCCATATATCTTCACCTGAGGAGATCTCATCTGTCTGCAGGGATTATTCCATTCACTGATAATAAACAATGCTGCATAAAATACATTTTTGAAATATATTCTTCATATTATTGAAGATCTGATAATGTAACACAATGAAAAACTCAAAGGACAATTTTTGCATGAAGGCTGTGATCAAAGAGATAAGACAGTTTTTGAGCATTAGAGTTATTTATTGTATTACATAGGCATATGTCTATACAGCAGAGATTGTGACGACAGCCCCTTGGGATAGAAAGTTTTATCAGAGATCTCATTTCAATGAGGTAGATTAGATGGGACAGTGACATTAGGTAAGGGGCCATTATATCTGGACTACAATTCTCTCCTTGCCAAAATGACATTAAAAATAAAAGAAACAATTCTGGAATAGCAAAGTAAGGGCCTTCAAAATTCACTTCTCAGTAAAAGCCATAAAAACAATGACAATAATTTTCAAAATCAATTCTTCCAGGATTCTGAAATTAACCAAAAGCTTGCAAAAAATTCCAAGAAGTGTCTCATCAAGAACAATTACTGAGTTTTGGTAAGAATAGCAAGATTCATGGCCTATTAGCTTGCACTCCTCCCTTACATCTTCCAAAGCCTGCAATAGCCTTGAAAACCAACAACTTTGGGGCTCCTGGATAGCTCAGTCAGTTAAGTGTCCAATTTTGACTCAGGTCATGATCTCATGGTTTGTGGGTTCAAGCCCCATGTCAGGCTCTTTGCTGACAGCTCAGTGCCTGGAACCTGCTTCAAAATTCTGTTTCTGTCTCTCTCTGCCCCTCCCCCACTCAAGCTCTGCCTGTCTGTCTCTCTCAAAATATAAATAAACATTAAAAAAAAAGAAAAAAAAGAAAACCCAACAGCCTTGCAACAACTTAAATTAATGCAAAGACATCCCATGCTTTATTGATTGTCACCATTTGGCTAAAATGGAAATGCTCTTCAATTTGATGTACAGACAACACAAGATCTATAAAGATCCCAGCTGCTTTTTTGTAGAAATTGACAAGCTGATGTGAGATTCATAATGGAAGGCAAGGCATGCAGGGTAACCAAAACAATATTGGGAAGAAAGAAAGTTGGAAATCAGGAAAATTTCCTGATTTCAAAACTTATTGCAAACTATAATAGTCATAACAATGTGTGACTGATATCAGGTTTGATATCAGTCCTATTGATTAGGGGAATAAAATTGAGAGCCCAGAAATAAACCCGTGCATTTATGGTCAATTGATATGCAGCAAGGCTGCTAAAATAATTTACTTGCAAAAGAACAGCCTTTTGAACAAATAATGCAGAGATACATGCATATTCACATGCAAAAGATTTAAATTCCCTTTCCTCACATTATTGCTATATGAATTGTATCTCAATAAAGTTATAAAAACAAACAAGCAAAAATGCTGGTCAGATCTGACGATATTGACACAGGAGGAAAGAAAGGGAATAATAAAACAAACACATATCTTCTCTGGGAGGTAATGACCACAGATGCATCCCCTCCCTAGGATTTATACTTTGCCTGGGTGCACATAGAATACAGGGGCCAAAGACTCTCAAAACCTGAACTTGTTTTTTAGACAAGCATTACTAAGTCCCTAGTCCTTAGGTAAATGCAAATCCTCTTCAGAGGAGAGCACATTCATCCATGGTTTCAGGGTCTTGCTACAGATAACTTTACAAGTATAAGGTCCAGCAATCAAAGATTACCAAACATACAATAATGTTTAAATATTAACAAAACCAATAAATACTACAGAACATACCTTCTTAAGACTTCCAATGTTAGAACTGTCAAAAATAGAGTTTAAACCAGCTATATGTAAGTTGTTTTATAATGTATTATTGAAAATATCTCTAGGAAACAGGAAACTATAAAAATGATATGGCTAGTGTAAATAAGGAGCAAATAGAACTTTAGTAAAAATATAACTGAACTTTAAAATCTGTTGGATATGTACTAGCAGATTCTGAGAATAGAATTAAGAATTTGTGATTTGATTGATAGATCAGATGAAATCAGCCATAAGCAGGAAAGGAAATCATGAAAATCTACAGGAGACATGATTGAAGACCCAGAGATCTTGCATAAAGAATCAGATAATCTAACATATATTTGATAGGAATTCCAGAAGAGATTAAATGAGAGAAATGAGAGACTGGTATACAATCAATATTTGAAGAGTTAAAAGCTAAGAGGAAAGATAACAACCCATACATTAAGGGAGTCTGACAAATTCCAGACATAACATATAAGGATGAAATATACACCAAGACAAATTATGAAAAAGTTACATAAATTTTTTAAAAGGTAAATATTAATAGAGGAAAAGCAACATAGGTTGGCACACTCCTCATTAGCAATAATGGAAGTCAGTAAACAGTGGAACAACAACTTTAATCTGAAAGAAAGCAAGTACTAATCTGGAATTATATACTCAGGAAAAAAATATTTCGAACTGAAATTAAAGTAATGGCCTTTTCAAACACACAGTGTCTGAGTTTATCACCTAAAGATTTTTCTAAAGGAAATTCTAAAGCAATTCTTTTTTTCAGGAATGGAAAAGTAATTCCTAGAGGGAATGTCCAAAAGTAAAAGTAGCATGATGAACAAAAAAATGGTAAATAGAGGAGTACCTGGGTGGCTCAGTCACCTAAGGGTCTGACTTTGGCTCAGATCTCCTGATTTGAGGGTTCGAGACCCGTGTCAGGCTCTGTGCTGACAGCCCAGAGCCTGGAGCCTGCTTTGGATTCTGTGTCTCCCTCTGTCCCTTTGCCCCTCCCCCACTTGCATGCGCACACACACACTCTCTCCCTCTCTCTCTCTCAAAAATAAACATTAAAATTTTTTTTTAAAAATTGGTAAATAGATAATATGATTTAAGATGATTTATATTAAAAAGTTATAATAACCTAAGGTGAGGTTAAAAATTAAACAAAAAGACCCAAAATACAGATAAATTTTGGGTAAAGGTATTACTGGAGGAAATAAATGGGTAAATGGAAGTTAATGTTTAAAGGCTTTATATATTCAAGGAATGTGTGTGTGTGTATTTAAAGTATACTGTTTTCCCCCAAGAATAAAGAAAGTTTAGAATAAGTGACCGAATGATTGACTATGACCAAGTCTCAACACATTTCAAAGGAGTGCAATCTATTTTGTTTATTTTTGACCACATGGAATTAAACAAGAAATCTAATCCAAAAGGGAACTCAAAATGTGTATATTTTTGGATATTAAAAATATTATGTAATAACCCATAGGTGAAAGAAGTCATAATTGAAAAGGAAAATATTTTTAATTGAATGATATAAAACCTGCTACATATTAAAAGATAGTAGCTGCAGTGAAAGCAATAATTAGTTTGACATTTATGACTTACAATAAATCTACTGAAAAAGAAAAAAAGTGCTGAAAAGTCAGTTATCCAGCTCATGGCTAGTGTCGCCATTCTCAAAGTGTGGCATCTCAAGATCCCTTTACACTCTAAAATTTGTCTTCTCTCCATTTACCAGTTATTGAAAAAGGAGTTCACACCATCAGAGAGATTTGACCTAATATATAGGTGTTGTAATGGGTAGAATGGTGGCCTCCAAAAAGATCTTTCCACACCCTAATCCCTGTAACCTGTGGCTCTGATCTTATCTGGAGGAAGAGTCTTTGCAAATATGATTAAGGATCTCCAGATGGCATCATTTTACACTATCCTGGATAGGTCCTAAATCCACTAGCAAAAATCCTTATAAAAGACACAGAGGAGAGACGCGGCAGCAGAAGAAAAGGTCATGTGAAGACTGAGGCAGAGGTAGAATTATACAACCATAAGCCAAAGGGAATGGCTGCATCTGCCAGAAGGTGCAAGAGGCAGGAAATGCTTTTCCACTAGAGTCTTTGGAAATCGAAGTACTAACACTCTGATTTTGTACTTCTTTCCTTGAGTACTATGAGAGAATAGATTCCTGTTGTTTTAAGTCACCAAGTTTGTGGTAATTTGTAACAAGTCTGTAGCCCTGGGAAACTAATACAAGTCTTAAAGACATTTTGGAATAGCAATCCTATCTTTCAATAATGATGTAATTGAGACATATAACTTCATTGGGTGGCATCTGAAGGGTTGGAGACTAGATCCATATAATCAATTTTGACATTCTTTGCCAGTTACACTCTGGAGGTTGAAGATCTAAAATAGGATGAATGAGTTGAGAGATATTAAAGAGCTAATAGGACACCAATCAGATTAACTTGTAGTTAATGGTCTTCTCTATCTGGGTTTTTCTGCATCCATAGTTAAAGGTGTAATCAGTTGTTCCTTGTTGAAGTGACAAGTGTTTATATTTGTTGTTGTTATTTTCAGAAAATCTAAAGACTGGACTATGAGCCAGAGAGTAATTCAAATATCAGAATTAGGAGCCAAACTAATACTGCCTTTGTCAGAAGGAGTTAATGGAGAAGATCCATATTGTTGGAGAGAAAGTACTGATTCCAAATGAGTAGAGTCCTATATTATACCCACATGCATATAGTTTTACTCCTACATCTCTATTATTTGTCATCTTTTTATATGAAATGCTTTTCTTCTGCTTATTTATGGTAGTGTCTCCTACTTTGTTTTTCTACCCACCCATTCAAGTAGTTTCACTTAACACCTATATATCATATACTCATATATATACCATATCATATACTCCCAAATCTCTAGCCCTGGTCTCCCTTTTAAACCCTAGAAAAAAAGAGCTTCAAAAATGGAAATGCAATTGCCTAGTGACAGTTTGACTTTGTTTTTCCGCAGGTACATAACTTCAAAGTACAAATCAGACACTTAAACATCTTAGCCTTCTCCTTTACTTACTTGTCTTTGAATGAATGGCATTATGAATATTCCAAACCAGAATTTGAATCTGTTCCTGAATTTCTGCCTCTCTCTTACCATGGAATATAAAGTTAATCACCAAGTGTTGTTGAGCATATCTATTTTATAGTTCCTGAATCTTTCCAATTTTTAGGCTTGTCATCATCTTTATTAGGGTCCCATTCATTATTTCCTGCCTGCAATACTTAAGAACTGGCTAATTTCTCTCTCTCCTTGTCTTGTTTCTTGGACTATATTCTTCTCCTGTTGTCAAGATGATCTTGCTAAAGCATGGACTCCTACTAAACTGCTTCAAAACACATTATCCCCATTCCTGACTATACCATCACTGGTTGCTCAAGCTAAAGTCAAAACTCCTTGTAGACTGAATAAATTCCCTTAATTTATTTGTTCTCTGAGCCTTTTCTCTTTACATCACACTGAATTGTATGCATTTCTCCAAACTGGCCATGTGTTTCTTCAAGGCTTTTACACTTTTTCCCTCTGCTTAGAATTTTTTTCCCCTATTCCCCATGGATGAGACCAAGTCCTGTTATATGTTTACCCTGGATGTCACTCACCCGGAGTGAAGACGTTCCATATCCTCTGTGGTTAGGTTAGTCACTCAATGCACCATAATCATCACTCTTCTTATTTACCAGCTATTATTTGCATCACATATACAAGATTATGAATCCCTGAGGGCCTACATATGTCTTCATCAGTGTTTAGCCCCAGACTCTGGTGCAAATATCACACATTCCCATGCTGTAAGGCCAACTGTGTAAAGAAAAGTATATAACTACATTGAGAGGGCAGTATGTGTTAAAAGCACAAGATGGTGGTACTGCCAGTTATTGTGTTTTCAGGCCACGTTTGGCCCATCTGCAGTCGGTCTGACTGCCAAAATATTATATATTCTGGATTAGCCCTATTCTCAAGTCACAGTCACAATGAAAATTCACTGGATTAATTATAAGTTAAAATGCATCCTTTTATTAATCAGTTTTTGATTGAATATTGCTTTCAGTGTATGAGTTAAGACAACCTCACCCCACCCCTCCACCGCCCCCCCCCCCCCCCGTCCCCAGGAAGTCATTTTGTTGCTTTAGGAAAACCAAAAGTTAGTGACAAACTAGTGGTTTTAATATGATACAGTGGAGGTATTATAATGGTTATTTTCCAATTATAAATAAATAATTTTGAGATAAATTGAAGGCTGTTCTACTTTCTCTGTGAGTAATATATATATTAGAGTAGTATAGATATTTTTGACATAGATTCAGGGCAATTTCAGTTTCTCTGTAATATAGATATATTTGAAATATACTTGAAATATTTTGATAGAGCTTATGAAATATGTTATAAAATTTTGTAATACTTAAAATTCTTTGTAAAGAGAAATGAGTAAGATAAAAAAATCATGAAAGTGACATCAATTATATATTTTTCTTGGCAGATTTGTTATATTAATACATGAATAAATTTTTGTATTCCATTATTCATTTGCATATTTTACCCCTATTCAATGGGTAGGTTTTTATTTGAATATAGATAATAGGCTATAAATAGGTTTGACTTTTGAATATGTAAACAGAATTATATTTTCAACATAATGAAAATGAGAAAAGTTTTCTTGGACATTTTCAGATAAAGAAAATAATTATTCCATGTATTTTTAATGAAAATATTATTTTAAAATAAAATGTTTTTTTTAAATCCTTTTGTCATATAGAATAGAGGTAGATACAATATGACAAAAATAAAATGTATAGAATAATTTTGTGCAAAGGTATAATCTTTGCATGTTTTGAGTAATATTTTGAACTTTACATTTTTTTCCTAAATAGATGTATAGAAAAAAACTGATTTGTGAAAATATTTTCATTCTGGGACAAGAGTTCCACAAATTTCTGCTCACCTAATTGACAATATATAAATCATATTTCACCATCTAATTGAGTGAATTGCATTGTACTGTAAGAACTGATTTTCTATACGGTTGGTGCAAACTTAAGAGTTACATGTTCACCTAACTTTGAGAGGACTTATTAGAAATAATGCTATAGTAAAATTGATTTATATCTTATATCATTTTGCATATATATCAAAGATTTAAGCCTTCCAAGAGAATAAAGTAAAGCCTATGAGAATGAAATTTTTTTGTCCTAAAAAGTAGAAAGAATCCTATATATATGCTATTCAGTTATTACTATGTGCTGGTTTCAGATCCAACTCTGACCTTAATTTCATGCTGACTGCTTCAGTTCTGCTTTGTACACAGAAGTGATAAAATATCTTCAGTGAGTGAATATATCATGTTTACACAACAGTTGAGTTATTTGGAGTGATTTAATTTGTTAAGAATGCAACAATATGAAACTGTCATTCACTTGAAGCACTCTTGGAAACTTGTCTTCTATTGTGATAAATTGTGTCTCTCTGATACAAGCAGAAGTTTGATCCCCTTTAGGATTCCCTTTGTAGTTTCCTAATGAAGATTTGTATTCAGAGCCATTTCAGATAGTGTAAAACTTTTTTTTTTCTTTTACCTGAATTTTATTTTGTTAATGTGAAAATCAACATTTTCCTGCAAAGCCAATTTACTGAATATTAGAAGGATTTACATTGTTCATTAATATTAAAGTCACTAGTCTTTGGAAGCAAAATTATGACAAACTTCAAGTTTATTTGGGCTACTTTTAAGTTATATGAAGCATATTATGTTAGGATTCCATTGTAGCAAAAGCTGCTTTTAGTAAATTAAATTTTTTTTAATATTTATTTATTTTGAGAGACAGAGACAGAGCACAAGTGGGGGAGGGGCAGAGAGACACACACACACACACACACACACACAAACACACACACACACACACACACAAAATCTAAAGCAGGCCCCAGGCTCTGAGCTGTCAGCACAGAGCTTGATGTGGGGTTCAAACCCATGAACTGTGAGATCATGACCTGAGCCAAAGTCAGATGCTTACCTGACTGAGCCACCCACGTCCCATTAAATTAAATTTTCTGAACAATCTATTTAAAAAACTCAAATTGTTGCTCTAACAATAACTTATCAAGTTTTGTTGTTGTTGTTGTTGTTGTTGCTGTTTAGCAAGAATATATAAATATGGCACGATGAAAGTTCAAAGGAGGAATTGTTTGGTGTAGTGTCTCTGCTGTGGTGTGGCAAAATTTCAGAAAGGAAGTGGCATATCCGGAATGAAAGTTAGCCATTTTATGTGCTATTATCCATCAGGGGTTAGGGGGTTATTTATTTATTTTTTTTAGCAATGAAGACTACTTAAATATCTGATGAATTTTATAGGTTGTTGGGAACAAAAGCATTATTATGGGCTTCCTGCCACTATTAAGGACAACATGAAAATAAACATTCTGTTAGACTTTTGAAAAGAAATTAATGTGATACATGGTGAGAGAATTGGAAATTAGTTGGTGTGGAGAAAATAAATTACTTTTTTTTCTGTAATGGGAGCAATGACAGCATATTAGTGCCATCAGGGTACAAAGACAACTCTAGGACAGTGCATCCATTGTGTCATATAGGCCACTTAACAAAGAAACATAAAAGCATGTCTAATGGTAATTTTAAAATGGCAACACCTTAGAGGAGGAGCTAAGATGGTGGCATAGTAGGAGGACTATAGGCTAGCCTCATCCCTTGAACACAAATAGATAACTATCAAATCATTCTGAATACCCCCAAAAATCTCCCCGAGGACTGAGAGAATAAACTGCACAACCAGAGAGAGAGAAGAGGCCACATCAAGGAAGGTAGGAAGTACGGAGATGTGGTTTGGGGAAGAAATGGATCCCAGGTGCTGTGGAGGTGAGAGAGCCCTGGCTGTGGAGAACTCAGGCAAGACAGAGTGGAGTGAACACAGATAAGCACAGGGAAAACACTTCCCCAAAGATCTTGGCTAGGAAGATGAGAGGAGCTGTTTTTTGTTTTTGTTTTTTTGAGTTTTTGCAACGTGCAGGGCTCAAAAATTGGAATTTTAGAGGTCTTCAGGCTTAGTTGGGATAGAGACCTGAGAGTGCTCCCTGACTCTTGGAGAGAAGGCAGGCAGAAAACCCTGGAGCAGACTGTGTGATCTGAAGATCACCTAAAGGGCATCAGGAGAGATTGTTCGTATTTCTTAGAGAAAATCTGTGAGAGGTGGCATTGCCTCTCCAGGGACAAAAGAACTGGTGGGGGACATTTCACTTTCCCATTTTACTCAGCATAGGCACAGAGACACCTACTGAGAGTGGCTAATCAGGACACTGGCTATAGCCTGCTTTGCTCCAAATCCCAAGGCCCTGCACTCTGGCATGACCACCCTTCTGGGTCAAACCTGCATCAGTCACAACACAGCAAGACCCTGTCCCAGAAGACCAGTGCAGGTCCCCACCACACCAGGACCCTAAAGTTTGGAGTTTTAAGAGTCAGCAGGCTTGTCTAGGATGGAGCCCAAAATGCACTGCACTATTCCAGGCAGGGAAGAAACTCAGAGACAGTGTGAAAACAGCTTTCTCAAAAATGCATACACCAGGTCTACTGACCATAGGGTTCTGCAGAGTTTCAGTTCTAGTGGCAGTAACATCAAGTTTCATTTAACAAGCAGACCAGAGCAAGCCTAGTTAAAACTTGCCACACTCTGGTCAAGGTACAAATACTGCCCACTGTAGACAAGGATAAACTCTGCAGATGACACACCTGAGGGAAAGAGCTGCCAAAACACTACAGGAGAGTGCATGCAGCATACACCAGAGACACTTCCTGAAGTGCCAGGCCATGGACGTTATATGACCTCTTCTTCATAAAGCCATTACCCTTGGGAGCAGGAAACATAACATGATTTTCTAACACAAAGAAGATGACAGAGACCTAGACAAAATGCCAACATGGAGGAATTCATCCCCAAAGAAAGAACACAGACAGAGATCTAATTGAAACAGATATAAATAATATATGCTTGTTGCTGAATTTAAAGCAACAATCATTAGGGTATTATCAGGGCTTGAGAAAAGCATTGAAGACATTAGGGAAATCCTTACATCAGAGATAAAAGACCTAAAACCCAATCACGCAGAAATGAAAAATGCAATAACAGATTTCAAAACTGTATGTAGTGACCACAAGGCTGAAAGGAGCAGAGGAATGAATAAGTGATATAGAAGAAAGAATTTGGAAAATTATGAAGCTGAACAAAAGAGAGAAGAAAGACAGATCATGAGAGTAGATTTAGGGAATTCACTAACTATCAAAATGTAATAACATTCATATCATAGGAATCCCAGAAGTAGAAAGAGAAAAGCAGGCAAAAGGTTTATTTGAGGAAAATAGTTGAAAACTTCCCTATCTGGAGAAGAAAGCAGACATCCTAATCCAGGAGGTACAGAGAACTGTTAAAATCAGCAAAAGGATGCCAACCACCATGAAAACATATTGTAGTTAACTTTGCAAAATGTAGTGATAAAGAAAAAAATCCTAAAAGCAACAAGACAAAAGAAGTCCCTAACTTACAAGGGAAGACCCATAAGGCTAGCAGCAGATCTCTCCACAGAAACTTGGCAAGCCAGATGGGAGTAGCATGATATATTCAATGTGCTGAATGGGAAGAATCTGTGGCCAAGAATACTCTAACCAGCAAAGCTATTATTCAGAATAGAAGATACAATAGTTTCCCAGACAAACATAAATGAAAGGAGTTAATGACCACTAAACCAGCCCTGCAAGAAATATTAAAGGGGACTATCTGGGAAGGAAAGACCAAAAGTGACAAAGACCAGAAAGGAACAGAAAAAATATCCAGAAATAACAATAAAACAAGTAATAAAGCAGCATTAAATACATATCTATCAATAATCACCCTGGATGTAAATGGACTAAATGCTTCAATCAAAAAACATAGGGTGTCAGAATGGAGGACAAACACACAAACAAACAAAAAAACAAGACTCATGTATATGCTTCCAACAAGAAACTAATTTTAGACCTAGACAACTGCAGATTGAAAGTGAGGGGATAGACAAACATTTATCATGAAATGGACATCAAAAGGAAGCCAGAATAGTTATACTTATATCAGACAAACTAAACTGCAAGCCAAAGACTGTAACAAGAGTTAGAGAAGGGCACTATATCATAATAAAGTGGACAATCCAACAAGAACATCTATAATTATAGGTATTTATGCCCCCAACCTAGGAATATCCAAATATGTAAAATAATTAATAACAAACATAAAAGAAGTCATAGATAATAATGCAAAAACAGTAGGGGATTTTAACACCATACTTAAAGCAATGGACAGATCACTGAAGCAGAAAATCAACACGGAAACAACGGCTTTGAATGACACACTGGACCAGATGGACTTAACAGATATATTCAGAACATGTTATCCCAGCAGAATACACATTCTTTTCACATGCATATGGGACATTGTCCAGAATAGATTACATAATGAGTCACAAATGAGGCCTGAAGTACAAGGAGAATGAGATCATACCATACATCTTTTTGATCACAGCACACTAGGAAATTTGAGGTCCACCACAAGAAAAATTTGGAAAGATCTTATATGCTTGGAAGTTAAAGAACATCCCACTAAATAATGAATAGGTCAACCAGGACATTAAAGAAGAGATTTTAAAAAAATACATGGAAACAAATGAAAAGGAAAACATCATGGTCCAAAACCTTTGGGATGCAGCAAAATGGTCGTAAGTGGGAAATGTATAGCAATACAGGTTTATATCAAGAAGCAAGAAAAGTCTCAAATAAACAACCTAACCTTGCACCTAAAGGACGTAGAAAAAGAACAACAAATGAAGACTAAAGCCAGCAGAAGAAGCAGAATAATAAAGACTACAGTAGAATAAATGATATAGAAACTACAACAACAACAACAGAGCAGATCAATGCAACCAGGAGCTGTTTCTTTGAAAAAAAACAAAATAGGTAAGCTCCTAGAGCCAGACATATAGAAAAGAAAAGAGAAAGGATCCAAATAAAATCACGAATGAGAGAGGAGAGATCACAACCAACATGACAGAAATGCAGACAATTATTATTTTTTTAAATATATAAAATTTATTGTCAAATTGGTTTCCATATAACACCCAGTGCTCATCCCAAAAGATGCCCTCTTCAATACCCATCACCCCCCCCACCCCCCATCAGCCCTCAGTTCTCAGTTTTTAAGAGTCTCTTATGCTTTGCCTCTCTCCTACTCTAACCTCTCTCTCTCTCTTTTTTTTCCTTCCCCTCCCCCATGGGTTCCTGTTAAGTTTCTCAGGATCCACATAAGAGTGAAAACATATGGTATCTGTCTTTCTCTGTATGGCTTATTTCACTTAGCATAACACTTTCCAGTTCCATCCATGTTACTACAAAGGGCCATATTTCATTCTTTCTATTGCAATGTAGTACTCCATTTTGTATATAAACCACAATTTCTTTATGCATTTATCAGTTGATGGACATTTAGGCTCTTTCCATAATTTGGCTATTGTTGAGAGTGCTGCTATAAACATTGGGGTACATGTGCCCCTATGCATCAGTACTCCTTGGTAAATTCCTAGCAGTGCTACTGCTGGGTCATAGGGTAGGTCTATTTTTAATTTTTTGAGGAACCTCCACACTGTTTTCCAGAGTGGCTGCACCAGTTTGCATTCCCACCAACAGTGCAAGAGGGTTCCTGTTTTTCCACATCCTCTCCAGCATCTATAGTCTCCTGATTTGTTCATTTTGGCCACTCTGACTGGCATGAGGTGATATCTGAGTGTGGTTTTGATTTGTATTTCCCTGATGAGGAGCGATGTTGAGCATCTTTTCATGTGCCTGTTGGCCATCCGGATGTCTTCTTTAGAGAAGTGTCGATTCATGTTTTCTGCCCATTTCTTCCCTGGATTATTTGTTTTTCGGGTGTGGAGTTTGGTGAGCTCTTTATAGATTTTGGATACTAGCCCTTTGTCCGATATGTCATTTGTAAATATCTTTTCCCATTCCGTTGGTTGCCTTTTAGTTTTGTTGGTTGTTTCCTTTGCTGTGCAGAAGCTTTTTATCTTCATGAAGTCCCAGTAATTCATTTTTGCTTTTAATTCCCTTGCCTTTGGGGATGTGTCAAGTAAGAAATGGGCTACGGCTGAGATCAGAGAGGTCTTTTCCTGTTTTCTCCTCTAGGGTTTTGATGGTTTCCTGTCTCACATTATGAAAAATTGCATGCTAACCAAGTGGACAATCTGGAAGAAATGGATAAATTCCTAGAAACATATAAATGATCAAAACTGAAACAAGAAGAAATAGAAAACTCAAACAGACTGATCACCAGCAAAGAAATTGAATCAGTAATCAAAAATCTCTGAGCTGAGCAAACAAGAGTCCAGGGCCAGATAGCTTCACAGGGGAATTCTACGAAACTTTTGAAGAAGAGTTAGTATCTATTCTTCTCAAACTATTCCAAAAAATAGGAATGGAAGAAAAACTTACAAGCTCATTTTATGAAGCCAGCATTACCCTGATACCAAAAACAGACAAAGACTCCACTAAAAAAGAGATCTATAGGCCAATATCTCTGATGAACATGGATGCAAAAATTCTCAGCAAAATACTAGCAAAACAAATCCAACAGTACATTAAAAGAATCCCCACGATCAAGTGAGATTTATTCCTGGGTTGCAAGGGTGTTTCCATATTCACAAATCAGTCAACATGATACACCACATTAATAAAAGGGTAAGAATTATATAATCCTCTCAATATATGTAGAAAAAGAATTTGTCAAAGTATAACATCCATTCATGATTAAAAACAAAAACAAAAAACCCTCAACAAAAGGTTAGAAGGACCAAACCTCAACATAATAAAGGCCATATATGAAACAAACAAACAAACAAACAAACAAACAAACAAACAACAAGCTAATGTCATCCTCAATGGGGAAAAGCTGAGAGCTTTTGCTCTCCAGTCAGGAACAAGACAAGGATGTCTACTTTTACCACTGCTATTTAACGTAGCCCTAGCCTCAGCAGCCAGACAAAGAAATAAAGTATCCAAATCAGTAAGGGAGAAGTCAAACTTTTGCTGTTTGCAAACAACATGATACTCTATGTAGAAAACCTGAAACACTCCACTAAAAAATTGCTAGAACTAATACATGAATTCAGTAAAGTCACAGGATACAAAATCAATGTACAGAAATGTGTTGCATTTCTTCTTTTTAAAATTCTATTTATTTCTTTTGAAAGAGAGAAAGAGAAAGGAGGAGAGAACCTCAAGCAGCACTGAGCCGGATGTGGGGCTCAGTCACATGAACTGTGAGATCATGACTGAGCTGAAAGTCAGACACTTAACTAACTGAGACACCCAGGCACCCCATCTATTGCATTTCTATATACTAATAATGAAGCAGCAAAAAGAGAAATCAAGGAATCAATCGCATTACAGTTGCACCCAAACCATGAGATAGATACCTAGGAGCAAACCTAACCAAAGAGGTGAAAGATGTGTACTCTGAAAACTGTAGAACACTTATGAAAGAAATTAAAGATAATATAAAGAAATGGAAAAGCATTACATACGCATGGATTGCAAGAACAAATGTTATAAAATATCTGTCCTACCCAAAGCAATATATTCATTTAATGCAATCCCTATCAAAATAACATCAGCATTTTTCAGAGCTAGAACAAACAATCCTAAAATTTATTTATTTTATTTTATTTTTTTAAATTTTTTTTCAACGTTTTTTATTTATTTTTGGGACAGAGAGAGACAGAGCATGAACGGGGAAGGGGCAGAGAGAGAGGGAGACACAGAATCGGAAACAGGCTCCAGGCTCCAAGCCATCAGCCCAGAGCCTGACGCGGGGCTCGAACTCACGGACCACGAGATCGTGACCTGGCTGAAGTCGGATGCTTAACCGACTGCACCACCCAGGCGCCCCAACAATCCTAAAATTTGTATGGAACCACAAAAGACCCTGAATAGCCAAAGCAGTCTTGAAAAAGAAAGCAAACCTGGAGGCATTACAATTCTGGGCTTCAATTTATATCACAAAGCTGTGGTGATCAAAACTGTGTGGTACTGGCACAAAACCAGACACAATGATCAATAGGACAGAATAGAAATTCCAGAAATGGATCCACACTAATCGTTGACAAAGCAGGAAAGAATATTCAGTGGAAAAGAGACTGTCTCTTCACCAAATGCTATATGATTTTACTCATATGTGGAATTTAAGAAAACAAATGAGCGTATGAAATGAGAGAGAGAAATCAGAAAACAGACTCTTAACTATAGAGAACAAACTGAGGGTTACTAGGGGAGGCAGGCAGGGGGATGGGTTAAGTGGGTGATGGGTTGAGGAGGGCACTTGCTGTGATGTGCTCTGGCTGTTGTATGTAACATTGAATCACTAAATTTTATGTCTGAAACCTGTATTACACTATATGTTAACTAACTGGAATTTAAATGCAAACTTAAAAGAAAAAAATGATAATACCTTATACCTTTGTTATAGAGTGGATCCCCCCATTTCCTTTTCTTCCTCGTTTAAATTATTTATTTTCTTGTATAAAAAATATTTGTTACAGAAAGGAATAATATTATATTAAAATATTCATAATTTATTCACTAAGGGAAATAAGTGATAGTCTATTAATACATAAATTTCTACATCTTTGTAGTATGTGCATGAGCATGTAAATGTGTGTTATATGGGTATACTAAAATATGGTTGTACTCTCATACTCTTTGTAACCTGCTTTTTCACTTAAAAAGGAAAATACATTCATTTCATTTAAGAATACGTTATCTTAGACTTTGAACTTGGAGTCTCAAGTGTTATAACAAACACTAAAATTTTACTCATTTTATGAGAAAGTATAAAAATATTAATAAAATTGATATCAATTTAGTTTATTATAAAAATGAAATTTTAGATCCTCTTATGAATTTATTCCAGAATATAACCTATCACTAGATAAAAGCTAAGACTGCGATACATTTTTCATTGTATGAATATTTAGAAAAGCTGTTCCTGTAAATTTCTGAGTATACAATATTTCAGGTATCTGGAAATTATACTTGATTGATTGCATATTCTTTTCACTTTTAAATCTTTCTTTCAAACATGTAATTTTGCAATGTTAACAAATACATTTCAAACGAATATGGTATAAATGAGCAAAAAACCATAGGAGGGTAATTGCCTAGATTGGGCCAACGTGGTAGCTCAAGGAACATGTCTATTTGTTGCCCCTTGCTCAGACCCAAGGTGAGCCTGGGGTGCTGCTTTGGAATACTTTATAGCTATTACATAGAAGCCTTGATAATCCTCCATACTTGGTGTTCCAACCAGCATTGTCCCTTACTAGCCAGTAGCCAGACCTTGAGGTGGATGTGACATAAAAGAAACCTTCACTCTGCAGCTCTTGCCTGTTTCATGTCTTTCCTGGGTTTGTTCATAGACCCAATCCCTTACATTTACTTGATTCTTTATTTGTTTTCATGTTGGACCTAACTTCACCTAGTTCAGAGATTCTGAATTCACTTTTCAGCTATCTAAAGTTATTGTTAATCAGTCAGCTCCATGTATTTCTTCTCATAACTCTGGCTCTCAAATTTCCAGATTGCTTCGAAGGCAAGTTCTAACCTCAGTTACTATTTGTACTTTTAAAAATTGCCTTTTAGACATTTTCCCTAGAAATAGAAGAGCAATGTTGTTGACATATTTATATTGTAGAAAACTTGGTGGAATTACCTTTATATATTCATATAGATATTCATATTCATATACACACATTCACAGCAAAACTGACTAGAGGCATTATTCTTTTTTTGAAGGTTTATTTATTCATTTTGAGAGAGAGCACGAGTTGAGGAAAGAAGCAGAGAGAGAGGGAAAGAGAGAATCCCATGCAGGCTCTGTGCTGTGAGTGAGACCATGACCTGAGATGAAATCAAGAGCTGGACACTTAACCAAATGAGCCACTCAGGTGCCCTTAGAGGTATTATTCTCTTATTCAAGATTATTTTTATTATGGAAGTTTTTGACTCCAAAGTAAAATTATTTTATTTCAACTCCCAAATTCTGACATTCCTTCTGTTCTCTTCTATATTTTTCTACATTGCATTCACTGTTACCTACCATGTTATTTATAATATATAATTCTACTTATTTAAATATAATTAATAATATATATATATAACATACAGATAAATACTTTGTATATGTCTCTCTATATTTATTATCTGTCATCCCTCACTAAAATGTAAGTTCCATGGAAAAAGTGGATTTTTTCTATCGTAGTCTTAGTTCCTAGAGTAGTAATTTAGTTCCCAGAGTAGCAAAGCATATGCACTTGATACATATTTGTTAAACGAATTAGTGAACATATTAATAATTGTCTCTCTCTTAAGGTTTTGTTTTAGCTTTTTTTAAGTATTGAATGTTTAAGGAGAAAGTAACTTTTGAATTTTGAATGAGTAAAAAATAGAACTCTTGACTTGATATTACTAGCACCAGCAAATCAGAAAGAAATCGATAGTAGGTCAGCTTTGTAATTTTGTAAGAGAATGTTTTCAATCCACAGTATTAGCATGCAAGATGAAAAATAAGGTGGAAGAATTTTTCTATCATTGTTCTAAATTTAGCGAAGCACACCTCAGAGAGGAAAAAGGCAGGGAAAAAGGCATAAAAGGCAATCACTTCAAAAGTCTGAATTGTTAAGGCTATTTTCTCTTACCTTTAAAAATACAACACAGACAGTTTTAAACCTCTCAAACCTCATATTAATATGTCCAGTATTACTAAAAAACATGGTATCAATGCCAAACCATTCATCCATCCAGTTAAATATGGAATAACTTAAACAAGAAGAATATAACACTGCTAACATTACTCTAAGAGATTACCCAAGCATTTACAGTTGTAAAACAATTCCAAAGAAAATAGAAATAGAGGATAGAAACTGGAGAATCTCATGCATGTGCCCCAGGAAGACAAAACTTAAGGAGTGAGACTGATTTCCCATGGGAAACTGATAGTGTTGGAATTTTCTTGGATGATGGGAGGTTGAACAGAGGTATCAACCTTGGGAAGTTTTGCCAGAGTTATGAATGGGAGATGATCTGGGTTACACTGGTTCCATGAATTGGGCTAAATTGAGCTTTGTTTGTGTGCCTGGACTGATTCTGTCCACTCAGGAAATTTTCAAGGCTGGTCTCCATTTGGCTTTTTATTTTAACTGACTCTAACTGAATCCTACCCTGTTTATGTTCCCTGCCCATAGATCTGACCTATCCCAAAGGCTCAACAGACTCCTCTGTAACTTGCTACAGTTTGCTTGTCTTGAATTACAATTCCTCTGCTATTCCCAAATAAATTCATCTTTTTGAGCTGGCCTCAGTTTACCTCTTTACTTAGATTAACATAGTCTCTACAGGGAAATACTGGTCCTATTAACTATTATCAAAATAGCTTGAGGAGTGGAGATAGATACTGTAATTACATTCTTTATCTCACATTTATCTTAGTAGGTAAAAATAGACCAACATTAGCTATCAAATCATACCATTCTTTAATGATAACATTGGTTAAATGTGAAGCCACATTATACAAGGATTAACACACCTAATAATATGTAGGTTCTATGTAAGAGTCTTATATGATTACTTGCTTTTCTTCACACATCTCACCAGAGTCAATCTTTCAACTTTTATTCTCTTTTAAGGTGCATTGTGTAAGCAGCTGTACAATTAGGATTTGACATTTAAATTCAGCTCCTCAAAATATAGTCAATAATATTTCACCATTGCACACTTTTAGCAGTTGTCTGTTGCATAATCAGCATGAAATCTAACAAAACTGTGTACCAAAGAAACTCAAAGACATCTGCCTAACTGCTTTATTGAATGTTTGAGCAATTCTGTGGAAGCTTTGCCCACATCACCTGTGGTGGAACAGATGTGGCTACTGTGTGAAGCATATATTTAGGGTTATAGAATACCTGCAAGAAAGAAATTCTAAATGCAGAAACATATATTTTAGCTTATGAAAGGGGCCTCAAGGGAATTAAATTACCTTCTCTTATTACACAGTTATAGGCTGAAAAGATCATACCATGCAAGACAGATCCTGCTGAATAAGGATTTTATATTGAAGAGCATGCATAAATTATAGTTTTAAAATTTCTTATTTTTAAAAAACACTAAAACTCTATTTTAGGTATAAAACTGAAAATCACAATGAATAAAATTTTTGTGAGGGGTTCGTTTCAGTTTTATTTTAGTTTTTATTTTTTTATTTAAATTTTTTAAAAATGTTTATTTATTTTTGAGAGAGAAACAGAGTGTAAGTGGGGGAGGGGCAAAGAGAGAAAGGGAGACACAGAAACCAAAGCAGGCTCCAGGCTGTCAGCTGTCAGCACAGAGCCCAACATGGGGCTCAAACCCACGAACTGAGAGATCATGACCTGAGCCAAAGTTGGGTGCTCTACCCACTGAGCCACCCAGGTGCCCAATTTTAGTTTTTATTTAAACGAATCCTTATCAAGAGAGATTTTTAGGGAATTATGGAAAGTGTATTTTGTAATATTTTAAGTAATTAAAGTTTACAACAGCTCGTTAGTACTTCTATGAAAGGATGAGGTAGTAGAAAAAGTAAAAGGTATAAAAATGAAATAAGAGTGCAGGAGAAGGATTCTGTCACAGTGGGACCCTTATCTTCCACCCCTGTCGTATACTAGAGGAGAGACTGCAGATAGACCATACTCTCAACCACTGTGAATCTGTGGTGAATCTGTGAATCTGTGAATCTGTGAATCTGACAAGAAGTATATATGAAGCATATGCTCGTTACTGTGTAAGAAAATACAATAAAATTTAGGAGAGAAAAGTATCCCATATACCAATGGCATCCAGTTTTTCATTAGGATCATTTACCTCCTTACACTTTAAAAAGAGATTTATTCCAGTATAGTTGGATCTACAGGATAAAGGTAAGGCAGTGATCATGAAATTTTAGAAACATTTAAGAACTTATATGGAAATATATGGATGAGGTAGATATTAATATGTCCAAACTTTATTAACTTTATAATTTCATAGAGAGCTACCAACCCTTAGATAAAATTTTATTAACCTTGTAATTTCTTAGAGAGCTACCAACGCTTAAAGCTACATGACTTTCAATTTATCTTTCCTCCACCCAATCAGTAGTAAGACTGGACATAAATCAACATTAGATACCAATCTTAAATGAAGATTAATTAAATTAAAATTTTAATTAATAATTAAAATTTAATTAAAAAGAATGATTTAAACATAATTCAGTGTATACATTATTTGGTTATGATGAAATCAGCGATTAACCTTTTGAATTAAATATTCATATTGTTCGTATCTCATAATTTACCACACCTCTGAAATCTCAAATATCTTAGCCTTTGTAATTTTTATTAAACCTATTATTTCCTGGGGTGCCTGTGTGACTTAGTCACCTAAGCGACTAACTTCTGCTCACGTCATGATCTCATGGTCCATGGGTTGAGCCCTGTGTTGGGCTCTGTGCTGACAGCTCAGAGACTGGAGCCTGGTTTGGATTCTCAAAAATGAGTAAACATTAAACAAACAAACAAACAAACAAACAACCTATATTTCCTCCTTTCATGGGGAACTGACAAAAGAGTTTATTTAAAAAGATGTGACCAGATGTCTAGTTGTCTAGCAGTCTCTTTTGTCATGTTTTTGGGGTTGTGTTATTTGGAATTTCTTATAATGGTTCACTTAACTTCTTTGTTGAATTGATTGTTGTTTCTAAAGTTTATTTATTTGAGAGAGAGAGAAGGAGGGGCAGAGAGAGAGACAGAGGATCCGAAGCAGGCTTTATGCTGACAGCAGAGAGCCTGATGTGGGACTCGAACTCAGGAACTGGGAGATCATGAGCTGAGCCAAAGTCAGATGCTTAACTGACTGAGCCACCCAGGTGGCCTTAATTGTTCTTTCTAAAGCCATTATATTTTTCTGTTGGGTTTACTTCAAGGAACTTCCAGAGCCAGGGAGTAGCTCTGACTCTTTCTTTTTTCTTTTTGTCCTTCTCCTTGTTTGTTTCCTCCTGTTGTCTCTTGTTTTATGTCCCCCTTAGCACTGCACACATTCTGTCTTCTGTCTTTCTCTCCTTTTTGTTTTCTTAATCCTGCAGGGTAGAAATGGTTATGCACTTTTTCTACAGAAATCCAAATTATTTTGAAAGGAAAGACCTAACAAGTGGCAAATCAATCTGCATACCAGTTGGCCAGATTACAAACCCTCCATGTTGAAATCTAGAACATGGGTTCCCTGAAAGAAGTAATAGGTCTTAATCTTTGTACTTTGTGACTAATATTATATATATATATTATAGATATATATAATATAATATAAATATAAATATTATACATATATATTTTATAAGTGTGTGTATATATATATATATATATATATATATATATATATATATATCAGATACTCATTTAGTAATTTGAACCTAGACCTGTTTTATTTAATATGCTGCCTTAGGGGACAGAAAGGAAAAATGGAGGTGAACAATATTGTAAAAAAGAAAAATAAACAGAACCTTGGGATTGATAAAATATTAAAGAGCAGAGAGTCAAGAGAATCAATACTTTGGGGGCCTGACTACTAGAAGCAAGGTGGTTTGATGAACAGTGATAATGTATGTAGGGAGGAAGGATTGTAAGTGTGCTTTAGAATTTTTGAAACTAAGTTTAAATGGAAAACATTCAGAAGTATTTTGCAGATTGAAACCTATTCAGAGATCAAAAACAAAGGGTGGGTGTGAGTGAAACTATATTGTATAAATGTTTGAAATACTGATTTTATTCAATTTTAAAATTTGCTGAGTTACGTACAGTTATAAATGCAGTTTCTTCATATTACTTTGGGAAGGATAGCTTCTCTGTTATTTGTTAATTTTTTTTAATGTTTTTATTTATTTTTGAGACAGAGACAGAGCATTAGCAGGGGAGGGGAAGAGAGAGAAGGAGACACAGAATCTGAAGCAGGCTCCAGGCTCTGAGTTGTCAACACGGAGCCCGACGCGGGGCTCGAACTCATGGACTGTGAGATCATGATCTGAGCTGAAGTCGGAGGCTCAACCGACTGAGCCACCCAGGCACCCCAACTTCCCTGTTATATGTGTACATGGACCATTTGTGGAACAATGATCATGTTATTTCAAACCAAAAGGATCACTAAATGACTTTTGAAGAGTATTTAACCTTCCTCTATTAGAAATAATAACAGACTTTCTTAATTTCTCACAATTATATTTTTACATTTTAGATCCTTTTTTTGAAATTGTGAAAGGTTACCTACAATAAAATTTAATGAAATAAATAAAGCAGAGGGGAGTCACAGCCTTCATATTTAAAGTTTATTAAGCATATTCAGGGGTACCTGGGTGGCTCAGTCAGTTAATCATCTGACTTTGGCTCAGGTCATGATCTTGCGGGTTCATGAATTCGAGTCCTGCACCGGGCTCTGTGCTGACAGCTCAGAGCCTGAAGCCTGCTTCAGATTCTGTGTCGCCCTCTCTGTCCCTACACCCGCTCATGCTCTGTCTCTCTCTCTCTCAAAAATAAATTAAAAAAACATTAAAAAATAAAGTTTATTAAGCATATTCAAATTTTTATTATTTTATAGTATAAATAATAATGTGCATTGATGTTTTGGTCTTAGTATTTTTCTTCTGTTTTAGGTAACATATACTCCATTCATCAAACAACAAATAATATCCATTTCAATTTATTAATCATGGTAACTCATGCCTCTGAATATTATAGAAATCAATACGCATATCTGTGGGGAAATGGCAGTTGTGGCAATGGTGGCAGAGTCATATTTTGTAAGGCTTTTTGGAATATTAAAATCAACTTTCAGATTTCTTATAGAAACTTTAAAAAATTGTTTATGATAGGGGCGCCTAGGTGGCTCAGTTGGTTAAGTGTATGACTTCGGCTCAGGTCATGATCTCACCTTTTGTGGGTTCGAGCCCCATGTCGGGCCCTGTGCTGTCAGCTCAGAGCCTGGAGCCTGCTTCGGATTCTGTGTCTCCTTCTCTCTCTGCCCCTCCCCTCACTTGTGCTCTGTCTCTCTCTGTCTCTCAAAAATAAATAAATGTATATAAAAAAATTATTCATGATAAATTGGAATCATAATTCTATTTAATTAAATTCTATCTATACCTTTAAGAAATTTAAAAAAATCGAATTTTGACATGAATCTTAAATTCAGCTAAATGGCTACCATTTTTCAAAATCAATTTTGCTTTATTTATTTATATGCAATGTTTTGGAATATTGGCTATGACTTATCAATCATCCACACTTATATAAAATATGCAGGGTTGGAATACTAAATGAGTATGTTCCAAGCACAAAGACTGCATTTCAAAATAATTTTTCATCTATTCTCCTTCATACTTTATTTAATCTCATCACTGACTCCTGAGTGTTACCTCTTAAGTATATACTATATACTTTTAATTCTTACCTATATCAATCTACTGTCTTCTCCAATTGGCTAATCTCATAGCCTATGAACTCACTTAACTCTGGGCCCCATCTTATACCACCTTGTAGATGCTACTTTTAGGCAAAAAGCTTGAGCCCCACATTTGATGGCACACAGGAGGACCTCTGTTGGCCTGGGACTCTCCCCAGATTCTCCAGGGGTTTCTCGGGACTTGCTCTTGGTGGACCAACTCTGGTACTACTTGGGGAACTGATGACCTCTAGCCAAAGTTACTTCTTGATGAGAATCTGAAGCCCCAGGGGGAACCCACCATACTGCCTGCCTTTGCTGGAAGGGCAACAGGGAAGAATGTGAGGCACTTTCATTGGATGGGGGCCAGCAGCTTGGGTGGGTGAAAGAATTCACCTGAGGCAGAGAGAAAGAGGTAGAAGTTTATTGAATACAATGCGAGGGAGTGGTGGACGGGACAGTCAGGAATGACTGTCTGGGACAAGACAGTGCTGAGGGGCCACAGTTACAGGGTGGGATGAGGGAGCATGGGGATGTATGGAATTTTTCTCTTTTGGTAATCTTAGTAACTGTGCCTGGTTGTAACTGGTCAATTAGAGCCTATGGTTATTTTGAAGTGGGTCATTTAATGAGCTTGTTTTCATTCATCTTGGTGGTCACTGTGGGATCTTCTGCCTTGCTTAAGTTTCCATTGCTCAAGCCTGTTGCTTAAAAGCAGTCTCTACACATATATTATCTAAATTTATATTTTTCAGCACACACATTATATTGTGTCAGAGTCAAATCCTTTCCCCCTTCATCCTGTACTCAAAACTTAAAAACCTTCAGTGGATGCCTATTGTTCTTAGAATACAAACTAGCACTTTTAACATGAAGTTGACAAGGACCTGTGTGATTTGATTCTTCCCTCACCAGCCTCATCTAGATTCTCTGCACTGTTTCTCCACATGGAAGAGAAAATAGTAGGAGTCTTCTGACCTAGACCTTGTTATGTAAAGGAAAAAAAATATACACTGGACACTTGTTAAAAACATCAAGGAAGAATTCATTCAAGACTATTATAATAGAAGAAAGAGATTGAACTCAATTAAGTTGAAACAAAAGGTGAAAGAATTTTGAAACCCTGGGGTGAGCTAATAGTGAAGTATTAGAGGATGTTCATGGGGAGGTTGGTCAATGTGATTAGGCCATCTGTGTTTTCTAATTGTGGCTTATTGAAGTTACACTCCTGCCCATCCACAGAGAATAGGAGACTTGGAGCCTTACTTTTTTTGATGGTTACATTTCAAAGGGATAGCTTCCAGGTTCTTGAGAAAGGCATTCAGAGGCTGTATAAGAATTACATCACAAAGGAGTAGAAAAAGAATTTACAGTTACTAGTTTTCTAAAGTAAATGCTGTATAAAGAGACATCAGGGGCCTATCACCAGGAATAAGCCTGTCTAAAGTTTAGTCAAGCATATCTTGGTCAAATAGAAGATTTGGAATTTGGAAATCCCCCTCTCTACAAAGTCTGCTTTGAAAATTATTCCCTTGCTGTGGAGTTACTAGGATTTTAAAACTGATCAAAAGTATTATTTTACTTGATGGTACCTGACTTCTGCTTTCTCAGGGATAACAAGAAAAAACACAATGATTTAAGAGAGATAAATCACAGCGATAATGAATAAACTCTCGAGACATTGCTTAATATAGAGTCTTAGAGCTCAGCTTCTGATGTTGGACATTGTATGAATAGAACTTCTGCTTTCTTTCTCTAACAGTCTTTCTATTACCTAGTTTCTTTACCTGTAAAATGGAAATAATAATAGTGAGGTGTCTAAATGTGGTGTCCCAATCAGATGGGGGGCCCCAAATGTGGGGTGACGATTAGGTGAAAGCTGGTGTCTTGGGCAGTGATAGAATTCACCTGAGACAGAACAAAGGAGATAGAAGTTTACTGAATACATAGCAAGGGAGTGGTGGGCAGCCCAGCAAAGGAGAGGCTGTCTGCTATGAGGCAGTGTGTAGGACTGTTTTTAGAGGGAGAGGGTGAGGAGGTATGGCAATGTATGGAATCTTCCCTTTTTTGGTACCTGTGCCTAGTTGTTAAGTAGCCCTTTGGTCAGTTAGGGCCTATGGATATATGAAGTGGGTCACCTGATGGGCCTGTCTGTATTCAGTGAGGTGGTTGTTTTGGTCCTTTTCTAGATTCCATAGCTCAAGCCTGTTTGCCTAAAAGCAGCTTCTACAAATAGCACTTAGATGGCAGGATTTGTGAGAGAGTAAATAATGCATGCAAATGTGTTAATAAGATTGGCTTTTTAGCAGGTATATAATACATGCTAGCGATTATTTTTTATTGTTAATACTGTTGTAAAGACTTTGTTTTGCTTTTAGAAATGGAATAGTAGTGTTGGCTATTCTAATATTCAAACTAAGAGTTAAGTGGTCTCTTCAAGTGGTCTGACCTAAAGAATGAATGAGAAAAAGTGTGCGAAAACATAGTAAGGGATCTAACATTTTTCCTCCCTATATCTCCCATGCACTTCCCTCAAAAAATTAAAAAGAAAAAAAAGGAAGTAACTCTTAGAATCTTATAGTTTCTGTGGGAAAACAGGCTATTCCAACTGACTGGCTTTGGTTTCTGGACAAGGTGCATGTGTAGCCTTTCAATGAGGGCATACCAATCAGTTATTGTCAAGAGTCCTAATTGCTTTACCAAATGTTTATGTTTCATTACAGTCAACTGGTCTGTCTTTTAAATGATGACAACAACCTATTTCTCAGAGATGATGGTGAACATAAAGGATTTAAATAATACACCATATGAAAACTATTCATATTTTTCTGTATTTGCATCTAATGTATACATCTGTCTAGTTCTCTACATTTACACAAAAGAACAGGTATTTACAATTTCTTGAAATATATAGATAATTTATATACAGGGAGAAGACTGTTTCCCTGTTTAACTGACTTTTATGCTGTACCCTGTGTGTTTCTATTAGTCCCCTAAGGACATGTATTTTCCCCAGCAAGCAGCGAAATGACATACTTAAATTTGGATGGGATGGCATACCTGAGAATATGTGATTTTACACAAGTGCAGCCCACATTAAGTCTTGCCTCAGCTTTTAAATACCTGATATTGGATGCGCTCAAATTAATATTCTGACTTCTTCAAATAACCTGATTATATTAGTCTATACAAATGAGATTAAGAAGGTGATGTATTAAAATGTCACATAATAAATTTCAGAGTACAACATAAATGACATATAGAGAAGAAACTCTATTGGCCTAAATGTCTTTGATTCCCATGTTTAGCGACAGTAACTGAAAGCCAACAACATGATATTAAACTGTAATTGTAGACACACAGAAATGTTTCTGAAGACCTTGCCAAAATATCCAATGGTGTAGGATAAAATTGCCTAGGCTTCTCTTTGGCTCCATTTCAAAAGCATAATTAGTTTTCCTGGTTGTTAATTTTGACTTGCATTTTTCAAAGCAAACAATAACTTATGGAGAATTACTAGGCAGATATGCATGTGGTATTAAATCATAATTATATCTTGACTATTAATCTTACCTTTGTTGTAGCATTTGAAAATATCACAAGAAAATTAAGATATATATTTACTTATATTACAAAGTTAGTGGCATTATCTATATTGATAACCATAGAAGAGAGTCTTTCTTTTTTTTTAATTTTATTTTTTATTTTTTTTTTAATTTATATCCAAATTAGCGTATAGTGAAACAATGATTTCAGGAGTAGATTCCTTAGTGCCCCTTAGCCATTTAGCCCATCCCCCCCTCCCACAACCCCTGCAGTAACCCTCAGTTCTCCATATTTATGAGTATCTTCTGTTTTGTCCCTCTCCTTGTTTTTATATTATTTTTGTTTCCCTTCCCTTATGTTTATCTGTTTTGTCTCTTAAAGTCCTCATGTGAGTGAGGTCATATGATATTTGTCTTTCTCTGACTAATTTCATTTAGCATAATACCCTCTAGTTCTATCCATGTAGTTGCAAATGGCAAAATTTCATTCTTTTTGATTGCTGAGTAATACTCCATTGTGTGTATATGTGTGTGTGTGTGTGTGTGTGTGTGTGTGTGTATACACATATATACCACATCTTTATCCATTCATCCATCAATGGATATTTGAGCTCTTTCCAGACTTTGGCTATTGTTGATAGTGCTGCTATAAACATGGGGGTGCATGTTTCCCTTTGAAACAGCACACCTGTATGCCTTGGATAAATGCCTAGTAGTGCAATTGCTGGGTCATAGGGTAGTTCTATTTTTAGTTTTTTGAGGAACCTCCATACTGTTTTCCAGAGGGGCTGCACCAATTTGCATTCCCAGAGAAGAGAGTCTTTCAACAAGATTATGAGCTATAGAATCTAGGAAGTTATTTGAATTAAATTAGGCACATGAGCATGCAAACATGTCTACACAATGCCAAAGTGACTAATGATAAATAAAGAAATTCAACAGTAAATAGGGCTCTGCTCTGGTGGCTGAATTGATTTGACTCTGACAAGACAAAATCCAAAAAAGAGCTTCCCAATTCAAGCAGTTTATCTTGACTAATGTTTTTATTATTTTTATTTTTAAATCTTCATTCTGGGGCAGAAAGTCTTTCTTTTGGGAATAGACATAGGAGGATAATGAGGCTATAAGTGAAATACTTAAAATTTCATTTGGAAGGGTGCCTGGGTGACTTAGTCAGTTAAATGTCTGACTTTGGCTCAGGTCATAATCTCACATTTGTGAGTTCCAGCCCTGTATAGGGCTCTCTGCTATCAGTCTGCTTCGAATCCTCTGTCTCCCTCTCTCTACCCCTACCCTGCTTGCTCTCTCTCTTTCAAAAATGAACATTAAAAAAAATTATTTTTGAAATGAAGGTAGCATTTCTTATATAAACAAACAGAAAAAAGATACTTTTGAAGATTGCCTACCTTCTTTAGAGGACTGATCTTCCTAACTCATGTGAGAGTTTAGATATTTTGATTCTTTAAAGTGGGAATAAATTGATTTAAAAGATATTTAAATGCATATCACATATAAATAAGTAGGCCTCATTTTCTAAGATCTCATCTCTTCGGGCAAATGAAGTAAATGGAAAAGACCTATCGTTTTTATTTTTGTGTGTGTGGTTTCTGTCAAGATTTTTAATTAGTTAATTATTTCTTACTAGAAAATAAAATATATAAGGTTTAAGAGACTAAAAGTGAATATATTATATTGAATGCAATGAGGAAGATATATATGATAATAGGATATATAGAAGGATATATAGGTTATATAGGATATATAGAAGGATATGTATTATTAGGATATATAGAAGGCTGTAAAGTGGTATGAGATATCCTAGTGTGTAGGAGGTCAGAAAGCAGGAATCCCAGGAAACTCCTAATGATTTCAGCTGTGTGCAACAAAGATGTGTTTGTTTTCCAGCAGATCACTGTACATTATTGACCATAAGCTTCTGGGGAAATAATGACATTTTATTCTCTTCTGTCTTGCATAACTTGTGCAAAGTCTCTCTATAATGAAAGTAAACCCAACTGGAACTCTGGAACTCTGCTGGCAATGGAGTCTATCAAATATACCCTGAAGAACAAGGAGAGAATTGAGGAGAGACAGAATGGTTCACATATCCTGGTAGAATTGTCTACTCTGTGGTCAGTGATTATTTAATCTGAGGTCTTATATCTCCTACCTTACACGTAAAATATTCTTTGTGTATTTAAATAATTTACACGTCAATTCATCAAAGAAAAAATATGCGTTGTGCAGAACTGTTTTATCTATGGTTAAGATGGTATTAACTTTTGATGATTTTATACAAGACTTAAAATCAACAGATTTTCTTTTGAATATTGTTTAACAATGTATAAATTCGTGACCAAACCATCTCAGTTTGCTCAGGGTTGAGGAGTTTCCTGGTGCTGTGAATTGTTTTCCCTCAAAATTCATATGCTAAAACCCTAACTCCAATGTGACTATACTTGGAGATACGGCCCTTAAGAGGTAATTAAGGTTGAATTCGGTAATAAAGTTGGGGCCCTAATCTGAAAAAAGAGATCTCTTTCTGCTCTCATCCAGAGGAAAGTTGATGTGAGGATGCAGTGAGAAAGCAGTCCTCTGCAAACCAGGAAGAGACACCCATCAGAAACTAGACCTTCCAAAACCTTGATTTTGGACTTTTCCCGCTCTAGAACTGTGAAACAAAATGAAGCCTATAATCTGTAGTATTTTGTTATAGCAAGCAGAAAAGACTACTACACCGAAGCAGAGGACTTCCACTGCTAAGACTGGAGAAGACCTGGTCAAACTGGGATGGAATGCTGGATACCTTAGGGTATCCTTTTGAATGAAAAATGTTGTGCTATAGAAGAGCTTAAGGTAGGGTCAATATTCAAGAAGTTTCAAATATATGATACATTATATTGATGTGAGAAACAAAGGAAAAATTAAAAAAAATTAAATATCCATGCTATTTACAGCCCATTGACAAGTCCTTGAAACAGACAGAGTGACCTTCCTCTGGGAGCTCAGCTGCCTCCATGTTGACATTTTCCTAATGGCAAAAGGCAATCTTAGCTTAACATTATTTTGACCTCTAGGATCCTGTGAGTCTGCTTGAAACAAATAGAAATTCCTTTGGAAACTTCCTTTGTCTCTACCCTCCTTCCCCAAATATATGTTAGCAATCATCCTTCAAACATATGGCCCACTGATATACATCTGAAGTATCTGATATACATCTGATGTATATACACTGATATACATCATGACTGAGAGTTTACTGAGAGTAATAAATGACTTTTTCCTAACAAAAGCTAGCTCCTCAGGGTTCTGGAAGCCTTGTCTGCAAAATTCCTTGAAGGCTTGTGCTGCCCTATGCCCCTCCCAACTTGAAAGTATATAATTAGTCACCATCACAACCTCAGTGCTTCTCTTTCTGCTCATGGGTCCTGTCCCCGTGCTTTAATGAAACTACCTTTTTGCACCAAAGAAATCTCAGAATTTCTTTCTTGGCCATCAGCTCTGAGCCCCAACATTTCCACATCAATATGATATCTAATTGCCATCTGAGCATCATTTAGGTGAATCATAATTGTCTTTGTGTCTCCTAAGTATGTACTTTCTATTCATAAGAGAAAGGAGTAACATTCTTTCCTTTGAATCGTCTAATCAAAGATTAATTTTTTTTCATATTTTAACATTTCTGAAATCAGTTACAATCTGCATCTTACAATCAGTGATATCTGACAACTATTACTGACAACATTTTTTTCTCTCTCTTCTTTTAAAGTTTATTTGAGAGAGAGAGAGAGAGAGAGCATACACAAGTGTGGGAGGAGCAGAGAGAGAGAATCCAAGCTGGCTCTTCACTGTCAGTGCAGAGCCTGGCACAGGCCTCGAACTCACCAACCATGAGATCATGACCTGAGCTGAAGTTGAACACTTAACCAACTGAGCCACCCAGGCACCCCTAGCATTTTTTTTCTCTTAGTAGATATAAAATACTGATGCAGCCTATGATTCATGTTTGTCTTAATTGTGATAGAATATGTAGTGATATTTATTAATGTATGCACCTACAAAAACTTAGACATATGAACATACACAAATAATCTCTATCATTTTGATTGCCTAGGAGAATATTTGCTGTTATACTCTTAAATTGGATTTTGAAACTGAATAAACAGCTAAGCTCTAAGTCTAAAGAAACACAGGGGAATTGTCTTGGCAAAAAGAGAAGAAAATAGAAAGATATATTATTCACTGAGATATTTGGGTAATACTTTGATCACTGCTTATAAGTCACTCAGGTCCACAGGGAACTACTGAGCAAACTTCTCATCATAATGGAGGCTTTTTTATTTGTTTGTTTGTCACTGGCATTATCCCAGGAGATGAGAAGTGCCTAGCTTTGGATAACTATGTAGAAATGACAGGAAAAGGGAAATATCTGCTAGATCCCAAACAGTTTGACAGAGCCTCCAAAAGTGCACTACTAAAACACATACCATTCTTTGGTAATCTGTATCATTCCAGATAATATTAGTAAATCTCTTGATTAAGTAAAAGGAAGTTGGAATTGATACCATTGTTTTCAGTAAACTCACAAGATGATTAACAATTCCATGTGATTTAGAGAAGATGGAGTGGGTCAAACAAAATTTTGCATCCAATCATTTGGAAGTATAAAAAGATAATAATAAATAATGATAAATAAATAAAAACAAATAAATAATAATAAAATGTGTCCCTATGTAATATGTATAGATACTTATGGACATATCCACAGCTGTAAAGGCCATTCAAAGAGAAAGCATTTCCCAATGAATTCAACTCTCTACAAGAATGTTTATACAAATTATCTACTTTATAGGACCACTGGGATTTTTATGAACTCTTTGTATTAAAGTGAATAAAGGGAGGGAAAAGATTGCATTTTCAATGTAAAATTTAATTGGTAGAATAGAAAGTTGATAAAAAGGAAATACATTAAGTACACTCTATTTTAAAGAAGACGTATAGTATCTATATAGAGTACCCAAAAGGATTATAAACAATGAGTTGTTACAAATAATGTGCTAGGATGCTTTAAAGCCTACTAAGAAGAGATTTGAGTTTCTGGAAAGCATCCCTTTTATTGCCTCAAACATATTAACCTAATGAAAGTATGTATGCCTTTGACAGAAAGACTGTTTAATCCTAGAACTACAGACAGATAAACCTTGAAAAGACCACACAAAATGACTTGATCTAGGTCATTGTGGGTAAATGTGTTTAAGAAGAGGAAGAAGAAAAGGATACTTGTACAGAAAGAGAATTACATTACAAATGCAGAGAATTTGAGAACAAAAACAGGATAGAAGAAAAAGTAAAGAAAAGACAGTCTGCAAAATGGGGGAAGATATTTGCAAATGACATCTCTGATAAAGTACTAGTATTAACGCCATATAAATGACTTCTACAACTCAACATCCAAAAAACAAATAATTGAATTTAAAAATGGGCAGAATACATAAGCAGGTATTTCTCCAAAGAAGAAATGCAGAAGGCCAACAGACACAATGAAATGATGCTCAACATCACTCATCACCAGAGAAATGCAAATAAAACTACAAAGAGATACCATCTCATACCTAACAGAATGGGTAAAATAAAACAAAACAAAACAAAACAAGAAACAGCATGTTGGTGCGGGACGTGGAGAAATAAGAACCCATACACTGTTGGTGGGAGTGCAAACTGGTGCAGCCACTGTAGAAAATGGTATGGGGGTTCTTCTAAAAGTTGAAAATTGAACTACCCTATGATCCAGCAGTTGCACTACTGTGTATTTACCCAAAATACAAAAACATTAATTCAGAGGGATAAATGCATGCTGATGTTTATTCTAGCATTATTTATAATAACCAAAATATGGAAGCAGCCAAGTATCCATTGGTAGATGAATTGGTAAAGAAGAGGTGGTGTATATACACACAATAGAATATTATTCAACCATAAAAAAGAATGAAATCCTGCCATTTTGCAACAACTGGGACAGAACTAGAGAGTATTATGCTATGAGAAATAAGTCAGTGAAAACAAAGACCGTATGATTTCACTAATACGTGGAATTGAAGAAACAAATGAGCAAAGGAAAGAGAGAGAGAGGCAAACCAAGAAATAGATTCTTAACTGTAGAGAACAAACTGATGGTTACCAGAGGGGAGGTAGGTGGGGAAATGAGTGAAATAGGTAAGAAGATTGAGAGTACATTTGTCATGATGAGCACTGAGTAATGTATATAATTGTTTAATCACTATGTTGTATACCTGAAACGAATACAACACTATTATATATAATATAAATAATGTTAACTATACTGGAATTATATATATATATATATGTATATATATACACATATACATATATATATATATATATATATATATATATATATATACACATATATATATAAAGAAAGGAAAAAACAAACAAAAAACTTAGCCTTACAATTAGTTTAGAAGGAATGAGAAATCCTAGTTATAATAGCAATGTTATTTGACAAAGAATCTATAAGTAACTCAAAAGGACATAGTCTTCTGGATTCATAGTATTCATTTCATTAGATCTGCTTCAAACTGAGTACAAGGTACTAATTCTTTATCTTATTGAACTATTACCAACGCTCTGGTAAGAGGAAATTCACTTTTTCATAAGTAAAAATCACTTTAAGGAATGTAGTATAAAATACAGTATAGTATATTTCATTGTATATACTTTAATTATTTAGTTAATATGACTTAGAGTTTTGTACAACAGTGAATATTAGGCCTTTTTTTAAAAGTAAGATTTCTAATTCGTTCTTGTGTGTATTTCTTGTGAATAGATGGAGCCCATGTTTTTGCAAATTGATAGGGAATTCAATTGCTGGGTGAGAGGAGAAGAGAGAATTATAAATTGTTGTCTAAGAAGAGATGGTTGCACAAATTACGATGACAAGTCTTATTATTATAGAGTTACCAAATTTACAGAGTATTCCTATATATTCCTCAAATATATATTGAGATCTTATCAGGTTTCAGGCACTGTTTTGGGTGCTTATGGTATATCAGCGAACAAAATAAAAAGGCCTTGCCCTTGTGGAGCTTACACTCTAGCAGGAGAGATAGATAGTAAAGTATGTCCTATGGGAAAATAAAACATTACAGCAGAGTTAGGGAATAGAGAATGCAGGAGTAGGGGTTCAAGAAAATTGGAATCCTCTAATTTTGCTCAAGCTTTACAAGGGTGATAGAAAATCTGCTGATATTCTAGTTAGATATTATGCTTAATATAGTTTAGAGTCACGTTCACCACATTATTTCATGTAACCTTTTTCTAACATAATGAAAATCCACCATTTCTTGTGAGGATACAACTATGTTATCTTACTGCTGCAAAATGCCATCTATTATGTGACTTATTATCAAAAAATAGACCTGTAATTCTAGTCTTCCCCATCTTCAGTTGTTAAAACAATCAAATATACTTGCATTTACAGGCTCCTCCACCATGGAACTATTATTATCCACTTCTGCTATCCTTGCAATATTCTTTGATTGATTTGCTAATAACTTAATTTCTCATTTTGTCATCTTGCAGACATTTTATACTAATTGTATTTAATGGACTGTGAGCTACTGAAATATTTAGAGCCATTGCTAGTAAATGCAAAATATGCTTACTGATAGAATATAAAAATAAGCAATTGGTAAACCAATGAAGATATACATTATCTGGGATCATTGAGCTTATAAAAGTTTAATGGAGGCTAGAAGAAATATCTCATTACCATTCTAAGAAACTAAAAAAAAATAGTGCTGGGCAGATTGATGTAGCAAACTAATATTTGAATATACTGGAAATCATCATGTTATTCACTGATAACTTTTAAATTTATTATAGCAAACATTACTATGTTCCCACGGTTGGTTGATTTTACAACCAAATCTCATCATACTTGACTACAACCAAAGCTAGTTTTCTCTTCATTTACCTTTTCTGTCATTTAATGAAATCCTTTTAAGCATGTTTGTTGGCATTAGTATGAATAACTTCTATTCAATGTAGACGTTATAGATGTTTACCTTTGTTAGTTTGCTTTAAATATATATATATATATATATATATATATATAAACTTTTGGTTTCATTATTTTATTTTGTTTATTGTGATAAAAATTGTTAAATTATAGAGTTCTTAAAGCTGTTTCACCTGAGATTTTTAATTTTTTTTTTTTTTTTATTTTACACTTTGCCTCCATCTGTTCTGAGATTTTGTTGGACATAACATAATACAAGTAGGCAAATAAGGGTGATATACGCGGCAAGAAAAAATACTTCTGTGTGATTCTTAAGGTGTATTAAGATGAAGTAATTTAGTGTCAAGGAATAGTAGAAAATAAGTTTTGATAATGAATAGTAATTAAAACCACTTATTCATACGTATAACATGTTTAAATGTTACCTCCAATATTTAAAACAAAACTATGGCTAAGTACAATTGTCTTCATTTTGCAATTCAGTTAATCCAGGATACAAACATGCTAGTGACTAAAAGCTAGAGGAGTCAAAAGGGGGATTTTCCTTATGTCTCTGATTGTGAAGTCGGTAGTTTACAGTATGCTTCCCTGACCCTCCAGGGTGAAACAATTAGTGCTACCGAGGATTTTAAGGAAGGAGAAGGAGAAAGGCAGGCTATGAAGTGTAGAGTTTAGGCAGTAACAGATGTTTGAGGAATTTGATTAAGGAAGTCATATGATAATCTCAGTATCACAGGCAGATTCAATCTAGCTATGGTGTACAATTGGAATTGGTGTTGGGGAAGGAAGGGAGAAGACAGCTAGCTGGTCATTACTCTAGATATGAGTTGAATATTATATTAAATAGATATTTGATATATATGAAGGGGAAAAATGATTATAAGATGTTTTTAAAGAAATAGCAACAGGATTTAGTTGTGGGCTGAGTGTAAGTAGAATGGAAGTAAGAGAATTACTCTAAATGTTTACATATTGCAAATGCTCTGAATTCTGTTTTTTGAGTGATTTTGTGCAAAACTATTTTCTCTGTCCTGTTGACTTTAGAGGATTCTTATAGAAATTCTAGGACGTAAAGGTCTACAAAAGTGTTTTATAAACAGTAAAAGCCCAACAAATATAATGTGACTTTTGTACTATGACTTTAAAAAATTACCAAAAAGAGTTATTAAAAATGAATTTCCACCTCTGCAGCAAGTCTGAGGGAATCAATATTATTCAAGTAAATGACATTTTGGTGAATCTTCAAATTATATTCATATTCCATTGTCAGCATTTTCTCTCTCTGAAGCAAATGCAAAAGATAACACATTTCTACCTCCAGCAGAGAGTCTAAAATATAATGAGTATAAGAGAAAGTCACAGAAGTCAGAACGGAATCAAATTTTCATATTAAGTCTGCATATTTTGGCTAAGGCAAATAATTGCTGTTGTAGCACAGTGTTATAATAAGGGCAGAAATGTGTTATGTGTTGTAGACATGATTAACCTATTGTCATAAACATTTTAGGGAGATTCTTCATTGTTGGTTCTTCTGGGACCTTGAGATATTCACATGCATTGATTTTCTTGAGGTGAAACAGTCTGTAATTTAGTCAAGTCCAAAGTTGTTTTCAAGATGTGTACAGACCTGTTGGATGGACAAGAAATTTGAGATGTAGGCTAGACTTAAAAGACAACAGAACTTCTGAGAGAGATTTTCTGTAAGTGAGAAGGTTTGGAGTGTGGGCCACACTCAACAGCAAGCCTCAATGGAAGGAGAGCAAATTTATTCCACATATATTTTAGAAGCTGTTTCTTGCCATTTCCTCGTTTAGCCCATCTCTGCAAGGTCAATGGAACATACAGAAGAGAGAGAGTGCAGAATAAAGAAAATAATAGGTGGGAGCAACAATACTGGTAGAGAGGAGCCCACTGAAAGGGCTGTTAAACAGAAAGGAAAGGGCTCAATAATTCGGAAAAGACTTGTATAAGCACAGTGTATAGTGAGTAAATGACTAGGTGCACAAGCTGGGGCCAGTGGGCCACAAAGATAAGGAACAGCAAGAACAGGACTAGAGCAGTGGCAGAGGATTAAATATATTCTAGATTTCCCTCTCCTTCTCTGGTCACCTGGAAATTCCTCAGGAGAGTAATGTGGAGGAGAGTGAGAATAAGACTGGATTCTTTACTAAAATAGTGGATGAGTGTTAAATCCATGAAATTGGGAGTGTTACTCTAAATGTGATACACCAGTGATCTATGGAAGGCGAGGGCAGAAAGATAGTTTAAAAAGCTGAGGTTCATACAGTTGTTATATTACAATCCCATTTTATAATGTATAGTATTTTAAATTGAAAACAAAATGTCAGTCAGTAAAATCAAATAGTTGTTATTGTACCTACTACAATTTTTATTCTCTTTAGGCAATGTCTATATATCTTCTAAAATTTTAGAGAAAGAAAATTAGTCCACTAAATTGTCTTGTTATTTAAAAAGTTGTTTTCTGTATGATGGCAAAGTCCCACTTTTTTCTAAATATAAAATTTTGAGGGGGACTTATCTCTATGGTTCTTGGTCTCTTCCCAGAGTTATGTTAAGTTTACTAATCTTTTCAAAGAACCAAGTTCTGGATGATCCCTTTATTGTGTATTACCCTGTTATATTAATTTAATTTTTCCTTTTATTTCCTTTTATTTGCCCTTTTATTTGCTTTCTATTTTATTGGTTTCTTCAGTCATTAATATTTAACATCTTTATATTTTAATATAATAATTTAATGCTGTATATTTTTTCACCAAGTACAGATGTTGATGCATCCTACACAGTTTGATGTGTCATATTTTCACTGGCATTCAATTATAAATGTTATCTTTTTATTTTGGTTTTTTGGACATATGTAGTATTGAGAGGTTATTATTTATATCTGCTATTATAGCTCCTGTTATTCTTACTATGTCTTATTAATATTGCCTCAATATCTTAAGTAGTCTGTGTTTTTATTATAGTGTATCTAGGTAAAGATGTTTTATTTGTTCTGACTGGACATCTCTGTGCTTCTTGATTCTGAAAAAATAAGTCTTTTGTTTATTTTGGAAAACATCCTCAATTACTATCTTCTCAAATATTGTTTCTTCTCCTAATATTTTTTTACCTTTGTCTTGAAAATGTAATTAGAAGTTGTTGGACTTCTCTTTCAAAAACTCTTTGTCTCAGTTGCATTTGGTGTAACGTTTTGCTTCCATCTTTTAGTAATTAATTTTGTCTTCATATAGGTCTAAATTCAGATGTTATATTTCTTTCTTGATTTTTTTAATGTTTTTATCTTATTTTTGAAAGCGAGAGAGTGAGCAAGTGCGTGGGGCAGGGCAGAAGGAGAGGCAGACACAGAATCCAAGCAGGCTCCAGGCTCTGAGCTGTCAGCACAGAGCCGGGCTTGAATCCACAAACCGTGAGATCATGACCTGAGCCAAAGTTAGACTTAAATGACTGAGCCATTCAGGTGCCTCTGTATTTCCTCTTTAGAAGTTGTATTTTTTTTTTCAGGTAATTCTGTATTTATTTATTTTTCTTTATTTATTTTTTAATATGAAATTTATTGTCAAATTGGTTTCCACACACCAGTGCTCATCCTAACAGGTGCCCTCCTCAACCCATCACCAACTTTCCGCTCCCTTCCACCCCCCATCAACCCTCAGTTTATTCTCAGTTTTTAAGAGTCTCTCATGGTTTGCCTCCCTCCCTCTCTAACCTCTTTTTTTTCCCCTTCCCCTCCCCCATGGTCTTTTGTTAAGTTTCTCAGGATCCACATAAGAGTGAAAACATATGGTATCTGTCTTTCTCTGTATGACTTATTTCACTCAACATAACACTCTCCAGTTCCATCCATGTTGCTACAAAAGGCCATATTTCATTCTTTCTCATTGCCACGTAGTATTCTATTGTATATATAAACCACAACTTGTTTATCCATTCATCAGTTGATGGACATTTAGGCTCTTTCCATAATTTGGCTGTTGTTGAAAGTGCTGCTATGAACATTGGGGTACAAGTGCCCCTATGCCTCAGCACTCCTGTATCTCTTGAGTAAATTCCTAGCAATGCTATTGCTGGGTCATATGGTAGATCTATTTTTAATATTTTGAGGAACCTCCACCCTATTTTCCAGAGCGGCAGCACCAGTATGCAATCCCACCCGCAGTGCAAGAGGGTTCCCGTTTCTCCACAACCTCTCCAGCAGCTGTAGTCTCCTGATTTGTTCATTTTAGCCACTCTGACTGGCATGAGGTGATATCGCAGTGTGGTTTTGATTTGTATTTCCCTGATGAGAAGTGACATTGAGCATCTTCTCATGTGGCTGTTGGCCATCTGAATGTCTTCCTTAGAAAAGTGTCTATTCATGTCTTCTGCCCATTTCTTCACTGGATTGTTTGTTTTTTGGGTGTGGAGTTTGGTGAGTTCTTTACAGATTTTGGATACTAGCCCTTTGTCTGATATGTCATTTGCAAATATCTTTTCCTGTTCTATCCGTTGCCTTTTTGTTTTGTTGATTGTTTCCTTTGCAGTGCAGAAGCTTTTTATCTTCATGAACCCCAATAGTTCATTTTTGCTTTTAATTCCCTTGCCTTTGGGGATGTGTCAAGTAAGAAATTGCTGCGGCTGAGGTCAGAGAAGTCTTTTCCTGCTTTCTCCTAGGGTTTTGATGGCTTCCTGTCTCACATTCAGGTCCTTTATCCATTTTGAGTTTATTTTTGTGAATGGTGTAAGAAAGTAGTCTAATTTCATTCTTCTGCATATTGCTGTCCAGTTCTCCCAGCACCATTTGTTAAAGAGACTGTCTTTTTTCCATTGGATATTCTTTCCTGCTTTGTCAAAGATTAGTTGGCCATACTTTTGTGGGTCCGATTCTGGGTTCTCTATTCTGTTCCACTGGTCTGTGCGTCTGTTTTTGTGCCAATACCATGCTGTCTTGATGATTGCAGGTTTGTAGTAGAGGCTAAAGTCTGAGATTGTGATGTCTCCCGCTTTGGTCTTCTTCTTCAATATTACTTTGGCTATTCGGGGTCTTTTGTGGTTCCATACAAATTTTAGGATTGCTTGTTCTAGCTTCGAGAAGAATGGTGGTGCAATTTTGATTGGGATTGTAATGAATGTGTAGATTGCTTTGGGTACTATTGACATTTTCTTGACAAAGAATATTGACAATATTCTTCCAATCCATGAGCACGGAATGTTTTTCCATTTCTTTGTATCTTCTTCAATTTCCTTCATAAGCTTTCAATGGTTTTCAGCATACAGATCTTTTACATCTTTGGTTAGATTTATTCCCAGATATTTTATGATTCTTGGTGCAATTATGAATGGAATCAGTTTCTTTATTTGTCTTTTTGTTGCTTCATTATTTGTGTATAAGAATGCAACTGATTTCTGTACATTAATTCTGTATCTTGTGACTTTGCTGAATTCATGTATCAGTTCTAGTAGACTTTTGGTGGAGTCTATTGGGTTTTCCATGTATAATATCATGTCATCTGCAAAAAGTGAAAGTTTTTGGTGAGTTCTTTATAGATTTTGGATACTAGCCCTTTGTCTGATATGTCATTTGCAAATATCTTTTCCTGTTCCATCCGTTGGGTTCCAGTTGAAAGCTTGACTGGAAAAACTTTGCCAGTTTTGATGCCTTTGATTTCCTTTTGTTGTCTGATTGCTGATGCTATAACTTCCAACACTTTGTTAAACAACAGTGGTGAGAGTGGATATCCCTGTCGTGTTCCTGATCTCAGGGGGAAAGCTTTCAGTTTTTCCCCATTGAGGATGATATTAGCTGTGGGCATTTCATAAATGGCTTTTATGATCTTTAAGTATGTTCCTTCTATCCCGACTTCCTTAAGGGTTTTTATTAAGAAAGGATGCTGAATTTTGTCAGATGCATTTTCTGCATCAATTGACAGGATCATATGGTTCTTATCTTTTCTTTTATTAATGTGATGTATCACATTGATTGATTTGCAAATGTTGAACCAGCCCTGCATCCCAGGAATGAATCCCACTTGATCATGGTAAATGATTCTTTTTATATGCTGTTGAATTCAATTTGCTGTATCTTGTTGAGAATTTTTGCATCTATGTTCATCAGGGATATTGGCCTGTAGTTGTCTTTTTTTGCTGGGTCTTTGTTTGGTTTGGGAATCAAAGTAATGCTGGCTTCATAGAATGAGTCTGGAAGTTTCCTTCCATTTCTATTTTTTGGAACAGCTTGAGAAAGATAGTTATTATCTCTACTTTAATTGTCTGGTAGAATTTCCCAGGGGAGCCATGTGGTCCTGGACTTTTATTTGTTGGGAGATTTTTGATAACTGATTCAATGTCTTCACTGGATTTGGGCTGTTCATGTTTTCCATTTCTTCCTGTTTGAGTTTTGGAAGTGTGTGGGTGCTTAAGAATTTTTCCATTTCTTCCAGGTTGTCCAGTTTGTTGGCATATAATTTTTCATAATATTCCTGATAATTGCTTGCATTTCTGAGGGATTGTTTGTAACAATTCCATTTTTATTCATGATTTTATCTATTTGTGTCATTCCCTTTTCTTTTTGGGAAGCCTGGCTAGAGGTTTATTCATTTTGTTTATTTTTTCAAAAAACCAACTCTTGGTTTCATTGATCTGCTCTACAGTTTTTTTAGATTCTATATTGTTTATTTCTGCTCTGATCTTTATTATTTCTCTTCTTCTGCTGAGTTTGGGGTATCTTTGCTGTTCTGCTTCTATTTCCTTTAGGTGTGCTGTTAGATTTTGCTTTTGGGATTTTTCTTGTTTCTTGAGATAGGCCTGGATTGCAATGTATTTTCCTCTCAGGACTGCTTTCACTGCATCCCAAAGCATTTGGATTGTTGTATTTTCATCTTCATTTATTTCCATATATTTTTTACTTTCTTCTCTAATTGCCTGGTTGACCCATTCATTGTTTAGTAGGGTCTTCTTTAACCTCCATGCTTTTGGAGGTTTTCCAGACTTTTTCCTGTGGTTGATTTAAGTTTCATAGTATTGTGTTCTGAAAATGTGCATGGTATGATCTCAGTTCCTTTATACTTATGAAGGGCTGTTTTATGACCCAGTATGTGATCTATCTTGGAGAATGTTCCATGTGCACTCGAGAAGAAAGTATATTCTGTTGCTTTGGGATGCAGAGTTCTAAATATATCTATCAAGCCCATCTGATCCAATGTATCATTCAGGGCCCTTGTTTCTTTATTGATCCTGTGTCTAGATGATCTATCCATTGTTGTAAGTGGGGTATTAAAGTCCCCTGCAATTACCACATTGTTATCAATAAGGTTGCTTATGTTGTGATTAATTGTTTTACATATTTGGGGGCTCCCATATTCGGCACATAGACATTTATAATTGTAGCTCTTCCTGATGGATAGACCCTGTAATTATTATATAATGCCCTTCTTCATCTCTTGTTACAGCCTTTAATTTAAGTCTGGTTTGTCTAATATAAGTATGGCCACTCCAGCTTTCTTTGGACTTCCAGTAGCATGATAGATAGTTCTCCATTCCCTCACTTTCAATCTGAAGGTGTCCTTGGGTCTAAAATGAGTCTCTTGTAGATAGCAAATAGATGTGTCTCATTTTTTTATCCATTCTGATACCCTATGTCTTTTTGTTGGAGCATCTAGTCCATTTACATTCAGTGTTATTATTGAAAGATATGGGTTTAGCGTCCTTGTGATGTCTGTAGGTTTCATGCTTGTAGTGATGTCTATGGTACTTTGTGGTCCTTGCAACATTTCACTCACAGAGTCCCTCATAGGATCTCTTGTAGGGCTACTTTAGTGGTAATGAATTCCTTTAGGTTTTGTTTTTTTGGAAAACTTTATCTCTCCTTCTGAATGACAGACTTGCTGGATAAAGGATTCTTGGCTGCATATTTTTTCTCTTTATCATATTGAAGATTTCATGCCATTCCTTTCTGGCCAGCCAAGTTTCAGTAGATAGGTCTGCTACTACTGTTATGTGTCTACCTTTGTAAGTTAGGGCTGTTTATCCCTAGCTGCTTTCAGAACTCTCTCTTTACCTTGTATTTTGCCAGTTTCACTATGATATGTCATGCAGAAGATGGATTCAAGTTATGTCTGAAGGGAGTACTCTGTGCCTCTTGGTTTTCAATGCCTGTTTCCTTCCCCAGATCAGGGAAATTCTCAGCTATGATTTGTTCAAGTGCACCTTCAGCCCCTTTCTGTCTCTCTTCTTCTGGAATTCCTATGATATGGATATTGTTCCATTTGATTGTTTCACTTAGTTCTCTAATTCTCCCCTCATACTCCTGGATTTTTTTATCTCTCTTTTTCTCAGCTTCCTCTTTTTACATAATTTTATCTTCTAATTCACCTATTCTCTCCTCTGCCTCTTCAATCCATGCTATGGCCACCTTCATTTTATTTTGCACCTCATTTATAGCATTTTTTTAATTCCTCATAACTATTTCTTAGTCCCTTGATCTCTGTAGCAATAGATTCTCTGCTGTCCTCTATATGTTTTTCAAGCCCAGCAATTAATTTTTTGACTAGTATTCTAAATTCTTTTTCGATTATTTGCTTCAATTGGTTTTGATCAATTCATTAGCTGTTGCTACTTTCTGGAGTTTCTTTTGAGGAGAATTCTTCAGTTTCGTCATTTTGGGTAGTCCCTGCAGTAGCTCCAAACTGCTGGGGAATTCCCTTGTGTTGTAACACTTGTGTTGGTGGGTGGGGCTGCAGTCAGATCTGATGTCTGCCCCCAGCCCACCACTGGGGTCACAGTCAGACTGGTGTGTACCTTATCTTTCCCTCTCCCCAGGGCAGGACTTGCTGTGGAGTGGTGTGGCCCCTGTCTGGGATGCTTGCACACTGCCAGGCTTGTGGTGCTGGTTTCATGGGATCTAGCCAAGGGCGTATTAGCCAGGGTGGATCCACAAGGTGTACAGGGGTGGGGGGGCAGGCTTAGCTAGCTTTGCCATCAGTGGTCCCCTGCGGGAGGGGACCTGCAGCACCAGGAGGGAGGCAGGCCCGTCAGAGGGATGGATCCATAGAAGCACAGCGTTGGGTGTTTGCGTGGTGCAAGCAAGTTCAGTGATGGAAACTGGTTCCTTTTGGAATTTTGGCTGGGTATATGGGAGAGGGAAATGGCACTCACCAGCACCTTCATACCCCCAATGATCTGTGTCCTTCTGGGGCTTAACAACTCTCCTTCCCGCCAGTCCCTTTAGCATGCACTGCCTCTCTACCCTTCCTACCCTCTTCCATGGGCCTGTTGTCTATGCTTCCCTCTGGAGAGTGCATTCTGTTAGCCTTCTGGCAGTTTTCTGGGTTATTTAGGCAGATGTGGGTGGAATCCAAGCAACCAGCAGGATGAGGTGAGCCCAGTGTCTTCCTATGCCGCCATCTTCCTCTATCCCAGAAGTTGTATTTCTAAATTGTTTCTCGTAATTTTAACAATCTTCTCCTACTTATCTTTTTTAAATTTCCTCTTTACCTCTTTAAGTATGTACATACTACTTGTATATCTTTTAACTGATAATACTGATATCTAAAGCATCTTAGATTTGGACTGAAGTTTTAATTTAAAAAATATTTTTGTAAATTGTGTAAATTTAGTTTTCCCATCCACTCAGTGAGTGGGCTTTGGACCCTAATACCCAAGGAAGGATGTCATTTTATTTCAAATCATAGCCAAGGCTTACCTAGACAAAATTTCTGTTTTTGTCTGAAGTTTGATGGATTGACTAATTTAGATTACTCCTCTTTGCAGGGATGCAAATACTTGTCTTATCCTTTTTACATGACCATCAAAAACAAAAATTCAATCTACTATATATTATAGGTACCCTCAAAGTATTCTGCAGATACTCTTCCCTGGATTCACTTCGTAACTGGATATTATCTTTTTTTATCACTGCTGTAATAAATTACCACAAACTTTGAGGCGTTGTTACACAATATAAATTTATTATTTTGCACTATTATAGTGGTCACAAATCTGACCCAGGCTGCAGTGGGTTAATATTAGGAATGCATTCCTTTCTGCAGGCTCTGAAGAGGCATCCATTTCCTTGGCTTATGACCCTCTTTCTTCATCTTCTAGGACAGGAACATTTCATGTCTCTGACTCTTTATTTTCATATATTCTTCTAACTATAGCTGAGAAAGGTTTTCTGCTTTTAAGTACTCAGATTGGTTCCACCTGGATAATCCAGGGTAAACTCCCCATCTCTAGGTCCATTACCTTAAACATATCTACAAAACCCGTTTTACCATGTAAGATAGCATATTCACAAATTCCAGGGATTAGGACATGAATATTTTTGGAGGCCATTACTCTGTTTACCACACTGTCCTGAGGCCTTCTCTTATTTGGTGCAAGTTTACTCATACATTAAAAACAAACAAACAACAAAAGAAAACATTGGATTAGAATTTTACATTGTTACTAAGTGGGAGAATATAGAATATATGATGACAAAATGGCAGAAAGAGAAACTGTTGGGTGCTTTCCAAGATCCCATGTCCTCATCCATCACCTATAATTACCACCCACAAACTGATAGCTAAATTGATTGTATGAAGCAAATACTAGAGGAAAACACTTTGGTACTATACATCATAATCTCACCAACAACCCTAAATGGTGAGAGATTTCCTTGTTGCATTCTAATGAAAGCCTAACACAAGATAATTCACCAATTCACCTCAGCAGTCCAGAGAACATAGACAGTATTTGGTGCTGACACCTGCCACCCTCTTAAGAATTCCTTGTATGCTGCAGAAATGTTTATACTTTATTCTAACTAGTGTCAGGCACCATGGGAACACATTTGCTTGTGAGATGTCCTTTTAATATTATTCTTGCATGTGCTATCTTTATCATGTCAGAACTTAAAAATGTGCTACCTGAGGTTCATCAAAATAATGTAGATCAAGGAAGAAACTCCACTTGTTTCTGACTATGCCAGAATCAAGCTACTTAGGGAAGTGGAGATGGCTTGAAATCCTCTGTGAGACTGAACACAAATCTTTTTGTTGTTGTTGTTTAAATTTATTTGTTTTGAAAGAGACAGAGACAGCTAGGGGAGGGGCATTGAGAGAGGGAGAGAGATAGAATCCCAAGCAGGCTCCTCACTGTTAGCATGGAGCCCGATGTGGGTCTTGAACTCACAAAACCACAAGATTATGTCCTGAGTCCAAGCCAAAAGTTAGACTTTTAACTGACTGAGCCACTCAGGTGCCCCTGAACACAATTCTTAATAAGAAATTCTCCATAATCACAGGGAGAGGAAAACACAGCAGTAATGTATTTAGTGTCACAAAAGGTAAAATAAAGTATAAAATTTGATGTGTTGGAAATTAAATACCCTCAAGTGTTCTGGATTATAATTATGTCATATAAATAAATGTCATATATGAAGAGATTAAAGACATTTAAGACAAATACACTATTAGTGACTTTAAATGGTACTGTAGTCACTTAGGATAATGAATGTAAGAAAAATGAGATCAATTAAGTTTTGAAACTGCTTAGAATAATGGGAATGTACCCTAGAGGTTACTTCTTAACAAAAAAAGAAGAGGTGGTGTGGCCTTCAAAGGAGAAAATTCTTGGAGAGACAACAAAGATAATAAATAATGAAATAAATATAAGAGGAGCCAACAGGTTCTAGGCTTGATGTAAAATCCAGGTATTGTAATTAATTTCAATCTGATAAATATAACTGTCACAGAAGGTTTTTATAAACTGTCAAATAGTTTCCTGAGCAAATCACAATAGGTTAGATAATTACTTTAAATATATCATTTCAATGCAAATAATTTTTATCATTGATCTTTGTATTCAATGTGAATATTTATGTGTACAATTAGCTTTGCTTTTCTTTTCATACAAAAATAGAATTATTTTCACTTTTTGTTTCTGTAGAGTTTCTTTTCTTCTTCTTTTTTTTTAACATTGTTTTCATCAAAAAAGCTGAAGTACCAGCTATTGATTGCGTGACTATAATTGATCTGGCAGTGGAAAGTGGAATTTTTCCAGTTGACGCAGTGATTAGAATTGATTTAGCAGTAGAACTCATAAAAGAGTCAATAAAATACAGAGAATAAGGCAACAACTGCTCTTACAAAAGACTGTAATTCAATTACAGCACTCAGCTCTACTTACCTTAATTAATCTAGTCAGCGTTCAGCAGGAGACTGAAATTGCTATTTCAGGTTGGCTCTCTAGAAGACGCAGAGCTCTTAGAAAAAGAGTCATTCTCCATAGGGGTTTTAAAATCAAGTCACATATTTACTGTTTCTTTTTACTTCACTTTCCTATTAGGCCCAGCTTCCTAAAAATAGTAAGTTGTGTATTTGTTCCATGGTGTTAGTAGTGATAACATTCTAAGAAGCTTTATATTGTTAAAGGTATGCTATCTTTAGAAGTTCTTAATAGTTATTGACAACATAGTGTCATATAATGTGTTTAACTCTGTTCCCCAATATCTTTCTGTACTATTCAGAATTGTAAGACATATTTCCTGTATTATATTTCTCTGTTTTTATTACAGGCTAGTGATTATTTAGGATATCTTTCCTAATTTTTTATGTCTTTCCTACTGTTAACAATTTTTGTTCTTCCTCTTTTCTGCAGTATTCCTTCTTTCTTCATTGTTTTTATCAGTTCTGATTTTATGTCTGACTCATCTAATGTTTTATCTTGTTTTATTATTTTGTCAAAGTTATTACACATGGTTCAGCTGTTTTACTTCTTAAAAGGTATAAATAAGTTCTCAAGATGTATGAAATTATTTGATGATAAACTCTTAATGAAGCCTACAATTCATATAAACTCTTATTTAAAATTAATTTAAATTTTATCAGAGTAATAAATGTATATGGTTGAAGATATCCTAGTTCCAAATTGCTTATAATGAAAAATATGAATCACTTCTATGTAACTCATATCTACCCTTCCTACTGTTTGCCAAGAAAATGGTAACATTTTTCACTTTTGAAAGTTTCCATCAATATATCTTAAAACCTTCTTATACTATTATTTTTGGCTCATACATTTTATTTTTTTATGTTTACTTATTAACTTTGGTTGGGGGTGGGGGGAGGATAGAGAGACAGAGACAGAGAATCCCAAGCAGGCCCTGCACTGTCAGCGCAGAGCTCAATGCCCCTGGTGAGATCATGACCTGAGTCGAAATCAAGTCAGATGCTCGACTCCAACTGAGCCACCAAGGTGCCCCTGACTCATACGTTTTAGATAAATGTTAATTTTCTGCCATATAATTGAAAAATACATCTCTCTTTCACCATCAGCCATTTTTATTTTTCCTCCAATTCTTACAACATTTTTGTCAGAACTCTTGTTTAAATTCATAGTCAGTGACCTGTACTAATGCAATGATACTCAAACTGCTGGGGATACAACAGAATAAGGAATGCATGTAGGAAAGAAAATCAATGCACTTCTTTCCTGGAGAAAATCTTGTATGAAAAAAGAACACCTGTGGAAAAAAAACAGTGTGCTCTTTCATGCAGTTGATTTGCTCAAACAAATTTGGCTGAAGCTACTTACTCTTTGCTACTTGAGAATACACAGATTGAGGACTGGCAGCCAGATCAGGGAACCATATTTTGAATAGCAGTGTTAGTATACTATAATTTTTAAGTTATAAAACCTTTTTTCCTTGAATTAGGCATTATTTCGCTTTTCCCTCATTTGCTTACTTTAATCTTTTTAGAATCCAAAACTTCTGTCAAAATTTTTTCAAATACCAATACTTTTTAATCTGAAACATCAATAATCTGTCATTTGAAATTACTATTTTTTAATAGTCTTTCTCACACACTTCTCTGACTTCCTGCTGCAATATGGATTGAGAGCTCTCTCCACCTGTCACAAGTCTTCATTTTGGTATTTCCTTCACTCCCTGACTCTTGTGAATTCTGTCTCCTAAATTTTAGATCTTCTCTTTTTCATTAATTCTTTCATTTTGCTGACTAACAAAATCACTTTTTAAGACCTTCCTAATTTGGCTGTGAATAGAATTCTAGGATGAAGTTATATTCCCTGAGAATTCTGAAGGTTTATTTCCAGTGTCTTCCAGGATATTGTACAGTCTTGAGCTTGTTGATGCCATCCTGCTTACTGTTTGTGTGTGTTTGTGTGTTTTTGGTTCTTTTTCAAAGTTTGTTACAATTTGAGGTTTCTCACTGATGTGATCTATATCCACTCATTTAACTGGCAGTTAAGTTTGCCTATTCATTAATTACATTTGGATTTTAAGTCTTGGACATGTTTTTGTAATATTCCCCTCATAGCTTGTTTCTTTCTGTTTTCTGTCCTCTTTCTTTTTGCAGCTCCTGTAATGAAACTCCATATCTTTTTATACTAATTTTGTTTCTTAATTTTATCTCCCCGCTGTTTTTTTTTTAATTATTTTTTAAGCTTTTAAAATTTTAGGCATCCGATCATATTTTTAAATCTGGAAGTTCTTTCTTGTTCTATTATTTTATAATCTTGTTTTGTGGACAAAATGCCTCTTGTTTTTAATCTTTCTAAGCATATAAACCATGGATTTGGCTTTTAAAAAGATATTTTCTACTCGCTAAATTTTTATATTTCCTTCATGTTTCCTGCGTTTTTAAATTTCCTTGTCTGCTTTGATACTCCTTTTTATGACAGAGGTTTTTTCTGAAATATCTCATGATATCTGGCGGAGCATTTATACTTAAAAATATGGCATTAAATAGATTAGAATTGATATTGCCATGACCAAAGTTTTATTAGGTGAATGGTTCTGTTGTAGGATGATTCAGAGACAAGCCAGCTTTTCCAGTGAGATGCTCTCAAGGATCAGCATTTTTTAAAAATTATTGCTTTTTAGCTGTTTAGTTTCAGTAGTCTGGTATCTTATATTGGAATAGCTCACTGCCAGCATTTTGTGTGTAAGACACGTGAACTCTGTTCGTGATAGTTCATCAACTGTTTTGGAAGAGAGAGGGTAATTAGTGGTCCTGTTTCAACACAGAACTTTCACACATTTCCTGACCTTTAACCCTTTTCCTGACCACTGCTTGCATGGTATGTGAAGTCCTAATTGTCAGACCTTCAGAGTACGGTTAGGTAATATTGTGTCCCTTTGTTTTCATCTCTCTCACTCCAAACATTAAGTTTATAATTTCTTTCATAACTTAAAACAGATTCTGCCAAATATTCCCTTTTCCAAAATTTACTGAAATCCGACATCTGTTTTTTAAATTTTTATTTTTTTTTTATTTTTATTTTTAAAAAAATTTTTTTAACGTTTATTTATTTTTGAGACAGAGAGAGACAGAGCACAAATGGGGGAGGGTCAGAAAGAGAAGGAGACACAGAGTCTGAAACAGGCCCCAGGCTCTGAGCTGTCAGCACAGAGCCCGACACAGGGCTCAAACTCATGGACCGTGAGATCATGACCTGAGCCGAAGTCGGACGCTCAACCGACTGAGCCACGCAGGCGCCCCCAAAATATTTTTATTATATGTATACGCAATACTTTCTTTTATTCTTTCCTACTGTCAGGTTAGTGGCTTTTTGAAAGGAAAGAGAGAAATGCATGCAGTCGTTCTGCCGTCTTCAATTAATAGTCTACAGACCTGTTTATGTGGTTATTTCACATAATTTCACATATATTTAAATCTAAGCATGATCGTGTTTTTGATTGCTTTTAGATCATGAATCATGAAATAAATAAAACCACAGAAATGCATACAGTTGTTACTTCCAAGTTGTTACTTTGTACCTGTCAGTATGAAAACTCAAAAATGATTGACCATGATAGTCACAGAATCATCAGAATCATTAGTGACTTCAGTCTTATGATCATATGTAAAATTTCCTTGGTTGGAGTAAATAAATGTATTGAAGAATTATACATTTATGCACATAACTCTGTAAGTAACTTATTTTACCTACATATATATAGTTACGTATGTATTATTTTCTTACTAAAACACTTATCTTTGAAAATTACTTGCCTTTTATTTGTTGACAAACCTCTTTCCCTAGAAAAGGTGGCGAGGGTTACTTTTCTCTCCAGATATGTGGAGAGAACTGTTGAAGAAACTTACTAGTGTATTATACAATCTTTGTAGAATTTTGTGTCTTCTAGTGAATACTTGGTAAGGCTTAGAATAATTCTTTTTTTTTTTTTTTTTACTTGGCTTCAGATAGAACTGAAACTTAAATTCATTTTAAACTCAGGGAGAATGGATACCCCAAATACCTGGCAGTTAGAATCTCAGTGAAGGAGCTAATCCTAGAATTTTTATAAAGCTATTTCTAACTCAGTACTCTTTTTTTAAAGCAATCTTAGAATCTCAGGAATGACAGATGTCTGCAAAGCCCTAATGTAATTCCCCAAGTGCCTACTATAATAAAAGGACAATGGTAGGTATTTGAAGTAGAGTTAGAAGAAGAAGATGATTCAGACACAAATCCTACTTCTAAAGTCCTTACAGTTACATGTAAGGGGCATATTGGAAAAGATGTCCCTGAGAATTTCAGTCTGAAATATAAATATTTTTATATATAAATATATAAATATATTTATATATATATTTATGTATCACACATACATATATGTATATATATACATATATATATACATATATATACATGTATGTATGTAAAAACCTGTGAAATGATTTTCAAACTGAAATTATGAGGTTTGTCATAAAAGAATGGAAGGAAAATGTATTCTCTCACATAGTGTATGTATGTGTGTGTGTGTGTGTGTGTGTGTACACACACACATAGTCATTCTCCTTGAATAACAATTTTAAGAATAAGCATAGATGTTTAGAGTCACACATTATGCATTGTTTCAGTGGATTAAATTCATCTACCTTTCTGAATTCCCTGGGTTCCCTTGCTCAGTAGATAAGAGGGAAGGAAAATGTAGTTTTCTGCTATTTATACTGACTAATGCCCCATAGTAACATTAGAAGTATTTAAAGGAGAACATGAACATAAAAGAGCATATAAAATGGTGAGTGAAGCAAGATGAAAAATGAAATATTTACAGATAAATTTCTTATATGACTTTGAACAATTTTGTTGGCTCAATTTCAATTCAACCTTTGATTCATGTGGTTACATGTTTTGTATTTGATAGAGGTCAAGTCAGAACTCATCAGTATAATTGCTTAGCTTATATCATAGTTCATTTTCTGCCTTTGAAACTGTTATTTCCTTAGAATTTCCTTGTTAAGACCACAGAAACTACATTTGAAACAGCCAAAGACATCTCCTTGATTCTCCCACTAAATCTAAATATTTAATCTCCTCATTAAAGAAACAAAATAGTACTCCCCTTGTGGCAGTCAGAACATAAACTGCTTATTGGGAAGAGAATATGCCTTCTGCAATGAGACTTTAAATATAAGACCTGATGTAAGCTTGCTCATTTCCACTCCCTCTGACCTAACTGAAGCTCCATCCCCTCTTATCAACATTAATTTTTTAATCTGTAAATCTATCCATCTTTTAGTGCTGAATTTTCTATCTTTATATTATTGGCATACTCACTTTGAGAAAATGTATTCAGTCATACTAAGTTTATTTTGTAAATCCAAAGAAAGCCCAAACTCTTTTTTATGGCAAACCGATTTGTACATTCTTTTTTCTACCCTCATTTCCCCCTCTGTTCCTCCCTTTATCCTCTCTAGGAACTCTACAAACTGGTCACCACTGCACTACCTAAATGTGTTTGAATTTTCTCCTCAAGCCCCAGCCTCTGCTCATGTTGTTTCTCAATCAGTATCTTCTCTCCTTCTCATGTATTCTTTAAACCATTCAGTTAGGGCCACCTGGGTGGCTCAGTCGGTTAACTGTCCGACTTCAGCTCAGGTCATGATCTCACAGTTTGTGAGTTCGAGCCCTGTGTTGGGGCTCAGATTCTGTGTCTCCCCCTCTCTCTGCCCCTCCCATGCTCATGTTTTGTCTCTCTCTGTCTCTCAATAATAAATAAACATTAAAAAAGTTTAAACTATTTGATTAAAATATGAAAAACAAAGTAAAAGAAATTTAGCAGGAATGAGCCATTTTAAACTATGATTTCAGGTGCTAAAATGGAGGAGTCCACAGTCATATTGATCAGACATCATTCCAGCAAGTCTGCCTAATTCTCAGTGCGGTTTTCTATGAGTGCAAAATAAATTTTCAAACTATTCTCTTGTTTTATTTTGTTTTGATATATGTGGTAAAAAAGTAATTCTAACTGATACCAAAGTGCTGGAATATAGTGATAAGTAATCTGAGGGTTTTGTTAGGGGAGACTTTTATTAAAAGATGTTTTAATTTACTTATGAAAGATAAATAAGATTCTTTCTTTTAAAGCATGAGAAAAGGCAGGCAGAGAAGTGTGACTGTCTCTGATAATTATTAAGGACATGCATTGAATAAAGATTTTGAAAGATGTCTAAAGCCCTCCAGAGATGAAAAACAAAATAAGACCTACAATAAAATAAAATTCAATTACAATAGTCTTTTTTTCCATCACAACAAGGAAATGCTTTAGATAGAGACAAAGCAGGAAGAAAACAGCCACTTCCCTGAACATCTCCTTTCTTGGGGTTCTTTGGGATTTCTAGTAGATTTTTGAAGAAATAACAAATTTTGAAAGACTTTTGGCTTTGATTTTTAAGTATTTTAGGCATCTTGTGGATTTTGTTGAAGAATTTTTTTTAATCTCTTGGGTGCTAATCAGACTATCTTTAGTATTTTAGCATAAATAAGAGAGGTGAAGAAAACTTACAACTCCTTTTCCAGTAATTAGACCAAGATCCTACGTATAGGAAAAAAATCAACTAAATAATAATAAACAAAAGTACACAGTAACAGTTGACTAGAATTGATGCATTCAGCTGTTCCTTGTGTTGTATCTTGGGAGTGTGAACAAGATAGATGGTAGATGTAGTGTAAATGAGCAGCGTGCCTCAAAGACGTTTCACACTAATGCTTTGGATGTGGCAAAACTCTGATGTGTGAGCTCTGTGTGATGTGATGTTTCCAAAACATAGTTTTGGAAAAAGAAAGAAGCTGGATAGTTAGAAATCCCAATAGAAACAGATAGATTAAAAATATAGATTAGGGGGGCACCTGGGTGGCTCAGCCTGTTGAGCATCCACCTTTTAATTTCAGCTTAGGTCATGATCTCATGGTTTGCCAGTTCCAGCACCAGGTTGGGCTCCAAACTCACAGCACAGAGCCTGCTTGGTACTCTCTCTTCCTCTCTGTCACTGTCTTGTGCATGCACATGTTCTCTCTCTCTCTCTCTCTCTCTCTCTCTCTCTCTCAAAATTAAAAAAAAAATGTAGATTGGTACCAGATTTTAAAAGAGCTTGAATGTCATTCTCAGATGTTTAGACAGGTGATGGCAAGTCTTCATAGATATAAACAGAGGCTTAGCATAAACACACTGATTCTATGTTTTAGAAAGATACCTAATAACTGAAATATAAACAAAAACTTGTCAAATTATTTTGCTAAATAATAATTCTAACACAGTCATCATCCTCATTTTTCCATCATGGTATGGAAAATAGGAAAATGTCACCATCTATTATTTTAACAGGTGATTTTCTAAGGATTTATACAAATTAAGCATACAGAAATATCAACTACAAAATTATTACTGTGGCAACTGATGATTATCAGGTTAGATACAACCTAGACCTTTATGTTTATTTTTGAAGTTATTTTATCAAGGTATAGAAATAATTTCAAAATCTTTGGAGCCTATGAGACCCCCTTATTCAAATTATACTTTCAGAGAAATTTTTGTATTAATGGGGAACATTTATGAACATTTATACTCTGTATTGAAGTGAAAAAATTGTTATTCTTCTAAAAGTTCTCAATTTCACACTTTATCAACTCAGATTATCTAAATTAGTTAATAATGCACTATGATATTTCCTTCTACAGATGCAGGTAAGAAGGAATATTGAGCTCGTTCATCTCTTTTTGTATACTGGTTGGTAATTATAGAGAGTTACACATTTGATCTCCAAAATTTCATTTGTTAGCTTTATAGAAGCAAAATTCATCTCTGTAGGAGTTCAGTTTTACCAGCAGAAACTGGAAGAGAGATATACAGAATTAAATCTAGTAGTAGTGAAATAAGTATTTATCATTTATTTTTCTCCCCAGAGGAGAATAGGGATTGGTTTGGAAGAGACTATCACATGTAGGGAAACCATTTATTAATACAATTAATATTGTATAATTGTTAAAAATATTTTTATATTTTAACTTAATTCTCACAGCAATTCTATATAATTTTCCCCAAAAGGAGCAAGGTTTCTGGAAGGAATAGCTAGTCCATGTCCGGGATAGAATTATGTAAGATGATCTAGAAACATATGCCAGAAACCAAGAGCTCACAAATTAAGGAGACCATGCCAAAATATTAACAACTAAACCATAAAAGCACACATTGTCCAAATTTATGGTAATTTAATCCAAGAAAAGAACAATGATTGTAGTTCATAAAAGCAAATCTAATCTACTAACAGCCAGGATCTATAATGATATATTTCAGAGATGATAAAAAAATCTTAATGGGAAATGGAATATAGTTTATTACTCTTTAAATATTATTACTCTTTAAATCTTGCCCACACTTGTTAACCATTTATTATGTCATGTAAAGTGCAGAAATTAATGTTAAATACATAAAGTAAATATTTTTTTCTCTCAGGGTTAATTGAACAGCCCATATATTATCACTTAAAATAAGAAAACCACATGCTATATGCAAATCTTGAATACTGTTTAAAATACCTGTGAGTTGGATAACTCCAAGGTTATAAGAAAATTAAAGATTCCATCAAATTTAAGGTGCATATGAAATTATAGATGCACATTTAAGATTCTATTGTTGCTCTTTTTTATTAGAAGAAAAATTTCATATTTAAAAATTTTAAATACAAAATCCAATAGGTATTGATATTCATGTAGCAGCCAAATTCTTTGTGAACAAATAAATGGTGATAAAATTTAAGTGCAGAGATATGTTCTGTGAGAACTAGAACATATACTTTTTGCCAAGGGACTGCACGTATTTGGCATTTCATGTATTTTAATGCATAATTTTGACTATGAGATTTATCATCTTATAATTCCAATTTAAGTGTTTTTTAAAAAAATTTTAAAATGTTTTTATTTTAGACAGAGACAGAGAGAGACAGAGCATGAGTAGGGGAGGGTCAGAGAGAGAGGGAGACAGAATCTGAAGCAGGCTCCAGGCTCTGAGATGTCAGCACAGAGCCTGATGCGGGGCTCAAACTCATGAACCATGAGATCATGACCTGAGCTGAAGTCTGACGCTTTACCGACTGAGCCACCCAGGTGCCCCTCTCCAATTTAAGTTTCAACTGAATATTTCCCTTGCTTTAAATTTGTATCTACTAAATTTATTAAAATAACTTTGGGATTATTTTATTTATTATTTAATTTGTTAAATTTATAGGAATTATTTAATATTCTGTATAGTTTGTTTTTTAGGTAAGAAATTAAAGTTCATAAAAATGATATTGACTTTATAAAAGCAATTTTTAAGTTATGCAAGTTTATAAATAGAGCTAAACATGATTCACAGACCTTTTAAAAGTAGTTGTTAAAATATGCTATAGTTATTAATAGGAATTAAGATTTACAAGATAAATTTCAAATCTTAAGAAATACGAGTCTCAGCAGCATTATAGAAATTCCAACCTAGAGTGAAAAGGAATTGCCCTGTGATAGACATTATGGATAGACTGAATAGCTAATTTTGCAGTCTTGAAATACTTGGAAACATTGAGCAAATAACTGCAGTGTTTGTGGTATGTTTTATTGTTTTTGCTGTTGTTTTGAGAGAGAGAGTATGCGAGCAGGGGAGGGGCAGAGAGTGGAGAGAGAGAATTTTTAGCAGGCTCCAGACTTAGTGTGAAACCTATCCGATCTATGACCCTGTGATCATGACCTGAGCAGAAATCAAGTCAGATGTTCAACCCACTTAGCCACCTAGGCACCCCTGTGGTATGGTCTTTAAAAACTTCTGAACTAATACTATTTAGGAGAAGTCAAATATAATTTTCTATTCTTATAGCTTATTCCTGCCCGTGAAAACATTCATTCTCCACCAGTTTACCTCCCTGCCAAGATCCCCTCTCATTGTGGTGGTAGGGAGTAATTATCCTTTCTTTCAGAGCCAATCTTCATGTATCATCCCAGAATGTGTTTTACAACCTTTTTTCTTTTTTAATTGTCAACTACATTAGGAATCATACATATATTAGCAATCATACTAAATGTGCAACTCAAAAAGATGAATAGGTATAAACTTTACTCAATCTTTGTAGTTTAGAAAACCCACAGATCCTGCACCAATAGCTCTATATGTTCAACATGTATTTTCCCATGGTTTCCTGTGTTAAGAGAAATTATTATTATTTTTTTAAATTCTTATTTATTTTTGAAAGAGAGAAGCAGAAAGAGAGGGAGACAGAGGATCTGAAGTGGGCTCTCTGATGACAGCAGAGAACCTGATGCGGGGCTTGAGGTCACAAGTGAGATCAAGACCTGAGCTGAAGTCAGACACTTAACTGATTGAGCCACCCAGGCACCCTGAGAGAGATTCTTGAACACAGAAAAAAAGTACTTCTTGAGAGAGACCTTTGGCTTTTTTAAGTTGGAAAGCTGGTTCTTATTATTTCCACACAGAGAACATTTTTAACTTCTAGGTCCTAAGATGACTGTGGAGATGGATCAACGCTTACTGTGTCTTTCTACCCACTTTTTTTTTTCTTTTAGAGTGAGAAATAATAGTAAACTATATAATCTCCATTGAATCTGTCATCTTTATTTTCACAACATTGAGCATGGGCAATAAGATCAACAGTGAATCAGATACAATTCTAATTTTGTATTTTGAGTACTTGGTTGAATGAGGTTGCCATTAACTGGATATCTTTGGCAGTGGAATTAATAAGTTCAGTTTAAAATATACTTGGCTGAGTAATTAATGTCCTCATCAGTAAGAACATAGATAATTAAAACAAACTCACAGAATTGTGAATATTGTTAGATTGTTAAACATTTAAATTGGTGAATATTTCTTCCTTTCTCTGTATCACCCATGGGTCCCCCCTTTTCCTTTCCCCTTCCAGTTATACATTTCTAGCACATCCCATGTTTTTTCCTTTCTCTTTATTACTTTTCACTTCCTCACTTTCTTCTAACAGGAAATTAAATGTGATTCTATTTATCAAAAAAGAGGTAAGAGCTTCAGATATACTTTTGTTAGTGTGTTTTATGACCTGGCTAGGTTAAGATCAAGTTATTAACTTGAGCAAGATATCAAGCTTGTTAGAAAGAGAAGCTCCAGTTTACACTCTGATTCTGAGGTCAGAGAAACCTGATTGCGAATCTTAATTTTGCAGCCTAGTAGCTGCATGTTATTGGGATATTATTAATTTGTCCCAGTCTCAGTTTCCTCATCTGCACATTAAAGTCTACCTCACAAAGTTACAGTGAAGATTAAATTTAAAATACACAATAAATTCTTATCATAGGATTAGGTTTTTAGTATTTAACTAGTATTATTTTTATTATCATTTTCAAGATATGGAGCTATATTAGAAATGGAGAACCCAGGAAGGGGGTAAAAAAAAAAAAAAAAAAAGAAGAAGAAATGAGGACCATGATTAACATCTATGTTTAAGATCACAGAGGAAGAAATAGTGACAGCAAATTACATTTTGAATGAGCAAAGATAAAAAGAAGTATAATAGAAGTTAAGTAATGTTTCAGAAATCAAGATAGATTATTTAAAAAGGAAATGTTTAGTGTTATCAAATATTAAAGAGATTAATTAAGATAATTAGAAAAACACTAAAAAGAAAACATCACATTTATTTTATTTATTCATCACTTTACTCATCACTTTACATAGCAATCCATAGCATTGAACTTGGAAAACATTGCTGTGAATTAAGTCAAAGGAAATAATTAAATTTGTTAGTGTGGCCTGTATGTGAGGAAATTTCCCAGCAAAATAAAGGAGGAAATCCAAATGTGATTTTAAGGAAGTTTTCCATTTGTATGTTTTTAAACTGAGTGACCACGTATAGGCTTGTTACAGCAGGAACAGGAGTCATAGTAGGCAAAAGTGGACTGGTTATTCCAAGGTTACTTTCCTTATATGGAACAAATGGAAGTCCGTTGAGCAGGGCCTAGGAACTTGTGCTGAGCAAGCAAGCACCAATTCAGTTGATCTATGCCTTCCTTTTCTGCTGTGGTCCAGCATAGTAATTTAGTTGTTTTGGTTTGTTCAGCTTGAGTGACTCCATCGTGGGCCTACTATATTTACGTTAACAGGCTTCATGTCTAAGTAAGAGAGTAACTAATGAGGTAGGAGGCAAAAGTCCTGATAAAATGGGAAATAGAAGTAGATCACAAAGAAAAAATTGACTTGCTTCATCCTGTCCTTAGCTTTGAAATATCTGACACAGGCTCGTAAGAAAGTCCCAAAGCCTGGGACATTCAGTATCCTCCTCATGTTTTCCTAGAGTAATTCATGTCACATAGAGTTTATTTTACTTCAGTTCCGTTTTTTATTGGATACAATCCCCATTTTACTAAAAGAACCTATATTCAGAGTCCAACACTGGTACTCATTTCCATAAAAGGTAAATTCCGTTTAAGAGTTTGGAACAGTGTTAACTTTTATAATTTCAGGAGTACGTTGTGGGAGCCATCCATTTTTTCCTGTCTCTAACTCTACTTTACTCCTCTTCCTGCTCTCTTAACGTCTAAATACAGTAGCCATATTCCTCCTTTGTCTTTTCTGATTCTGTGTCTAGAGCATTTTACCGTATTCAAGTCCCATTGAGAAACATTTTGCCCTAAATGGCTTTTCTGTCCATTGACTGTTCTTCCTTTAAAGAATTGATTTAAAAAAAAAAAGTCTTCTGAGCAAAAGTTTATTTTTTATTAGTTATTTTTGGCTTTTAATACAAGAAGGAGGGTAGGGCTCAAAAATTGTTTCTGTGAAAGTCTTCTTGATCTTTTCAACAGGAAGGGTTTTCCTCTTTTCATTCAATGTTGTTCTTTTTTATATGATTAATTACATTCTCAGCAAAACACTTTCACCTCACTACCTCTCAAATCATTGTATATTTTTATTTATTAAAATTTTTTTTAATGTTTATTTTCGAGAGTGAGAGAGAGAGAGAGCATGAGCAGGGGAGAGGCAGAGAGAAAGGGAGACACATGTCTCAACCAGGCTCCAGACTCTGAGCTGCCAGCACAGAGCCCAATGCAGGACTTGAACTCACAGACTGTGAGATCATGACCTGAGCTGAAGGCAGGCGCTTAGCCAACTGAGCCAGCCAGGCGCCTCTCAAATCATTGTATATTTTTAAATGATTGACTTACAAGTTGTCAGTCTAGAAGATTAAAGAAGTAGTAGAATTTTGACTTCTCCATTGTTTAAAAGTAATTACTTAGCATTTTTTAGAGAATTTAAAAAAACATTCTGTCATTCTTATCCTTATGGAACTACTCAACATATATGTATGTAAACTGTTAATGATTCATCAGTGACTGATAAATTTTCAGCAACTATTTTTTTGAGGAGTCTAAGTAGGGAAGCTTTCAACCCACTAGGTATCACTACATTCATAAAATCACTACATATTCATGATTTTTACACTAATAAAGTTTATAAAGCCTGTAAATCATATAAATTATATTTATTTTAATAAAAAGAAATATGGTGTTTTTGATGGTATTAGAACATACAGAAAACCAGAAACTAAATCATATTGAAATAAAATCATGTTGTTTGATCATGTGTGCTCTTTTGTTAGTAGTGGGTTAAAAGATTAATTCATTTTTCCCTCACGTGTTTTGGAGAATAACTTGTATTTCTTAGACTTTTCATGATAGAATTTATTTTGCTTTATTCTTTGCAAATACTTCCAGCAATGTTGAGGAAAAAAGTGTCCTGAATATTTTAATGTTCTAAAGTTGATTGTATTAATCACATTAAGGAAAGACTATTTGTAGTGTTATAGCCTACACTTTACAACACAAAATAAGATACGTGATAAATAGTACGTAGAAGTCAGCCACTGAGTTCTAAAATAACTGCATATGGTTTTATGCAAACGTGTAGTATTCCCCCCTCTTGTAAATGTTGAAAATTTTTAAATACTAATATTTAAGTATATACTCTCCTCAAGTGTTCTTTAAAAATTCTTCTACTCTTGGGGTGCCTGGGTGGCTCAGTCAGTTAAGCGTCTGATTTTGGCTCAGGTCATGATCTCATGGTTCTTGGGTTCAAGGCTTGCGTTGGGCTCTGTGCTGACAGCTCAGAGCCTGGAGCCTGCTTCAGATCATGTGTCTCCCTCTCTCTGCTTCTCTCCCATTCGTGCCCCCCCCTCAAAAATAAACATTGAAAAAATTAAAAAACATTCTTCTCTTTAGACATGAAATATTAATCATCTGTAGTGGTTTTATAAATTAAGGAACTCCTCAGAATAGAAGCAAAATTTATTTTCCTGTCTGGATCCCAATATTGGTGTATAAATTCAAGGCCATTTACATTAAGTAAAGTGAAGAGTAATACTGTGGGTAAATTTCATTTGATTTTGTTCAAATTATACAGAGGCTCTTTAGAGCTTAAAAGAATATAGCTATTAGAATTTGAAGGGGAGGGGTGCCTGGGTGGCTCAGTCTGTTAAGTGTCCAACCTCAGCTCAGGTCATGATCTCAGGTTTGTGAGTTTGAGCCCAGCATCAGGCTCTGTGCTAACAGCTCGGAGCCTGGAGGCTGCTTCGGATTCTGTGTCTCCTCCTCTGTCTGCCCCTCCCATCCTCATGCTCTGTTTCTCAATAATAAGTACATGTTAAAAAAAAAAATTTGAAAGGGAGAAAAGAAAGCTGTATCTTGATAACTATTTTTCAAAAAAATAGATGTACTATAGATTTATGACGAATAGCTTGTCTTACCATCCAAAGAAGCAAAATTATGTTTAACCATTAATTGAAGAAATTCTTTTCCCTCAAATTAAACACTGTGATGATAAGACCTGTTAAACAGACTGGGTTCAAAATTGAGACAACATTGATTTTGCATTCAGCACGAAGAGCTTCCTGTAGAATATGACTGTTATGACTCAAGATGAGAAGTATATAGTTTGTTTACAATTTTGTACAAATGCACTATAGCAAAGGAGGACACACACTGGGAAAAGTATTTGAAAATCACTTTTCTGACAAAGGAATAGTAACTAGAATATATAAGGAACTTTTATAACTCAATAATAAATAGCCTAATAAAAAAGTGAGCAACTCACTGAAACAGATACTTCTCCAAAGAAGTTTGGATAGCAAATTAGCATATGAAAAGATATTCAACATAATTATTAAGAAAATGCTAATTAAAACCAAAATAAAATACCACTATACATAAGCTGGAATGTTTATAATTAAAAATTTGACCACACATAGTGTCAGAAAGGATATGGAACAGCAGAAGGTCTCTATACTGTTGTTAACTGGAATGCACAATTCTATAACCACTTTGGAAAACAGATTGGCAATTGTTAAGAATTTAAACACACTTACCGTATGACTTAGCCATTTCCTACCTAGTATGTATTTAGGGTTTATACACAAATGTTCACAAATATTATACACAAATACTTGTAACATTCTCAAACTGAGATTAATCAAATATCTATCATCAGGTGAATGAATAAATAGTGGTATTTCTATACAATTGAATATGTTCTCATGAATAAAAACAGTGAAATATTGATATATGCAAGACAGTGATCTCAAAATAATTATTCTGATAAAATCTAGATAAAAGGTGTATTTACTGTGAGATTCCATTTACATAAAATTCTGAAAAATGAAAACTAATCTATAAATAATAGTGGCATTAAGCTAACCAGTGATTTTTCTGGGGACACCAGGGGAAGTGTAGAGAAGAAGGAATGAGGATGAATGGATTACCATGGGGCACAAGGAAGTTTTGGGGAGTGTGGAAATGCTGATTCTCTTGAAAGTGATTCTCTTGATAGTACGTGTTGAAACTCATCAAAATGTGCACATTAAATGGTATTCCCCACCTAGTGTTTAACCTGCTGTTAAGGACATAGAATGATTTTTTTAAATTTGTATGCTATAGTTTTCAATTCTAGGGTTTACATTTGGTTATTGTTGTTGTTGTTGTTGTTGTTATAGTATCTATATCTCTCCTAAGAATTTAATCTTTAATATTGTTTCATATTTTATTTGAACTTCTTGACTGTATTTCTAATAATTGTTATAAAGTCCTTATCTGCTGACCTCAGCATTTGGCTTATCTTGGCATCTTTCTTCCCTTGATTTTAGATTGTATTTTCTGGTCTTTTCTCATAGCTTATAATTCTTTTAATTTTCTGCTAGACATTTTAGATGATAATGTGTCAAATTGTATGGAGAGTGGATTATATTTTTATCCCTTAAATGCTGTCAATTTTTGTTGTAGCATAGTGAAAGAAAGCCATAATATTAATGTAATCCAAAATCTTAACATAAAAATATATTTATACTTTTAATAACGGTTCCATAATCATGAAGAGATTTTAAGATACTAACATTAAGCTATGTCTGCAATGATTTATTTATCACAGGACTGAAGGTAAAGGAATTAAATTAGATTTTAGAAACCTACTAGAAATCAGTGGAACCAGAAAGTGTATTGAACAATAACACAGGATATCTCATTTAATTTTCAGAACAGAAAATCCTTTAAGGCCTAATTCAACACTATGAAAAGAAATCCTCATAATGAATGTTAAGCAGTAGTATCTAAGAAGATAATTTTATAAGTCCTAAATTTATAAGATGAATCACTTTAATCAATTATTTAAATAGTTTATTGACAAAGATTGAATGTTAATGAGAATTAATTGGGTGTAAGAATGTTCTTATTTATTTGTTCCAAGTAGAAACTGGGATGTGTTTTCAACTGGATAAGTAATTTCATAATTTCACATTTTACTTTTGCTACTAAATCTGAAATAAACAATTGGTTAAATGATAAGATTTGGATATTAATAGTACATTCAAAATATTCAGACTAAAGTTATTCCTTGTCTAGCCCAGAATGCAGTAACTGACACTATTTGACATAAAGTGGTTAAAACTCTAAATTCTTCATGAAATAGCTTCTTGGCCCAATAAAATGGTTATGCATTTTGACAGAACTTTGCTTTATGGTTGGACTTCATTCTGTCAATAGTCTATTTAGTTTTATTTATAAAATGAAAGATTGGTCTTTTGTTATCAGACTGAAAAACTTTAGTGGATATAGAAGAAAACCTTAATTAACATTGCTATTTTTTACCAAAAGGTAGTGGGTTCATCTGTTGTTCTGGAGGTTATCATAATGGAAAAGACCTTTGCAGTATAAAAAAATTCTATGAAATATTCAATATTGTGAAAACCTGTTTTTAGGAGCAATGAATGTGGAAGCATTTTATTCACAGTTCACAAAGCCTAATATTATATTAAATGTGTCTACCTAGACCTATGAGTTGTTACATGGAAATCACAGGTTACATATAATTTAATAATTTCCACAAACATAAATAACTTAATTCTTTTAGCTATTACCTTTTTATTTTTATTGAGTACATACTCCACTCAATTCTGGAAAAAGCCCAAAGTACTCGTTCTAGTGTGGAAACTCTCAGTGTGATTTTGTGTTTCAACAGCCTCTGTTTAGTTGTATTTACACATCTTCGGTATGACAAACCAAAGTTTTGGCAAGAAGCACATTCATTCAAACACACAAAAAAGGATGACTGTTGTAACGTGGGGTCACAAATCACATTCTTCTTTCTGTGCTTTCAAGTTTTCACTTCAACATTTCTTTAGACAGTCTAGGCAGAAATGCTTTGGACAAAAGGGTCTGATTAAGAGCAAGTCAGCTTACACTATGTGTTTTTATAGCACATTTTTTTTTGAAATCCATAAATAACAGAGATATTATCTCCTGGTGATGGCGTTGCTATGAGACATCCATTCTGTGTCTTGATTTTCCAACCCCAGCCACTTGCACAGAAAAAGTAATTCTGTGCAGTGAACAGAAGAACCCCCTATAACAAAAATTATCTAGTTAACAATATCAGTAGTGTGAAGGTTAAAAAACCTTGGCTTAGAGGTTCGAGAGCTCAATACAATTCTAATGGTGGAGCAAGGTTTTATCATCCTCTGTATACAAACTGTAGATCTTTATATGTGACATTTAGAATGCTCAGTTTTTCAAGGGACAACTTTCACTTCTTCCCACATTGCAGAGAGAGAAAAAGCTCTTTTCTTAATACCATGTTTTTCACACACCCCCCCCTTAGCTTACTTTGGTGAATGGTAAAATGGCACTGTAAATATGTTTGTGTATTATTTTCCATCTTTCACTGAAATCTATTCAGTGTGCTCTGCGTTTGGCTGAGTTGAGGAGACCTCAAAGTGTTCTTTCTTTTTTCTTCTCAGCTGTAGGTCCTAGCAACAAATTATGGGGAAGAGCAAAAGTCCTACTTAGCACCTGTTACAATAGTATGTCACAGCGTACTAAATATTCTCATGTAAATTTTTCATGAAATCTTTACAGTGGTATTGGAAATTATGTATTATCATCATCAATATTTTGTGGGTTAAATTAGGAAAATCAGTGATGTCATTGTTATCAACATTTCCTTCTAACTCTAGAAGTTTTTTTTTTTAATTTTAAGTTCTTCTTTATAAGAGGACATTTGTAATTAGAAAATTTAAGCTTCTATGAGTTTTGCTGTAAAGCACTAGTATACCATCTTATATATTTCAGCTACTTCCCCAAGATTCTTATAAATTCCATTCTCTGCTCATTCAGCCACATGATCAAAATCACTTTCCTCCAAGAGACATGGAATTTGAGTGAAAAATAAAATGAGAACAAATATGCCCTCCTCATTCAGTGATCACCTTGAAAGTGGGTGGGAAGAATGCCTGACACTCATTTCAGAGCAGTTGCTATGGATGGTGGAATCCTTTCTTTTGTGAACCATTGACACAAAATAGTAATTGAAAAGCTTTATTTCACAGTGTTGTCAGAACTGAGGATAAGAATAGAGAGAACTAATGCTACATATTAATAATGCAGTAAGAGTGAGAAATTTGTAAGTAATTATTGTCAGGTAAAATTTTATGCTGATTTTATATGCATAATCTAATAATGAACAAAGAAGTTCAGATATTTAAAGTATAATATGGATTTTGATATGGACAGAATAGAATTTATGTGAAGAACCAGAAAACCATTTCTTTTTTTTTAAAGTGGAACACAGTGCAAGAATATTATGAGCTGTGATTTTGTTATTATTTTATTTTTAGATAGGCCTTACTTTTGGAAGAGTTTTAGGTTACAGAAAAATCATGAAGATAGTACAAAGACACCTAATTTCCACTGTTGTTAACATCTTATATTAGTATGGTACATTTATAACAAGTAATATCAATCTTGATACATTATTATTATCTAAAGTCCAAAGTTTAATCAGATTTCCTACTTTTATCATAATGTCAGTTTTCTGATCCAGAATACAATCCAGAAACAATGTTACATTTATTTCTTCTGTTTCCCTAGCCTTCTCTTGGCTATTAAATTTGTAAGAGTTCCAGTTTGAATTGGAATAATTACATAAATTATTTGGAATCCTTCTGCAAGGGTGATTGTTTATCCCACTTATTCATTTATTCAGTTATTTATTTATATCAATATAGATGTGTGTGTTTGTTACATATTAGGTTATAATAAATTGCTGTTTACCTTTCAGTTAGCTCCTGTGTCCCTATGACGTACCCCCACCAGTGTGTGTGTGTGTGTGTGTGTTAGTACTCTTTTACTTTCTAGAACTGTAAAATGCTCCATGCTCGTCTTATATATGCCCTGGCTCCAGAATACCCCATATGTTCAAGAAGTCCTGGATCCTTTTATTGAAGAATGGCGCTAGAAACCAAGATCTATGTGCCAAACGTGTCTGCTGCCACTTGAATGTATTTCTTCTAGGCCTTTGCAAGTGACAGAACAAGAAATATGTGTTTGTTAGCACCTGTATATACACATATTCATAAATAAGTTATGATATAAAATCATATTAGATGACTGAGGAAAAATTATAATAACATCTGATATGATCAACGTATTTGGAGGGAATTCCTAAAGAATTAGAAATGATAATTGGGAATGATAAAGGGACTTCATGGGCATGTGATTTCCACACTTCACTTGAAATAGTGAATGCCATGTACTGTGCTAAGTTAACTATATATATAGTAATATTTATAACAAAAACTAAGAAAACTTTACAAAGCAATATTCTGAAAACCACTATATATAAAACAAAATGTTATTCTAAAAATGTCCAAGTATACATAGGAATACAAGTACCACACTTCACTTGAAATAGTGAATGCCATGTACTGTGCTAAGTTAATTATATATATAGTAATACTTATAACAAAAACTAAGAAAACTTTACAAAGCAATATTCTAAAAACCACTATATATAAAACAAAATGTTATTCTAAAAATGTCCAAGTATACATAGGAATACAAGAGAAAGAGGAACAAGAAAAAGAAGGAACAAACAGAAGGAAAATGGAAAAAATAAGTCCTAACCTTTCAATAATTACTTTAATGTAAATAGCTTAAATATAACAATTAAATGACAGAGATTGGTAGAATGGGTACAAAACATGAGACAACTATATGCTTTTAAGAAGCTCATTTCAAAATAACACATAGATAAGTTTAAAAGTAAAATGACAGAAAAGATACACCAAATCCTAATTAAGAAAAACAAAGCAGGGGTGCCTGGGTGGCTCAGTCAGGTAAGCTTTCAACTTCAGTTTAGGTTATGATCTCATGGTTCCTGAGTTTGAACCCTGCTTTGGGTGAGCACAAGCCCTGCTTAAGGTGAGCTCGAACCCCGCTTTGGGCTCCACACTCTCTCCCTCTCTCCTTCTCTCTTTTGCCCCTCATGGAATTTTCTCTCTCTCCCTCTCTGCCCCTAGCTCACTCATGCTCTCTCTCTCAGAGGTAAAAGAAAGAAAGAAAGAAAGAAAGAAAGAAAGAAAGAAAGAGAAAGAAAGATAAAAACAAAGCAGAAGTGATGATATACTTGATAGAGATTTTAGAGAGAAGAAAAAGAAAACTACTAAAGACAAAGAAGAACATTATATATTGATAAAAGTACCATTCCATCAGAAGACATACAGTTATAAATGTGTATGCACCAAAAATCAGAGCCTTAAAATGCATGAAACAAAATTTGAGAGAGCTGAAAGGAGAAATAGATGAACTCACAGTTAGAGTTGAGAACTTTAATGCCCCCACTGAGGAACTAATAATAACTGCTTAGAAAGAAAATTAACATGAACACAGAAGCTGATAAGCACAAGAACATAGATCTGACAAGCACAAACAACTAACACATTCTAATTGACATATATAGAACACTGCACATTGTTTATCAAGTGCCCGAGGAACATTTACCAAGATAGTCAATATCCTGGACCATAAAACATGCCTTAACAAATTGAAAAGAAGTGAAATTATACAGTGTGTGTTCTCTGACTGTATTAGAGTCAAACCAGAAAGAAATAACAGAAAGAAAATGGGAAAAACTTCTAAATACATGGAAATTAACACATTTTTAGATAATTTAAGGGTTGAGGAGGAGGTCTCACAGGAAACAAAATAATAATATAGAAGTAAAATGAACACACATATAAAAGCATTTGGGATGCAGTGAAAGTGATACTAAAAGGGAAATGTATATCACTAAAAGCTCACATTAGAAATGGTAAGTTTTAATTCATTAACCTAGGTTCCACACCACACTCCAGGAAACAGAAAAGTATGAGAAAAGAAACCAAAACAAGAGGAAGAATGGAAATAGTAAATGTAAGAGCAGAAATCAAGAAATTGAAAGTAAAAGGATACAGAAAATCAACAAAACAAAATATGGTTCTTCAAAAACCAAATCAATGTGATTGACAAAAGTCTAGCAGTATAGATAAAAATAAGAGACAAAAAAACCAATCAGCAATAACAAGATTGAAATAAGGGCATTGGTCCCTATCTTACAATTACACACACAAAAAAGGAAATAATATGAACAAGTTGACATTTACAAATTGGACAAGTTGGATGAAGATAATTACAAATTAAAACTACAAACTATCAAAAATCAACTGAGTTGAAATAGATATTATGAATATCCTTATAACAATTAAATAAATTTAATTCATATTTAATCTCCCCCCAAAGAATTCTCCTTGTCCAGAGATTTCACTGGAGAATTATACCCACCACTTAGAGTGAACAACAATTTTATATAATCTCTTCTAGAAAATAAAAGAGGAGATACACTTCCAAACTCATTTTATGAGACCAGAATTAAGCTGCTACTCAAATCAGACAAATAGGAAGGAAATAATAATAAAATCACAGACCAATCTCTCAGCAATGTATAAAAATAAGTGTACACCCGAAACCAAGTGTAATTTTTCAGATAGCAAGAGGTGCTCATCATTTTAAAACCAGTGTGGGGTCCCTGGGTGGCTCAGTCAGTTGAGCATCCAATTTGGTTCAGGTCAGATCTCAGGATTTGTGGGTTTGAGCCCCCTGCTTTGTACTGACAGCTCAGAGCCTGGAGCCTGCTTCAAATTCTGTGTCCCCCTCTCTCTCTGCCCCTCCCCTGCTCACACTCAGTCAGTCTCTCAAAAATGAATAAATGTTAAAAACATTAAAAAGAAAAGTGTGATCTACCATTATCAATACTAACAATGACAAGAACAACAACAACAAAAATGAAGATGTGTGGTTTTTTTTTACATTATAGAAAGAGATATTTGACTAAATCCAACATTCATGTGTAATAAAAACTCAGTGAGTTAGGGTGAGAATAGAATCATTTCAACTTGATAAGAAACATTCACAAAAAACCCTGCTGCTAACATTACATAAAAAGTAAAATACAGAATGTTTCACCCCTAAGACCAAGAACAAGAAAAGGGTATTCATTCTCACCACCGTTGTTGAACATAGTACAGGGAGCTTTAGACAGTGCAGTAAGTAAAGTTAAAGAAATAAAAGGCATACAGATCAGAAAGGAAGAAACAAAGCTGTCCCTATATGTAGACTATATGATGTTGACATAGAAAATCTCGAGGAATTAAGAACAAACAAAAACAAAAACCTATGAACTGGTAAGTCCAGCAAGTTTAAAGATTTGATATGAAAACATGAGAATAATCACATTTTTATCTATTAATATTAAGCATATGTAAACAAACACAATATCATTATATTCACTTCTAATAAAATGAAATATGTAAGTATACACTTAAAATGTATGAATCTATATGCTGAAAATTACAAAATGATGATGAAAGCAATAAAAGAAAACCTAAGTAAAAGGATAAACTACAGTGTTCATGGATTGGAAGATTCAACATAATAAAGATGTCAACTCTCTCTGCATTTATTGATGTCATTACTATACTTTCTATCAATTGCATAGAACTATGCACACACAAAACATTTAAAAATTATTTTTGAATTAGTTTATGATTTTGATGTCTTGAACATGGCAACTTGGTTACATGTAAGATAAGATACATATTTATATTTTTATTTTTTAAATTTTATTTATTTTTGAGAGAGAGAATGAGTGGAAGTCAACAGAGAGAGAAGGAGACAGAGAATCCCAAGAAGGCACCATCCTGTCAGTGCAGAGGCTGATGTGGGGCTTGAACCCATGAACCATGAGATCATGACCTGAGCCAAAATCAAGAGTCAGGCATTCAACTGACTGAACCATCCAGGCTCCCCAGGATATATATTTTTAAAAATATAGTTGAATAATATGGCAGATGATACTTGGTAATTGTAATCAACTCTGAATGGAAATAGACTCTTCTATTTTTTTTTTTTATTTTTTTTTAACATTTATTTATTTTGAGACAGAGAGAGACAGAGCATGAACGGCGGGGAGGGTCAGAGAGAGAGGGAGACACAGAATCTGAAACAGGCTCCAGGCTCTGAGCTGTCAGCACAGAGCCCAACGTGGGGCTCGAACTCACGGACTGTGAGATCATGATCTGAGCCAAAGTCAGCCGCTTAACCGACTGGGCCACCCAGGCGCCCAGAAATAGCCTCTTTTAAATGCACACACATGCACGTAGAACTAATAAAATCTGAATAAGCTCAGTGGATGGTACCAGTAATAATTTCATGTCTTCAATATGATATTACAGTTATGTAGATTGTTACTATTTTGGTACTGAGTGGAGAGTAGCATGAGACCAGACAAATTTTTTTTTCTTTTGAATCTTCCTTTGAATCTATAATTATTTCAGAATAAAAAGTCAATAACAACAATGAAATGTTCCAGCGATTCTTCCTTTGGCAGTATTATTTGAAGACTCCTAAAGTGATTAGAAACTTCAAATTGTAGGCGAATCAAGAAAATGATCCTTAATAAATAACTCAAGAATAGTACATTGCCATTCAACTAAAACATTCTGAATGTGGCATCTATTTATTAAAATTTATGTGTAGAGCTTTATTGGTTTTTCTGATCAATTTTCCTATATGATTTCCTGCAACAAAGATTTCTTTATGTTTAGGCAATTCTCCATTTATCAGTATTTATTTTGTCTAATTCTTTTTCTGACATATCTACCAAAAACAAAATCAACCTCTCAGGAGAAGAGACCACTGAAATACCTAATAAACATATGCCTGGAAATTGTTAAATTGACCATTTATTATAAGACAGTTTAAACTACACATTTTAACAAGTGTTCTGCCAAAGACCCTGTCACATACATCTAATAATCTATATTTGCTTGTGTTTAAATTTGATTTTGTGTATGTCAAAATATTTAAAAGCTATTTTTGAATCATTTTTTGTGATCTCTTGAACATGACAACTTGGTTATATATAGAAGAGTAGGATATTTTTAAAAACCATATTGTATGATGTGAAGATGGTTAGGTAATTATAATTGTCTCTGAGTTGGAGATTGGCATTCTTAAAGGAAAAAAAAAAAACAAAAAAAAAAAAACAAAGAAAACAAAAAACAAAAAACAAAAAACTCAAAATAGTCATTATCTTTACATCTAAATCTATATTCAAAATTTTCTAACAGGAGAAACTAAGCATCAAAATATTTTTAAATGTATGTTTCAGTCACTCAGTCTTCAATTGATATTTGGAATCCTATAGACCAGTTTAAGAATTAGCCAATTCCATGTGAAAATAAAAGATATCATCTCTATTCAAGGAAAACCACATAGAATTTCATGTTATGAAAAAAATGACAGATTATTTTTATTGCTTTTTTTTTTTTAAATAAGAATTGTATGTCTTTTTTTCTGGCATTGCTTGTGTGTGTGTGTGTGTGTGTGTGTGTGTGTGTGTGTGTGTATCTTGGTAAACAGAGTGGTCAAATGTAATGATGAAGATTCTTTTATCAGCCAGGACTTATTTTGTCTTGTTTAAAATGAGATTAAGAAAAAGAAATTTGCACACAGAGTCTTGACGTTTTCTTCTCTGTATTTTTCAAGATGTTTACAGCAAATGAGATGTAATCTTCTGTGATTATAGACAAATATAAAATCTATTCCTCTGTCTTCCATATGTGTCCTGTTGTTTTAAAATCAATATTAGTAATGTTAACAACATAGTTGAGACCCCTTTTACAAATATAAATCACAACCCCTTATTGAAATCACACTATCACTAGTAGTATGAATCAAATTGGCATTTTAACTGCTTAATTATTTCCTTCATCCTGGGAAAAATAAGACAGTCACTATTCCATATTATTTACAATAAAGTGAATATAATTATCTTTTAAATTCAGAGTAACTTCCAGATAGGCTGTTGGCTTATAGTGATGTGTAGAGTATTTCCATCTACACTCATACATAGTGTGAGAATAGAATCAATGAACTCTGAGTACACATAGTATAATGCCCATAAGAAATTGTATTTGTATGAATGGGAAACAAAGAATTTGAATATGGAAGTGACATATGGCGCCATTTAAATAGGTTTTGGATTCTGACTATCTGTGAATACGCAATGGTTCCTGAATATATTATTCAACTTTTTAAAAAACAAATATCTAAGAAACAGTCTATATTTAACATATATTGTGCTATTTGCCCTCTTCACTTTTCCATTTAATTGCCAGATATGGTAGCCAGCCTCCAAGATGGTCCCCGATAGTTACCACCTCTTGGTATTCATGCCCTTGTGTACTACTCTCCTATATTATATATAGGGTTTGGTTTTTGTGACCAATGGAACTAGCAGATGTGATGGTAAATGATTTCTGAGGCTAGGTCATTAAATTCATGATGTCTTATATGTTGCTCCTTCCTCTTAGAACCTAGCTTTGTAGAGAGCCACTTGTCATAATGTGAGGACACGCCAGCAACCCTTATAAAGAGATCCACATGGTAAAGGAATGGAGGAGGTCTTCTGCCAACATTCAAGTTGGAATTGGATCCTCCAGTTTCTGAGACCTTCAGATGACTATAGCCTTAACTGACCATTTAATTGGAATCTTTAGAAGACTCTGAGCTGTAATTACTCAGCTAAGCTCAGCTAAAATGTCCCCAGATTCCTGAAATATGGAAACTGTGAGATAATAAATATTAATGTTATTTTAAGGCACTAGGTTTTAGGCTAATGTATTAGTAGCAGTAGATAACTAAGATCGATTTGGGTACCAGAAGTGTTACCTTAGAGAGAGGGAAATTGTATTTATATGAATGGGAATTTGAGTGTCTGTGGAACTAGATACTGGGAATAATCTGGAAGAACTTTGAGGAAAGTGTTATTAAGAGCTTAAAGGTTGTTCAAATAAATATTTGTAAAGGCATGATGGCTTTTGAAGAGGCTATGAGTGAGGGCTTAAAGAGAAGTGAGAAAAACCTTCCCGGAAACTGGAAGGAAAGATATATTATGTCTGTCGTGGCCCAGAGTGTAGCAACTCTGCTGCCTGTGGTAATATAGGCAGTAGGAAAGGTTTTCATGAACTTGGTGATACAGCTAAGGAGATTTTCTTTCAAGAAGGAAATCCAATCCTATCCTTTCCTTTCCTTTCCTTTCCTTTCACTTTCAAGAAGAAGGTGTCACCTGTCTTCTTGATATTTGCATGAAGATTCCAAAAGGGAAGGGTGAGGCAATAAAAAGATTATTAACAAAACATGAGCCTAAACTTATGATTTTGAAAATCTTAGCCTCTTCAGATAGCAACTAATGCTAAAATTAGAGAGAGTAGATCCTGAGTGTTCTTCCAACATACAGACATACAAATAGTAGCGATGTGAAGTGATGAATATTTTAATTAACCTGATTGTGGTAATCATTTCACAATGTATACAAATATCAAATCACATTATTCAATTATACCTCAAAAAACTGGAGGGAAAAGAAAGAAATTACTTTCAAGGAATGATCAAATCCAGGACACTTTTAGAAAACTTGCTCTGTTTATGAAACTGTGGTTGTTACTATAAAATCATTTGGTAAGACGACCCCAGAAAGATCAATCGTGGTGCTTCAGAGGGCATGCAGTCAGACAAAAGACACTCTAGATTTCAAGGATGCTTCTCAGTCATTTTGTTAACCAAATAATAGAGATTCTAATAAGCTTATGTGCACTTTCCTTCAGTAGAAGCTGAAAGTTATTTATGGGAAGCTTTTATCTACTGGAATGAATTTCAGTAAAATTTACTGAAAGACCACACAGTCTTATTAATTAATTAGTTAATTAATAAGGATATTATATTTATAGAAACACCACCAGAGTAGATCATAGAGAGAAAATACAAAACAGATTGAGAACTTTGGAACACCAAATTTCGATAAGCATAGAACAGGTTGAGAGATCTACTTACCTGCAAACACATGCTACCTTTCATTAAAAAAGAATGGTGATGAAGAGGTCAGAGCAATGAGCCATGAAAAATTATTCCAGTCCCCAAGTTCTAACCAACAAACTTTTAATGTGTACTAGGCTGAATTTCAAAATTGCTGTGAAGTCCTTTGTGCTTCCAAATATTCTTTTTGAATAGAAATGTCTATTGCAGTTGTCCTAAGTGTATCTTGTTGTTATATGCTGCATGTAGGTGGAGAAGATCACTTATGTCTTTAGTTTCATAGTTTAAGAAAACTATAATCAAGAAGCTATACTCAAGGAATTATAGCTGAAGAACTTCTTCCGTGCATATATATGACTTACATGACAAGATTCTGACTTAGAGCAGATGCTGTAATGGGAATGAGGTATAGCTAGGAAGGGGATAAATGTACCTATATTTTGTATGTGGGCGGATGTAAATAATTTATGACCAGAGAGTTGATTGATTGTGGTTTTAAAACATGTCCACACATTCTTTGATACTTCTCTCTTTCAAAAGGTGACTTGTGGGTGGGCTGTACTTTGTGACTTATTTCCAATAAATAGAATGTGGTAGAAACAATGATGTCACTTCTAAAATAAGGATATAAAAGGCATATAGCTTTCTCCTTACCTTAGCTCTTGGATCATTCACCTGGGAGAAAACTTTACTGTATAAATGTTCCTATTTATGTTATCATTTATTGATTTCACCTTTATGAAAAGTAATTGAAACCCTGGTTAAAAAAAATGCTGAACTTACTTAGATTATAAAAATAATGAGAATATAATGTATATCCACAAGTGATGGTATTTTTTTTATTTTGAGAATTTTATAAAATATCATAAATTATTTATTTTAATGGATTAAAAATTAATGATAGAAATGTCAAGCATCCTTGTTTAAAAATAATAAAAATAATACCTTTTGTTCTTGTAAATGGAGGTCTATTGCCTAATGAATAATCAATTTATTTTCCACAAAGTTACACACCAAGTATTTTTGACAATTCTTCATCTTCATGTTCTTGATTTTAGAGAAAAACTATTTACTTCTTAATCAGGACTTTTTATCCTAAAATATTTCAGAATAACAGAGAAAAATAGTTTGTAATATGTTGAGAATGTATAAGCTGTGATGAATTAGTCTATTTGGATATAATTTGGTACATAGTCATTTTGAATGTTTTAAAATGTCTCATTTTTAATTATTTGAAGTATTTTTATATCAGGAATCTTTGAATTATTTGAAAATCTTGAGACAAATTTAAATAGAATATATTATTGTTTGTATTAACATTACAATTCCATTTTTAATAATAATAAAGTAATAGTATATAATTGTGGGTTTTTTTGCAAAATAATTCATTTCTATAAGATTACAATAAATATTTTTGAAGATATCTAGCTAGTAAATACAATGCTTTATAAGACAAATTACTCAAAATAATAAAATACTCATTCCTTAATGAATATTTCATTCCAAGTTTTTAATCTCAAAACTTAACCTTTTCCCCTTAAACATTAAAACTGTGTTTTAAGTTACATCACTAAAACATGATTCCAGTTTTATATAAATGATTATTCATTTAGATTTATCATATAGTACCATACTGTTTTGGTTATTTTATGTCTTTTCATACAAAATAAGTTATTGAAACCAGAAACCCTATTTAAGATATGTTGCATTTCTTATAGTTGTCAATACTCTTAGGTCTCGATTCTAAATTTTTTTTCAAGTTAGAAAAGGATTTAAATAGATGATATTTCAGTTTCAAAGTAAGATTCCCCTTTTGAGTTTTTGAAAATTGACATAATTACCTGTTAAGTCATGAAATTGGCTCGTATTATATCTACAAAGAGGTATACAATATCACACAACAACGGCTTTAAGACGATAAAACTTGACTAGTACTTTATTGAATACGTTAACAAATATAAAGACATAATCAACCAAAAGAAGGATCAGTCAGCATAGAGGTACAGAAGAAAAAAGTAATACAGAAGAGGTGAATTGGTGCCCATCTAAGCACGATTCAGATGAAAATGCTGCATTCAGGCCTGCACCTAAACCTGTGTGGTCTCAGTAATAGGACTTTTCCATAGGTAATAACATATTGCCACCTGTTCGACTAGTGTTTCCTGATTTACTTTTGTAGACTTAACTATGATGTACTCCCACACAGTGCTGTACATTTTTCTTCTCTTGGTAACAGGTTAGAATTAATACAGATTTCCATAATTTTGACACATTACTAGAGTATAAGACTGGAGTTTGTTGTAGTAACTTAGTGCTGTACATTTTTCTTCTCTTGGTAACAGGTTAGAATTAATACAGATTTCCATAATTTTGACACATTACTAGAGTATAAGACTGGAGTTTGTTGTAGTAACTTAGTGAATTTCTGTACCTTACCCAGTGACTCACACATTTAAGGCCTTTAATTCCATTAAATGAAAGGATAAATAAACACTTCAAACTAAACAGTGCATTGCAATTTAAACTTCCAACTGTTGTCAGTTTTCTTGTTTCTGATGCCATCCATGCCAAGCTATATTCTAAGCATAATTTTATATCTATGTATCTTTCGTTTTGGCAGAATGTATTAACCAGAAGATGTGTGTATGCATTCCTGTAAACCTTTATATTCTCATTAGACATTGATAGATTGTCTTCTGTTTTAAACAGTAGTCCCACATGAAGATTTTTTTGAATGAGTTAGCATTTCATAATTTGTTAATCTGTGACACTGACCAAATCAAATTTTTAAGCAAGTAAATTTTGAACTTGAGCCAAACTCTGAAATACATTTACAGGAATGTAAAAGTTATTATATGAATACTCTCAACAGATTAGAATAATTTAAGCTCTTATTAACATCCTCATCTAGATTTCATTTTAAACTCATTTAATATGTTTTGAAATTATTTAAATTTTATTTTATGGTTGAAAATCTCAAACATTAATTTCAATATTTAAATACATTCATAGTACTTATACAATATTGTACTTATATGCTACACTTTGACTATGAATGAATAAAACATGCTACTATGATATAGGTACAATATGGAAGGTAACATTATTTGCAAGATATGTAGTAACACAATTAACAAAGTGTAATTAAATGCAAGTTTTTCCTGACTTAGTAAATAAGAAAGAATAGCAACAGACTTTGCATATTTTGAAAAGCTTTTAAGCATTATCCTATTGTGTAAATAAAAATGCTCTTAGATGAAGGAAACACAGGTTCTAAAGCTAATTTTACCCCCAGTGATTAAAGGTTGCATTATCATTCAACTTAATATGTTCATGTTTTTATTCTGGTTGGAGAAAGTAAGTTTACTATTTTATATTTCTCCAGTGTCCACATTAGTGTTTCTCAGATTGTGGTATGTATTTTCTTAGAGTTAGTGATAGTCCAAGGGGTATGGAAAACTACATGTATGGCAATTACTCTTGGGGAGTTATTTTTCTGAATGAGTTTTTTAAAAATAATGCTTTTAATACTAAAAGCAATAGCATGGATTAAAAGGAAACATTTCTTAGGGTATGTCAGCAATTGGCATAAATAAAAGGATCACTTCAGTTTATTCCATCAGACCTCCAGGGTTATAGATCATTGTCCTTAGTCAGAAGTTACTTGGTGGGAACTTTGGAGAAATACCATTCTGCACACTGCCTAAGGAAATTCATAAGAAGTGAAATTAATTCAATCAAACATTATTTGACCAATGAATAGAAAGCCTTGGTTGTTCTATGAAGTTTGAGGTCAAGTTTACTGTATTGCTAGTACCATTCAGCTAACATTCAGATTCTGGTGAAACCTTTTAATCTCTGTCATTCAAATTGAGTCACAGTTCTTATTAAGGATGCACAAAGTACAAAATGTATATGTCTTTCAACTTTCAACATCGTATATATCAGTTTATAAATAGATTTCTTATATTTTAAAAAGAGGGTAATTATGTCTTTAGGCTATTTGTGTTAAATATGTATAAACTCAGGTGTAATGTGTGGTGAAAAATTCTGAGGATTTGCTGTAGGACAGCTCTGACAAATAGAATTTTCTGCCATGATTGAATGTTCCATGTTTACTCTGTCTAATATGGCAGCCATTAATCAGATGTGCATATTGAGTACTTAAAATATTTCCACTGTGGCTGAGTTGTATATATAATTGGGAAAAAAGACCTTTCAAAACTAAGAGATGAGCAGAACTTAGGACATTTTGTAATAAACTGTTACATTTTTTCTATTTTTATTGAAGTATAATTAACTCACAATGTTACATTAGTTTCAAGTGTAGAATATAATGATTTAACAATCCTGTATTCAGTGCTTATCTTGATAAGTGTACAAAATTGCAATCTCTAAGATACCCCCCAAAATGCTTTGTTTTACAGCCTCTTCTTATAGACATTACTTGGCACAGTCAGCAGCATCCAAAGTGTCATACCTCCATCTCTGGCATTGCCTCAGAATCAAGTGAGATACCTACAAGAATTCATTGGACTCTGTCGTCTCCTTGGTGGCTTCAGATCATGGTGGTAAGTCCTCTTGGTTCCGAACCTCCCACCATGGTTGAGGTTCAGGCCTTTATTTGGATGTCTTCTGTTGCTGGCTTTGGTCCACATTCATTTCTGTGGGTAAGATTCCATCTTCACTCTTTTTTTTTGTATTTGTTTATTAAACTATATTTTATTGAATTGACAAAATAAGTTAGAAAAATGAAATGTCTCTATTTTCTTTTCATATTTGCATACTTAGGAAAAGAAAGAGGGATTGGAAAATAATTTAATCTGTCTTTACAATGCTACCTGGACTTTTCCTTTCCTTTTTTTTTATTATTTGTATTAATTGAAGTATAACTAATATGGAAACAAAAACAGACTCTTAAATACAGAGAGCAAACTGGTGGTTGCCAGAGGGGAGGTGGGTGGGAGTGGGTGTGGGTGAAATAGGTGAAGGCAATCAAGAGTATATTTATCATGATGAGCACTAGGTAATGTATAGAATTGTTGAATTATAACATTGAACAGCTGAAACTAGAAATAACGCTGTGTTAATTATACTTCAATAAAAATGTAATAAATGGTGTTAAAAATAACTCTTGTCATAATCTTTACAGTAAACAACTACAGCAATTTGTAAGCATTAAATATATTTCCTGCAATTTAGAATGGGAGAGAAAGAAGGCCTGAACGTCTTAAATCATTTATGTTCTCTTATATGGCATGTACTGTGTTCGATGATGAACATTAAAAATCAGATAGGATTTCTGCCTTCAAATCTCTTATATTTTAATGAGAAAGATTCATCACCAAACCTGTTTGGCGAATTTTGGTGTATATTAAAAGAATGATATATAAGATTATAGCTTTGGTAAGAAGAAACATTCCATAGGATGGATTGTGTATTGAGCAAGGAAAGAAAGGATTGTTTTGGAGTTGGAGTGATTCTCCATCTGAATCGTGAACAATTTGTCAGTGTAAGGCATTCCAGGTGGGGTTATAGCTGTGCAAAATCATCAATTTATGAGAGAATTTAGAATATTCAAGGAGTTTCAAGATGTCAGAACAGTTATAGAATATGGTGCTGGTTGCGAGCAATGGCTTATCAATCAATCTGAATTAATAATACAGAAATCCCCATAGAGCTTTCAACAGGGGGGATGTAATATAGGGAATTAGATACAGGTGTTAGAGGGCTAGAAAAACAAATTCAAGATAAAATGAGGTAATGATATTAAAAACAGATACTAACTGTTGGACTAAAGCAACAAATGGAATCAATGTTATAAGGATAGAGAAACTTAGAAGAGGGTACCTGTGAAGTCGGGGCTCTGATCTCTGAGGGGAAATTGCTGCTCAGCTGGTGCTGATACCTTTGAGAGTGAATGGTAAGTTAGTTTTGGTGAACTAAAGAAGCTGGAAGGAGAAAAGCAGGACATTGGTTCTCCCTGTTTTCTGTTTTAAATTCTTAGTGCCTTTTTATAAGACTGACAAGAAGTCAGTGAGAAAGCTAAAAGGATATTTTTATGTCTCCAGTTTTAGCATCCCAACTAGGGAGGCACAATTTGGAATGGACTAAAATAATTACCATTCTGGTCGACTTCCTTGGTCAGTCAGTATTCAGACTTTCATGCCATACCAATGTATTTATGTTTCCACCCAACAACATGTAATAATCTTTTGTACCAAGGAAGACACTTTACTGTTTCTACAAAAGTGTGAGAAACAAAATCCCAGCAGACACAGTGTGATCTTTGGGCACCAGTCCCAGTATCCATCTGTGAGCAATGCAAATTACTCCTCTCATTCAGTCACAATGACTACAGAATATTCTATAATTTAGGAGATTAAGTTAAAAAGCCAACTACCCACCAGGAATTCTTACATAAAATTAAAAGAGTAAAGGACAGGAGAATAGTTAATATAAATAAGAATAGTTAATATAAACTAAACTGTGTGTGATAATATATGTATTTTTATGTGTATACACAAAATACAAAAGGAAGAAAATGTACAAAACTGAATTAGCCCCTGTTTGTATAACAGGTTAAGAGTCTGTGATTAATTGAGATAGCTTCCTTCTTCAGCCACCAATCTCTTGGTTAAGTGTCACCTAACTAGCACTTTAATTGGTCTAGTTTCCTTATCTGGTCAGGTTACACAGCCATTGTCACCTGCCATGGAGACAAAGACCTTCAAATTAGCAGTCGCCAAAATTGTGAGGATAGAAAGCCAAACCTGTATGAGTAGATTATTATGTGTAATAGTGACAGGAGCAAATTCTGCTACTAGCCTTTGATTCTTGGACTCATTTATTTGAGCTTGGGCTAAACTGCAGCATATAACATGATTATTCAGAGTATAGACTTCATCCTGAAAGACAGAAACACATACTTTTCAGCTTCTTCTCTCTCAACTGGTGCTGTAATTGACTCTTCAGCAGCCTATTACGCTATTCTGCCATTCTCTCATGCCAGCACCTTCTAAGTGATATAGTAAGACTAGTGAATTCCGTAGTCAGAAGCCAATTCTAACACTTCTTTTGATATGAAATGAATTTCTTGACAAAAGAAACTTTGGGTAGAATAATAACACATAAGTAAGTCATTCCCTAATTTCATGGATTTTGATGCTGAGGGAAGAGTTGTGGACATGAAAGGCATGTTCATGGAAAGTACTACATGTTTATTTTAGTGATGCAAATTAGTTGATATCTCCATATTGAAAGGGATTCAGTATAATAGATCTGCCACCAGGAACTGGCTGGTCCCTCTAGAGATTTGTATGTCAGGACAGCATTTGTCTTTGCTGTTGGCAGATAAATTGCTCAGCAGTGATGGCAGCCAGTTCAGACTTGGTGAGGAAAGTTGACTTTTGTTGAGCCCATACATAGACTCAATCTCTGTTACCATGACCATAGCATATTTGTGTTCATTAAAGAGGCACCAGAATGACTGGGAAAGAGGCTTACTGATGTCCACAGAATATATATTTTATCCACCTGCTTACACATGGATAAGATTTCAGATGAAAGCAAACACTGTAACATCCTTTTCTAAAAATTTATACTTACTTGCCTTCTAATCTTTAGGTCTTCCATCTAATTCTTTCCATTTCCTGATAATAAGGCCAAACTATTAGCAAGCACCAAATAATTTGTGAAGATCCATATTTCTAGGCACTTCTTATTATAAAGTAGATAATTTAAAATATACTTTTCCAGGTTCTGCCTATTAGTAATATTTCCCTTCACTCTTGTGTTTTAGGGAAGTTCTTGATTGAGATTGTGGTGTTGCAGGTATCTAGTTCTGGTCGGTACTAGTATAGGATGAAAAAAAATGTTAAACAGCAAAATTTTTTATTTTTAATTAGCCAGTGGTGATTGTATACTTCCAGGTTGTAGGTGGGATTAAGGGAGAGGAGAGGATATAACTCTAGGAGTAAATATGGCAGGAGTCTCAGTACACTGTTGGTGTAACTTTCTTGTGCTTCTGGATCTGTTGAAGCCCAGTTTTGGAATCTTATTTGTACTTGATAGACTGTTGTCATTAATGCCCAACTTTTTGGCTTATTGAGTCAGATAAGACACACTTCATGGGGCACCTGGGTGGCTCAGTTGGTTGAGCGTCTGACTTCGGCTCAGGTCATGATCTCACAGTTTGTGGGTTCAAGCCCCGCATCAGGCTCTGTGCTGACCGCTTGCTCAGAGCCTGGAGCCTGCTTCAGATTCTGTGTCTCCTTCTCTCTCTGCCCCTCCCCTGCTCATGCTTTGTCTCACTCTGTTTCTCAAAAATAAATAAATGTAAAAAAAATAAAAAAAAAACACACTTCATGATAGGCTACTGAGATCCCTTTGTCACTTGGTGTTATGTGTCAGGTATTCAGTCCCTGTCAGGGCTTAAAAACAAGACAGGGTAATGTTTCACAAAAAGAATAGTTATCTTCAGTAGATTTCATGGTGTTGCAAGATCTTAGTCCTAGAATCAAATGTGTAGTGTAGAAAGGGAGACTTGGAGCTAAGAGATAACAATTTAAATAGCACAGATTGTCTGCGAGAATGAAAGGTAGCTTGAATCAGCAGCATAGAGATCCATGTAACCCTTGAAAAATACTTTATTTTCTAGTAAACAATTAATCATTGAACTAGGTTGAGTTAGAGAGTAACACAAAGTGTTTGTTTTTTTTTTTTTAAAATAGAGAGTATCATGAAGTATTTGCAATATAATAAATAATAGATTTGAGAGTGAGGAGGACAATACTAGAGACAGGAAATCTAGTTAAGATATTTTTGCATTAGGTCAAGCCAGAGATGGTAAAGAAATGAATATGTCAATTGGCAAAAGAACTTTACACATGTTAAGGATCTTGAGATGGGAAGATTATTCTGAGTCATACAAGTGGGCCTAGTGAAGTCAGAAGGGTTCTTATAAGAAGAAGCTAGGAGTGTCAGAGTTAGAGTAAGATATGAAAATGCACTGCTGCCTTGAGGATGAAAGAAGTGGCCATGAGCCAAGGAATGCAGGCTGCCTGAGAAGATGGAAAAGGTAAGGAAACAGATTTTCTACTACGACCTTTAGATGGAATACTACCTTGCTGACACCTTGATTCTACCTCAGTGAAACTGCTGACCTCTCGAATTAAATGATGATAAGTGTATGTTGTTCTAAGCTAAAAAAAATATTATAAGTTAGCACATCAGCAATGGAAAACTACTATATTCTGGAAGGACCAATAGGGACTAGAATAGCAATTCTTCCAGTCACCAAAATGAATTTTAGGAAAAGCTACAAGGCAAGCAGGTGTTTATCATGTTTCAGTGAATGTAAAAGTGTGAGGAGTTTAATGAAGAATTTAAGTATCTGGGAAGTTTGAAATGAATTTGAAGGGAATTTCATGATGGTGAGGGTGAGCAGAAAGGAGAACATTCATGTTGACGTAAGAAAAGATAGTTCAATGGTTTCACTCATGAAATGAGCAAAGATAACAATACAATGTATAGCATTGTATTACATATTCAATCATGTCTTTAATTTTAGGATTTTATTTTTTTAACTTTTGCAATGTCCTTGCACAAAGTAATTCTCCGAAGCATAGTTAGAGTTATTGTATCTTCGTCTAACCCTCATTGTGTTTTCTTATTTTTCTTTTTTTGGAGGAAATTTTTTAAAAATTAAATGACAGCGCAGGATAAAAACTGGCCATATATAAAAACTTGCCTAAGTACACAAGGACAACTGTTTAAATACACACACACACACACACACGTACCATCCATACCAAAGAACAGACCATCATGAGTGATCCAGAAGACTTTGTCTTAGCATATTTACCATTTCTCTAAAAGATAACCAGATTAATGATTTCCGTTACTGATTTTGTTTTTGTTTTTTTTGAAATTTATATGAATGAAATTGTCAGTTACTGTCTTGTAATTGGCTTCTTTTGCTCAATAGCTTATTTTTGAGTTTTCTTTCAGTTATTGAATGTAGTAGTAGTAATTTTTTTGTTCTTTGTTTTGCTTTGTTTAGTTTTTGCCCCAAGTTTGGGACTATTATGAATAATCCAGTTGTAAATATGTTTTGTGCATATCTTTTGTGCACAAAAATAGATATGTGTTTCTCTTGATATATGTACCTAGGAATAGACCTGTTGTGTAATAGGATATTGAAGTTGTCAGATATAGTAGATATTTCCAAATAGTTTTCCATAGTTTTATCAATTGACACACCCATTAGCAGAGTATGAGTGTTAGTTTCTCTGCATCCCCATTAGAAATAGTTTTGTGGTTGTTCGTAGCATTTTTGTTGGATTTGTAGTGGTATTGCTTCAAGGCTTTACTTTCCCTAATGACTTAATTTCTCATATATTTATTGGCTTTTGGATACTATCTTCTATGAAATACTTTTTCAGGACTTTTGCCTACTCTTAAAAATGTGGTTGCCTTAACTTTTGAAAATTTATTTTAGGACTTTGTGTTTAAATGTGTATTTATTTATTTTGATAGAGAGAGAGTGACAGTGGGAGAGGGGCAGAGAGAGGTAGAGGGAGAGAGAATCCTAAGCAGGCCTCATGCTCAGTGCAGAACTCATACAGGGCTTGATCCCATGAAATGTGAGATCATGACTTGAGCCAAAATCAAGAGTCTGACACTTAACCAACTGAACTGCCCAGGTGCCACTAGGACCTTTTTAATTGGTTGAAAAATTCACCTAAAATTTATTTTGTTTATATTGTAAAGAGCAAGATTTATTTTATTTCCTATGTGAATATTCAATTGACTCAACATAATTTATTGAAAATACCACTACTTGGGTCATAAATTAAATTTTGCCATAAATTAAATTTTCATATGTGTGGGTTTATATCTGGACGCTTATCTGTTCCATTTGTGTATTTGCCTATCTTCTTGCTCACATTACCCTGTCTGCATTATTTTAGCCTTATAGGAACTCCTAGGGGGCACCTGGGTGGCTCATTCATTTGAGCATCCCACTTTGGCTCAGGTCAGGATCCCACAGTTCTGGAGTTAGAGCCCCGCATTGGACTGGCTCCCTGCAGTTAACACAGAGCCTGCTTGGATCCTCTGTCCTCTTCTCTTTGCCCCTCCCCAGCTTGTGCTCTCTGTCTCTGTTTCTCTCTCTCTCTCTCTCTCTCTCTCAAAAAAAAAGCTAATTCCTGGATAGTTTACATCAACTAAATTTGTACATCTTTATTAACACAGTCTTGGATCATGTTGGCTCTTCTTGGTCCACTGCAGCGCCATATACATTTTAGAATCAGCTTGTCAACGTCACACACACATGTGTAACTCCTATGGTTTTGGTTGTGATTGACATTAATATACAGATAAATTTAGATAGATTTGCTATATTTACAACTGAAATTTTTTCAGTATAATTTCCAATCACTCCTCTATGTTTTTTTAAATGAACTATATCCACAGTACCACATAGAGAAGGAGTGAAAATGTAGCATCAAAGCATTTCTACTCATGAAATTGTTTAGAATTTAAAATTGAGGGGGTGCTTGGGTGGCTTAGTCGGTTAAACTTCTGGCTTTGGCTCAGGTCATGATCTCATGATTCTTGAGTGTGAGCCCTGCATCCATTGGGCTTGCTGACAGCTCAGAGCCTGGAGCCTGCTTCAGATTCTGTGTCTCCCTCTCTCTCTGCCCCTCCCCCACTCAAACTCTCTCAAAAATAAACATGAATAAAATAAAATAAAATAAAATAAAATAAAATAGAACCTAATAATCTGTTAGTAGCCTGTAGGAACTTGTTTCATATTTTAATTAGTAGGTTAAAAAACAAGTGCAGTACTGATGCTAAAACTTTAAAAATGTAAACATTTGCATAGTAATGATATTACACTATTTAAGTTGTTTATGATTTTGCCTTTTCTGTTCCTTCCTTCCCTTGTGTATGTTTTCCTCTTACAGTTTCTTCACTATAGATGACCATGTAATGAAAAGAATAATTCACTTTAAATCTGATAATCTGTGTTGTGGTCCTGGCTATACCTATAAATGACATACTTGGAACAATACTCTTATTATTCTCTATAAAATGTGTTGTTAGGAGCATAGACTATGGAATTAAATTGCTTGGGTCAAATCCAGTTCTACCAGTTCTAGCCAGGGAAATGTTAACAAGATATTTAGCTTTTCTGTTCCTTGGTTCTTTCATCTGTAAAATAGAGATGATTATGTGTGGGGATTAAATGAGTTAATACATATAAACTTGTTTGAAGAATACCAGTCATGTAGTAAGCATAAATAAGTGTTTTTAATTATTATACCTATCACTTTTTGTAGTGTTGTTTTTAAAGTGGGTTATTTTGTGAAAATATGTGAAAGTAATTTGAAAAAGCAAAAAGTGTCATACAAAAGTAAAACAGCAATCATTTTGTTGTATAGAAGCTAGTCTTATCAGTAGCCCAGATTATATATCTATATATTCATCTCTATCCACTATTAGAATAATTTTGAAAACTATCAATATTTTTACTACATACACATACGTATGTAGTATGTATTATGCATGTGATACTATCAAAGATTTGGAAATGTCTTCATAGACTTCATAGCTTGTTATCAGATAACAGATATTTTTTTTTCATTATTACTAAGACTATACTCTTAGCAAACTTCAAGCTTGAAGAGCTTTGGCACTTGGGTTATAGGCCAATGTGCTTGAGAAAGAGGAGAAATTGGATCAATTACTTATATCACTAACTTTGTCGCATAGACTTATAATAAGTTCAGTGGAGGATAAGAAACAATTTCAGCCATCTGATCAAATTTGAAAGTCATAAATTTTAAGTCAAATTGAAAGATATATTTGAGTGACAAGGAATGAAATTTACATCTTAAAAGCCCAATATTGAAACTCTAGATATAAAATCCAACCTTGGGTATCTTTAACCCCATTTTTAATAAAACCTTGAAGGATAGCAATTTCTAGGATGTCTAATATAAAATGTGAAACATTATCTACATTAACAAATGCTCTATACACAAAACTCAGATACACACACACACACACACACAAGAAATTGTTCAGTGTTAAAATAAAATAAGCAAAAAAAAAACCCCTATACTCACCGAATTTGTGAAAATATATTAATATTAATTTATACTCATTAGTAAATAAATCTCTTAAAGAAATTTTCTTTAAGAATGAGTACTAAAAACTGTTAGAATTTTGGTATAGTGATTACTTAATGAAAAATTCGTAAGAAGTTATTCTATATATAATAGAAATATTTCACCTTTAAAGTCTGGACTAATACTATTTTAACAGAAATATAATGAAAGGCAAATACAAAATTTAGAAACCCTTGAAACTGAAATAGAAACATATCCAATTAATATACATTTAATGCTTTATTTAAGCAACTATATTTAAGCTATTATTTCAACTAGTAACAGTGTAAAGATATTGATGGACAGATATTTCACATTCTTTTTTTTTTGTGCAGGTTTTTGAAATCCAATGTGTATTTTATATTTAAAACACAGCTGAATTTGGACTGGCCACATTTCACATGCTCAGTAGCTACATGTGACTAGTGATTACTGTGTTGGAAAGAATAGATCTATATGTTATGAGAAAAATATAGGTGAGGACTATACAAAATGGTGCATATAGTGTACAGATATAGTCATCTGATTATTGACTGAGGCAAGTTTTAGCCTTTAAACATCCCTGACAGGGAGAAAAAAAGTTTTCAAGATCTTTATTATCTTAGTTTTTGTGAAACATCTATGTGCTAGATTTTATGTTCATTACTCTTTAAATTTCCAGCATATTTTATAAATTGTCAATTTATCAGCCAATCTTTAAGAAAGCCTAAGTGAAAGTAGAGGGACCATTTAATAGTAAGAATTGAGGGCTTATCTTACCATTAGAAATGCAGGATATGGAAGTCAAAACACTACCTTTAGGAAATTTGATGTATAGGTCACTCGTGAAGGTCATCACCAATGATCCCAGTTACTCACATAAACTAATGAAACTTCTAACAACTGGGGTAATGCCACTTTTCATGACACAGGGGAAAGGGCCATAGCAAATTAAGCCTTTTACCTTAAAGACTGACCTAGAAGGTGATACGTGCCACTTTTTGCAGAGGACTTTGACCAATCCTAACTTGGCAGGAATGTGACATGCAATTCTAACAGGTACAGAAAGGAAGAGAAGTATATTTGTGAAAAGCTCTCAGAATTACCATAAGACATGATAGAAGCCATGTTAAATAAGATAATGACAGCTAATCTTAATGATTTGATGAAAGTTACATATCTCCAGATTGAAAAGATATACTTAAATCCTAAAGGATTAATAAGTATTAATCCCATACCTAAATACACAGTGGTAAAATATATCAATGAGAAATATTAAAAGAAACTCGACAAAAGAGAGATTGTCTACAAATTGATACAATTTTTGATACAATATTGGAAGAAAATTTCTATAAAAACAATACCAGCAACTGCTAGTATATTTTAGGGAATTAAAAGGGAAAGGTTCTAACAAGCAATTATGAACACAGGTTATGGTAAACATACTGATAAATTGTAAGTTTGGTTAATTGGCTAGTGATTAGACATGATTACTTGGGTGTGACTAAGCTGGCTTCTCTACAGTGCTCTTTTTGCAATGTGTCAGTTTGGCTAGACAGAACTGTATTTCCCTGAATTAGCTTCCATGTGTGTTTCTAGTTCGTCTGAGTGAGAAGAAACATTTTTTTCATGAGATTTGACAATCACCAGTGAAGTAAAAGACATTTAGTTTTTATGCTTGGAAGTTCAAGCAAGGTGTTTGTCATCTTTGCTTATGTGCTAGGTTACCTTACTGAGGTGAGGGAGCTTTGGGTCAGCAACTGATATACCTTTTTTAGCTTCTCTGCTTCCTGGATCAGGTGTGTATTTACCACTGTAAAGACAGGTTCCAACTTCTTCAGGACACCCAGGTTCCAACTTGTCCTTTCGGACACTCAGTTAACAAAGTTAGAGTTGGTAAGAAGAACATGAATTTCCAATATTTCCTTATGGATTCCAGACTGCTTGTGGTCCTGGTTCCCAGCTTATTCTCATGAGATTAAACTTGTCTGTACTCTCCCCTTCTTTACATCTGATTTCATATTCTTTGGATTTTAGTCTCCAGCATCAGACACAAAGACAACAGCTATGAAGAGACTATTTAACCTCTGCTATAATTGCATAATGTCACCTGCAATGCTTCACTCTCTTCATATAAAGGAATAGTTTATTTCTCTTATTGAACTCTGATTAATAAAAAATTTGGCATTGATAGTGTTTCTGAGAGAACATAATATTAATTATGTGTTTCTGAATTCCTTTTAGACTATCTAATATTGATCTGGTTAGATTTAATGGCATTAATGACTCTTCAAAGATAAAGAACACAATGGTAGCTTATGACATGAAGTGGCAAATTATTACCTGTAGATAATGCAAGTGTCTATCTCCAAAAGGAGATAGCTCCAAAAGGAGCTGGTAATGACTTCAGTAGTTTGCTAGCTTAGTATACTGAATTATCAACCCAAGAATTACCTACAATAAATTTAAATGTCAGAAGGTATTTAGTAAGGTATCCAAAGACTTAGGGGGGTTGGGATGCTACCATGGATTTATCATTCAAGAGCTGCTCTATTTATCCCCTCACCATGTGCTCTGGGAATTATAGAAGCTGAGAAGTTCCATGATGTGCCATCTGCAAACTGGAGACCCAGGAAAGCCCTTGAGAACCTGGAACTAAAGTCCCACTTTGAGGGCAGGAGAAGACTAATGTCCCAGTTTAAGCTGTTAGGCAGGGAGAATTCTTTCTTACCTTGTCTTTTAAATTTATGCTCCCAACAGATTTGATGGGTCCCATCCACATTGAGGGGAGAAGTCTACTTTATTCAGTCTAGTGATTCACATGTTAATCTCATCCAAAAACATCCTCACAGACACATCCAGAATATTTAACCAAATATTTGGGCACCCTGTGTCCCGGTCAAGTCGACATATAAAATCAACCATTCACATATTCAGTGCTTATAGTCTAATATCACTCTCTTGAACTTACTTCAAATTTATTGCCCTTTACAAACTGGAGAGTTCCTTGGGTGTCTGGGTGGCTCAATCGGTTAAACGTCCGACTTCAGCTCAGGTCATGATCTCTCAATCTGTGGGTTCGAGTCCTGTGTTGGACTGTGTGCTGACAGGTCAAAGCCTGGAGCTTGCTTCTGATTCTGTGTCTCCCTCTCTCTCTGCCCATCCCTTGATTGCACGCTCTCTCTCTCTCTCTCTCTCAAAATAAATATTAAAAAAAACCTGGAGAGTTCCTCAAAATTAGGGAGTCATTTTAACTCACAGTCCTCTTCATATTCCCAAAGATGTGAGCAAATTAAATAGAAGAAGCACTTGATTAAATGTACCTGAAGAAAACAGGAAAAATGAAAAGAGTACATATTATGTTTCAGGGATAGAACCAGGCATTCTTACTTCTACCATATCACTCATTGACATTAACATTAACATTAATTTGTAGAAAAGAGTAGAGTTACGCAAGAAGAAAATAATTTCTTATATTGGTAAAAACAAACACAGCCTCATAAATATATTATGACGTCAAAATGAATAGAAATCGAACATGACCATTATTAGAGATTTGAAAAGCAGCCTATGAGGGGCACCTGGGTGACTCAGTCAGTTAGACATCAGACTCTTAATCATTTCTGCTCAGGTCATGATCTCAGGATTCTGTTGAGAATGTGGTCAGTGCAGAACCTGCTTTGGATTCTCTCTGCACCTCCCCCACTCATGCTTTTTCTCTCCCTCAAAATAAATAAATAAACATTAAAAGAAAAAAAAAGAAAAGAAAAGCAGCATGTGAAGTCCACAAAATGCTAGTTAGGGCAACCCCTTAACTTGCTATTTAGCATAACTGGAAACATTTTTGGGGGAGGGACAGGTTATATGTGTTTGTTTTTTCCTCCTAACTGTGGCTTTGGAGGAGCTACTTTATCAGCTACTTGTGTAGCTGTAATACTTTAGTTACTATTTCTGGGGGTTTGCTGAGGATTAAATAAGTTGAGAACAGTTATTTTGTTTAGCAAAATTAAAAGTGTGTTAATTGGTGGATGAAAATAATTGCTCTTGCATCTGGAGTGGGGAAGAACACCTCACAAACCACCAAAGCAAAATAACACTAGCTAAAACAAAACAGATTTAGAAAGCAGAAAAATAAGGTCTTGCAGAAGACAGTCTTTCTACTACCTAGTTTTCTTTACTTATAATAAATATGGAAAATAGCTTATATCTCTAGGTTATTAGCAAAAGTGAATTATGTAATTATACATAATTTTGGGGAAAAAAAGTTAAATACTTCTCAGGCTGCTATTTTTTTATTTTGCCCACACACCAATACCTCTTTATTTTATTTTTTTTCCTGTTCATTGTATATTTCTAATCCTTAACTTGAAGGGGTTGGTGATTTTCTTATTTATAAAACTTACAAGCCTCCAGTTAAAGGATCTGGCTTCCAGAATAAGATCCCCCAATTCTGTGCACCTTCTCTTGAATGGTAGGAGTAATGTCCTAGGAACATACAATACCAGTGCCAGGAGCAATCGATAGTAACCCGAGCCTGGAGCAAACTGACACAAAGATAATCGGAATGCAATCAATAGTTTGCTATTTCTCTTCCATAGGTTTCTAATTTTCTTTCACCTTGTCATAGCCATGTACCAGTCATTGTTTCAAGCCAGGTCTGGATTGAACAGAATGGATAAAGTTCCGAAACTACCTTTATAGTCCAGACATTTAAAAATTGAAGAGTTAGGACTATAGTTGTCCCATCAGTGAAAATTTTAGTTCTGCCTCCATTTTTTGCCAAATGAAAACTAGGAAGAATTTTTTTTTCATTAAAAATCTCATTGCTTTAGATTTCCAATGAATAGTACTTCTTAACCTCCTCAGCTCAACCAACACTGGGAGAGTGTTCAACAATCCTGATGGTCTAGATTAATAAAAATTGGCACATTTCCTAGTAAATATTTTATACTATAAACATTTTTTAATATACTGCATTTTTTGGTGAGAGAAATCAGGGCACATGGTAGCTGTTCAGCATAGGATCTCATTTACAACCTCAAACCCTGCAAGTTAGGTGCCATTGCCATTTTACAGAGGCATAAACCGAAGTTCAGAGAACTTAAATAACCCATAGAAAGTGTTAAACCAGGAATCAAATGCATATCTTAAATATCCCTAGTGGATAAATTTGTAGCTTTTTATTATCTTACAATCTTACAGTTAGTGGTTTTTATGCCATTTTTTTTTTTACAACACTGGCTTGATTTTATAAATATTCAAGTTGAAATGAAATAAGTCATCTATCTTTCATCACTATCACTCTTGCATTTTCTGCAATTCAGTACTTGTCTAATTGCATTCAAAACCGTTCAGAGACTTTTCTTTTCTTTCTTTCTAAGCCATTATTACTTAGATGGTCTCCCTTCATTAGGCTGAATAAGAGTGCAGATTTTCAATTTCTTGGAGAGACTCAAAGCTATCTGTCCCTGTTACCGTTTTATTATTCCCTCAGAGTCTCATTTTTTACATCCGGCAAATTTCAAAGGCCAAAAATGTTCACTTCAGACATGATTTCAGATTCTGAGATAAAAGTCATACCTGCAAGCTTAATATAAGAGAAAAGAGATGGAATCTGGAAGGGTTAAGGAAGTTTCAATGTGCCAACTCATTCATTTCGGGATCAACACTTTGTATTTAATTTTTGGTTTTCTTCCTTAGCAGAGCATCTAGTTTACAAAAATAGTTTCTATATACACAGTTCTTATTTGTTTTCTGGATTAGTTTCTAATACTTTTTCCATCCATTTCTATGAATCAAATCTCCTCTTAAGATTTCTTTCACAGTTCTTTTCTTTATGTCTAGACCTCCTCTTTTTTAGCCTTCTCTGACTTTTTCTTTCATTGTGCCTATCATCTTCTCTTTTCACTGCAGCTGTTAAGTTAAAAAAAAATCAGAAAGCTATTGATGTCGCTATCTTTCTCTTGTCACTTTCATCAGAAAAAATGGAGTTCCAATGTGCAGCATCCAGTTGCTTAGCAACAATATTTTCAGCATCTCTGTCAGCATGAAGAGTGCAAAGCTGTGTCTGCTAATGTGCCTGTATTACAAAAAAAGAGCATAGTTTGAGTGGAAATAGGAAGAAATAAGCCCTGAAAAATTCAACAATCTCAGGATATAATGAATGCAGAAAAAGGATGAGCATTTTGCAGTGGAAACTTTCTTTTTACCACATGACATATCACTTGCAGAAAAGTTCATTCTCTAAAGCAACATTTCAGGAGTTATGCTATCAAAAATGCCTACATGACTGTTCTGCATCAAGTTGCTATGCTGCCAGATTACTTTATTTTCCTATGCATATATTTACAATTCCAGGAACAACTAACTTTACTATGAATGATATAGGCCCAAGCAAGAGTGAAAAAAATTTTAATTAATTATAACTTTTCAAAGTTTGTTACCATTATTTGTTTTAATGAACAAGGACTGATAACCTTACTAAGTACGTGAATGCATTCCTATTGTTTTTGTGACTTTATTTTAATCACACAGTATTTTTTCTGCTCTAATACACATGTACTTTTTCATGTTTGACATATTTATAGTTGACTCATTTTAAAATAAAATATTTGATTGCTTTATGCTTATGTTGTCAATGAAATTCATTTTCAATACAATTAAATGTAAAGTTATCTTTTCAGTTAGAAGATAAAAAACTATTTAAATATACCTTATATTTTGCTAATTTTATCACCTTAAAAATACACTTATTGCATACTATTTTACAATTCTGTTTTTATCAATTCTTGACATTTATATACAAGTTTACAGAAAAGTAACTATAAATTAAATATTATTTGAATTTAATACATTTTTATATAATGTGTGATATTCTATTATGGCAATAAATTGCAGAAGCTTTTATCTTGTGTTCCCATTTTTACTTTGGCCTTTATCTGCTTTGTAACCAGGAACATGTTTTTTAATCTGAGATTAAGGTTCTGCATCTTTATTGACAATATACTTCCTCATTTCAGTCCTACTAGAAAAATTAAAGTGAGATAATGAATGCAAAACACTAAGCATGTCTGACATACAAGAAATATTTTATAATTTAAAGCTATTATTGCTTAGAAATTTTCGTAAAATAGACTGCCTAACCATGTGGTTTTTTTTTTTCCAGACACTTTCTGCCTTTTTTGTTTAATACATTTTTTTAACCACTAGTATGTGCTGAACATTGCAGCATTCTTGACATTAAATGTTTAAACATATAGGATCCAAAGAAAGAAATGAGATATGAATAATTAAAAATCTTAATAATAACCAGGGATATTGAGTGGGTGGACATTAATATTTATTAATATTTTTGTTGAACGTATAAATAGTAGACTGTGGACAACATGACCATAAAGTTCTTTATTTCCATAATTGTTGTTTTAATTTTATTTCATAGAAAGAAGTCTTCCTTTACAAAGTAAAAATTCACTGTCTTTTCCTAGTGGTAAAAAATTCTCTCCAAAGATTACAAATGATAATATGAAAATATTTTAAATGGTGTAAGTTTATAAGAATGTAAAGAAGGGATGTAAAACCAGCAGCAGATACTGTCATTTAAAACACTTCATAAGCTGGAAGGCTGAGGAGGCTTTAGTTGAGAATAAAAAGTGAGTACTATCCATCATGAAGGAGTCAATTGAATACGTGCCCCACTGAAGTCACTTCTAACTTTGAGAAAATGAACATGCAGTGTAGAATGTGGAATTGACTTGTAAGATTAAGAATAAAGAATCAGTTGGAAGTCAATATATAAAACATCAGACCCTTGTATTGCAGATAATTTAGAACACTTTTCAATCAGGCAAAAAATAAAAGTCTCTTACACAAAAACCTCAGTATCTTGACATTTAAGAGTTTCCAGTGTAGTGGCCATTTGATTTTGACCAATTGCCCAAGGTGAAGATCTCTGGATGAGCCCTCCAAAAACACATTTACAACCTTATTGATTCACTCAATTCTTAAGTATATGTAGGATAATATGGTATTTGAAGAAAGCTTGAAATATGAAACATATAGTCCAAATTAAACAAAATAGAATCTTCAGAGAAACATAAAAAATAAACACACAAAAAAAACCCTAAGATATTCTTAGAGATGTTAATGAAAAGAGTGTATCTACAAGGAGTAAAGAATATTAAAAATAAGTAATAATAAAATATAAACATATGATAAATTAAAATTCTGGTAAAATGTGTAGTTTTAGTTGATGAAATATCTTCAAAAGAAGAACAGATAGAAAGAGAAATAAATATATACAATAAAAATAGGAAACAACCTATTTTATACAACCTAAAAGGTCCAACTTCTGACTTGTAGGATATATAGATAGAAATAGAAATATAAAATTTGTAAAAATGGTAAAAGCAATTCCTAGAACTGATGGATGAGAATATTAACATAATGAACTTAGTAAATGCCCAGTCCAAAATTTAAATAATATCTGTGTATTGACATATTATTATAAATTTTCAGAACATCAATGATAAATATGTCAAATGTTTCAGAAAGTGAAAAACATTACCTGTAAAGGAATGACTTTCAGAAACTTTGCATACCATGGAGCAATGAATTCAATAAACTGAAGGAAATTTATTTCAGGTTAAGGATAATATACCCACCCAATTCATTGATGAAGTGTAAGGAAAAGGAATAATATTTTCAGACATGCAGAATCTCAGAAATTTCACATCCTACACTCTTTATTAGGGAACTTTCTTTTGCAAAACTTTTATTAGGAAACTTTTCTTTTGCAAAAGAAATCCTTAAGAAGTGTAAAAGGAGAAAGAAGCACAGAATATGAGGAAAAATTCTATGAGATGTTTAGCATTTATAAAGAATAATTGTTTGGATAGAAACAAATATTTAGGGTACCATGATACCAAGATCAAGGAACCAGAGATTTTTATATCATCCTTGACAATATGAGATGACTTAAAAAGATGATAAAGATGTCAATTTTAATTAAAAAGGAGATAAGAGGAATTTAAAACTCCAGGAAACACAAAAGTCTGTATTAGAAAGAAATGCAATCATAGCACAATACTTGCTTGTTAAGGGACTATTTAAAAGTCACTGTAACATAAAAATGGGTATTTTGAGTGTACTGTGAACACTGAGCGGCAACCTATAGACAAACAGTATTAGGTATTAACAAATATACAACTGTAAATAAATGATAGCAATCTTGACATTGTAAAAGTAGAAATAGAAAACAACAAAAGCATAAAAACCTTACGTAATCAAGTAAGGAGTTCATGTATATTTTAAGAAATGATGGAAAAGAAATATATCCTTAGTATATACAGGTAAAATACATAGGACAATTGAAAATCATGATATAATCATATCAAGATTGAAAGAGAGAATGTTTGTGATATACCCTCAGGTATTATATCAGGGAAATAACAGAAAATGCCTAAAAGTAATTAAGCCAAGAAATAGTGATTAAACATATGGTTTAGAAATATGAATTAAATAAAATACCCTTTAACACATGACATGTTTTCCTGAATTTAAAATGCGTGTGTAGTGTGAGAGCCAAGGAGGCCTTGTTTCTCATTAACCTATCTGAAATTTTATTTTTTCAAGTACACACAGTATTTTAGTAAGTTTATTTGTGTATTTTAAAATAACTGAGTATACATAGAGAAAAATTTTAGTTACTAATTGTAATTCTCTGTTTCTGTTTTTTTTTATAGTCAATGATAAGATTACAGGCCCTTCTTAAAAAAAGCAAACAAAACAAAACAAAAAACTTAGAGTTGGTGAATAACTTTTAGAGTATGATTCTTGTCTGTAAGATTTAAGATTGTTGAAGTTAAAAATTTCAAAAGAAATACACCAAAAAACTGATAGAGTATGTTAAAAAGTATATTAAAAAGAATAAGTACAGGACACATCGTACTTCATAGTAAGACTAAACCGTTTATCCCTATGATCACAAACAAATCAAGAGTGTCTGTTTTCAACATCTGTATTTAATATTTTACTGTAAATCTTAGTGCAATAAGGTAATAAAACTATAAAGACATAAAATTTAAAAGAAAGGTATTAGAATTAGACCACAACTTCGTACATATTCTAAAAGCCTTTGAATTGTACACCTTAAATGGTGAACTTCATGGTATTAAATTCTTCTCATTGAAGCTATTAAAAAGAGAGAAGTGAAGCTTCCTTCATTTATAGTCAATATGACACTGTAAGGAGAAAATACTATTGATGCCACACAACACTACTAGAACTTGCATTAACACTATAGCAAGATGGCAAGGTACACAGTTTTGAAATAGAAAAAAATCATTTTATTTCTAGATAGACTCAATTAACAGATAGGAAATATTTTTTAATATGCTATGTACAGTATCACCAGGACTATATCTAGTGCCTAGAATAAATCTAAGCCAAATTGTGTCATATCACTCTAACAAATGACAAAACATTACTGAGAAAACCTGAAACTAAATAAATATACCATGTTCTCTGTTCATGGATTAAAATAAATGATAGCATCATCAATTCACTCTAAACTGAACTATGTATTCAACACAATGCAATTTTAATCCAAGCTTTTTTTAAATAGGAACTGACAGGCAGGTGAATGCTGTAACTGTTGTAGAAACTATACAGAATTCCTAAAGTTTTGATATGTTCTCGTGTAATATCATTGCTCATAATTCTAATTACTGAAGTGTTGTGTGTCACAGAAATAACCAGATTTCATCGTCAGGTGTGTTATCATAAACTCTCATCAAATCATTAACAAAAAGAAAAAACAGATATTGACAAACAGATAACAAACATTTCTATGGAAAGACAAAGCCTCTGAAATAATCAAAAATTTTAGAAGAAAAGAAGAGGAAAATTGAAATATTTATACTACTCAATTTCAATTGTATTCTCTTAATCAAGACAGCTGTATTAGAATAATAATAATATATATAAATAATGTAAAGGAACAAAAGTGATATTCCAAGAACGCACACATATACACACCCTCTTGTTCAATTAATTTTTATTAAAGATGCCAGTTAAAAAGTAAAGGAATGCCATTTCAACAATTAATGTTGGAGTAACTGGATAAAAGTATAAAAGATGAAAAAAACCCCTGTCTACCTCACTCCATACTAAAAATTAATTATTAATTGATCATAAACTCAAAATTAATTGTTAATTAATCATAAACCTAAATTAAAAGCCTACAAGTTTCTCCAAGAAAACAAAAGAGAATTTCTTTGTGCAATTAGGGTTAAAAATATTTTAAGGACACTTAAGACAATATAACCTTAAAATAAAATAAACATGTAAATTGGCCTTATAAAAATCAAAAATCTCTGCTCACCAAAAGACATTGTTTAAAAGAATAAATGGATAAGACTTAGGCTAGAAGAAATTTTTCACAATATGCTTCTATAGTAGATGATTTACATTTGGAGTATATAAAGAACTCCAACAACAAAAGATAAGCAACTCAATAAGTGAATAAAATTTTTTATTCCTACTTTATTAGGAAGATATGCAATATCCAAATATTACAAGAAAGTTTCCCAACATCATTACCCATCAAAGAATTCCATGTAAAAGCACATTGGAATTTTCTTTTAATGTTTATTTATTTTTGAGAGAGAGACAGAGTGTGAGTGGGATAGGGGCAGAGAGCGAGCGAGACACAGAATCCAAACCAGACTCCAGGACGTGAGCTGTCAGCACAGAGCCCGACGCGAGGCCCGAACCCACAAACCATCATGACCTGAGTTGAAGTCAGTCACTTAACCGACTGAGCTACTCAGGCACCCCAAAAGCACATTTAGATAACACTACAGACCCAGTAGAGTAAGTAGGCAAACAAACAAAAACACTGACCAAACCAAATATTGATTAGAATATGGATACTGAGATTTGGACACTCAGTATCACTGATGGGAGCGTAAAGGCACACATACTTTGTAGAATGACTTCATAATTCCTAATAAAGTTCAACAAACATCTACCTGTTTACTCAACAATCTTACTCTTAGTTATTTACTCAAAAGAAATAAAACATATGTCCACACAAAAAGACTTGCAGTATAAGCAGCCTGATTTAGAGTTAAGAACGGAAAAAAAATGCACAAGCTCATGAAAGGAAGAATGTATAAACACATGTTACTACATTCATTACATATATATATATATATATATATATATATATATATATATATATAATTTTACAGTAAATATACACATAATACCCTGATTAATGTGATTTAATCTCAAAAAGTTTATGTTAAGTAGAAGAAATGAGTCAGAGGATGCCTGAGTGGCTCAGTTGGTTGAGAGTGACTCTTGATTTCAACTCAAGTCATGATCTCACAGTTTGTGACATCTGCATTGACAGCTCAGAGCCTGCTTGGGACTCTCTCTCCCTCTCTCTCTGCTCCCTTCCCTGCATTAAAAAAAGCAATATGTATATAAAAAAAGAAGTGAGTCTGTAAAGAAGAGTATAGTGTGTGATTCCATTTATATGAATTCTAATAAGAAAACTAATCTATAGGGATGGAAATGAGTTAGTGGTTGCCCCTGTGAGGGGGGCAAGGATTACTGGAAAGTGACATAAAGGTCTTTCTGAGATGATAGACATCTTTCTCGTGTTTGGGTGATGAATACAAGGGTGTATACAGTTGTGAGAATTAATCAACTAAACAAGCTCTGTGTTATGTATATGTATCAATTAAAATATGTATATAGATTTTAAATGAATATATATTCTTCAGATTTTTAGTAGTAGGTATTTTTACTAACTTTTAAAAATATATAGTCCCAAAAAATAAGTATTCCGCTGTTACTATATTCCATATTTTGCTTTTGTTCTGTATATATCTTTTAAATTGGTTCATAAACATTCTTCAGATGATTACATAAGCTATAACACATTTCTTAGTGTGAAGAATAATAGCGATTTTAAATACTGATTGTCAATGTTTCATATAGAAACTTAACTAAATTTTGTTCAAGTATGTTCTATTCACATACTACACAGGCTAAATTTTCCTTGATGATATTAAGATGCATAATTTTCCTCCTCTGTTACAGTACAGTTTTTTTTTTGTTTTTTTTTTTTTAATTTTTTTTTTCAACGTTTTTTATTTATTTTTGGGACAGAGAGAGACAGAGCATGAACAGGGGAGGGGCAGAGAAAGAGAGGGAGACAAAGAATCGGAAACAGGCTCCAGGCTCCAAGCCATCAGCCCAGAGCCTGATGCGGGGCTCGAACTCACGGACCGCGAGATCGTGACCTGGCTGAAGTCGGACGCTTAACCGACTGCGCCACCCAGGCGCCTCAGTTTTTTTTTTTAAATATGATTCCTGATAGTTTATTAGGTATAAGTTCAAACACAATGTAGCACACTTTGTGTTTTGTGAGCATTTATTTTCTCATATAAGAAGAGATCAGTCTTTTCAGCTTTTTATTATATAGGAATAAATCTACTTTTCATGGATGACTAGAAGCCAAGTTCAGTTGCTTCAGAATGACAAGTAGATTTAAGATAGAAGTAGCATCAGTGTATAAATACCATGAAATATGACTTAGCCATATAAAAGAATGATATCTTGCTCTCGGTGACAGTATCGATGGACCTACAGAGTATTATGCTAGGTGAAGTAAGTCAGACAAAGACAAATAATATATGATTTCACTTACATATGGAATCTGGAAAAAATGTAACAAATGAGCAAACAGAAGCAGAATTATAAATATGGAAAACAAACTGGTAGTGGCCAGAGGGGAGGGATTGGGCAGAATGGGTGAAATAGGAGAAGGGGATTAAGAGGTACAAACTTCCAGTTATAAAATAAATAAGTTACAAAGATGAAAAGCACAACATAGGGAATATAGCCAGCAATACTTTATAATGTTGTATGGTTGCAGATAGTAACTACACTTAACCATGATGAAAATAGCTTAAGGTAGAGAACTGTGGAAGCACTATGTTGTATATTTGAAACAAATATAACATGGTACGCCAACTATGCCTAAAAAAGAGAATAGAAGTAGCACGCAACTTCTTGCAAGTTTATCCTTTTTTTAGTAAATATTCTGATTGATTAATATTTATTATTAGGTCATGCACTTTCTATGCACAGGGCTATTTTCCTGACTGATATGCTAGTGCACAATAGTATATACAAGAGTAGTTCTAAGCAGTAATGACAGTAACATGGTTCAGATTTTCATTTCATAATTGTTTTCTATATCTTTTTAAACTTTCGGCCTAGAAAAATTATCTGATAATATGAGAAAAAAATAGGACCTTCATCATATATGAATGCACAGTGCCAAAATTTTGTATATGGCAAGCAAAAAATAACAAGTAATTCCCTCCTTTGGCAATATGCAATTATTTGCTATTGCAAATATAGCAAATATTATTTCCCTATAACAGCATGTGAAAATATTTAAAAATAACATACCAATTGCTAGATTGTCACATATAGATAATTACTTACAAAGGCTTTCTTTAAGAAAGAAAATCTAAAAATGGTTAAAATAAAAACAGTGTGCTTCCTTCTTGAAACAGTTTCTTCCCTTGGATGGTGAAAATAATGATTCTCTTAGTCTTAATGAAATTCCACAAATCTGTTTGTTTCTAATAAACTCTGACATATTGATTAATAAGGTGACTGCACTTGATCCACCACTTTATTAATTTTTCTTAATTAAGAAAGCTCATTCAAAATATATAATTTAGAGTATTTTGGTTAACTTTACCTTCTATTCTTAGCATGTCTTACCACATCACTTAACATGTAATAGACATTCATAAATGTGTGTTGTATATTAAATATATAATTATAAAATTAAGCAGTCTTCAGTTATCTAAAATGATCCACTGTTACTCACTTAAGTGATAAACCAAATCTATAGAAGAACTAGGAATTATCATTCAGTGATTCTAAGTATACTATTTAAAGGGTACTATAATGTCTCAGTCTCATAATAAAGCATGGTAGAGAAAGAAAGGAGATGATTTCATTGAGAAATCATTCTATACAGAAAAGACATATTATTGGAATTCTTGATCAGAAGCTTAGAAATTTAGGAACTTAATGCTTAAAAAATTAATTAGGAAAAAATACATAAAATAACTGAAGAGCATAACTAATAAATAATTGAGCATGATAGTTTGGCACAAACTTCATAAAAATTAAGAATTTTATAATATGATTGTCCTACATCTTTCCTTGACCAGGTGTGGCCTCAAGGAATCTGATCTGGACCAGACAGTATATACTCCATTCCATCTTTCTCCGTATATAAACAATAGATTTTTGTTTTCTGATGGCCCAAGGACTTTTACTATTTTTCCATGGTCCACAAATTATTCTGTGTGTATGTGAGAGGTGAACCACAGTTCCAAGTTGCATTTTTCTCTCATACTGCTTACCTCCTATTTGTCTTTTTTTAGAGGTCTCTTATAAACCTCGTACTAAATATTTATTGGCCTCATTACAGATATTTGAGTGAATAAATTAGATTTCTTTGTCAGTTATAGCAGGAAAATGATAACGTATATATCAAAGGATAGAGGAAAGTCAAATGTTATTAGCGATGTGTTGACAATCTTAAGCACCAAATATAAAACAGAAAAAATATCTTTCTTTCTTCAGGATAAATGTGGTATGAGGTAAGGGTATGTGAGGAATTAAGTATGGTTTATAAGTTAAAATAATCCCTCTGATATTTGCTGTTTTTAAGTGATTAAGAGTAACTCTCAGTTACTTTTTTTTGATTTAAAAGCTTATTTTATAGTATGGTTGAGTGTTCATAATGTAGAGTAGAACAAAAATACCAAAGAAACATAATTGCCATTCCATGGAGGATTCTTTAATATGGTCTGTGACAGTTGCTTTACAAAAGTTCTATCATGGGGCACCTGGGAGGCTCAGTCTCTTGAGTGTCTTGACTCTTGATTTTGGCTCAGGTGATGATCCCAGGGTTGTGGGATTGAGATCTGCATTGGGCTCTGCACTGAAGGTGAAGTCTGCTTAAGATTCTCTCTTTCTCCCTCTACCCCTCTCCCCTGCTCATATTCTCTCTCTCTCTTTCTCTAAAATTAAAAACAAAACAAAACAAAACAAAACAAAAGTTATGTCATGGGAAGTTGATCATTCCTACTGACATTTTGACAGGGAAAGAATTAAGTTCCCATCTGCCCTGTTCTGTGATGTTAGTAGAATATTCTGTTTGCCCTGACTCCTATGAATGTAATCCATTTCTCTGAGTAGAATATTTTGTATTTAAACTGGAATCCTAGAAGTGCAAAGGACCTTCCTGAACATGGGAGGTATTTTGTGTTGACACTGGAGAGCCATCTGCCAGAAACTTCAACCATGATTCAAAGGAAGCCATTGCTTGTTGTATGAATGTTCAAAAGAAAACGGATCTGGAAAAGATAAGGGTAAGCAACCTCATCTTTGAAGCATAATGACCATGACCCTGAGGCCAAACAACCTAGGTTCATATCTGAACCATCACTTACAAGATGTGCAGCTCTGGTGAATTTACTTAATTCTTTGGCAATTCAATTTTATTATTGATTAAATTATGATATTTGCCTCATAGGGTTATAGTGAATACTAATTTAATGAAAAATGCTTTGAGTCATGGATGTCGTTAGGTAAATTCAACAAGTAAAAGCAATGTTATATATTATTACTATGATAAAAAAATTGGCATCCGATTTGTAAAGATTTGTAAGGACACTACATTTGTAAGGATACCACATTTCTAAGACATAAATGTAAGAGCCCTTTAAGTTTTCTCGTTGGTGAGAGACAATTCTCCATGTAATTTCTGCCTGTCTTTAATTAATTTTTGTTCTAGACTATCCTTTCAAGGACATTTATACAGCAAAGTTTCTTGAAAGATATAGTATGTCCCTTGGACACAGAAAGTAGATCTGTTTTTTGACTATGATGATAAAGATTATGTCTCCCTCTCAGATAAAACTTTAGCAGTTTGGCTAGTAGTTCCCTTAAAAGATTGGGGGTTTCTGGGATGCCTAGGTGGGTCAGTCAGTTAAGCATCCAACTCTTGATTTCGACTCAGGTCATGATCTCCCGGTTTGTAAGTTTGAACCGCTCATTGGGCTCTGGGCCGACAATGCAGAGCCTGCTTGGGATTCTCTCTCTCTCTGCCCCTCCCCCCCCCCCCAATAAATAAATAATTAAATGAAAATTTAAAAAATAAGATTGGAGGCTTACTAAACTCGGAGTTCATTTGCTATGACATAAAGCTGCTGTGTGAGTATCCATCTGGGCTCTGCTGCTCATCTCACCAGTGTGACTTTAACTTTGGGGGCGGACGGTAGTGGAAGATGCAAGAAAAGTGAAGCTCATTCACTCTGCTGCACTGTGAATAATAATGACCTTTGCCGCTACCAGGAGTCTTGGGTACTTTGCCAGCTTCTATGAAACTGTGGCAGGCTTAGGGTAAATATGTCAGATCCTTGACTGTCTTGACACTCATTTCCTAAGCTTTGGCAGAAGTGAGGGTGAGTCTTAAGTCTTTAAAAGGTGCGACAATCAGTAAATATAGTAGAATGTAATAATGCTCAGCAAATATTCACTTTTTCCTCTGCCTTCCATGCAGGAGTATAGTTTCTTACTGAAATGATTCTGTATTTATCCATGAGACTTACTTTTTGTGACTACTGTGTGAGAAAAAAAAAAAGCCTTTAGGTGTGCTTGGGTGGGTAAATTTGCCCTCTTGCACTTCTGTCTTCCTCCATGGGAAAACTATGCCAAGCTAGCTACTAGTTCCAAGAAATAAAGCTACCTTGAACCCAGTATTTGGCCTGGAATAAGTCTAGCTGCTTTCAGACAATATTAGCAAAACCCATTTAAGCCCACTTGAACAACAACTGGCAACAGAACTACAAGAGAAAAATATTGTTCGTAGTTGATGCCACTAATTTAAAGAGTCATCCTGAAAAGTATATATAATAAGTCCTAAGCAGTAGATATTGATTCTAGGAATCACTGGATAGCTGATTTTTCAAAAATGTCACCTCTAACTCCAATTATTTCTACTTGCAAGATCAAAATTTCCTCTAAGGGGAGAATATATAATTGGAATATAATATTTGTTTGCTTGTGATAATCATAATAAGAACCTTAGCACTGTTATAGGCCTTTCAGATATACAAATTACTACTTATTTTTATCGTGTGAACAAGAAAATGAGAGGATTTGGGGGATGACTTTAATACATTTAAAAAAAATTTTTTTTTTTAACGTTTATTTTTGAGACAGAGACAGAGCATGAATAGGGGGAGGGTCAGAGAGAGAGGGAGACACAGAATCTGAAACAGGCTCCAGGCTCTGAGCTGTCAGCACAGAGCCCAACGTGGGGCTCGAACTCACGGACCGCGAGATCATGACCTGGGCTGAAGTCGGACGCTTAACCGACTGAGCCACCCAGGCGCCCCAATACATTTTTTTCAGACCTAAAACTTAGACTTCTTATATGCCTATTCAGACCTCAAAGGTAAGCTATCATAATTATTTGCTACCTATATTTATTGCAATGCACACATTTGAATCTGAATAATTAACACATTTCCTAAGAGATTACTTTTACAAAAAATACTTTAATATTTTCTTTAAGTACAATTTTATCAACTTCATAAAATACTAGTATTTGTATAAATTTATGGTATTTATTATACATATGAATTATCTATATATTACATAGAACTATACTCATGTACATACCCACACACACTCACACATGCACATGACAAAACTTGGATATTCCTAACTGATACTTGTTGGAGATAATGACTAACGTTAGCCAAGTTTTGGCCAGGGGACATAAGAATATCCGAATCTGACTCATGATGAGCAGTATCTCCTCTTGAGGCCCATGAAGAAATGATATTCTGCAAGGAAATGGTGAGTGGAGCAACAACTTGGTCTTGCCCCCAAACAAAAGAGCATAGCATGTCACCTCTTCAAACTCCACTTGAAAACCTCCATTTATCTAATACATTCCCTGGGCTTTGGTTATAAAGGCAGAAAAACAAAATCCCATTCTGCTACTTTTTTCCTCGTTATAGAAACACTCGTTTATGTTTGTCAGTTCCTAAGCCTGGAGAAGAGAAGAAACTAGGGAAACTTGACCTAGTATACCAAAATCTATGACTCCTACCAGTGCACAGTCTAAGTGCAAACATGGAGCACTTCCTGTCTGCCTGCTGCCAGGGAATATTGTCCTAGATATGACTGACATTTTTTTTTCGGGATTTATGGCAACCAGAGGTGATATTATAGATACTTTTAGTTCTTTTTCCAAAAGTAGCTCTGATGCCCAGAGACAATGATATTCCTGCCATCAGAAATCAGTGAGGAAAATGATCCTTAATCCAAACAAAGGAATCTTTTATGGACCCAAACCAGGTTCTGACCTTCATCTTGCAACTCAAAGTACTGCCTATGGATAAACAGCATTGGCAACAAGCTGGAGCTTTTCTTTTTCCATACAAGAAATGTAGATTCTTAGGCTGTATCCCAGACCTAGTGAATTAGAATCTGAATTTTTTTAAACATTTTTTTTAATATTTATTTATTTTGAGGGGACAGAGAGACAAAGTGCAAGCAGGGGAGGGTCAGAGAGAGAGGGAGACACAGAATTCAAAGCAGGCCCCAGGCTCCGAACTGTCAGCACAGAGCCCGACACAGGTTTCGAACCCACGAAGCATGGGATCATGACCTGGGCCAAAGTCAGACGCTTAATCGACTGAGCCACCCAGGCACCCCAAGAATATGAATTTAAATATGATTTCCAGTAATTTAAATACACATTAAAGTTTGAAAAGCCCTGATCTAGCTGATTTCCTCCCAATGCAAAAACAATGCCTGTGTTTTGGGACTTTTCTACAACAAATACTGATAAAAGTTGTGAGGTATTCAGCACTATACAATAGAATTTTCTGTAATGATAGAAAAATTCTTGATCTGTGCTTTCTGATATAGTAACCATTGGAGACATGTAGCTTATCAAACAGTTGAAATGTGGCTGGTATCATGGAGGAAGGAATTTTTATTTTTATGTTATTTTAATTAATATACATTTAAATGTAGATAGCCATATGTTGTTAATTGCTACATGTCATTCTGTGAAGGTCTAGACAATGTTGTTTGTCCCACTGTTAATGATAGACCTTTCTTTGTGCATTCAAAACATTGAAAACAAAGTTTTGTGGTTAAGAGCGTGGACACAGGGATTTAGATTGTTTGAGTTCAAATACATCTCAACCACTTACTAGTTGTGTGACCTAGGGTAAATTTCTTAACGTATTAAGCCAGTTTCCTCACCTGAAAAATTAGAAAATAGTACTTATGATTATTATAAGATTAAAGGAATTAATAATCTAAAACCATTAGAGCAGTATTAGGGAAATAGTGCTAAATATGTTTATTAAATTAATCAATATCCCACCAGCTCTACTTCAGTTAGAGCCTAAAACACTAAAAGAATGAGTTCTAACCATTTTTCTAAATTCAAGCACCATATTTCCTTTAGAAAATTCTGTTAATCACAGTTAAGGCAAACATTAATAGAGAAGGAAGTACTGTTGTGAAGGAATGCGTGTGAAAATCTTCACATCTGAAAATAGTTTAAAAAGTTTCTCCCAAAGATAATCTGTCATCTGGATTGAAAATCAGTGCCCTAGAACTCTCTTTAAACTCTTAACCTCAATGGTTATATTAGTTGTTTTGCTTCAGCTATGTCAAATGTAAGAGATGGAACCTGTAATTATGGCATCGAGGAACACCTGGATCCTTCCAGTCAAACAGCTTTTTCTATCTCAAGGTTGCATGCCCAGGGAAAGATTTAAAAATTCATAAATATTAGCTGGGTCTTAGGCCCAGAACTTCAAAGAAAGCTCTTAACTTGTGTGTACTTGCTTAGATAGGCTTCAGTGGCCTTCTTTATCATGGGTCTTATACTGGTTTCTTCTTGGTATGATACAGTGCATGGTGTCTCAGTGGTCCTATCACTCCAGCTGCTAAGCAGAAAGCAAGCCTAAGATGAGAATATATCCAAGTACACTTGACTTTTAACTGGAAAACTGGTCTTTAAAATGTCCTTGATTTGACCAGTAAAGGCCTTACTCCTCCTTAGGAATATAGTTAAAGGAAAGTGGTAAGTAAGTTTGAGCTTCTTGCAGGATGACAAAATATAACATTTTAGACCTTCCCTATATCTGCTAAGATGGAAAGGCAGAGTAGCCAAACAACATTGAAGGGCACTCATCATGACTGCAGTAGGGGGCCAGGTAGCAGGATGTTTCATCCGTCATGCTGGGCAGCAGACCACCTGAAGGGAAATGATTGGGCAGAAGCTGGGTCGAAGAAAGTTGCACCTTCTGTTGGTGTACATTTTCTTCTCTGTGGCTTCTTTTTGGTATGTAAAATATTTCCTCAGCTTAATGATGTTCTGGACTTGGTGCCTCATTCTGCTATTCTGTTTAGTTCAGAGACAAGTTATGTACAAATACTTAGCAGAGAAAGTGTGAAATGATCACAGCAGGTTCAGCATCAGAGAGAACATCTCATGGATTATATTATGTTTTTGAGAATAACATTGTATCTGACTAATTGGTTTATTATATCTCTTGTGATTACATCTCTTGTGCCACTGAAAGTTTGGTTTTGGTGTGTGTGTGTGTGTGTGTGTGTGTGTGTCTGTGTGTGTGTGTGTTTTAAATTACTTTTCTAGGGAAGCCATCTGATTCAGAATGTGTGAGAGCTCTTACATATCTGTCAGCTGGGCTGCATTGGGTATTCCTTGCAGACATGTCCCAGCACACATAATTTTAGGGCACAGTGCATAACCTGCATCAAATAGAGGCTTAGAAATGTTTTTCAGATTGTGTTGATTTGAATATTTTTGTTTTACCTCTTTAAAGAAGAGTACTTTATGCCAGATATTGTTTTGGTTGGACAGGACTAACTAAGGTTTATTTTTATCTCCAGGCTCTCCTACTGGAGAGAAAAAAAAAATCAAGGTGTCTTTTTAAAAGTAATTTTCTCACATTGAATTTTAATTTTAAATAGAGAATTGGTTGATTTTTAATTATATTGAAATCAACATTCATTGTGAAGAAGTAAGAATCAGCAAAGGTTTTTGCTTTTAAGGAGCTTACAGTTAATTTTGAAATTTATCAGTGGACATAAAGGTTCATTTATATATGTATAAGTATGTATAATATATATATAAATTTATATGTATATAATTTATATATAAGTTCTTTAATAATAGTGTTTTGCTTTTCTTTCTGATTTAAGTTGTCTAGATGCCAACAAAATGAGCAGATTGCTCATGTATTGAGTGTTTGGCTAGTTAAGCTTTAGATAATACTTAGGAAAACAGATTTTATTCCTAGATTAAAAATTATTGACAAACAAAAATTATATCAGTATGGACAATTTTGGAGTTTGCAAAATGTGTTCATGGAATCAGAAGAAAGATGTTTTTGTCCTTATCTCCTCATTTTAGAATAAAAATCTGGGTTTAATTTTCTTATTATCATAGCCACCACTGCTGCCACGACTACCTTCACCACGACCATTATCCGGGGATTAGCAGGGTCATCGATTTATGTTTTAAATACCTTCTTTAGTAATTAAAATGAGGAATTTGGAAAATAAAATGTCCTATCAGCTATTTATTTGGATAGGGGGGAAAAGTAAAAAAAGAAGTTGATATACCCTGAACAGTGCTTTCAGTAATAATGGTAGACATCTTCTCAAGCACTGTACTATAGATATCTGTTTCTTCATTCCCTCCTAGGATCCCCAGATCTCTTAAATGATTTTTTTATTAACTTATATACGTTAAGGTTTACTTTTTGTGCTGTAAGGTTCTACTGGTGTTGACAAATGCATAGTGTTATGTATCCACCATTACGTATCATTCAGAATATATTAAAAATTAAAAATCTACCTTAAAAATTCCCCTTTGCTCTATATTTTATTATACATCTATTTATATATGATTTATTTTATCTATTTATAGATAGATATATAGATTTATATATCTATTTATATGATTTATATATATTTCTCTCTATAATATATTATATATATATTAATTATATTTATATACCATAATACTATCTGCTGTCTGTAGATTTCTAAAAAACATACCACTGGAGGACAAGGACCAAACCAAGTCCGAGTGGAAAAAAGTCTTTCAACAGTGATAGTCTGGTAACTAGTTTGATAGCTAGCCCCAACTATCCTTGCCTTCCAGTATTCATGCTTATATGTGATATTTATGTAAACCATTTTAATCTGCTGTACAATAAATCAAAGCCTGCCAAATACTAATGATGCTTAGAAGCAATATCTTTCCAGCTAACGAAGGCTGCATTGCCAGCTTATTACATAGAATATCGATGGTGCTTGACAAGTCTGTAGCTGATGAGAAGGGAGATAGAGACGGAAGTAAGTTCTAGTAAGACAACTGTAGTAGAGATTACAGTTCTTTTAAGCAAGTAAATGTATCATTTTTGAGAAACAGTTTTAACTACTTATGGCTCTGAGAGAATAAATAATATACCAGGGACAACAAATAACCATCTAACATGAGCCAAACCACTGTACTGCTAATGTCCAATTTAACTTACAGTAACTTTCAATTTTGCACTCCAGTATGGTTTCACATTCCAAGAGAACTAGCTAACCCATTGGCTGAATATTGGTTACACTGGACACTTTTCACTATAGGAAGATCAGATATTTGTCCCCATTGGAATAGGAACTTAGAGTAGATCTACATTTTCTTTCCCTGACAACATATTTATATCATCAACACTACCATTCTTGGATTTTCTGAATACTTCTATTCACCATTATTAGTTATCATATAATATTATGTCTGTCCAAGGATATTACTTTCCAATTAAACATGAAGATAACAATTAAATCCCATAGCTTTTCTGTTCTCTGAGTTTCCAAAACCATTGTATATATAAAAGACTATAATGATATATTGAAGCTCATTACAGCAGCAGCACAGATAAAACATCTTAAATATTTAGAATGCTCTTTTAGTGATTGCAAACATTCTCTGAACAAATAACCAAGCTGTATTATTTTTGTATACCATAGCCAGTATGCCCTAAATTCAAAGGAACAAGGAGAAAAAATAAACTTTGCCCACTCTCACATTTCTGACAATCATTTTTGTCACTCTAGGCACTGTTCCTTTGAGCTCTTAGAATACAAAACTGAAATATTTCTATCAGGCACAATCCAAGTGAATTAGAAGTTGTGACCCCCACCCAATCAGTTCTCTTACTTTCAGTACATCCAAAAATAGGGGGAAATAATGATGGATTGAATGATAGAATTGAGCTATCAAGATTAAAGAGAATTACCAGCTTAAAAATCAGGTAAAATGAAAGCATACAGATGGAACTCTAGGAAAATTTTGGGAAGATTTTAGAACTTTCATGATTCTCCAGTCTTTCTGGTGATTCTAGAAAATGTTCTTTTTGTAATATTTTAAAAGACATTGGTTTTACTCTTAATTTTCGAATAGAACATATCTCTACTACATCAGTACAGTGAAGGATTTGTTAAAGAAGATACTAATTGCAAAAAGCACAAAGGAAAATGTAGATCAACTTAACTAGATTACAATTTAAAATGACAGACAAGAAATATTCATAAACAATGAGAAGGCAACTACTTGCTTTTTATAAAGCATACGTTGTTTTATATTTATATCTTCAGTAAACTATAAACATTTTGATGATAGAAATTATCTTATAATTGATAGTGCTAAATAAATATTATTAATTAGGTTCTTTTTAACTTAAATTGAAAATTATTACCAGGAAAAGATTTTTAGAGAACTGTATTTTTTAGATAATCTATATGAAAGATTATCTTACATATATATTTCAAAACATAAATCTAAATCACTCAACAGTTGAAACAAATTACACCATGGCCCATTGTTATAGTTAATGGAATGACATTCTCTAGTGAATATGGGTCTCTCATGTTGACAGTACATTTAAATATCACAGGAGGGACACTACGTGTTGTTTAAGTTTACATATCAGTTTGGAAATAATACTTCAAATATTTCATAATGGTTAAATTTGATTAATTTCCCTGTTCATTTTTTATTAAAGCCAAATATGTATTGCCAAGAACATGATAAGCAAAATATGAAAGATACATAACAAGCACAATTAGAAAGTAAAGAAACAAATAAGGAAGCCCTAATCATGTAAAAAATAATAAAAAGTCATTCAAGATGCATCTTGGTTAAATAGTCTCCAGATGGCAGTCAAGTACTACCTCAGCCAAAACTTGGGCTAGAGAGGCTGAGTATCTTCTATGTTCTTAATTTCTGGTAAAGGAACCACTTAATATTTACCATTCTCCTGTGGAAGCAAGGAGTGAATACTCAGTTTATTCAGTTAGCTGTTTAGAGCTTTCATAAAACGTACAAGAAATAGTTCTGTATTATTTTCAGAATCAAATATACATAAATTGATTCTAAGATTGATATTTTTAAAAAGAAAAATGTATATATTATAAGACTTAATTTTTATAATAGTATTATACTTCAATTAATATGACTTCCAATCAAAGTCTGAGGAATAGCTGTTCTTTCCACTCTCAGAATGATGATACTTCCATTGGACCCACATTCAGATAAGATCAATTATAAACAACTCTCAAATAATTCCTTTCATTTAAAATTTTGATAAAACCTAGCCTTTAGTTCATTGTTAACAATGTATAAGAGAAAAAAAAATAGTATCCCAGTGTAACATTTCAGTATTTAAAATTATGGGCCTTCACAAACACTCCATGTTGTCTATTCTTCTTTAAAAAATACATTTAAACATACAGCATCTTTTGTATATTCTTTGCTTATTTACTGTGTTAGTCAGTTTAGGCTGCCATAACAAATACAGTGTGATTGGTGGCTTATACAATAAAAGTAAGTTTTCTCACAGTTCTGGAGGCTGGGAAGTTCAAGATCAAAGTGCAGACCTATTTGGTTCCAGGTGAAAGCTCCTTCCCTGGTTTGCAAATACCACCTTCTCACTTTGTCCTCACATGGCAGAGATCTCTCTTCCTATTCTTACAAGGTTTCTAATCCTGTTGGTTTTGGAGTCTACCCTTACAACCTCATTTAACCTTAATTATCTCCTAAAAGTTTAATCTCCAAATACAGTCACATTGGGTGTTAAGGCTGCACATATGAGTTTGTGTTGTTGGGAGGTGGGGAGCACAGTCGATAACATCTGTTAAAACCAAGTGTTACAGTATGGCTTCAGTGTTATAGTAGAGACATTTTCCTTTCTGGCCAAATTTTCATAAATGAGAATCTAGTAATATATCTGCTGTGGTTTGTTTTGTGAATTCTCTGTTAAATTCTCTACTGATTTCCACTATAAAAATGGGCAAATCATTTATCTTAGTATAAACCAGACTCAAAGTGAAAAGTTAAATAGAATAAGAATTATATACTGTATTAGAAAAAGAACAATTAGTAGAACTCACAGAAGAAAACTAGTGAAAATATAAAGAAAAGAAGAAATCAGTGGATAATAGGCATAATGTAGGCATCTTTGAAGATGTTTGTTGTTTTTTTTTTGTTTTTCTAAACAAAAAGAGAATGATTATAGTAGTTGAATGGAAAAAGGAATAGATAAATAAAGACTACTTGGGGAAAAGTATTTTAAAAACAAGGCTGTGAAAAGGAATTTACTTTTAGGACCAGATAAGATTAAAATGGAGGTAAAAGAGAATCAATATATTAACCTGATATGTCAACTAAATGCAATGTGTGAAATCAGAAATTAACTTTTTAATCCAAATACATTATAAATATTATAATGTGATAAATTGCATAATTACATACATTGTTTCCAGAAGCATTATCTACTATTTTTAAACTGTGTCATTCACTACAAAAAAGGAAGGTATGTAACATGAGCCATAATTGTTATTTTTAAAATTCAGTTTTTTATTATGAGGATTACATATTTTTCCTTAAAGGAATTAGTGAAATACAAATAAGAAGACGACTGTATCATCAGAAAACAAAATTGACTAAAAGCTTAAAATGGTCACCGTCTACCGGGGTGAAAAAATAATCATTTAAATCTAAGCAGTTAATTGGAAGCCATAAATAGCAAGCCAATATTAGAAAAACTTCAGTAATTTTGTAAGCTAGAGAATTTATATAAATACAGAACAGAAAGTAAAATTCAATAGGAAGAATAGTAAAATAGATGTGCATTAATTATGAATTTTTATACTGTTTTAAAAATTTGCATGACATATGCATGTATTTATATTTTTAACATTTAAAGAGTAGTTGAAAGCTGAAACTATTGAATATTAACATGCATTTAATCATTTTAGTACCACTATCTCATTCATTATTCCTTGGGAAACATAATTTAATTATTCATTAAATTTGCTTCTCATTTATAATAAGTAAATCAGCCTGATGGAGTCTTAGGATTTCTTGATAGTTTTTTTTTTTTCCTTTTCTGAAAGCAAGATTGAATCATAGAAGAGTCTTTTGGAATTTGATATCATTATACTTTGAGCTAGAAAATAATCTTGTACAATCTAGGATAAAAGCTATTTTCTTAACTTGTTGTTGGAGGCAGACTCATGTAAAATATGGAGAAACCTGTTTTCTATATCACTTAAAAAGGGTTGATTTTTAAATGGCCCCATCATCATTAATAAAGTAGTATAGACAAAACAATGAGAGCAAATGTGAAGGGAATTTCTGTGACCATTTGTATCATTCAGGGTCCCAGCAGGAATCATAGGCACTCAACAAAGGAAAATTAGAGGAAAATTTTAATGAAAAAACTGTTTTACCAAAATGTACATATAATACAAAGAAACAAAAGGGGGTAGTTCAGTACCACTGTACTTATAATAGTGAAATTGTATCCATCCTAAGGCTGGAAAGATTGAGGAGGAGAGGCTCCTGGAAACCAAAAAGAGTCATATACAGATGATCCCTGAAGGCCGGGGTTAGGCACGCTGACCTCCACACAGTTGAAAAGCCATGTAAAACTTTTGTTTCTCCAAAACTTAACTACTTAACTACCAATAGCCTACTGTTGACTAGAGCCTTACCAATTAACATAAAGTCGATTAACACATATTTTGTATGTCATATTGAAAGGAACAGCTTTGAATCCAAATGACAGCCCCACCTTAGTTTAAAGCTAGGTTCTCTTTTCTGCTTATTATGGATGTTTGATAAGAAATACAATTGCTGAGAAGTTTGTTTTGCTTGCTGTTTGCTATGAGCATTGTGAGACCTTTCCTGATTGTAACCCACTGTAGAATGGGCTGTAAAACTTCCTAAATGTAGTCTGATATGTAATGGAATGAGTGATTGTATACAAACTAACCGGCATTTCTCGCTTCTGTAAACCTGCTTGCTTAGCACATTCCTCACCTATCCCCTTCCCCCTTTCTTCCTCTCGCCACAAGTAAAAACCTCCCCTGTGCTATTTGTCTCTGTCTATAAAAACGCTATACCAACCCTAATCGTGGCCTCTTGTGTCACCGGTGACGAGTGCGCAGAGGACCAGGTTCGAACCTGCAGTAAACGACCCTTGCCGCTTGGTCCGATCCTGAGAGAGGCATAAATGGGCAACTGACCTGGACCCGGCTCCCCCAAGGATTTAAAAACTCACCCACCTTGTTCGATGAGGCACTTCACGAGGATCTGGGTGAGTACCGGAATCAAAACCCCAAAGTGACTCTCTTGCAGTACGTTGACGATCTTTTAATCGCCGCTGAGACTGCCGAAGCTTGCTTGCAAGGCACCAAAAATCTCCTCCGGACACTTGGTGCCCTGGGGTACCGGGCTTCAGCAAAGAAAGCCCAAATTTGCAGATCCGAGGTAACCTACTTGGGGTAAAGAAGACCTAAACTGGATCCAAAAATTACCTTTAACTCAGTGCCTTAACGGATGGTGGAGAGCAGCAGACTGTAGCATAATCCTCCCAGAAGAAATGGGAAATAAAGTCTTATCCAAGATGCACCGAGCCACTCATATGGGCACAAGAAAAATGCAAGACTTAATAAGACATGTTAGGATCACCATTAAAAGATTCCAGGACAAAAATTGAGCAGATAGTTACTAGCTGTAAAACTTGTCAATTAACTAACGCCACCAACCACGGGAAAAACCCTGGCTCCAGAACCTGCGAAACCAGGCCAGGAGCCTATTGGGAAGTAGACTTCACCGAGGTAAAGCCTAAAAAATATAAATATAAATATTTGTTAGTGTTTATAGATACCTTTTCAGGATGGACAGAGGCCTTCCCCACCAAGCATGAGACTGCGCAGGTAGTAGCAAAGAAAATGTTAGAAGACATCATGCCCAGGTACGGATTCCCTACCCTAATAGGATCAGACAACGGACCAGCATTCATTTCAAAGGTAATACAAAGGATAGCACAGTTTATTGGGGCTGATTGGAAACTACATTGTGCATATAGACCCCAAAGCTCAGGACAGGTAGAAAAAATGAATAAAACTCTAAAAGAGACCTTAACTAAATTGACCATAGAGACTGGCGCTAATTGGGTAGTCTTACTCCCCTATGCTCTGTTCAGGGTGCGGAACTCCCCTTACAAACTGGGATTAACCCCCTTTAAAATCATGTATGGAGTGCCCCCCCTATAATTCCCAACCTACAGTCTAATGTGTTAACTGAATTTGATGATCATAAACTTCTTATTTCCCTGAGGGAACTCCAGCACACCCACCAGGAAGTTTGGCCCAGATTGAGAGCCATTTATGAAAACGGGCCCCCTCCTGAGCCGCATCACTACCGACCCGGAGATTGGGTATACGTGCAGGGAACACAAGCAAGAGACCCTCCAACCACGGTGGAAGGGACCCTATATTGTGATCCTAACCACACCCACTGCTCTCAAAGTCGATAGGATTGCTACCTGGATCCATTACACCCACGCCCGACCAGCTGATCCCTTTGCGGTTCGAAAAGACTTCGTGCCGGAAGCCAACACTGCCTGGACAGTTGACCAGAGTAAGACCCATCCTTTAAAATTGACTCTACGTCAAAAACCTGACCCCAAAAACCGGCTGAGACCAAAGGCCTGGGTGTCCCATACCAAGACTGTTGCTGCTGCTCTGGACCCACAATAATCGGAGGAACACTCATTAGCGTGCTCCTGTTCACCTCCTACGGACTCATAAGTATTGCAGGCAACCCCCACATACCCTATACTTTAACTTGGGAGGTTTCTAATTTAAAAACCCAGAAAGTCTAATACTATCCTGCTCTCCGCTTTACTCGGGCCTCTGGCCATTCTACTTCTCGCTCTCACGTTAGGCCTCTGCATCATAAACAAAATTATTAATTTTATCCAAGACAGGTTCAATGCTGTACAATTAATGGTCTTACGAACTCAGTACCAACCGCTCGAGACATTACAAATAAAAAACTGAAGATCCAAGATTGGCTCTTTAGGCACAAGGAAAAGGGGGGAATGAAAGGAACAGCTTTGAATCCAAATGACAGCCCCGCCTTAGTTTAAAGCTAGGTTCTCTTTTCTGCTTATTATGGATGTTTGATAAGAAATACAATTGCTGAGAAGTTTGTTTTGCTTGCTGTTTGCTATGAGCATTGTGAGACCTTTCCTGATTGTAACCCACTGTAGAATGGGCTGTAAAACTTCCTAAATGTAGTCTGATATGTAATGGAATGAGTGATTGTATACAAACTAACCGGCATTTCTCGCTTCTGTAAACCTGCTTGCTTAGCACATTCCTCACCTATCCCCTTCCCCCTTTCTTCCTCTCGCCACAAGTAAAAACCTCCCCTGTGCTATTTGTCTCTGTCTATAAAAACGCTATACCAACCCTAATCGTGGCCTCTTGTGTCACCGGTGACGAGTGCGCAGAGGACCAGGTTCGAACCTGCAATAAACGACCCTTGCCGCTTGGCTTTGACTTACGACTCTGGTGGTCTTTTGTGGGAGGTTTTGGAACTTCAGGCATTACAATATGTGTTATATACTATATTCTTACAATAAAGTAAGTTAGAGAAAAAATGTTAAAATCATAAGGAAGAGAAAATACACTTACAGTACTATACTGTAACAAATGTGTGCAAATGGACCTGTGCATTTCAAACCTATGTGGATCAAGGATAACTGTACAGAGGGACAGTTTGTCCCTGAAAAGAAGCAGTGACCTTTAGTCAAGGGACAAAGTTACACAATGGCAGGTCAGCAGGAAGAGAGCCAAAGAGATGCATTATTCAACCTCACTATTTTTCCCTTCAATCTCCTACCAAGTCCACTACTTAGTTGAGCTCTATCAGAACCCAGAACTTAGGGAGCTCTTTGATACAGTGTGCAGGTCAGTCTTCTGGGATAGAGAATAGGGTGGAGAAGGGCAGAGAATGTGTATTACTCCTGCTTCTCCAGAGAAATGGAACCAATAGGATATATATTTAATAGGGGATTGGAAGAATCTGCTTATGTAATTATGAAGGCCAAGACGTTCCACAATCTGTAGTCTCTAAGCTAGAGAACCAGGAAAGCCACTTGTGTAAGTTAAGTTCAAGTCTAAAGACTTGAGAATCAGTGGTCAATGATATAAGTCCCAGTCCAAGTCCAAAGGCCCAAGAGCCAAGAATGCTAATGCCCAACATCAGGATGAAATGAATGTATCTGCTTAGGCAGACAGAGCAATTTGCCCTTCCTTTTTTGTTCTGTTCAATCCCTTAACAGATTGGATGATACCAGCCCACATTGGCGAGCAGATCTTCTTTACTCAGTCTACTGATTCAAAGGCTAATCTCTTCCTAAAACACTCACACAGACCCAGAAATAATGTTTTACAAGCTGTTTGGGCATCCCTTAGTGCAGTCAAGCTAACACATAAAATTAACTATCACAGAATGGATCTAGTAGGGCAAATAGTAGCTATCTGGAAGATAGTGTCTTTCCAACAATCTTTGGGAAATATTTATGAAATGAGTATAGTACAAATAGTGAGCTTCTTTTTGCCTGATGCATAACCTACTTCAATTCCCATTGATAGATGCTTAAGATCAAACACTTTTTAAGCTGTAATTAACAATTCAGGAAGCAACAGGTGTTGGCAAAGATGTGGAGTAAGGGGAACCCTTCTGTACTGTTGGTGGGGATCCAAACTGGTGCAGCCACTATGGAAAACAGTATGGAGGTTCCTCAAAAAGTTAAAAATAGGGCTACCTTATGACCCAGCAATTATACTACTAGGTATTTATTGAAAGGATACAAAAATGCTGACTCGAAGGGGCAGATGGACCCCAATGTTTATAGCAGCATTATCAACAATAGCTAAATTATGGAAAGACCCCAAATATCCATCAATCTATGAATGGTAAAGAAGACATGGTGTGTACATATACATACGTGTGTGTGTGTGTGTGTGTGTGTGTGTGTGTGTATAAAATACTAGAATGAATACTAGTAGAATACTACTAGAATGAAATGTTGCCATTTGCAAAAATGTTGATGGAACTAGAATGTTTTATGCTAAGAGAAATCAGTCAGAGAAAGACAAATATATGATTTCTTTCATATGTGGAATTTAAGAAACACAACATGAAGATAGGGGAAGAGAAGGAAAAACAAGATAAAATCAGAGAGGGAGGCAAACATAAGAGACTCTTAGAGAACAAACTTAATTGCTAGAGAGGAGATAGGTAGGGGGATGGGCTAAATGGGCGTTGGGCATTAGGAGGGCACTTGTTGGGATGAGTACTGGGTGTTCTCTGTTAAGTTGTAAATCACTAAATTCTACTCCTGAAACCAATAATACACTGTATGTTAACTAACTTGAATTTAAATAAATAAATTTTTAAAAAGCTGTTTGTGAAAATGGAATTCTTTTCATTTTCTAGAGCCCTACATCTACGAAAGTTCTATATTAGGTCAGAGTTGTGCAGGTCCACTTATACATTAGTTTTTTATATTCCCATATTTTTTATATACTGTATTCTCTGTGTACTTCCATGGGTCCACAGAGTATACAGATTAAATTGCAACCTCCTTGTTCTACAATTTGAGTCTCCTCAGTCTAAAATCAACCTGTCATTTTCTACTTAATATCTTACGGGTATTTAAATTTTTTTAACGTTTATTTATTGTTGAGAGACAGAGACAGACAGATCAAGAGCAGGGGAGGGGCAGAGAGAGAGGGAGACACAGAATCTGAAGCAGGCTCCAGGCTCTGAGCTGTCAGCACAGAGCCTGACGTGGGGCTCGAATCTATGAACTGCGAGATCACAACCCGAGCCAAAGTCGGACGCTCAACTGACTGAGCTACCCAGGCACCCCTCATGGGTAAGTATTTAAAACAACGCTTTCTATTCTTCCTGAGTATGTTAGCTCTTGTCTAGAAACTTAAAAATGAGATGTCAACTATGTTATTAGGCCATATAGTTATTGCAACAATGACCCATATTTAGTGGTCTATATCTGAACTAGGAGACATAAACTAGGTTGAACATGTCTTTGGGCTTCCCCGAATCTATTGAATTTTGTAACTGGTATGTCCCACGGAGAGACCTGGAAGCTGTCTATGGAATTGTAACAAGAAACATCTTAAGGACCATATAGCTTCATGTTATTTCTATACCTTCCTGATAAATTTTATTTCATTGCTTCTGAAACCATCATTTGGGGAGGTATAGAGAATCCCTCCTGGATAGCTCTGTGGACTGCTCTAAGAACTATTCCAATTGAAGATAAATATATGATTCTGCCTTTCTGCCATACTCTGTTTTCTTTCCTATAGTCTTCCAAAGAATCTGATGCCACAGTTGACCTTAGCTGAGATATCTAACAATTATCAATATAGATAGAGAGTTATAAATGGCAGGGGTAAATTCTAATGTAGCATACTTTCTTCTATTACCTAAATTCCAGTGACTGTACTTTATGAATCAATTATGAATTGCATTTTACTGATAATCCTAGTAAAAGAAATACAGATGTTGCAATATTTTAGAGGTTTTTTCTTCCTCCAAGTCAAATAAAAATAGAGTTGGATGTTCCCAGTCTGGTGGTATAGCTCTTCCACAGTATTATCAGTGAGACATATCCTCCTCTTCTCTTTCTGCTCTGCCATTCTCAGTATATAGCTTCCCCCTTAAAGTTGCCTCATGATTACTTAGAGGTTCAGGAATCTCCTGTGTTCCATGCAGGTGAAAGCAAAAGGTGACTGGAAAGAGATATAAGCCAGATGAACCGCCAACCTCCCCCCTTGCTTTCAAAGAGAATTCCTGGATACTGTGCTCAACAAATTGTATTAAATTTTTACTGGGTTGGCAAAGAGAAGTAGGAAGACAAGAAGGAAGAGGAGGAGGAGAAGGAAGAGACAGAAGAGGGAAATGTAGTTTTTTAGGTGGAAAGTTGTTCCCACTAACAAAATAAGAATGTCTTCTTAAAAAAAAAAAAGAGGTGAGGAGAATATCAACCTCTGTAGGTTACTCTTTTTCTTCACTTGGTTAAGCTTTTCTACATTTTTCTAAGACTAATTAGAAAGGAAAAATACCATTTCACAGAAATTGACTGATATCTACCTCAATCCCTCTGCTACATCTTTGTATTTTTAGTAGTATTGTAGCATTGCTATGTTGTTAGCATGCCCTTTTGCTCCAAAAATTTTACAAAATGAATCAGCAAGAATTTTAAAATCACATTCTATATGCTCAATTGTGTATTCCACTCAAAACTACCAAATTGAGCAAACTTAAGAGTATGTGCAGGCATAGAGAGAAGTGATAGAGAAGGTATCAGAGATTGTCCATTGAGCAACTTATCCTTGACCTGAACATTAAAGTCTGTGTAGGAATGTGTATCCTAAGTAAAGGCTATGTAAAGTATAAAGAATGTTTAAAATAAAAGCTCTGAGTGGCTCTGAGGATTAGTTTTCAAAGGATCGTAGTTTTCCTGAGATGTTCCCTATTGAATGAAGCTAAATGATTGTGGAGACTAGTCTAATGCCATTCCTAGGTACCTTAATTGTTTCATTGATGGCAAAATAACTCCCTTCATGCCTTTGTGATTGTTCATTTTGGGGTATTATCTTTATAAGTGATTATACTGTATCACACTATAGTATATATTATAGTATATTATACTTCAGAATGTTCCCAGTCAAATCTAATATGGACTTTAACTATTTTACATTTAATTTGGCCTAAGTGTTGCTGCAAGCTCACATGATTTCTAAAGCAAAACAATTTGTTTAGAATAACGATTATTTTCTAATCTGTATTTTTAAATTGCTTATTTATATTTTAAATTTTATTTTGTTGTGGTAAAAACACTGTACAGGAGACCTCTGTGAACAGATTTGTAAGTGTACATAGAATATTGCTAACTATAGGTACAACATTGTACTGCAGATCTCTAGAACTTACTTATCTTCCTTAATTGAGGAGACTTCACGCCTATTCATTAGCAACTCCCTATTTTACCCTACTCCAGCTTCTGGCAACCACCATATCATACATGATGGATTTAATGTTTGGCTATATTAGATACTTTATATAATGTGGAATCATGTAGTGTTTGGCCTTGAAAAACTGGCTTATGTCACTTAGCATAATGTCCTTCAGGTTCATCCATTTTGTTTCATATTGCATGATTCCCTCTTTTTTAAGGCTGAATACTATTCATGGTGTATATATATCGTATCTTCTTTATTAATCTAAAGGTGGACATTTAGGTTGTTTCTACATGTAGGATATTGTGCACAGTGCTGCAATGAACATGAGTATTTCAAAGAGAGATTAACACTCTAATCTTCTATTTAAGATAACAAAGTTCAATAACTAAATTTGAAATTTGGAAATTTGTACAAATTTTACGTTCAAAATTATTGAATAAATTTACTTTATTAGAAAAGAAACTTACATTTGTGTTCTAATTATACTTGATCTGGACATGTATTATCCATGGACATAATATATTAAGTGTTATGTTAGTGGTGAGCCTAAAGTGGAAATCTAACAGGTTCCCCTACCTCCCGATACTTATGGCACAACATGAAACGTATTATAAACCAGCTGTGAAAGTGCTCCAGTCTAGTGGGAAGACACATGACCCTGCCTTGCAATTTCTGCAAAGATTTAGGAAGATGATTACATTTGAGGTTTGGGGGGGGGGTTGTTTTTGTTTTTGTTTTTCATTTTGTTTTGTTTTGTTTTTTTGTCCTAAGGGATACAACCAAAATAAATAGAGAAGAATATTCTAAATAGGAAAACCACATTTATAAAAGAATAAGAATTTAAGAGGATAATCTGAGGAAGGCTTTATATGTTCTTTCACTTTTTAAAACATTCATATACATCTTGTAAAAGTAAAACAGTACAGAAAAATAAGACAATTTTTTTTAAGTTGGACTTCAATTTGACCTAGACCAGTGACAATTCTTGGTATGTAATACCCTCCTATCTCTACATGTAATGAATACTACAGCCCTCTTCCAGAGCATCACCAATACACTCAGCTTGTTTTCCTTTCTCCTTTGGTCCTTAGCCATTTCTCTCATTATTTTTAAGCCCATCTTCTGGAGTGAATAGACTGGTTAGCTAACTATCATCATTCCTATTGGGTAGAGCCCTCTGATCAAGTCTCATCTACATAAAGGCATAACCCACTTCTTTACAATGTACAGTCTAACTCTGCTTTTCCTGAATAGAGATCAATTTCAGAAGTTTGAAAGAAATTATGACTGAGAAGCACAGAATAGGAGTTTACCCATTTATTTGCACATATAAAACACCTTTGTGATGATACAGTATTTAGAGAATTTGTATGAGCTTCAGAACTTCACATTGCTTTTTTACCATTCCGTGATGGCATGTGGGTATTTAATAGATTATTTTTGATATACTGAAGATGTAATTTAATATCATTCAATAAGAAATTAGAAAGGAAGAGAACAAATATAAATATGGATTTCTTCTAATTTTATGTGAAAATTTGTTATCCTATATATTCAAACTATTCTTAACTGGCTACCCTAGTGCTATTTAAATTTATGTAAATGTGTATGTATTTAAATCCTATTGAGAACTATAGCCCAGATGGAGAGAATTCCCAGAATATTCCTAATGCATATCAATTAGGAAAGATTGGACTTTATGGGTTCCTAGTAGTGTTTCAGAACACTTTTATTTTTTTGTATTTAAAAAATGAATAAAGATATGTTAAATGGTTATTAACTATTTTGTGAGGAGGGGACATTCATGAATTTTAATAAAAATATTCTATTTCAACATGGTTATTATTAGGCAGTGTTGTATTTTATCTTCTTTTTTAGAGGAGTATTTGTGTTCTGTTTGCTTCTTTTGGTTTTATTTTTTGCTATAGTCATTTAGTTAGTAACCAGTTACCCCTTGAAGCCATTTTGAATGTGAATAAGATATTATTGACAGTTTATCACTGATAAATGCTGAATCCTAAAGGAGTTATTATAGAAATAAAGTCACATCTCTTAAAAAATTTTCATCAGTCTTTTTGTACAAGTGTATATAAATTAGGTAAATAGTTTAGGGGAATATATATTTATCAATTTGTCTTTGGTTTGTAGTTTCCTTAGACTTGAAGCTTAATTTTCTAGACATTGTTTTTTAGAAGATGATGTACTGCTGTGGCCCCATGTTCCGTCACTGCTGTTAATTTACTTACAAATAGCACAAGTGAACTGGTGAATATTACTTATTGGTACCAGAAATAATCACATTTTAATGAACTAACAAGAGACTATGTTGTACTAATTCATCCCTGTTGACCAATTTAGGGAAAGAAAATATATGAATGCTTTTAAGTGGGCATATGTTTCATGAGATTGCTTACAACATGGTTTAGGAATATGTTAAGGGCACACTAACATGGGCATAGAACTGCTTAATCTAGAAGTATTCACATAGCTAAAGTGTGTAGAGACAATATAATACAGCTTGGAAGATTATTCTAATGCTAATTCATATGCAAGGGTCTCTTACAAACAAACAAAAAAGACAGAAATATGAGGAAACAGCCTAAAATGGGTAGAAGAAGAGACCAGGATTCATGCATTACTTTTCACAGGCTGGTACATTACTGCACTTTGTAACTGGCAGGTTAAAAGGTGTTTAATTCTAAGCTTCAGATTCCTCTTGAATAAAAAAAAAAAAATGATGAAGTGTAATTTACTTTCTAACTGGTTATGAAACAGTTCTTTAAATAATGAGAAATCTAGGTTTTATCAGATGAGATTTTAAGATTAAAGATATTTTCCAGCCTGCCACATTGAGTGGAAAGGAGGTACATATTGAAAGAGAAATAAGTTAATTGTTTTTGTGGCTAAATATAAACAAATAGCCACATATTTATTTATTTATATAACAAAATTAAAGGGGCAAAGTAAGTCAGTGAAAGGGTTTATTATTACACAAGAGATATTTGTAGTAAAAATTTAAGTTTGCTGTTACACATTTTTACCTGATAGTGAAATAGATTTGCCACAGCAGAAGCTTTTTATTACCCTTAAGTTTTAGTTACCAAACCTTGATTTAAAATGGAATGTGCAAAGAGTGTTAAAAATGTGGTTTAAATATGAATAAATTTGACATCAAATAATGCTACAAAGACAAGTATGTATCTACAGCCTTACAGAGAAGGTAAGGCTACCAGTAAAATCCAGACACCAAAATGAAACATGCTCTTAATCAGCATCCTCTAGAAAACTGTGTGAGCCCTGAACCTAGAAGAGCTGCCTGATAGTACTTAAGAAGCAATGAGAGGAAGAAACCCATATGCTGCAGAGCATCCCTCAGGCTCAAATGGTCTTTTGGATTTAGTTTAGTGCTCGTGGCTGCCTCACAAACCCCAGGGTGGCTTTCCTCTTAATCTTGCCTAAAGATTTCCAAATAGCTTCCTTGCTATGAATAAAAGAAAAAATAAATGTTTTAAAAACGTTGAAACTTCTGCTGCCATAGGAACAGCACAAACTTATTCAGCTGTGCTTGCACACAGTGGTGGGAGGCATCACCATTAGAGCAGGGGGACATTGACGCAGTACTTGTAACAATGGGCTGTGGTTCCTCAGTCTCCCCACAGGATCACAGTGCATGCCAGCTGCCACCAGCACGGGCTCCATCTCCGCAGGCACCTGTATCTTCTTGGAGGAAATTGTCACAGTTAGTTACTTGCTTCCAGATGGCATTAAGTGCGTGACATGGAATATACTGATATACAATGAGCATGTGTATCCTCAGGGATATTCAAATTTCCCTCCTAAACATGCCCATGGCTTGCCCATCCATTTTCTAAAAACAATGAATAAAAGACAAGTGGAGAAAATTACATCAGAATCACTTTATAACATTATCAGCCTTTGAAGTTTTGTGGCAACTCAATCTTATATTCTCATGTCTAAGATCTAAATATAACCAGTAAAATGGGTAAAGGGGATTTAGGGAGGTCATTCAAGCACTTTTTATCTGTTATAAAGTCTTAACATATTTTTATGGGTTCTAAAATATCAAATTCTTTGAGATTATTTTATTACATTATCACTATTATAAATTAGCCCAGGGACCAATTTTCCCCAGAGAGTGTTTTGTTTGTTTTTTATCTTTGCTTTTTTTAGTTTTGTATGGGAATTTTAGCATTACATTTGTGTTCAGGATTTTCTAAAAGCCAAAAGGTTTCAACAGCCAAATTATTCCTGCTCTGAAGGATAATACTTGAAAATAGATGTCTATGTCCTAACTGAAAGGAAGAAGCAGTGTAGAGTTTGAATTTAATGAATCTGAACATCAGATCAGAAACTGAGCTTTTATCAAGACTACAGAGAACAGTTACCTGACAAGGAGATGATCTATGTGTGTATGTGTGTGTGTAGAAAAGGAGGGATTATACTTGATCACATAGAGAGATCTAATTCAACATATTTCTGAATGACTCTTAAATAAAAGTTATTCAACAATGATAAAAGTGTAAGAATTTTTGATACTGTCTTCATTGCCACATTATTTTATCATTTTCTGATTGATTTAAGTGGAAATATTTGTAAAACATACCAGGTTATAATTTGACTAATCATTATAGAGATCTAAGGCTTTGATTTTTATAATGTACTTTTCAATGTTTCCTATATAAGAAAGTAGGGTGTGTGTGTATGTGTGTGTGTGTGTGTGTGTGTGTGTGTGTGTGTGTGTTCGCGTTCCGACTTAGGTTGGATATTTATAATGTATAACTTCATGACATGTAAGACAAAACTTTGCCCAAATCACGTTGGTCATTTTTTGCAAGTCCTTCTTTTTCCAAATTTTCTTCATCAAAACCCATGTACCATTTTTACTCCTTTATTTATCATATCCTACATCTACTTTATTAGCATATTTTATTTCATTCATTCCAAAAGGTTTTTTTTTTCCCAAAAGGTTTTAAACATCATCGAGAAGTAAAACAAACGTGCAAAATTTCAAATGACTATGTCATTAATCGTGCATCCATAAGAGATTAATTCCTCTAAATCCATAGAATTATGAACTGTGCCCCTATTTATATTAAATTAACTTCCTAAATACTGACAGTAACTCATTCATTTTCCACTCCCCCTCTCCTTAAAGATTATAAATATGACTAATACACCTAAAATCATCTTAATTCCCTACTTCACTGTATTTTGCAATTTGTTTTTCTCTTACTATTTTTTAATCTCCTAGATTCTATGTTATTCACCTGTCTGCTTAATGTCACTACTGCTTTTTTGTGTGTTTTTACTCATTTCTGGTCTATAATTAACACTAGTGTTTTGTTTTTAATATTTATCACTTTCATTCTGAGATTTCATTGAACATTCCTTGAACCAGCAAGTTCTCTCCACAATGTGAGAAGTTGGCAACTTGACTCTCTACCTCCAGGCAGGCAAAATTTACAATTTTAGCACAAATACACAGAAAACCTTTCTGACGAATATTAAGGGGAACAGCATATGACTCAGCATTTTATGGCAGGTATACGATCAAGTTAAATATTACCTCATGCTCCTCAAGTTGCACTTCAGTTGCAAATCAAAGCTTAACAATTTATCATTTTAAAATGGAAAGGTTTAAATTATATTTAGATCTACTTGATGCAGTCTGAAAGGTAGTCACATCAGAATTATCCTCCGTGAGTAATTTGGGCACTGTCATTTCCTCACTGGTTTATAGGAAGTGTGCCAAATCCTTAGTCATTAACTCTATTTCCTGTGGAGATGCGGTGGCAGACTTCAGGAGAAATGCAAATACAAGCTACAGCCATCTCCTCAGATTTGACAAGAAGAAAATCCACAGCTATATGACTCTGGACTTCTGCCATAAGCAATCTTGAATAAATAACTCTGAACTTAGGCTGTATGAGCACATTGAAATTCAAATGAGGGCTTGAGAGTTCCAAGGTTCATTTAAACACCCCAGGATGAAACATGTTTTGCGGAGCTCCCAATTCTCTTACATAGATTTTTTGAGGCCACTTCCTGTCTACATCCAATTTAAGCTTAAAGTAACTCTGCTTATTCTGTGTATGAGGATTATGTGGATTAAAAAGGTATTTAAAGGAAAACAATAATAAACATGTTGTTGATAATAGAAAATATTTTTTTCTCATTCATGAAGCAAAAATTCTACAATATAAAGATATATGAATTGATTTTCTTTTAACTTAATGACAAAATAACATTTCCTTGATTCATATTTGTTATATCTGGCAGAAGTTTCTGATGTTCCTTAAAAACATAAAAGAAAAGCAACTGTGTTACTACCTCCATTGAGAATTATAATTTGAGTGGCCATATCATTGTCCAAACCAGAACTTTAAAAAATGATGAGAATTGCTTTAGAATATCTCATAAACTAGAACTGTCTTGAGCACATCAAGACATATGATCCCTTGAGTTTTGGAGGGTGTATATGTACTGACTTCTCTTTTTGAAAGTAACAAATGTTATTCTCACTGGTTATTAATCTATACAACCAATCCTCCTACTGTCACAAACAGATCAGAATGTTTTAAATAAAGCACATAGATCCATGTTATTTTCATTGATTCAGTCTTATGAAGTTGTTTTAAATTCTTCTCATATTCTGGATTTTGAAGACTATTTGGCAATTATTTCTTGGTTTCTAAAGTTAATCGTATATTTAGATTTCATTCCAGTAATAAGAACAAAGATCATATTTTATGGAAGTTTAATTTGGATGCATGTAAAATGTATGTATATGGAATTAGAAGGGGAATTAGGATGCAAATTAATTTATATGGGATTAGGAAAGATATAATTTTATTCCTAAATAACATTTTATAGCTCATTCTCTCAAATATTTCTAATCCTCTATGAATTCTATCACTGTAGTGATTTTTAATATAGAAGATATTCCACAGTGTTTCATTGAAGGTATTTATTTAATATCATGTATGTATTTATTTTTTGTTCCTTACAATTACTGGGAAGATAGTCTCAGGGCTAATATTTCATGGGAAAAATCAAGCAGTCTGCAACACATGTGAGTAAGTCACATTATCTCTTTGATACAGTGGTGCAGAGCAGACATTTAACATTTAGGGTAGCTTCCTATAGTCCTTACCCATACAGCCTTTGTGACTTTCCAGAGTGAAGCCAAATTAAGATCCTTTCCAAGAGCTCCTTTATCCAAGCCAATGTTCATCACAACACTCAAAATTACTTAAGATGATTAGCTATTATTACATTTGAATTTGTTAAAATTCGATTTTAAATTCTAAATAGGAAAATTATTATTTTTGCCTGAAGGCCAGAAGATCATTGCATATAATAAGTATATGACATGCCTGAAATTTCGTAATTCACCATTCCATTCTTTAGCAGGGTTTGAATTGCATAACAACTGGTTTTCTAGCCCCTGTTATGATTCCATTGTCCTACTGGAAAGTAGAGGTGTCCTGGGTCTAGGTATATAATTGTTTGACTATTCTCATTCATTTTCAACATTGGTTCTGGGGACATAATTCATAAGAAAAGAACTTTATTTCCTATTTTAGGAATGGATGTGGAAAGTTTCACTTCATTTAACAATGCCTACATTTTGAGGAAACATTTTGGTTCTTTTCAAATGTATATACCTTTATGTGATTCATGTGGATTTTTGCCCACAAGATGTCTTTTATGCCTCACCCTATGCCTAAAACTTTTTTCAAATCCTGAAATTTTTTTCAACCTTATCCTCTCATCCAAGATCAATGTAATTGTAAGAGAAATAATTTACTTCTCAAATAATTCTAATTAGAAGACTTCTACAATGTGAAGAATTTACTATTTCTTGTTCTAAATATAAATTATATGTTGGCTCCCTTTTTGCTTTTGAAATCCTGTGATTTATATCAAGATCTGTCTTGAAATGAAAAATTCTGAAATGAAATATTTTTGGTTTATGAAAATAGTGTGTCCTAAGGACAGTTGTCTCCCCAAGTAGATTGACAACACTATCATAAGTATTTTTTTAAGTTCCTTGATATAGTTATGATGGTTGCTTACTGGATAGATAAAATCTGAAATATGTCTAATTATCACTTTTATTTTTATCTTTTATTGAACAGGTTGGCTTACAAATTGTCTGTGTCATGTTTTCCTTCAGTTGTAAAATTAAGTTTACTCTTTGAAAAAATGCTCAACGGTTTAATAGACAGGCAAGATAACTTTACTACATAAAGCCAGAATACAACTCTGTGTCATGGACGTGTGGTTGAAAGCAGAGAATGGCTAATACTTCTGAGGCTATTTCCATTTCAGCATAAAAAAATGTAGCTAATTGGTGACTTCAGTGACTTAAAAGGCTGGAATGAGTGCAGTGCCTATCTAATGCAGCTGTTGAATTATGTCTAAAATATTTTATTTCTCAGTAGAAGAGAGGTTTCAGTTGCACACATCATTTATGCATGTACTATATTCCCACTGAAAATTAAAGGTAGTTATGCTGCACTTCAGCATAAGGTAGTTCATGTACTTGCCAGAATGGATGATACACAGCTACCTCTTCTGATGTCTGTGTCTGTAGAGAGTTTTCTGCCTATGTGTGATTTTTCACATCTTCGCTCACATTTCTAAATGCAAATCCAACACTAAGGGACATTGTGAATATATGACACATGGGAGATCTGTTAATTCTGTGGACAAGGATTATACTTCTTTATGTATTCATCTTTTTAACGAGGAAAAATGATACAACACAAAAAAATGAGGGTGTGATTTAGTTAGAGTAATTTGTATGGGGTTTAATTCAATTTTTAAAATGAGATTCTAATATATTTTATTGCAGTTTCATCTCTCTCCACATTTAAAATGGTATCTAGAAATAAATTCTATTTAATGAATGGAAACAGATGAATTCCTTCATTTGCGGGCTGGCTGGTAATAACTGAGGAATGGACTAAGTGACGTACTAATGATGCTAAGGCCAGTTATCAAATTACTTTCTTAAAAATACATTAATTAAAATACATACTTTCTTTGTTCATTTTGACCTACATTTTTGGAAATATGGAAATCTTAGTTTGGCAATTAAGTAGAATTCCAGTAGTCAGAGAAGTGGGGGGGTTAATTTCTGTATTTGAGCACAGTAGACATACAATGTTACATGAGTTTCAGGTGTACAAAAGTGATGCAACATCCCTATATGTTATTCTGTGCTGTCCACACAAGGGGGGAGTTTAAATGTAAGTGGATTGTTCTGATTTAAGTAACTATAATGGTAAAGTTTAGTCCACAGCCATGGGATTTCCTTAAAGAAAATATTGCCATCCAGTATGTGACAAAATAATATCTTCTGGTAGATGTCGGATTTATGCTATTTTCTTGAATTTAATGAGAAGGTTGTTCAGAGCAAAACTCTACTATTCTGTTGTTGTCAAGACATGCAACATCACTCATCCAATGAAGGAAAGATCTAATATTCAAAAGCTCTATTACCTAACCTACGCGAGAGATATTTTAATTTCCCTGGAAAATTAATGTAATAGTGAAGCTATGGAATAATTTAGTAAGGCTTCTTATGGCTATTTTTGATGAAAATAATGAGCATTTTTTTATGCTTTTATTTTTTTAATGTTTACTTTTGGGAGGGGGGGTGGAGAGCAGGAGCATGAGTTGGGGTGGGGAGCAGAGAGACAGGGAGACACAGAATCCAAAGCTGACTCCAGGCTCTGAGCTATTAGTATGGAGCTTGATGCGGGGTTCGAACCCACAAACAGTGAGATCATGACCTGAGCCAGAGTAGGACACTTCACTGACTGAGCCACCCAGGCGCCCTGAGCATGTTTTTTAAAATAATAGTTTGTATGTGAATGGATTAACGATTTGGCATTCGTTACATTTCAAATTAGATTGTAATCCTTGATTTTACTATTTTTATATTTCTCACATATTGATGAATGATTGGTAACTATATAGAAATATGACAAAGTTGTGTTGGAACACATAAACTAATAAGCTTGCCTAACTTTCAGATACCTTTGGAAAAAATTAGAAATCTTAAACTGCTATTGTAATTCAGTTTAACAAACATGGTTTTGTGAGGGACTAGGTGATTTTGGTGATAGAAAAATGCAACTTCCCACGTTGTTATTGCTTCTGTATTTGTTCCTGTTGCCTGTGAATTGTTCCCCAAGTTGTTATAGGCTTCCATATTTGTTCCTCCACCTTGGAATGAAATTGGCCTCTTAGAAACCTTGAAAGTATTCAACGATGCCAAGTGCTGGCAACTATAAATACATCATTAAAATGCCATCATTAAAAAAACAGTCAAAACTCAATCATCATACATGATAGATGCCTGCAGAAATGTGAATCTTAAGATAAGCAAACAGACAAAAAAAGAAACAATACCTTAAATCTGCAAATAAGAAATTTAGTCATATTTTTTTATATTCTCTCCTATCCCTCACACTTCGGATGATTCATCTTCTGACCTTCTTCCCTAAATACCCTAATACCCTTTCATTCACTCATTTTGTTATACTTGCATGCATTTAGCTACACAGCTAATGGTTTGCAAGCATAATCCACTCCAGAAACATGCTTGTAATCCAAAGCACTTGTATATCAAAGTGAATTTCCCTGTAAGAAATAATGAAACTCAGATGATTCATTCCATTACCCAAAGATATTTATTTAAAATGATTATAATACTGTAATATAATACAAAATAATAAAGAAAATACAAAACATAAAGAAAAATAAACAAATTAACCAGGACTTACCTTTGAAAACCTCCGTGGCTGGTGTGAGGCAGACAAGAGAGAGGAGGGTAATTGCATAGGATGACTTTCACTATCACTAATGGAATCACTGCTCTTTGTTGGTTCACTGGAATATTTTTCTGTATGGGGGCCATTGTGTATGCTTGCATGGATGTTGATTACAGTACAGTATTTTTTTTAATATTCATTTTTGAGAGAGAGACAGAGTGTGAGCAGGGTAGAGTCAGAGAGAGAGAGTGGGGGGGGGGGGGGAGAGAGACAGAATCCGAAGCAGGCCCCAGGCCCTGAGCAGTCAGTACAGAGCCCGACGTGGGGCTTGAACTCACAAACTGTGAGATCATGACCTGAGCTGAAGTCAGATGCTCAACTGACTGAGCCACCCAGCCATCCCAACTATAGTACAGTATTTAGAAACTCTTGTATACACTGTATTCAATGTAATTGGCAATAAGGCAGCAGAGGAAAGGGTCTATATCTGCAGGCAGCCTGACCTAGAATGAAACAAAGCATTCCTATCCTTACTCTTGCATGGAAAGGCAAAGGACTGTCCATAGGTGCTTTGAAGTAACAAAAAATACACTAGTACCACTTATGGGCACTTTCCAATATTCTGAAAAGTCACTTATTTCTGCCAAACACCACAGCCTGAGACTGAGCATCCAAGCATGGGAGACGATCACCCACAATCACGCAGCAAGAGAGAAAACCATTGCCTCAGTTATGAACACATGATGCTTGGTGTGTCATACTACTCATATTGAAGACATTGCTTGTTTATCAAGCTAACAATTATTAGAAATGTTTGCTCATCTTGCAGAACACTCACAGAACAAGTTACTTGCAATCTAAGGTTTTACTAATATATATATTAATATATAATATATATTTGATTATATATAATATATTATATATTAATATATAATATAATTATAACAATTACAATTAATATTATAATATAATTATATATAATATATATTTGATTAAGTATTATACTAGATTAATCATATATATAATAAATTTGAGTCTAGATTATAAACACCGTGATCTTTAATGCAAAACAGAGTAATTTAGATTTTATTTAGTAGAGTGATCTCATGGTAGTGCTGTGTTGCCATTGGCAAACGGCTAAAGGTATATAAAACAAGAGGCCAATTAAGAAGGTATTGCAAATGAGGCACCTGGGTGGCTCAGTCAGTTAAGCATCCAATTCTCGGTTTTCACTCAGGTCTTGATTTCACAGTTTATGAGATGGGCTCCGCACTGATGAGAGCCTGCTTGGGATTCTCTCTCTCCATCTCTGTCTCCCCTCACCCACATGGGCACGCCCCCCCCCCTCGCTGTCTAAATAAATAAATAAATAAATAAATATTTTTTTGAAAAGAAGATATTGCAACCGCAAATTGAGGCAATACCATATAAGGCAGTAAAATGGCCACTTGACTAAAAGAGAAATGGATTTGGGAAAATGCATAAACAAAATTAGTAGGACTTTATTGCTGGCTCTTAAGAGTGTGTTTGGTATTCATAGTTTAAGATTGACAAGATAGAGTTTAAAGTGTTCTGTTGCATTTTCAGCTCTCAAACTACATCAAAGTGTTTCACTAATCTTCCTTTAGTATTTTGTTAAATATAAGCAGTTTATTAAAATATAAAAACAGTTTATTAAAAATATAAAAACTCTTGTTATCAGGAATTCATTAAAGATTAAAGATAAAATAAAATGAGCCCTAATCCAACACAGACATATGCAACATGTTTAACTACAACCCCAGTCATATGTTTTTTAACTTTAATTTGATTTTTTTTATAATTAATATGTAAATATCAAGTTTTCTAGTCTGCTTTTTAAAAACTTATGTCAGAATGTTGTCCTGTGAAATTAGTGTTTTTAAAATTTCATTATTAAAAAATGTGGCATGCAATTTACTGAAGTATCACCTCTGGCTGTTGCATTTAGATCGCTTCTTAATTGTTAGACTTCTCTATCACATTCTTTTGAGATCTTTATTACTAAAATCTTTGTGTACATTTCTAGGTTTCCTCTTGATATGAAAATTTAAGTGCAACATTAAATTAGAAAATACAGCTTCAGTTACATTCTCATCAGATATATGTTGGAAGGCATCTGATTAATAAATTTCATTTATTCATAATTTAATGCTGCTATCATTTTTCAAGACCTTTGCTAATTTGACAGATTAAAAATGGTATTATAGTAATTTATTTTTCATTTCTTTAATTTTTGGGTTGATATTTCTAGATATTAGTAATTAATATCACCAATTTGGAATTTCTGTACAATGACCTATTCTCAGTTTCTTTCTTTCTTTTTTTTTTTATATTTATTTTTGAGAATGAGAGAGAGAGAGAGAAATACAGCACGAGCAGAGGAGTGGCAGAGAGGGAGACGCAGAATCCGAAGCAGGCTCCAGGCTCTGAGCTGTCAGCACAGAGCCCGATGTAGGGCTCGAACTCAGGAAACCTGAGATCATGACCTGAGCCGAAGTTGGATGCTCAACCGACTGAGCCATCCAGGCACCCCTGACCTATTCTCAGTTTCTAATTTAGTTATGAGTTATTTGTATAAATAATGTGGATTAATTTTCAGGGATATTTTGCATAATATTTTCAATTACTTTGTCTCTAAGTAATTTCTTACACAAATATCTTGTCTTCTACGTGATACCCCTTCTTCTGTGGTGTAATAATTTTTGTCATGTTCTTGTCTTCATTTTTTATAGTTGCTTTAACATTTAACAGGACATTATTAGAGTTTATTTTGTTTTAGTGAAAATGCAAGGGAGTTCTTTTGGTATAAAGTAACTCCAAAGTTATTATTCATTGCAACTTAGGAAACTGATCAAATCTGTATCAAATCTAACACTAATACTTAATGTTCTCTCTCCAATTAAAATATAACTCCTTGAAAAGTATACTTCCAAAATGTATGCAAAACTCAAATATCATTCATTCATACATACATACATACATACATACATACTCTAGCTTTAGGTATAACCCTCTTTTCTTGTATTGCTTGTACCAAGTTACACTTTAGCTGTCAGTGTTTGAGAGTTCTCCTTTCTCCACATGTTCCCCAATGTACTATAACTGGTCAGACTTCTAATTTTGAATCAAATTGATGAATGTGAAATTGCTAATACTAGTATATTAGCTTACATGAATGGTAGCCATTTTGTATACAGCCATAAGTTCTGTATACTTATGGACCATTCTGGATTTTCTAATTTATAAATTGCTTACAGATGTTTACATTAAACTAGTTGTGTTTGTCTAACATTGACTTATGGAAGATCTATATACATTTGAGACTAGCTCTATAACAGTTGCTTTAAATATATCATTTCTCACTCATAGCTTATATTTTATGATCCCTTTTATACAGAATTTCAATGTATTCAAATGTCAGTATTATCAATATGTCAGTACATCTTGCCAAACAGTGGATGAAGTTTAGCCTGTGTAGTTCTGATCCAAGTGGCATTGGTTGGTGACATGACTCAACTGAACAGCACTATTAGCTGCATTAGGCTGGAAGATTATTGAAGGCTTTGTTACCCATTGGCACCTCGGTACACATCCACGTTTCTTTTTCTCCATGTGGCTCTCTTGGTGTTCCACACATTGTGCTGATCTCAGGAAAGTCAGACAACTTACCTGGCATGTAGCTTCTAAGAAGGAATGTTTTAAGTGTTAAAAAGGAAGCTGTAGACTCTTGAGGCCCAATGTCAGGTATTAACAAAGAATCATTTCTAGCATATTTCCAGCATATTTACTTGATCAAAGCAAGTGATGGGCAAGTGTTATTAACAGGATGGGAATGTAGACTCTACTTCTCAATGATAAGAGTTTGTGGCCATCTTTAATCTGCCTTGGACTTGTTTCAGAAAAGATGCAATTGTATATATTTTTTCCAGTGGATTTGAATCTAGAAATACATTTTTAAAAGCTGTATGTGTGTATATGTGTATGTGTATGCCCAGCAGATTAATAAGTTCAAAATCTCTAGGATAGGCCAATTAGGGTGGAAAGTCAAAAAAGGTGTGTCAGTCTTGAGTTCAAAATACATAGGACAGGCCAGAAGTCTGGAACTTAGGCAGGATTTTTATGCTGAAGTCTTGAGGCAGAATTCTTTCTTTGGGATATCTTAGTTTTTGCTCTTAAGACCTTCAACTGATGGGATTAAGACCTTCACCAGCATTATCAAGGGTAATCTACTTAAAGTTAGTGGATTGTAAATGTGCATCATATCTACAAAATACTATCATAGCAACATATATATATTAGCATTTGATCAAACAACTGGGCATCATAGCCCAACCTAGTTGACACATAAAACTAATCATGACAGGCTTGAGGGAGATGGCTGCATAGCTCTGAAAGAAGAGTAGAGGGCTAGAGTCTTGAGTGTTGCAAGCTGAAGTATACATAAAGTCCAGACAATGTGAGTCCTTGTATTTCCTTAATAAGAGTACAATCATTTAGTCAATTATTCTAGTCTGCTGGACCTAACAGGCATCTGAATCCCAAATACCTCAAGGGAATCACTGATTGGCCTTACCCAAGCCTAACAAATATTTCCTAAAAGTGACTATATCTTTTGTTAAAACCCTGGTCCAAGCTACCATCATTTGTTGCCTGGACAATTGCAACAGACTTTTAATTTCAACCTTTCTATTGTCCTGTACCCACAGAACAGCCTAATAATAATTCAAAAGTGGGTTTGAGGGTGAGCCATTTCATGGCTAAAATCTTCCATTGATGTTTCATTTCAATTAGATTAAGTCTGAATCATAAATATGGTATCTACAGCCGTTTATACTGTGACTAACTACTCTTAGTTACCTGACTACAACTTCCTGTTTTCTTTTTTCATGACTAGCAAAAAATTAACTCTTTAACTTTTTTTTTTCCTTTACTGAGATAAAATGCACATAACTCTTAAAATATCACCACTTTAACCAGTTAAAGTATACAATTGAGGATTTTTAATATATTCACAATGTTGTGCAGTGGTTGTCACTATCTACTGCCAGAGCATTTTTATATTTCCCAAAAGAATCCCTGGACCGGGGGCACCTGGGTTGCTCAGTCGGTTAAGCGTCCTACTTCAGCTCAGGTCACGATCTCACAGTCCGTGAGTTCGAGCCCCGCGTCGGGCTCTGGGCTGATGGCCCAGAGCCTGGAGCCTGCTTCCGATTCTGTGTCTCCCTCTCTCTCTGCTCCTCCCCCGTTCATGCTCTGTCTCTCTCTGTCTCAAAAATAAATAAACGTTAAAAAAAAAAATTAAAAAAAAAAAAGAAAAAAAAAGAATCCCTGGACCCATTAAGCAGTCACTTTCCATTTCTTCTTCTCCCCCACCCCTCCACCCAAAACAAACAAAACAAATCTAAATTGAAACTTACTATTGGGAAACAACAAAAGAATACATTGTGTTTTCCATAAAATAAGGGTAGTCATGATTTACTTGTGTTTGAGTAGAGAAATGACATGCTTTGTCACTGGAATATACAACACAGTGAATGTGGTATAGTTAAGAATACCCCAAGTTACCAAAATCAAGAAAGTAGTTAATACTGTTAAGGAGATATTATAATAGAGTCTGTTCCTGCCCTTGGAGAAACTCATTTTAAATCTGGAACCTGAACTGGGATTTATAATTATCATTAAGTAGAATAGAAAATCCTCCTATCACTATGGAATACTCAACACACAAAAATAGTGATGCTCTTTCTAGAAATGTTGCATAGATATTAAACACGTTTTAATAGAAAGCTGCCCTGCAGAACTGAGTGAAGGCATTTGAAACATTGCAGTCAGCCTTTCTTAGAACACTTCTCTTTGTATATTACTGATAGAATTTAATTATTAAAAGTTGTGTCTAAGCAAGGACGAATATAATTAGAGTACATGCAAGGAAAAATGCAACATAGGAAAGCACATCAGCTTGTTTACGGAATAGCATGGGTTCCACAGAGAATCAACAGAACTTATAGAACAGTGAAAAAATGTAATGAATTTAGAGCATAGGCAACATTCTAGTGGTACAAGTTTGAAAATGCCCAGTAAAGTGCAAAATTTCAATTCTATGCCTCCTTAATCCCACCAGTATATACTGTTGACACTTGAACAATATCAGGATTAGGGGTGCTGACCCCTGGCTCAGTTGAAATTCTGCGTATAACTTTTAACTCCTCCCAAACTATTTATTGTCTGTTGTTGACCAGAAGAAGCCTTACCGATAACATATTAACACATATTGTGTATGTTATATATATTATATACTGTATTTGTACAATAAAGTAACAGAGAAAATAAAATGTTATTTAGAAAATCATAAGAAAGGGAAAATACACTTAGGGAACTATACAGTATCTGTCAAAAAATAAAAAAAAAAACTGTATAGGAAGACCTATGCAATTCAAATCTGTGTTAAGGATCAATAATATGTTCTTTAGAGTCTGTTATAAATGTTCACAAAGAAATGTACAGGGTTATTCAAAGCAGATTGTCTCAGTGGAGTCCACTGATAGGGAGATAAGTAAGTTAACATATACATGTAGTCTAATAATAGTATGAAAACAAGTAGTTGAAATAAATGTTCCCGGGGTGCCTGGGTGGCGCAGTCGGTTAAGCGTCCGACTTCAGCCAGGTCACGATCTCGCGGTCCGTGAGTTCGAGCCCCACATCAGGCTCTGAGCTGATGGCTCAGAGCCTGGAGCCTGTTTCCGATTCTGTGTCTCCCTCTCTCTCTGCCCCTCCCCCGTTCATGCTCTCTCTCTGTCCCAAAAATAAATAAAAAACGTTGAAAAAAAAATTAAAAAAAAAAAGAAATAAATGTTCCCAATAATCTATATCAATATGAATGATTTTGAGAACATTAAGTGAAAACATTATATTGCATAATTTTCATTTAGCATGACACCATTGTTGATGTAAACTTGAAAACACAAAAATGCTACTGTCATAAAAATGGAAGAGTCTACATAAAATGTAAAGATATGGACAAGAAAGATCTACACCAATTCATGAGAATTATTGCATCTCAGGTGGGTGAGGGAAGAAATGGTACTGAATGGCACAAAATGGGCTTTAATAGCATATCATATCCACAAGATATGAAATAAATGTTACAACTTGTTAACTTGTTTTAAATTGGAGCAGTGGGTAGATGTGCATATGCTGTATTAGTCTGTGGGAATATCATTAGAGTCAATACAGAAAAAAGTTTAAATGTAAGACCAATTCCTATATAGAAGCATTCAGGGGAAATTATTTAATCATTTACGATGGCACATATTATACTAACATGAACAAGAGTGATTCCTGATACTTGTGAATAAAAGTCAAAGAAAACAATTTAGGAATAACTCACAAAGCAAATTTCATGCTTGAAAAGTTCATGAGTTAAAACTCATGAGTTGAAAAAATATTCTCTTTGCCTTTCCTAATTTCTGGACTTAGAGATGACATTGATTTGTAAAGAAATGTTAAACTCATACATGTTCAACAACCTCTTCAATTAATCTATTAGGTTAAATTATAAACAATATTTACTTAATTTTAAAATTATTATATAAACCCTATTAAGTCACTAATCGAAGAGGTAAACTTTCAAATATTATACCATTTTGTAACTGACAAATGGCTTTTTTTCTGTGTCCTGTATGCTGAGTTTCTCAGTTATCAAAATATTCAATAACTATAAAATTATGGAGGTAGAAATAATTCATTGTAATAAAATGCACTTAAATTTTATACTCTTTATGTGTGATGTAAAGTTTGGAATCCAAATAAGCAGCACATCTATCCAAATAAAAATGTGAAACCTTTTCCTTCCTTTAATCTATCATGTAAAATTTGAAGACATATTACAAGAAAAAAGGATTTAGTCATTGAGCACAAAAGGTTTTAGGTAGTCTATTTGTATAGACACTAAAACACCCATGGCCATACATAGGATATATTTACCAACATACTAATTTGAAGTGATACTGCTGACCAAAATTAAATTTAATTACATTATGATGATGATTTTTGAATTATTGTAGAATAGCAATTAGCGGAGAAATAAGGGGCAAAATACTGCAGTTTCAGCTTCTGAATGTGTCACCATGTGCATGTGCACACACACACATGCACGTACTCACATATGCCTTGTTCACCTAAATTCATCCCAAAAAAAGAGTTTCAAGCAAGTGACCATCTCACTAACCTAATTTATACATGCAAATAATATAATTTCTCCTCAAGAAAACTAAGATGAGGAGGAATTTCTTCTATTAGGGTTTTTGGATGTTTGAGATATTCTAATATATTCATTGGTAAGTGAGGGAGGCCTTGGACTGTATATTTCAAACATAACATAATCTCAGAAGCTGAATGTGGCTAGCACACAAAGACTTCAGAGTTTGTGAATTGTGAATCTGAGACCTTGCCCTTTATATTTGTTCAGCAAATGTCTGTTATTTGCAGTATTACTAAGACTGCATCTCTTCTCTGAGAGAAGGGGTTAAGGATTTTCTTCATTGCTCAAGAACTGCAACCCCCGCTTAGAGATTGCTACAGTGATAGCTGAAGGACAAGTGTCAGATCTCTGATAGGACCAAGACATGCACCACAGCAATCATTTATAAAAATTATTAAACAATCCTTTGGCCATCTTGTTTCTACCTGTTCAATATTTTTTATGTTCAGCATTGAATTGTTGACTATTTGTGGGATTTATTATTAGTTTAAATTCATATTAATGATATATAAATTTAGGATTTTGTCCAAAGCTAAAATGGAATTGGTTTGTAGTTATTAAAGAATATTCTTATTAAAGTCTACTCTTTTTTTTCAAGTTATCATTTAAGTTCTAGTTAGTTAACATATAATGTAACATTGGTTTCAGGAGTAGAATTTAGTGATTCATGACTTACACATAACACCCACTGCTGAACACAAGTGCCCTCCTGAATACCCATTACACATTTAGCCCATCTCCTGCCCACCTCCCCTCCATCAACCCTCAATTTGTTCTCTATAGTTAAGAGTCTTCCTCTTTTTCTCCTTCCCCTATGTTCATCTGTTTTGTTTCTTAAATTCACATATTAGTGATATCATATAGTATTTGTCTTTCTCTGACTGACTTATTTCAATTAGCATAATATGTTCTGGCTCCATCCAAGTCTTGCAAATGGCAAGACTTCATTCTTTTCAATGGCTGAGTAAATACACACACACACACACACACATGCACGCACGCTCACACACACACACACACACACACACACACACCACATCTTCTTCATCCATTCATCAGTTGATTAAATTTGGGCTGTTTCCATAATTTGGCTATTGTTGTCTACTTCTCTTTGCTGTATGTATCCTCCTTTGAGTTAGCTGACTTCTCAGTCAGCCAAGATAATTAGCTTTGGCTACTCCTTAAGATGCCAGTTACACTTCAGATTTTCATCACTACCTCAAACAAATATTCTCCCAAATGGAGCTAGGAAAGCATGAAAATATGAAATGCTTAAAGTTAGTGGTTTATGTCTTCAGCATATTACCTCTTTTTTTCTAACAAGCATATTTTTTCATTAGCCATCTAATGACCACATTAGTGTTGCAACTGAAGTAAATTAGATAAATACACAGAGAAAATCAACATAAAAGCAAGTAATTTTTATCTCAGAATTTAAATCACTGACAGGAAGTACAGTTTCAAAAAATGAAAAATGCATAATTACAGTGTCAACATATCACATGAGAAAAATATTTTAAAATTGTTTATTATCAAATTTAGCAAGTTAGTTAATGGAAACAAAATGTAACAAGAACTATATAATCCCTCAACTCAGGAATAACATTTCCATTTTATCATAGTATCTGTGTTCAAATTGCCAATAAAATTAGAACGTTAAGTGTAAAGTGTATTAGTATCTAAGTTTATATCTTATGGTGATTAGTATTAAATATAACAAAAGTATATTATATATCTAAAATAGATAAAGTAAGTGGAAAAGGTAGAAATGGGCTGCCTAGAGAAAGGGGAGTTGTTCAGTGCTCCAAATTTGTTTTTTACATTAACTTAAACCTGTTGTTTTTATTTTTTTACTGAGTGTTTTTTAAAATTATGGATTTTATGTATTTAAGGTGTACAACTTGATTATTTTGTATACATATACTATGTGAAAAAATCACCATGTTCAAGCTAATTGATATATCTATTACCTCAGATTGTTTACCACTTTTTTTTTTTTTGTAATGAGTAGTCTTCAGATTTACCTCCTTAGCAAATTTCTTTTTTTTTAATTTTTATTTATTTATTTTTTGAGAGAGAGAGAGAGAGCGAGAGCTTGTGCACAGGCACATTCCCAAGCAGGGAGGGGCAGTGGAGAAGGAAGGGAGAGAATCTTAAGCAGGCTCCATGTTCCTTGTGGGAGTTGGAAGTAACCCAACTTGGGGCTTGGTCTCCTACCATGAGATCATGACCTGAGCCAAAATCAGGAGTTGGATGCTTAACTGACTGATCCACCCAGGCACCCAACAAATTTCAATTATATAATAAAGTGTTGTAAGTATAGTTCACATTGTTGTACATTAGATCTCAAGAACTTATTCTTCTTGCATACATAACATTTCACCAGTTTCTCCCTTTTCCAGCCCCTGGTAACCATGATTCTACTATCTGCTTCTGTGAGTTTTGATTATTTCAGATTCCACATGTCAGTGAGATCTGTGGTTTTTAAATGTGTTTGCAAAAATTCAGAAATGCCTAAGTATATTTTTAACATAGATACAGATAATTTGAAAAATCATTGTTCATTAGGTTGTGAAACATGAGCTAGTAAAAATCATAGGAAAAATGTTTTTTGAAAACTTAAATTTCAAGAATGATAAAATATAAAATAACTTTCTGGTATAATTATTCAATATACACATATTTGAAATAATATAACAAAAAGTTATTAAGAAAACATGAACGGATGAACTTGGAGAAGAAACTGGAAAAGTAAAGTGAAGGAAATTAGGTAAACATAATTTATTAACCTTGAGGACAAAAATCTGAATTATTAATTCTTTCCACAAGACTCCCAACTTGTTTAATTTTTTTTCTCATTATTATTGCATCATAGCAAGGGTGTGTGCTATCAATGTGCATATAGCTTTTTAAAAATTGTGGTAAGATACACATAGCAAATTTACCATTTTGATCATTTTAAGTGTATATAGTCCTGTGACATTAAGTACATTCACATTGTTGTGCAACCATGACCAACATCCATCTCCAGATCTTTTCAGTTTCCCCAGCTGGAACTCTGTATCCATTAAACACTAACTCCTTATTTCCCTCTCCAACTATCTTTTAAAATGTGTTTTTCTGAAACTCAATCTTGTATATTTACCTTAGAAGTAAATAGATGGACCTATTTAATACAGCCACATTAACTTAGAATATTGGCATAGCTTGGGTGCAATTAAAGAAATAATGTTAGTTTATACAGTTCATATGATTCCATTGTAGTAATAGTAAGGCATTGTACATGCATGTGTATATCACAAACACACACACATATATACATATTCACACATATACGCTAGAAATAACTTACCAAACTAGTGCTTTGTAATTACTTAAAATATGAAGTACTCAGTAAAGTGATGGTGTACCAAGCTCTACAGTGGCCAGTGAATATGTCTTGAAGTGAATTCTGTCCACAAGCAGGCAACTCAGAGCTTTCATGGAACTTGTGAGAACAGAAGTAACAATTAAGTAGAATCTTCTCTTAGTAGCATAGTAACAACTAACAAAACGCTGACCACCAGCTGGACCTCCTCCCCCAACACAAAGGGAAATATATTCAATGTTCAATTCTCATTTTCTCTGAGATGTAAATAATTAATTTCCCTCCCAAGTGGACATGTTTAAAAACAAGGAAATTATTTACTGTAACTGGATAATTTGTTTTTATACTGTTGAATTTGGACACTTCTCCATATATTCTTTATTAGACATGTAATTTGCAAATATTTTCTCCCAATTTGTAGCTTGCTTTTCATCTTCTGTGAGATTGTTTTGCAGTCCAAAAGGTTTTAATTTGGGTTATGTCCTCATTTATCATCCCCTCCTCCCCCGACCATGATCATTCTTTTGGTGTCAAATCCAAAAACTCAATGCTTAGTCAATGATCTTGATGTTTTTTTCTTTTTCTTTCTTTTTTTTTTTTTGTGAAAAATTCAGTTTTGTTTTATATTTAACTCATGAACCATTTTGATTTTATTTTGGCATAAGATGTGAGCTTTAAGTTAATGCTGACTTTTGTTTGTGGATGTCCAGTTGCTCTAGACCCATTTGTTGCAAAGGCTATATGTTCTTTCTGCATTGAATTTCTTTTACACCTTTGCAAAAATCAGTTGGATATATTAGTGTGGGTCTGTTTTGGGTTTTTAATTTTGTTTTATATTAATCTATGTGTCTTTTCCTCAGGCAATAATTGTCTGTCTTGACTATTGTACTGAATAATAGGCTTTAAAAGAGTATTATTTCCTCTTTATTATTTTTTTTGGTATACTTTTAGCTATCCTAGGACCTATTGCTTTCCATGTAAATTTTTGAATTAGTTTGTCTATATCTACAGAAAATTTACTGGAATTTTTAAAAAAATTACATTAACTCAATCAATTTGGAGAGAATTGACATTTTTACTATGTTGAATCTATGAACACAGTGTGTCTATTTATTTAAGTCTTGAATTTCTTTTGAAAGAATCTTGTAATTTTTAACAAACAGATCCATAAGTGTTCTGTTAAGTTTATACCTAGCCATTTCATTTTTTTTGGAGTAATTGTAAATGTGTTTGTGTTTTAAATTTGCTATTCCATCTGTTCAGTGTTAGTACACAGAATTGAAAGTGAATTTTGTGTGTTGATATTGTGCCTTGTGACCTTGCTGAACTTATTAGTTCTAGGAGTATTTTTGGTAGACTTGTGGGGATATTCTGTGTACACAATCACATAATCTGCAAGTAAAAACAGTTTTCTTTCCAATCTATATAATTTTATTTCATTTTTATGCCTGGTTGTAATGGCTACAATCTTAGGTACTCTGTTGAATAAGAGTGATGAAAGCAGACGTTCTTACTTTGTTCCCGGTATTACAGGGAAAGCATTCAGTTTTTTATCACTAAGTATGGTGTTAGTTGTTGGTTTTTTTGTACATGTTCTTCATCAAGTTGAGATGGTTCTCCTCTATTACTAATTCGCTGAGAGTTTTTATCATGAATGGCAGTTGGATTTTTGTCATATGCTTTTTCTGCATCAATTGATCTTATCAATTTTTCTTCTTCAGCCTGTTGCCATGGTGGACTACATTAATTGATCTTCAAATGTTGAACAAATTTATTTCTCCACCTCTCAATCTGGGCTGACTCACTAACCAGTGATAGAAGTACCCTCTGCCACTGATGTCACATGACCACATATGGACTAGCTAGTGGGATGACAGAGACTATGTATACTAGAGGCATAACAAGCCACCAGTGGCTTTCCTGAATGCCAGATCCCAAAAAATCTACGAGCTGCTTAAATGAACTTATTCAGCAAAACAACTGCCCACAAACCTGCAGAGTCTTGAGCTATTAAATCCTTACTGTTTTCAGCAACTGAATCAGGAGTAGATTATTATATGTCTTGTGAAAACTTAGTGTCAGAGAGTTTATTCTCCAAAATAAATTGAATTAAGAAAAAAATAGATATTCAAAGAAAAAAATAGACAAAGATTATCTACTTACCCAAGATGATTTGATGTTAATAACTGTAACATGGATAAAAACATGTTCTCTTCTTTTGTAGAACCAATACCGAGAATCATTTTAATTTGTTAAATATTAAACCCACCTTATAAAAAGCAAATTAAATTCCTTAACCAAGTGAAAACATACATACATACATGATTTGAATGAAATAATATCCAAGTAATATTCAAGTTCAGTTGTGTTACATTCTTAGCTACTGAAGACAAATTAATTGTCATCATGAAACCATTATGCTGAATGTAAAAAAGCCAGGAAGACAAGCAAGGAGATTAAGGGAAATAAAGGAATTAATATTGTAAAACTCATAGAAATGAGACTGAGAAAACTGTAGACTTCTTACTTGACATTAAAAAGAAAAGAGAAAGGGACACCTGGGTGAGTCAGTCGGTTGTGTCCCACCCTTGGTTTCGGTTCAGGTCATGATCTCACAGTTCGGTTCGTGAGAAGAGCAACATGTTGGGCTCTGTGCTGACGGTGTGGAGTCTGCTTGGGATTCTTTCTCTCCCGATCTCCCTATACCCTGGCCCCACATGCTCTGTCTCTCTTTCTCTCTCTCTCTCTCAAAATAAATAAATAAACTTAAAAAAAGAAAGAAATCGACACAATGTTTAGGACAAGCTTATTGATTTTTTAAAACAACCATTATTTACATACTAATCTCTATTTACTGAAGCATATCCTCAAAATCTCATTGAAACATCACAACTACTCATTAAAATATTATTTTATCCCATTCATAAATTAAGATGCTGATAATTTAGAAGATTTTTAATTGCCTAAAATGGTATCATATTCAAGGAACAGCACTGGAACTGGATAGAATTCAGGTGTTTCAATACCATACCCAGTATAATTTGTGCTGTGTCAAATTTCCTGCCTCTGTGTTCAGAATGGTTTTTGAAACATTTTGTGAAATGGTTCCAAACCAACCATAGGACACATAATATGAATAAGTTATATATCCATTGGAAATTTATCAACGTATATTTGTGTGATTAAAATTATAGGAAATAAATACATAGACAAGTTTTTCAGGAAATCAGCCAATGTACATTCTATTATTTAATTTTATTAAATGAGTGTTTTTTAATATTAAAACATCTTCAACTAATTGCATAGAAGAGACCACATTTAATTAATTTTATCGATGTCATATGAAAATAATATAAACTCACAGTATGACACTGTTTAAAAATGTGCATATGTGGGGAATAATATACCAAAATTAGAAAATAGAAAGTTTAGGATTCAATCAAGGGAGTTGTAGTTTATTTTAAAAACTTTTAAAAATAGTCTTTAAATAAATAAATATTAAGTACCTAATGTATATTAGCGAATGTGTCATCATGTGGGTGTACAAAGCAAAACAAGACAATGTCCTTGTTCTTAAGATTCCCATGGTCTAGTTGTGATGTTGGGTAAAAATACACATCTTTATTTATAAAGTGATATAGAAAGCATATAAAATAATATTTCCTATGAATTTTAATGAGGGTTTAGCCCTTGATTAAGCTGAGGGAATGAATCTGAGTACATGTAAATAATTATTGGATAATATGAAAACAGTTAATATAAATTGTGAAGACTGGCAATTGCCTTACAATTTAAAATATTTTTACATGGAAGGAAACTTATACTATGTAACTCTAGCAATTGGAAATTTATGGGTTTTGTTTGTTTTTGTTTTGTTTTGTTTGTTTTATTTTTTTTCTAATTACGTACAAAGATGTTGTGGGAGATCCCTAGGTCTCAACATAATAGAAGATATTTCTAACAATCAGAATATCTGAAGTGATTAGATTACTATTAAAGAGAGTGAACTCTGACAAGGAATGTGTTCAAAGAGAAAATGAATTCTCTTCTGATAAAGAAATTACAAATTGGGTTAGTGCTTAGGCTAGATTCTATCGAAAGACTATTCTAATTCATAAATTCCATGAATTTGGTAGACTCTTGCAGGGAATCCATTATGTCATTTCTTACAGCCCAGAACTGAATTATGAGATGTCATTAAATCTGTTATATCCTATTAAGAATGACAAAATCAAAATGCACTTTAGGAAAAATATATGAATCTTGAATAATATTTCAATTTAATGAGTTTAATATGGAAATGTTGGGGTTCAGAGCTAATGGCCAAAAAGAATTACTGAGACATCTTCTGTGCAAAGGTTTTATTAAAGGACCCAGGGGCAGAAAGACCTGCATTGGGGTTTGTGAGGGGTGACTGAATATACTTTCAAGCTGGGAGAGGTTAGGGACAGCATAAGCCTCCCAGGAATTTTGGAAACACAGTTGCCAGGACCCTGAGGGAGCTAGCTATTGTTAGGAAAATGTCATTTATTATTGATTAGTAAGCCCTTAGTCATGAGACCCTTCAGATTTCTATAAGTGGGCCATATGCTTGGAGGATGATTGCTAACATATATTAGGGGGTTAGAGGTAAAGGAAGTTTCCAAAGTAATTTGTATGTTTAAAGTAGACTAGCAGGACTTGTATGTTTAAAGTAGACTCCTGTGTGTGTGTGTGGGGGGGGGGGGGTGGTGCGTTGTAGATAATGCCATTGCTTTTTACCCTTAGCAAGGTGTCAACATGGAGGCAGCTGAGCTGTAAGCAGTAAGGAAATTTATTTTTTTCTTTTGCCTTTGTTTCCCACATCAAGTTGATAAGGGGCTGTAAGTAGTGTTAATTCTGTCCTTTGTTTCTTCTTTCAACTCATTCAGAAAAAGTAAACACATATTTGACACTAAATTAGAGTTTTGAATGAATTTAGTCAGTTAAGATAATTAAACTGACCTTAAAACACACACACACACACACACACACACACACACACACACACACACACACACACACACCAGCACAGATTTGAACTGTGTGAGTCCACTTATATGTGGATTTTTTTTTATAGTACAGTACTCTGTAAATGTATTTTCTCTTCCTAATGATTTTCTTATTAACATCTTTCTTTTCTCTAGCGTATTTATTATAAGAATACAGTAAGCCATGCCTCCTTTTGCCTTATATCTTATATATGTCTTTATTTTTATTAGTTAAAAAATAATGTTTGGTGTAAGAAAGACAAAAAAAATACGCAGAAAAAATATCAATCGTCTGCTCTTTCTCTGTTCCTCCAATCCAATCTCTTTCTAATTAGCAAAAAAAAATGTCATTCTGGTATATTTACTTTGGTATTTTTCTCATGCTTTTATGTATGTATGCATTAAATGCATGCACATATAGATTTTTGTTTGTTACAATTTTATTTCATTGTAATATGCTTTAATTTTAACATAATTTAACAAACACCATGAACAAAATTTCAGTTGGGTATAAAGTGATAATTTAATCTATTTAGCTATATAATATTTTTAAAATTTATTTATTTTGAGAGAGAGAGAAAGAGTAAGTGAGAGAAGTGCAGAGAGAAAAGGGGAGAGAGGATCCAAAGTGGGCTCTGTGCTTACAGCAGAAAGCCCCATGCAGGGCTTGAACTCATGAACTGTGAGATCATAACCTGAGCCCAAGTCAGATGCTCAACCAACGGAGCCACGCAGGCACCCCTATATAATTTTTTAAAAAGGCAAATATGATATTATTCAGATACAGTTCCTCAACAATCAGTTGTTCCTTTTTTTTCCCACTGAAAAAAGTTCCATACTGTGATATTTCTCTTAGTATGAATTCCAAAATTGGGATTACTTGGCCATAGAGTACATGAATTTTTAAATTCTTATTATTTCCGTTTGATTTACAAGTGTTTTAACTTTTTCATTAATCCACAAACACATCTGCATAAGTCCATTTACCCTTTTTTCTTCAACAGGACATACAGTAATCTTGAAGCCAGCACAGAATTTGATAATTGAGCATCATGGTATATTTGGGCACACTATTTTTAATGCAGCTGGTTGACAAGCCTTGAGTTTAGATGTAGACTTCTGGAACTGTTACCAACTGGTGCTATTTTCTCTTTAATTACTTTCTGTTATTCAAAAGCCTTGATAATGTCTTGCATGCAGCAGTTGCTCAATAAGCTCTATCGAATTACTGAAAATTGACCACTTGCCCTTATTGCCCTTAAATTACAAACAGCCACAGATGATTATGGCCTACTGATTAGGCTGTTTTGACTAAACCTATCTTGGTAATAAGTTTTAGGCTCTAAGTGCCTTTTTCCAATGTGAAGGGCTACCCTGACCGATGAACCTTCTAGTTCATCTTGCTTGAGTCCTTTATATAAAATTAAGAATGTAACATTTTAAGAATATCATTTTATTTTTGTTTACTACCATGTTTTCTTGAATGAGAAAAACACTCTTGAAATTGTAATTTGAGAAACTTTATTTACCAGATCATCTCTGTTTCACTTTACTTTTGTATGTTTGTTTTTGTCATTGACAATATTTAGTCACTGGCAAATTTTCTAAATCCATTGATGGGAGGAAATGGGATGATTATGTTAATAAGTTCTTCATTGAATTTTTGAACCAGCAGAGCATTATCACTCTATAGCCTATCTCTCTCTGGAAGAAATATCAAGCACCACAGATTATGGGTGTCAAAAGTCAGCAAGGTTTGATATTTGTTGGTTGGTTGAGGGGGATGGGAGGAGGGCATGAGTAGGGATGAACCAGTTCACTACCCAGGTGTGACTTCCCACTGAGAATGAAACCTCCTGGAATCACGAATTTTCAGGCAAAGATAAATGAACTCCCAAAATAGAGATGCTGTATCAGAACAAAAATGGCTCTGGACAGAATCTCCCTCCAGTGAATGTCTGACCTAAGGCAAATTATCGTGATAATTTTCCTCATTGTGATTCTGAGAGCCCTGTAGACCATTATAATTCTAAGTTACCTAAAATCAGTTACTATATTTTAAAAGTCATTTTCTAAAATAGACCTAGAGTAATTAAGCCTCTTTTAAGAGCAGGCATAGTTATGATTTATACAGAAACATTATGAACTAAAACTTTTTCAGGAGGTAAAATGTTATATTCTGTGAACCTGTTGGAACCCAAAAGCTGCAGGTGCTTCTTTGAAAAATGACATTTCCATCATTTACCTGACAAGCAGAGCTGAAATATCAAAGTTATAAACATTCTGCTTGTGTGCCAGCTGCTGTTTCTGTGGAAACAGCCTGAATTGCAAAAGGAAGGTAAATGTCCTTAACATAAAATTGTGAGGTTTTCAATATTTTACTAAATATGTATTTGGGTATATCTGGCATTTTTGAGATAATTAAAAAGTCCATTTTGATTATTCATATATGTGTATATCTACATGCATTAGGTCAAATATTATTAAACTTAAATAATATTTGCTTTTATTTTAACTTTAATCTTGTATGATATAATGTTCTAACTTCTAAAATGAATTATACTTATCACAAATATCATTATTATTGATTATTTAAACATAAATGAATATTGATCAAATCTTAGAAAACATAGGGAAAACAAGGACATGTGAAATATTTTATTTTTTCATATTATCTAGCAACAAGTAAAACAAAAGTGAAAGTTATTTATTCGTCTAAAACTAAACTAACTTTATTTTGTAGATAAACCTAGATTTTTTTAATGAAGAAATTATCAAATACATTGTTGGCTTCATATTAATGTATTCTAATACCTTTTACCTTTTGTCTTGTATTTCTCTGCCAATGCACACACAGTTTGATATAGGCAAAAAAGTTATGGCATGATGTCTGATGCAAAATAGCAGCTAAGCATGCATGGAGTAATCTTATATTTCTTGACCTATGTAACATTTACATCTGTGATAATTTGTGATATGTGATAAGTCAGTTAAAAACATTTGTCCTCTTCAAAGTATCTTCTTATACATGGGATTTATAAAGCAATAACTTTTATAACTTCAGGAAACATTAGAGTATAACTTTATGATGCTCTTTAATTGTGTAAGAGCCAATGAGATTTAAAATAAACGTATGTTGTAAGCCTTAAGGTCACAGCACTAAGACATATTAGAAGATATGCTTTGCTCCTTATCAATAAAGCAGTGTTAAATGTTGCTTCAACTATTGCAGTTACTTGGAAGATATATATATATTTTTTTTACTAGCAATGACAATTATTTCAAGAGTTTCCTAAAGCCCAGTGGATTAACTTGAATTTCAGAGATCTGTAATCATGCACTGGCTGAGCCACTGGCAGAGTCTGCACCATCAATTTTTAGTTAACTTTTGTTATAATCTAAATATTCTGATTTGATAAGACACTACATGTGTTCATCTCATAATATTTGAAAGGGAATTGGTTCTATTGCCTCTTGGTAGGTAAACTAAATGGAATGTATAAGATCTTGGATTAAACCATTTTAAGTTTCTTAACACTGTTCATTCATATTTTCAAAATATTGGAATGAAAAAATATATACTGTAAGAATGATTAAAAACATACACACATAAACATTTTCACTACATTGGGTGATTTTAGTGGTTATGTTAAAGATATAGTTTAAAATAAGATATTTAGGAGCATCTGGGTGGCTCAGTTAGTTAGTTGAGTCTGATTCTTGATTTTGGTTCAGGTCATGATCTCATGGTTTGTGAGTTTGAGTCTGTGCTGACAGCACAGGGTCTTGGGATTCTCTCTTTCTGTCTTGCTATCTCTCTGCCCCTCTCCTGCTCTCTCTCTCTCTCTCTCTCTCTCTCTCTCTCTCTCTCTCTCAAAATAAATAAATAAACTTAAAAAAGTAAAATAAGATGTTTGGAATAAGCAAAGGTTATGAACTTTATACCAATGAGTTTTCTTATTCTTCAGGTTATCTTACCATTCCACCTAATTTTGAAAGTGTTAGAAGTTAATGTTTCTGTATTAACTTTGATTCTTTTCTTTAGTACATTAACAAATGATAGCCTGGACCATCGGCTGAAAAATGTGAATTTGTTGTGGCCATAGCATATACTTCAGTAGTAGGATTAGAAACACAGTCAGATTCTACATGTACTATTGTTTTTTTTTAAACCAACTTGGGTCTTCTTAGGAATAAGTATTATAAGACTTCTACCTTTTTTACCTTTTCCATGCTTTAAAATTAGCTAAGATCTATTTCTTCTTCTCTTCCCCTTCACTTTTCTTTTTTTGTACTTTCCCCTGTATAATAACCTGGCATAATGCTTTGACCCTAATGTGAAAAAATAAAATAATATTACCCACTCTTAGTCTGTTGTATTTCGTATTACTGATAAAAATAATTTATAAATCATAGAGCTGGTAGAATATATTGAAAGTTTTCATTATCATGCAATGTTATTATATATTAAATATGTCATGTGGCTCAATCAGTCACAAACCATTTTTTTTCTTCTATCCCCCTCCTTTTTTAATACTACTCTGTATAATAACACAGTAAAAGTGTGGCTAAAGTGTAGATCCTGAGAGACCCCTGACCATGATTACCTAGCTACTTAGAGATAGAACTAAAACTCAAACTTAGTTTTATCATTACCTATATTAATGGCATATGATTTTGTACTGAAATTATTTCAGACTCCATATTTGTTCTTTGTAGTTAAGAGTCTGTTTCTTGGTTTGTCTTTCTCATGCTCCTTTTTTTTTTTCCTTTTCCTTTTGTTTTCTTTCTTAAATTCCACATATGAGTTAAATCATATGGTATTTGTCTTTCTCTGACTGACCTATTTTGTTTAGGTTTACACTCCCTAGCTCAATTCATGTCCTTGCAAATGGCAGAATTTCATTCTTTTTCATGGCTGAAAAATATGTGTGTGTGTGTGTGTGTGTGTGTGTGTGTGTGTGTATACATACATACCACATCTTTATCCATTATCTATTGAAAGACACTTGGGCTGTTTCCATAATTTGACTATGGTAAAAAATGTTGAAATAAACACAGGGGTGCATGTATCCCTTTGAATTAGTGTTTTTATATTTTTTAGGTAAATACCCTGTAGTACAATTATTGGATTGTAAGGTAGTTCTATTCTTAACTTTTTGAAGAAACTCCATGTAACTTACATATGTGTACTTTCTTTTCAACTTTAGTAAGTGAAACAACAAATTATTGAATTAGAAGGGAAAATCTAGGAAATCAAATTATAAAACTGAGATTTAAATAGCCAGGGGAATATTGATAGGGGGCAGTCTATTTTTGAGCCAATATAAGTCTCTTAAAGTAATTCTGTCATGTGATTGAAACTGTTTCTTCATTTTTGCTTGCCTCTAGTTAGTGGTAATGATAACAGCATATAGTTGATGAATGACTATTCTGTAGCATGCATGGAAATTTCTATTATACAGCATTTTTTAATTGTTAGCATATATTAAAACAGTAATTAATTAATCAAAAAACCCATAGGCTGGAATGTCATTTCCACATATTATATCATATGCCTAGATCCTTATAAATAGCTATTTAAATAGTGTGAGAGTCTAATCTGTGACAATGTGAGTTTCTATTTGATATATTGAGTACCATAGATACCAATGGAGATTACCAATAAACTCAGAAATTAAAAATAAAAAATATAGAGAGAGTGACTTCAGGTATGATAGTGTGAGGAGGAACACCATAAACCCTCTCCCCAGTGAAACTAGTGAAAATAATTAAAAAGATAAAAACATTGAAAGCCTAAATACTCTTAAGGGTAAACAGCAAATGAAGAAAATCTATGAAAATTCAGTAAGAAAGTTGAATATCTGGTATATGAACCAAGACCACTTACTCTGTCCTTCAGCTCAGCAAGGCAGAGACTTCAGTCCAGACTGGTGGATAAAAAAAACACAGGATTTTCTTTCTCCTCAGATCTCAATTGGAAGTCTTTCTTTTCAGGAAGGGGACAATTTTAGTGTTTCTTTTCATGCCTCCAGTTGTGTGTTGCTGAGGCTAAATCTTAGGTAAGTTCAGTTAAGAGGTAGGGATTCTTTTATTTCACCTAACCATAACTCAGCAAATGGAGGCTCCTCCTTGGGTATGGTAAACTGGAAATGCTGGGGCTCTGATCTCTCTTGATCTTGCTTGTGAGGCTGTGGTTCCATGCCAGGCAAGGTGAACCAAGAGGACCTCAGACTGACCGTTGCTCACCCTCCATTAAGCACTCAGCCCCTGGAGCAGAAGTGGCACTCAAGGAGAAGCTTGTCATTGTTGCCAGCCCTAGTTCCAGAGCCCTAGCTTAGTGATTTTACTGGAAGAGAAGAATGACTTAAAAGAGAGAGTGCCTAATCTTTTACAAAAGGAACTGATTTCATTTTTATCAAAGTATGGGGAAGTGTAAGTTCAAAGGTGCACTGAAGCATAGTAGAGATTATGGTGAAAGGCAGTTGGGAGGGGTTTAAGAGACATGTAAACTGTAAGTTCAGTAGTTTTCAGAAGAGAACTGGGGGATATGACAACTGAGAGGAGCCCTCCTGGGTCAAAGCAAATATCAAACACTGACTTCAGAAACTGTCTCTTCAAAAGAATCAGAATTTTATTGGATTACTTTTTAATTTATACCGGAAGGCATTGTTGAAATAATAGAGCAACCAGCTGGCTATTAGTGAAGCTTAACAGCTGGTCATGTTCAGAGAAAGAGGAGAAGAACTCTACCAAAATTACTGTCAACCAGGGTGAACTAGGTTCACCAAAAGGTCATCTCCCAAAGGAAGGATATCAGAGGCTTAACACTGTGTGTGTGTGGGGGGGGGGGGGTGGTGGTGGTGGGATTGGGTAATATTTCACCAAAATAATTCATCCAGTCACTAAACACATAAAAAAGCAAATAATAGTAAAAATTCCTGAGAGAATGAGAGACCAATACCCAGAGTTACTACAGTGTCTTATCTAAAGTGTTCTGTTTCTGGGGCACCTGGGTGGCTCAACTGGTTAAGTGTCCAACTTCAGCTCAGGTCATGATCTTGCCATTCATGGGTTTGAGCCCCATGTTGGACCCTGGGCTGACAGCTCAGAGCCTGGAGCTTGCTTCAAATTCTGTGTCTCCCTCTCTGTCTGCCCCTCCCCCACTCATGCGCGCGCGCGCTCTCTCTCTCTCTCTCTCTCTCTCTGTCTCAAGACTAAATAAACATTAATTTTATTTGGATTTTTATTTATTTTTATTTTTTTAATGTAATTTATTGTCAAATTGGCTAACATACAGTGTGTAAAGTGTGCTCTTGGTTTTTAAGGTAGATCCCTGTGGTTTATCGCTTATGTACAACAGCCAGTTTTCATCCCAACGGTGCTCTCCTCAATGCCCATCACCCACTTTCCCCTCTCCTCCACCCCCTACCCCCATCCACCCTCAGTTTGTTCTCTGTATTTAAGAGTCTCTTATGGTTTGCCTCCCTCCCTCTCTGTAACTATTTTTTTCCCCTCTTCCCTTCCCCCATGGTTCTCTGTTAAGTTTCTCAAGATCCATATATGAGTGAAAACATATGATACCTGTCTTACTCTGACTGACTTATTTCACTCAGCATAATACCTTCTAGTTCCATCCACATTGCTGCAAATGGCATGATTTCATTCTTTCTCATTGCCAAGTAGTATTCCATTGTATATATAAACCACGTAAAATAAAGTGTCCTATTTCCAACAACTACAAAAACAACAAAATTTGTTGCATATATAGAAACCAGAAAGTATAATCCATACACTGGATAAAAATCAGGCAACCAAAACTGCCTGCAAAAGTGACCACATGTCAGACTTAACAAAAAAAAAAAAAAAAGAACCCAGTATGTTCACAGAGCTAAAGTAAACCATGATCAAAGAAGAAAAGGAAGTTTTGAAGAAGATATTGCATTAAATAGAGAATATTAATAAAAAGATAACATAAAAAAAAAGAACCAAGGAGAAATGATGAGAAGAGTTGAAAAGCACAACAATTGAAATAAAAAATTCCAGAGTGGTTCAACAGATTTGAATTCACAGAAAAAAGATAAAAGTGAATTTGGGATAGATAGAGGTCATGGAAGCCAAGAGCAAAGAGAAAAAGAAAAAAAAAAGAATGAAGAAAAATGAAGATCCTCAAAGAAATGGTAGGAAGGAGTAGACAAACCAAACATGCTATTGGGTGTGCCAGGAGTTGAGAGAGAAAGGAAAGGAAATAATGTTTGAAATTAATGGCTGAAAACTTCCCAATTCTTTTGTAAAATAATAACCATGAAGTTCAATGGATTCCAAATAGGATAAATGCAAAAAGATCCACAAATAGACACATCATAATAAAAATGTTGAAAGTCAAAGACAAAGAACAAATCTTGAAATCAGTAAGGAGAAAAATCACAAATCACTCCCATGGGAATTTCAGCAAGACTAATAGATGACTTTGAGCAGAAAAGCAGAACAGAGATCAAATGACAGTGGGACCACAAGCTCCAAGTGCCCAAAGGGAAAAAAAAAATCTGTCAATTCTCTCAAAAATATCAGATATATTCAAATACATATTTAGTAAAATATTCAAAACCTCACAATTTTATGTTAAGGACATTTACCTTCTTTTTGCAACTCAGATCATTTCAAATAGCCTCTCCATGGTAACTGTACTTATTGTGGTGAGCATTGCATAATGTATAGAATGTCAAATCACTGTTTTGTACATCTGAAACTAATATAACATTGTGTGTCAACCATACTTCAACAAAAACAATGTTAAAAGAATAAGCAGAAAATAAATCTACACTTTCCTACAACATGCGGCAATAAGCATCCATTTCCACAATGTCTCCTCCCCTCTCTGTATAGATGGATGTGTATGAATATTTTATGAAATGGGGCCATGCTGTACACAGTGTTTCGTAACTTGGTATTTTGTTACAATGTAAGGTAGACATCTTTTGGTGTCAAATATAGATTGGACCATGGTGGCGTATGTAATGGCTATATGGCTCTGCTACTTAATCTGGCTCTTGTTCTTAGGTAAATAACCTAAAGAGAAGGGATATTCCTTTGAAGCACCTATTTGCTTTAAAAGAATATATTAATTATATATCATTTAAAATGTTTGATTAAAAGCACTTCCAATGATATTCTGCCCAATCTTCTTTGTTACTCAAGTTGATGTTACTCTGTGTCTTTGAAAAAGAAAATAAGCTGACATACAGCATTTTTAAAAATAGACAGATATAATCATTGTTGCAAGGATGTGGAGAAATCAGAACACTCAAATTTTACTGGTGAGAATCTAAAATTGCACAGCTGCTTTCAAAAACAGTTTGGCAGAATGAATAAAAAATTGCACATGAATGTTAGTAGCAGCATTATTCATAATAGCTGGAAGTTGGAAACAACCCAAATACCCATCAACTGATTAACGGATAAAGAAAATATTCCCTACAAGGGAATATAATTTGTCCATAGTGGGAATGAACTACTGATACATACTAAAATATGGATGAATTTTGAGAAAATTATGTTAATTGAAAGAAACCAGTCATATACACATATTTATATGATTTCATTCTTATCAAATATCCAGAACATGGAAATATATGCATATGTATGGAAATGTATATGTGATGTATGTGAAATATATATAATATACATATTAATATATATTATATTTATATATGTGAAAATATATATATGTAGAGAGAGAGAGAGAAGGAGAGATAGAGAAGGTAGATTAATGATGCTTAGGGTTGGCTGGGGTGTGGGGATAAGCCAGGATAGATACAAAGTATGGGCTTTCATTTTGAGATTATGAAAAAGTTTTAAAATTGACTCATGATAATGGTGAATGCAGTGAAACCATTGAATCTTTCATTTTAAATGGATGAATTGTGTGTTATAGGAATTCTATCTCAATGAAGCTGTTGAAAGTATATAAATAATGTGTCAACCTTGTTTTGGGGAAAGTTTATGTCTAGTTCTATGAAATACAGTGTGTTATACATTTTCCGATAATTGACTGAATTCCTTATCTCAGTTTCTTGCTAGTGACATGTATACAGAACTCACAACTATTCCTGGAAGCTGACAGACTCCCAGAATTCTGGGTCCTGGCCCAAGTCATTTGATTTTATGACCCTGACCCGTTGTCTAATTGATGCCAAAATCTGCTTACTTGACTTATCAGGCTTCTCAAATACATCAGAGAAAATGAACAGACTAAGCTTGTTAAAAGAGGGATTATAGCTGACTTATTCTAATCTGTTTCACTTCTCAAATTATTGAATTGTGTTCTTTTTTTTTTTTTTTTTTTTCTGATTTGTACTACCATCAAGTCGGGTGATACAGGTAGCTGCAGTTCCATACCTTTTCCTAACATTTTGAGGATTCAGGAAAGAACAAAACCATCCATATATAAATTAATGTTATGTGGTATTCAACACTACTATTTTGCTAGTTGTAATGCTCATTATTAAAAATAACTGAAAAGGAAATAATTACTATTATACAAAATAAGTTATTCATGGTGATGTCTCTACTTACATTTTCTAATGGTGCATTGATCACAACTCCTCTGTTTAGGTAGCTATGTTTTTGCTGGCTGGTCTAGTAGGAGAGGACACCGTACTCTAGGGTATATAATATATGTCCTATTTGGGGTCAAGGGCTAATGAAAAATTTATATAGAGTTATGAAATGAGAAATTAATATAAAGTAATCATATTTTCTCACATATATAAGGAAATGTCAAGGCACCTAGGTTGTTAGGAGTAGACCTAATGTATGAAGGAAGTTGAGATATATGTAGGTATATTAAATTTATGAAGGAGCATAAATTAAGAGTAAATACAAGCAAACAGTATATAAAGAGGAGAACAAGGAAGATAGACAAGGGAAAGAAAAACTCAAAATTCATGATGGGGAAGCCATATGACATATGAAATAATTATAGCCAGATACATCTTGATGCTATAAAGATTATCCATGTAAATCTTGACATTATTTTCACTTCAGAAATGAACAATAGACTTCTTTATATAGAAATTTGACATTTACTTGGAAAAAAATCTTTGAGAATCATATTAAGTGAACTTCTCAATAAAAACATGTTAAAATTCTCTTTTAAGCTTTTTTGAGATAAATGGATCCAGAAGGCGTTTATTTCTTTAATAGTCTCTCTTTCAGAAGTCCCTAAACATTGCCATGTCATTTAACTTACTCTTGACATCTTGACCTTTTTCCCTTTAACAACTGTCTCTATTACCAGCAGCAGTTTCACATCAATGCTTTCCTTGCCAGAATGCCAGAAAAGGTTTAAGCTGAAGTTTGATTGTTTTGAGAGTGATGGTTACAATTCTGTAAATGATACAGATCTTGAGATTTCATTGATGAAATAACGTTGTCTTTCTAAGATGATATTTCCAGTTAGGTATACACAAAATTGAAGCCATGTTAAGAAATGTCGGTGTTCTCCATACATCTTGATTTTGTCAGAATCCTTGCATTTTTTCCCCCATAGATCAAAGTAGCACTTGTAAAACAAATCACTTTTTATGGAACAAAAATTAAAAATTTTCTTGTTAATAATTTTTAATAGAAAAATGATAAATTTAAGTGTTAATAATTTGGCAAGGTTACAATACCTAATATATTTTCTCCCATTCTTACTAAAATATCTGCTAATGTGTATATTAAAAAATAATGAAACAAAAGCAATGAATTATATGGATAAAAATGGAAATGTGAGCTTTAAAAATTAATATTAGCCTCAATATTTAGGAATTTGCATATTATTTTATTTTTTATTTATACTTAAAATTTGTTTTTCAGTTTTTTATTTATTTAAGAGAGAGACAGAGAGAGAGAGACAGACAGAACACGACAGGGGAGGGGCAGAGAGAGACAGAGACACAGAATCTGAAACAGGCTTCAGACTCTGAGCTGTCAGTACAGAGCCAGACATGAGGCTCGAGCCCTCAAACTGTGAGATCATGACTTAAGCCAAAGTCGGACAGTTAACTGACTGAGCCACCCAGGTGCCCCCATATATTTAAACTTCCAGTTGTGAAATATGAATATAATGTGCCTAAACCAGAGTAGCTGCATGACAGCCGAGGATGGAGATGAACAACAAGAATAGACTAGAGACTTAATTACCCTTTCTTTCTCTGGTTCACGGATGTAATATCTACCTATTTCAGAAACGAGGATATCAACTATTTAACTACAGCCAAACTAAAAAATAAAAAGGTCAGCAGAATATTTACCCATATCATCAATGCACAAAGACCGTAAAATATCGTTATTACTAGAGTAACATGTAAACAAAGGATAAGGAGGAAGAAAATACTTTTCCAATTTCCATCCTATACTGAATGGATCTTCAGAAAGTAGAAGAAAGAAAGAAGTGATAAAAATCTATAAAAACTATTTCGTAGGACAGAAAAATAAAACTGGAAATTTTCAAATGGAAAGATATACTATGTGCTGAGTATTACAAAGAAACAAATCTAGACTATTATTTGAACATTAGAAATTTAAAGTAAAGAATCATGCCATGGGGGCACCTGGGTGGCTCAGTAGGTCGAGCGTCCAACTCTTGATTTCACCTCAGGTCATGATCTAACTGTTTCATGAGTTCGAGCCCCATATCATGCTCTGCACACTGAACACGCAGAGAGTGCTTGAGATTCTCCCTCCTTCCCTCTTTCTCTGCCCCTCTGCCACACACGTGCACATCCGTGCTCTCTTTCTCTCAAAATAAACAAATAAACTTAAAAAAAAAGTTAAGAGTGAAGAAAATATCCCCCAAAAAGTTTCCCGAGAATTGAAAATAAAAATATAATGCCACCTACAAAAGAAATTCAGTTTAACTACAGATTTCTCATAATTAACAATTTAGGCAAGAAAGTAGTAATTAATATCTTGAGGAAGATCTCATAATCTAGAATCTAATACCCACCCAGGGTTACATCCCTGAAGAAAAAACAGAAACTTATGAAGGCCAGACCCCAAATGCAGGCTTATTAAAAGGCTGAAGCATAATCTCAGAATCATAGAATGGTCTCTCCTCCACATATTGACCCCACACCATAAATCTCCAGTATAAAAACAGTGGGTTACAAGCAAAGATTTACATCACATACACTTTCTCTGAGTAGCAATACATATGAGAATCTAAAAGCCTACAAGCGAAAGAAAAATAAGGACAATAGACAAATTTGAAGCCTCTAGTACTTATAAGTGCAATAAATGTTAAACATGGCCAAATTTCTAGTCAGATTATCATAAACCCTCACACTAAGGGCACATTTACCTTAGTGTCTATTACCTTATATAACACAAATTGCTTTTAGTTTAAACAATTATAACGGCATACCAAAAAGTAGGAAAAAAATTACACTCAAGAGAAAAAGCAAACAAAACAAGACTCAGATATCACATATATGTTGGAATTATCAATCCGGGAATTTAAAATAAGAATTATTTATGTAGATAAGTAATGAATGACATTAGAGATATGGGAACTCTAAAAAAGAATTGAAATGAAATGCTAAAAATTAATAACATAGTAACAAAAATGAGTAATCCCTTTGAAATGTTCATCAACTAAGGCAAGTATCAGGGAACTTGAAGATAAGTCAATAGAAAACTCCCAGCCGAAATGCAGAGTAATATGAATGTATGAATGAAAAAAAAGAATATCTGAGAACTTTGGGATAATATCAAAAAGTGAAATATGCTCATAATTAGAATAACAGAAGAAAGAGAGAATGGCACAGAAGGAATATTTGAAGTAATAATGGCTGAAATATTTTCAAAATTAATGACAGGAACCAAAGTCATATCCCAGAAGCTTAGAGGAGATAAAGCAGAATAAATATAAAAACAGAACAAAACAAAACAAAATATAAAACATACACTCACACCCCTAGGCATATCATAGTCAAACTGTACAAAATCAAAGATGAAGAGAAAATATTATTGAAGGAAGCCTGGTGAAAAAGGAACACCTTAGCTGTAGAGAAATCAAGGTAAGAATTACAGTGATCTTCTTTTTTTTCTTTTTTTTTAATATGAAATTTATTGTCAAATTGGTTTCCATACAACACCCAGTGCTCATCCTAACGACAGTGACCTTCTAATCAAATCCCATGCAAATAAGAAAAGAGTGGAATAAAATATTTGTGTTAAGGGGAAGAAATGGCCACGTATAAGTCTATATCTAGTGAAATAATTCTTCAACAATGGAGAAATAAATACCTTTTCAGAGAAACAAAAACTGCTTTGTAAACAGACCAAAAAATGTTAAAAGATGTTCTTTTTTTTAATGTTTTTATTTATTTTTGAGCGAGAGATAGAGACAGAGTATGAGCAGGGGAGGGGCCAAAGAGAGAGGGAGACACAGAATCTGAAGCAGGCTCCGGGCTCTGAGCTGTTAGCACAGAGTCTGATGTGGGGCTTACACTCATGATCCGTGAGATCATGACCTGAGCTGATGTCGGACACTTAACCGACTGAGCCACCCAGGAACTCCAAAAGAAGTTCTTTAGATGAGAGATAAATGATTTAGAGCAGAAACATTGATCTACACAAAATAAGAGCGTTGGATTTAAGTAAGATTTTTGTAAATGTTGCCAAATTGATTTTAAAATTTATATGGTAAGGCAAAAGATCTAGAACACCCAACATAATTTTGGAAAAATGAGTATTTTTAACACTCATATTATTGGACTTAACACTATAAAGGTATTGTAATCAAGACAGTATTGTATTGGTAAGAAATTACTCCACTGACCAATAGAAAAGGTAATTCAGAAATAGACTCATAAAAATATAGTCACCTGATTTTTTACAAGGGCAATTCAGTTTAAAAAGGGTAATCTTTTCTACATTGTGCTAAAACAATTGGATGTCCATATGCAAAAGAAAATTTAATTTTTTTCTATTTATTTATTTTAATATAATTTATTGTCAAATTGGCTAACATACAGTGTGTAAAGTGAGCTCTTGGTTTTTGGGGTAGATTCCTGTGGTTTGTCGCTTATATACAACACCCAGTGCTCATCCCAACAAATGCCCTCCTCAATGCCCATTACCCATTCCCCCTCTCCCCCACATTCCCCCATCCACTCTCAGTTTGTTCTCTGTATTTAAGAGTCTCTTATGGTTTCCCTCCCTCCCTCACTGTTTATAACTTTTTTTCCCCTTCCCTTCCCCCATGGTCTTCTGTTAAGTTTCTCAAGGTCCACATATGAGTGAAAATATATGATATCTGTCTTTCTCTGACTGACTTAATTCACTCAGCATAATAACTTCCAGTTCCATCCACATTGCTGCAAATGGCATGATTTCATTCTTTCTCATTGCCAAGCAGTATTCCATTGTATATATAAACCACATCTTCTTTATCCATTCATCAGTTGATGGACATTTAGGCTCTTTCCATAATTTGGCTATTGTTGAAAGTGCTGATCTAAACATTGGAATATATTTGCCCCTATGTATCAGCCCTCCTGTATACCTTGGATAAATTCCTAGTAGTACAATTTCTGGGTCGTAGGGTAGTTCTGTTTTTAGTTTTTTAAGGAAACTCTGTGCTGTTTTCCAGAACTGCTGCACCAGTTTGCATTCCTACCAACAGTGCCAGAGGGTTCCCGTTTCTCCACATCCTTGCCCACATCTGTAGTTTCCTGATTTGCTCATTTTAGCCATTCTGACTGGTATGAGGTGGTATCTCAGTGTGGTTTTGATTTGTATTTCCCTAATGATGAGAGACATTGAGCATCTTTTCATGTGTCTGTTGGCCATCTGGATGTCTTCTTTGGAAAAGTGTCTATTCATTCCCAACTTATCTGAAAAACTGCATTGGGAAGTTTATAGTAGTTTCATTCTTGATTGTCAAAAGCCAAACCAACCAAGATATCCTTCAGCAGGATGGATACATAGATTATGGTATGTCTATACAATGGAATACCGTTCAAAGATAAACATTAATGAACTACCGTCACATACATCAACATGGATGAAGCTTAAATGCATATTGCTAAGTGAAACAAGCCTGTCTGAAATAGCTGGATACTTTATGATTCTATATTTGGCGCTCTGGAAAAAAACAAAACAGACCAGTTGTTGCCAGGTGCTTGGTAAGGGTTTGAATAGATGAAATTTGAATAGATGAAGCACAGGGGGAATAATTGTTACTGTGGTGAAGTTACTGTGATACTGTAGTAGTGATTACAGTGACACTATGCTTTTGTTAAAACCCACAGAAACTCATAGCACGAATTATGAAACTTAATATATGTGAATAAAGCAAAATTAATTAGGAAGTTGGGAGACCTCAGGATGGAATGTAGAAGATAACAAAAGAATTTAACTGCACTAAAAATGTATGGAATAACCTCATTTAATAGGGTTGGGGAAATATTTTTATCTAAGTTTGGAAATAACGATACTTTAAAGACAAAAGGAACTGTACATTAACAGTGTACTCTAGTTGATAAAGTTATTTCTCATGGGGATGTGGCTTTACATGTTATATGTATATTGAGATTTTAAAATAGTGAGTAAATTGATGGAAGATGGTGAGAGCCAGATTTCTCACTGGTGACATGGGAAGTAATAAATAGACAATGTAGGAAAGCTAGAATGAACCGTGTGGTACTAGATTAGTGTGGGATAACTGCAGTATGAATTCATTCTAATTTAATTCTAGATCGAGATAAACATGTATGGTAGCATATAGATAGAAGCAACAACCACATCCAATGCCCAGATCTTGGTTTCTAATATCAGTATGGAAAGAGAGGAAAACGAATAATTCGAAAGTAGAATAATCTGATGAACACATCCTCCATCAGACCATAGAAGTGATCATTAGTAACCTATACACCCAATACAATCATAAGAAAAACATTAGAGAAACCCATATTGAAGGGCAGTCTAAACATTACTTTACCAGTACTCCTCAAAATAGTCAATGTCACAAAAACAAGGAAAGCCTTCAAAATTGTGACTGCCAGGAGTCATGATGGCTATTTATAATATGGTAGACTGGATGGGATCCCAGAACAGAAAAGAGATACTAAGTAAAAAGGAAATCTGAATATACTAGGAATTGGTTAATAATCATATGTCAATAATCTTCATTTGTGTGACAGATATCCCACACTAATGTAAGATATTAACAAAAAGCAAACTGGACATAGTATAAAAGAGAACTCTATTTTCTTTGCAATTTTCTATAAATGTAATGCTAGTCTATAATTAAATGTTTATTTAAAAAGTAAAGATGACAGATATAAGTGAGTTAAGTTTTAAAATTTTATTATAAATGTAGTAAAACTTATTCGAATTTCTATTTTTAAAAAAGTGTGGTAAATAGTGGACATAAATCTAGTCAGCAGGAAGATGTTCAAACCATATAAACAATCATAATAATAGTAACCTTTAATGTGTATGTGTGGGGGAGGGGGAGACAGACAGGATCCAAAGCAGGGTCTGTGCTGAGAGCAGACACCTGATGCAAGGCTCGAACTCATGAACGGTCAAATCAGGACCTGAGCCAAAGTCAGATGCTTAACTGGACTGAGCCACCCAGGTGCCCAATAACAGTAAACTTTTAAAAGAACATCTTAAAAGTGGACACTTTGCAGATTCATTTTTTAAAAGTCAACTTAGTAAGTATTCAAGGTGATTTTTGTATATCACATCACAGTTGTGTGCTATGAAGAGGGATGTTGACTATGATTTTCAAATTTCAGGAAAATTTAGAGTAAAATTGACAAGGAAATACAAGTAAAACCTGGGATTCTGAGTAACTTGTTTTGCGAGTGTTCCACAACACGATCAAACCGTTCTAATAAGTTTTAACTTGATAAATGAGTGATGTCTTGCAGTACAAGTATTATGTGATGCCGAACATCACATGGTCACAAGTGAGCCAATGGTTCTTGAAATTTGCTTGGATCACAAGCCTGTTTCCGCAGTGAATTACGCTTGCAAACCAAGGTTTTACTGTACGTTGGTCATTGTTAATGATGGTGGTAGTGGTAGCAGTAGCACTGTGGTATTGTTTAGGATTTCATTTTATTTTGCCTGTATTCTTCCCATTCCTCTATGGAAATAGAGGAATATTTAGTGCACAAAAACGCAATTTGTATTTATTGCACAAAAAAGCAATTTCCTCAATTACTATTGAAGAAAAGAGGCTATCTTTCTATTTGGTATATTTCCTCTTTTAGTTAGTTCATTACCTTGATTCTCCATTACTCAGTGGTAAACCTCATATATAATCCTGATCTGCACTTAAAGTTGATTTGAATACAGGTTTACTTGTGAAGGAAGTACTTTACTAATGCTAGGTCTTTAACGTGTTGTATCCTGTTCCACTCGTCTTAAAATGGTTGGATTATTCCAGTTAGGTCTCAAACTTATTTTAAAACAACAGCCCTTTCCAGTTTGTACATCCAGTTAAACTTTAGATTTTGGAGAAGAAGGGAAGTATTTTAGTATAAAGCCCTCTTTGTACACAACATCACCTCTTTCTTATGGCTGTAGAAAAGACAGTAGAGACTTCCATTATCAGTAGATAAGAGGGTGTCATACTTCTGGCATGTAACAGACAAATGTACTAACTTTTCTGATTGGGCAAATTACAATAGAGTTAAAGTACTGATTTTTGGCCCAAAATTAAAATGAAATTAGAAACAATTCAGAATCTGCACATATAATATCCATACAAATGTCATTGAAAATCGCCACACCTAATGAAAGAATGGTAAAGTAAAGCTATTTGACAAACTGGGAAGTTTAAAATCTAAAGGCCTATGCTTCACAAATGTTTCTAGAATCCTGCTTTTGTAACAGCAGAAGTTACTTAGAGGTTAACCGTTCTGAAGATTTCATTAAAAGAGATCAGGCACCCAGGGGCAATTCAATTTAAAAGAAACAAGTCTACAACTTGGAAAAATTTTAATGCCATTTTTTTGCTCTATTTCTATTCACTTTGTTATACACTTTATTTTTGTAGTTACCTTTATTAAAAAGTATCATTTGCTATCACCGTTGTTGCTGTTGGCCTAGCATTAGTGGCTCAACAGAACACGAGGCCATTCTAATTAATAAGATGACCGATGTCATATTTTATTATCCTCACTTTCTACCCCATCCCTGGAAAAATTTATGACACTTGGCAAAATTGGCAGTTCCTCCTTTTTCTATGGATGACACACCCAGTCAGTCTATCTTCTTCATATTGTTTATATTTGTTCTATTCGTTTCCATTCTCATTGATACAGTATTCACATTCATCATTGAGTCTTTGTCTGGTGCTCCAGAAGAATAAATAAACAAAAACTAAGGTAAAGATGCTTATTTGGAAGGTTAAAACCCAAGACAGTGAAAATAAGGAAAAGAGAAAACGAAGTGTAGAGAGACATGAAGCAGTGTGAAGTGGTCCAATATGGTGATTTCTTTTGCTTCCTAATGAGCTGAAGAGAAAGTAACCAAATATGTTTTTTTAGAGATGTGTATATTTGGCATTTCTTTACATGGAATGCGTGGAAAAACTATATTTCAGATTAGTCCCTGGAAGCAGGAGAAATTCATTTGCCAGTCTTACGTCTGTATTCTATTTTCATTTTCTCTCACTTCTTATTGCATGATGTAGCCACTTGGAGGCCAAACCAGACTTCCAGATCTCCTACTGTCTAATGTAGTGTTCCATCTAGGCTCAGAGGGAGCAGGAGAAATTCTAATTTCTAGGTGTGAGGCTGGATGGCTTGGCTACAGAGGAGTCATTAAAGGCGACAACCCAGCACTTGCACTTACCCAGATGCTATAGGACGCGCTGCGATCTGAGAGATGGGAGGAGATGTTGGAAGAAATTAAATCAGTCAGGGGTAAATCAGGGAATCGAACTACCATTATTATTACTATTATTATTACTGTTATTGAAAATGAAATTTTTAGTAGGAATATGGCCTTACACAATTGTGGGGAGCTTTGAGAAGCTAAGGAGTTTGTCAGAAGATTATAGAAAATGTATGCTAAAAAGACTTTCCATCAACCTGAAGCACCGGTGATGGCAGGTGAGTTGGTGCTTGTAAGACATGTGGGAAACCAGGCACAGAGAGCTGCCAGAGTGAGAATGGGAAGAGGAGCTGGTGGGAAAGCCCAATAACAGCTAGTGCCTCTGTGTCTGGTAGTGGGCCTGATGTCATCGTTGCCTAGCAGAACTAGCAATCATGCAGAAGTGATCGTGGAGCAGTGTTGGGTAGAAGCAAGCTAGAATCTACTAGGACCTCTGTATCTGTCTCTCTTACCACTGCAACCTTCAGAGATCAATGACTTCTGCTTTACTTGCGCTTTTCAAATCTCAGGCAATGTCCTCCTCAGACTGACTCCCACTCAGAAACATATACTAGGAAAAGGGAATTACTAACATATACCTAGGAGATCTTCCGACTAATAGACATATTATTTATTATACCCATTTTGTGGTAACAACCAAATGGATCTCCCCAGTTAGTACAGTAAGCTCCTTTGTTTCCTCTTGGCTCACTTGCCATTGAATCAAGTAGGCTGGTGGCAGCTATGATCTCTAGTTTAATAGAATCATTGTCCAATCCTGATAGGAATAGTTGGCCCCTTGGAAACCAAGACCTCTGTATTAGTTTTTTATTGTCGTGTAACGTATTACATTTAAATTTGTCAGCTTAATGGGGCACCTGGGTGGCTCAGTTGGTTGAGCGTCTGACTTCAGCTCAGGTCATAATCTCGCAGTCTGTGAGTTCGAGCCCTGCATCGGGCTCTGTGCTGACAGCTCAGAGCCTGGAGCCTGCTTTGGATTCTGTGTCTCCCTCTCTCTCTCTGCCCCTCCCCCACTCACGCTCTGTCTCTCTCTCTCTCTCTGTGTCAAAAATAAACAAACATTAAAAAAATTAAAATAAGTTTGTCATCTTAAAACATTCATTTATTATCATACAGTTTTGTATATGAGAAGCCCAGCAGGTCTCAACTGGGGCTCTCTGCTTGCAGTCTCCAAAGACCAAAATCAAGATGTCAAGCTAGACTTTTACATGGAGGATCTAGCAAAGAATACACTTGCACGCTCTTTCACGTTGTTGGCAGAATTCATTTCCTTACAGTTGTAGGACTAAGATTCCTGGCTGTTGGCCAGAGGCTCAGAATGTCCTCCAGAGGACAGATGAATTTCTCATCACGTGGTCCTCTCTATGTTCAAAGTCAGAAACAGTTCCTTGAAAATTGTTCATGCTTCAGATATCCCTTATTCTTTTGTTGCTAGTTTTTCAAGGTACACTTTACTGGATAAGCTATAAGCAGATAATCTTCACATCTTAAGGCCAGCTGACAAATTTTAATTTAATTAATAATTTTAAGCAATTTTCACTATGTTACAAAATTATTCTTTCCCTGAGTGCTCTAATGTTTGCTTGAATAACAAAGGAATAAGAATGCTGTGTATGTGGTGGGGAGGCATTTTTATAATTCTGTCCACTATAACCTCTAATCCATTTAGTAGAGGCCAAAATTTAAAAATGGGGAAAAATTGCAGTATATTATAAGGGATAATTGTGGGAGGAGGTACTACCAATATTATCTCTCTGTTTCTAGACCCATGAAATCAGGGTATGGGAAAAATAGCACAATACATTGATTCTTAGTGTATACCACATCAGGGAAGATATTGTAGTAGCCCCCACTGTGTTACCATCAAGTCAGCACCATGACTAAATCTGCAAAAGGTCATTCCACTATTTATTAGGGTGATGGGGAAAATGTTAATATCGGTGAATTCCATGAGCAAGAATTCAGGAACACACTTCATTTTATGAGCCTTGTGTTCCTTGATAAGAAAAGCAGGGATGTTTGGAAAACAGAAGCAATGATCTTGACATAAACTTGATGAGATTTAGACATGCAATAACTGTATCAATGATGTGAGTATTTTTTTTTCTTTTTAGAAGAGGCATTTAAAGCAGAGAATGCAAATCAATATCCAAAGTAGATATTTATTACAGCGAGAACAAATCACTCTACCTTACACTATAGAATTAACCCAATATGGTTAGAAGTTCCTTTCAAGGAATGGTGACATATCGTGACATCATTATTAGTCTCTGCTGTTGTCATGTTTGCCAATCAGCAGTGGCCATAACCAGATGATTCTTGCTGAGTGGAAGTTCATGTTGCTGAACTCATACCTAACTTCCATCTCTGCCCATGACTACATTATTCATGAGTCCATCAGGCAAGGAGAAGTATGGCTTGGAGAAAGGCTGACTAACACTTAAGAAACCATTTATCTTGTCCATCTGACTCTTTTAAGATTTTCATCTGCTTCGATTGTTCTTTTCTTAAGTTGGCGTAGGGCACAAGTATCTTTATTAGAAATGTCTATGTATCTCTTTTCCATCCTCCTTGTCAACAGTTTTCCAGCCATGTTTCTTCCAAGTTCTTGACTCTCAAGGCAAACTGTTAACCACTGACTACAGGTCAATGCAGACCTAAAATTCTGATCATCTCTTTTGGGCCAAATTAACAAGATACACTGCTTGATAGAAGGATTTTGTCTAAAAATTTTGTTTCAGAGCTACCCCTGAGTAAGGTGCTAATGCTGCTGATGTCCATTATTATGCAGAATTATTTGTAAGCCGGGCCAAAGGTTTTGTCTTCCACAATGTGAGCCTAAGGAGTGCTTCATGGACCATAAGTGTCAGTTGAGAAAATGAAGGCAGTATACTCATAGAAGAGTCATGGGAACATGAACACTTTCTCATGCAACTTATTTCTATTTTCAGTCACCACTTGAACCTTATTTATTTATACCACCTCCATTTGAAAATTGAGTGCTATTGTACACACCTAACTTAAGGCTTGATGGGTCATACAACACCCAGTTAATGATGGGCATATGGAATTTCAGTGGAAATTGGTGGACACAGGTCAAATGTTTACTTTTTTATAGGGCCCCAAAACAAGCATGAGATTGTTTCTCCTCAAGAGGATAGTTATCTACAGAGGATGGAATAGCTTTACTCCAAAATTATGAAAGTGTGTACTGTGATTTACTCACAGAGGCCTTCCAAACATTTCAGACTTCATCCCTTACTTCTAGTGCCATTAAATCTGCTGGGTCATATGAACAAGTAGCATAGCAGTCTACACTGTAGCCTGGATTTACTGCACAACCCCCTCTCCCACTGCATCCCACTCAAAACTGGCATACTCCTAGCTCATTAGGTAAATGGGTTGGAATTGCAACCCCAAATGAAGTATGTATTATTTTTAGAATCCAAAGTGGCCCAGGAGGCACTACTTCTCTCTTAAAGGTAGAAACTGTGGTTTTTTAGTTAGATATACAAGTTCAGTTGATACTTATTTATATTTTCTGTATTTTCTGCAGGAAAGAATGCTGCCAGAATTCCCAACACAGGGCACCTTTTTCTCTAGCCTCCAATAACAATTCCCTCATTTCCCTTTCAGTCTTTGCTAATTTTCTCCTCAGGGCCCTTCCAGCTTGCACCTGACAGCTGGTCCCAAAGCTGATCCACATTTCAGTATTTTGTCACAACTGCAACCCACTTCTGGAACCAATATTTGTGTAGGTTATCTGTGCTGCATGACAAATCCATTTTAAAACTTGCTAGATGAAACAACACTGATTTTTTTTTTTTCTATCTCTCATGATTCTGTTTGTTGATTGCAGCTCAGCTGGATGGTTCTTTTGCTTCATGTCATTGTCATCAGGTGCCACAGGCATCTGGAGACTATACTGGTCTGGAATGTTCAAGACATTTAACTCATGTGGTTCTAATTAATGCTGGCTGGGAGCTCTTTCATGGATGTTGACGAGAAGAACACAGTTTCCTCGATATGACCCCTCCATGTAGCTTGGATGTCAAACAGCATAGTTATTGGCTTTTAAGAGGGAATTTTCCAAAACATGAAAGTAGACACTTCAGATCTTCTAAGGAATTTGGATGTTACACAGTCACTTCAACTGCACTTTATTGATTAAAGATAGTAAACAGGGAAAGCCTAGATTCAGTGAGGGGAGACTACACTATATATGAACACTAGAAAGTCTCATTCATGGGAGGCCATCACTGTGGATGAACTATAGTAGAAGAGTTTCAGAACATTTGTTGCCAATTATATACAATTTTAATACCTAAGATCCCCTCATCTTTAGCATTATAATATTCTCTGCTTATCTGATTTTCTTTTTAGTTTTTTACACTCTGATCCTTATTACCCACTGCCCCGAAATTGTTCTGTATAAAAACAGATCACACATATCTTTCCAGTGAGCAATACCATTTAATGACTCCTTTGTACTTTAGAATAAAGTTTATGCTCCATATCTTATAGTGTTTATGGTTTTAGCTCTTAGAACAGGGGTGAGCAGATAGTCAATGCAAATACAATTTTAGAAATTAATGAATAAATGATGAATGAACTACCATGTAGTGCAAGCACCTCCAAATTGCAATTTCAATTTTCAAAACCAAGAAGGCATATTTAATTCCTCTACTCTATTAGAATAAGATATGATCAGTATCCTCAAATTCAGGGTTTAGTAAGAAAAACAGATATAGAAAGTGGTAAGAAAAGTACTGTATGGTAAATGACATAAAAATACATTTAAAAGTACTTTAAGAGAAATAAGAACATACTTGAAAAGAATATGTAAAAAAACATGTACACCGGCAAAACATTTTAATCTCAAAATTATTAAGTCACCCTTTGATGACATATACCTTTGCTTGTTCTATAAGATTTCAATTTATGTAAAATTGTGTGTGTATAAAGACATGCATTGAAAAAAATGGATTAATAAAGAAAATATGGCATACATATTTCTTTTTGAAATGAAAGGTGGATCCATGCATAACCAGGACTGGCTTATTTCTATATTGTTCACTCAAGCACTCATATGTAATATAGAAATCAATTAGATTAATTTTCATCTGTTTTGTAAAATGGGTAAAATAGAGTAAATCACATGCATGTGTTAACATCTGGTAGCAAAGTAATAATAATATGTCTATTTGGCATTTCAGTGTATGCATTTTGTTCTAATTATTTGTACAGTAATAAAAAATAGGATATTGATTTAATCTGATTTTAAGGTATTGTAAGAGAATAATAGGAAGCAGATTCCAAAAATTCTTATTGGATTTCAACAAACTTATTCTTTAGATAAACGTCTGTAGCAAATATATTTATAAATATGTTACTTACTATCATTTTCACACTTTTAAATAATCTGTATTCCTGTTTTACTTACCACTTTAAAATGATATGACTTCTTGATCTAAGCATGCTCATATAGACATCATTTTGGACAGTGTGAAAAATAATCTGTTCTGCATCCTGCTTTCTGGATTAGTTATAAAAAGCTTCTCTCCAAGATGAAGTCCACATATTTTAGATATATTAAATGTTGGTGTAAGCAGTAGGTAATAAGGATATAGTAAATGTTGGTGTTAGTTAAGACAATGCTTTCCATCCAGATGCTTAATTTTGATTTTTAAAAAAGTTATTTTATGTAGAAGCACATTTCCTGTATGATCCCCCATCCCCATGTAAGCCTCCTTCTCCATCAAGCATCTGTATCAACAACTGACTATTCTTTTATATTTCTTTCTTCATGCTCATAGGATCAGGACAGGGAAGGCAAGTAATAGGCCATGTTATCAAGCAAGTTAACCCTTTAAGCCACTGGAGTTAAATGCCCATTGGGGAACTTGAAGGATCAGTGTAGCACATGCACCTCAAATTATCTTCCCAAAAGGGACAAGAGTAATGGGGTTCTTATCCACCATCTTCCATCTATTATTGGTTGGCAGCTGTTATGGAGGGGCATGCATTACTGAGCAGCACTGCCATCCTGAAGGGTCTGCAAGCAGAGGGGGTTCTAATTGTCAAAGAAAGCCCTCAGGCAAGGAATGCAAATGATGGTGGTTGGAGAGCAGGCTGAAATGTACTTTGCTGGTGAGTTCCCTGAGGCTATGCACAAGATAATGTCAATGGTGCTGATAGAGAAACTTCATAAATCATCTGCTGACAATGGCAGAGCCTTCATCAGCCTGTATTACTGAATAACTGTGGAACCCCTACTCCAACACTGTAGGTTGGAGTTTAACACAGAAAGAAATAAAATCATACATGTTAAAGAATGGAGACTAGGGCCAATGCTAATAAATATCTGATGCTTCTCTGACTCTGAAGGACTCTAAAAATGAAGAATCACATTTTTCAACCACCTCAATCCTTTGTTCAAAATCAGGATACCATCGCCTCCATTTCAAATACTTTATTTAAATTTCTTCAAAGTGGTACCGAAATCTCTCTTTTTTTAATTTTAATGTTATTTATTTATTTATTTATTTATTTATTTATTTATTTATTTATTTATTTTGAGAGAGAGAGACAGAGACAGAGCGTGAGTGGGGAAGGGGCAGAGAGAGCAGGAGACACAGAATCCAAAGCAAGCTCCAGGCTCTGAGCTGTCAGCACGGAGCCCAACATGGGGCTGGAACTCAGGAAGCATGAGATCATGACCTTAGCTGAAGTCAGATGCTTAGCCAACTGAGCTACCCAGGCACCCCGGAAATCTCTTTTTAACCCTCATACTCTATGGAATAATGCATAAGACATTATATATGACTTGTTTTGAACATGACAATATCTTGTCTGCTAATGTGTTATCAGAATCATCAGAAGTTTTCAACCTGACTATATTTTTGTTAATGATCAAGATGCCTATAGACCTCATCATCAATTAAAAAGAAACTGTTCATTCTCTATTGTCTCACCATTCCTTTTAAAATCACTTTAGAAGAGGTTTTTAGCACCTTCTAGACATAATGGTAAGAACAAACAGAAAAATAAAGGTTTTTAAATCTTGAATTATTGGGAAAGTCCTTAATGGTTTATTATCACTTGGATTTTTAACTATAATACCTCCTCTGATTTGTTGCCTGCTGTTTCAGCTTGTTGTAGGTTTACCATAGCTAGTCATTTTCAAAGTTATTTCCCCCCTTTGGATCTCAAATTGTATAAATGAGTTAAAACTCAAGATATTTTTACTATTCTATTATTAACTATCTTTATTGTATTTCTAAGAATTAATTGGCTGCTTATTAAGCATAAAGAACTCAGAACAACAGTTCATGTATGTTGTACATTTTAGTTATCATAAACACACTGTAGAATAGGCACTAATATTTTGATTGATAGATGAAAATACCAAAGTTGTTGTCGAAGATTTCAGACCTGTAAAGTGGCAAGACCAAATTTAATCCAAATATGGCTAAGTTAACATATTCACTTTTGTGTACTTCCTCTCTTACTAGATTGTCTACAGTATCCGATGACCAATGTTATAGTAACAGAAAAAAAAACAGATTAAGGTCTCATAATATAAAACATTATTTGAGATTTTTATTATTGAATTAAAGGATTAAGAATATTCCCTAATATTGGGGGCGCCTGGGTGGCTCAGTTGGTTAAGCATCTGACTTCGGCTCAGGTCATAGCTCACAGTTCATGAGTTCAACCCGCACAAGCTCTGTGCTGACAGCTCAGAGCCTGAAGCCTGCTTCGGATTCTGTTACTCCTTCTCTCTCTGCCCCTCCCCTGCTTGCACTTGGTCTGTCTCTCAAAAGTGAATAAAGTTTTAAAAAAATAAAAAATAAGAATATTTCCTAATATTGAAAATATTTGTGGAAATGCGTGTTTACTTGTATTGCTTATCTTAGGTTGCTTTACAATAATAATGCCCTGGACACAATTAAAAAAAAAGTATTATCATGTACATTTTTCCCAGGTTATAAAAAGATATATCAATTGCCTTTAGTAATTTATTCTAGGTATATGTCTCTCATTCAGAAAACCACATACATATATTTGGCAGAGTCCTTTATTTGTTGTTATCTGAAGAAATCTATTAATTTCAAATGTGTGGCATATTTGAGCAAAGTAGGAGAAAATAATTGATGTGGTATAAAAACATTGTGTGGGATTTACTCATGTTACTGCCAAGATTTGAGCAGAATGTAAGAAATTAGCATTGATCATCAGTGTCTCACGATTTCTTTCATCAAGCTAAATCACAATCACATCTGGAGTCTTTAATTGTGCCTCACAATAAGTTTAGCATACTGTAAGTGCTAATTAAAAGAACTGGAAAAGGCAACATGAGGGCAAGCAATTTCATGAAATAATATATTTCTTAAGCTACTACGAACATATACAATTAGCTATAGAATTACCCTTTTAATTCCATTGTCTTGTACTTAAACTTTTAAGTAATGAAGCACTTTAGTAAATAGACATGTTCTTACTCTTCCTTTTTTCATTGCTTCTGTCCCATTTGCTTTCAAATTCTTATTCTTAAACTTATAATTTCTATTTACAGTGATTTATTGTATTTAAACATTTTTTTCTTCTCATTCAGAGTGAAGGTGGTAATTTTTTAAGAGGTATGTGTGTCATTTCCAGGGGGAAAAAAAGGATGCAAGGATGTACCTACTCTTAGGAAAACTCTATAAATAAACTCCAGAGGAAATAATTCCCCTGAGTCCAGTAAAACATAGTGCAGTGATTTCCAAATTTTCGTATGCTGTGTCACATGGGCTGTTTTGAAAATTCAGTTTTAGAACCCTATTTTATTTTCATAGGTGGAGAGGGGAGGCAGGAAAATGAATTTTAATAAATAAATTGGTGGATCTGATTCAGGTGGTCTGGTAATGGAGAATCATTTATGTGGAACCTAAGAATAAAAGATCTGATACAAATATTAGTGAGGAAGACTTTGGTTGTCAGTCTATATTTGTTTCTGGGAAGGAGACATCTAATGCCTAAAGCCCCCACGTTTCCTTGTGCTCTGATGGGTCTGACAATAATATGCAACCCCGGCTAGGAAATCTTTCCTATTGCTGGAATTTTAGAACAGGCAATATTTAGATCTATCCATCATATGTCAATAATTCCAGCAGGCTTTCCAGTGATCTTCTAGCCTATCTCATCTCCCTCTGAAATTTAATGCTGAAGGTTAGTGGAGCTGTGCAGTTTGCCTAAAGCACAAAGGTAGACAGCTCAACTATGCAGCACCCTCCTCTGAGTTGGTGACAGGACATTCAAGTTAAATGTTCAAGTATACTGAAAGCAGAATATGAAAATTAGTTTTTCCTGCTCATAATCTAATAGCCTTTCCTGTATGTGATACTATCCTGGTTGTTGATTTTAACAGTAATCCTAGTTAAAATGGTTGCATTGAATTTGAGTATGTTACAAGCTTCTTGCTTCTTACCTGGAATAATTTTATTTCTATTAAATGGAATTTTGTTTTTGAGAGGAAAAAAAATGAATAGTTTTCTGAAATATATAGACTTTTCACACAATGAGAAAGCTTCACATGTGCATTTGATTGCTTATTTATACTTTATTTGCTTAATCATAAGCACTGATCAAAAGAACCATTTAGTGGCTACACTAGGACCTCTCATTAAACTTCCTGTTAACAGACCATAGTTACTTCAAAATGTCTCTGTACATCTTTAATATAAAAAATGTGGTTGGCAAATATACAAAAACATTGTTAATATGGACTCTTATTTTAGAAGTTATTATACTATGGATAGTATTCTATTAAAAACGTAGTATGAAAGGTGGCATTTATTACATAAGTTTATTGCTTTTAAAAGCAATAAAGTGTTGGGGCACCTGGGTGGCTCAGTCTGTTAAACATTCAACTCTTGATTTCAGCTCATATCACAATCCCAGGGTCATGGGATTAAGCCCCATGTCTCTCACTGACTTATTTCCCTTAGCATAATACACTCTAGCTCCATTCATGTCATTGTGAATGACAAAATTTCATTCTTTTTGATTGCTGAGTAATATCCCATTGTATGTATGTATATGCATGTATGTATGTATGTATGTATATTCCAACTTTACCCACTCATCAGTTGATGAACATTTGAGTTCCTTCCATAATTGGCTATTGTTGATAGTGCTGCTATAAACAGTGGGGTGCATGTGGCCCTTTGATCAGTATTTTTGTATTCTTTGGGTAAATACCTAGTAGTACAATTTCTGGATCATAGGGTAATTCTATTTCTAACTTTTTGAAGAACATCTATACTGTTTTCCAGAGTGGCTGCACCAATTTGAATTACCACCAACAGTATAAGAAGGTTCCCCTTTCTCTACATCTTCACCAACATCTGCTGTTTCCTGTATTGTTAATTTTAGCCATTCTGACAGGTGTAAGGTGGTATCTCATCGTGGTTTTGATTTCTATTTCCCTGATGATGAGTGATGTTGAGCATTTTTTCATGTGTCTGTTGGCCATCTGGATGTCTTCTTTGGAGAAATGTCTATTCATGTCTTCTGCCCATTTCTAACTAGATTATTTGTTTTTTTGGATATTGAGTTTGATACATTCTTTATAGATTTTAGAGACTAACCCTTTATCAGATATGTCATTTACAAATATCTTCTCCCATTCTGTAGGCTACCTTTTAGTTTTGTTGATTGTTTCCTTTGCTATGCAGAAGCATTTTTATCTTGATGAAGTCCCAATAGTTCATTTTTGCTTTTGTTTCCCTTCCTCCAGTGATGTGTCTAGTTAAGAAGTTGCTCCAGCCAAGGTCAAAGAGGTTGTTGCCTGTTTCCTCCTCAAGGAATTTGATGGTTTCCTATCTCACATTTTGGTCTTTCATGCATTTTGTATTTATTTTTGTGTATGGTGTTAGAAAGTGGTCCAGGTTCATTCTTCTACATGTTGCTATCCAGTTTTCCCAGTTCCATTTGTTGAAGAGACTGTCTCTTTTGCATTGGATATTGTTTCTTGATTTGTCGATATTAGTTGACCATGTAGTTGTGGGTCCATTTCTGGCTTCTCTGTTCTGTTTCATTGATCTATATGTCTGTGTTTGTGCCAGTGCTATACTGTCTTGATGATTACAGCTTTGTAAATAGCTTAATGTCTGGAATTTTGATGCCTCCTGCTTTGTTTTTCTTTTTCAAGGTCGCTTTGGCTATTTGGAGTCTTTTGTGGTTCCATACAAATTTTAGGATTGTTTGTGCTAGCCCTGTGAAAAATGCTGGTGGTATTTTGACAGGGATTGCATTAAATGTGTATATTTCCTTTGGGTAGTATAGACATTTTAAAAATATTTGTTCTTCCAATCCATGAGCATGGAATTTTTTTTTTCCATTTCTTTGTGTCTTCTTCAATTTCTTTCATCAGTGTCTGTAGTTTTCAGAGTACAGGTCTTTCACCTCTTTGGTTAGGATTATTCCCAGGCATTTTATAGTTTTTGGTGCAATTATAAATGAAATCAATTCTTTTATTTCTCTTTCTGCTGCTTTATTATTGATGCATAGGAATGCAGCAGATTTCTGGGGTGCCTGGGTGGCTCAGTTAATTGTGTGATTTTGGCTCAGGTCATGTTTTTGTGGTTCATGAGTTTGAGCCCTGCATTGGGGTCTCTCCTGTCAGCTCAGAGCCAGGTTCGGATCCTCTGTCTCTCTCCCTCTCTCTCTGTCCCCCTCCCCTCTACTCCTCCCTTGCCTTGCACTCTGTCTAATTCTCTCTCCAAAATAAATAAACATTAAAAAAAATTCATCTAGGGGTGCCTGGATGCTCAGTCAGTTAAGTGTCCAACTCTTGACATCAGCTCAGGTCATGATATCATGGTTTGTGAGTTCAAACACTGCATTGGCTCTGTGCTGGCAGTGTGGAGCCTGCTTGGGATTTTCTCTCTCCTCTCTCTGCTCCCCCAACCTCTCTCAAAATAAATAAATAAACTGTAAAAAATCATCTAAAAATCAATGCAACAGACTTCTGTACATTGATTTTTTATCCTACAACTTTGCTGAATTCGTGTATCAGTTCTAGCAGTTTTTTGGCGGAATCTTGGGTTTTCTACAAAGAGTATCAGTTTGTCTATGAATAGTGGAAGTTTGACTTCTTCCTTGGTGAATTGGATGCCTTTTATTTCTTTTTGTTGTATGTTTGTATTCTTTTTGTTGTATGTTTGTTTTTGTTGAGGCTAGGACTTCCAGTACTATGTTAACAGTGGTAAAAGTAGACATCTCTGTCTTTTTCCTGACCTTAGAGGAAAAGCTCTGTTTTTCTCCATTGAGGATGATTATAGCTGTGGTTCTTTCATATATGGCCCTACTTTGTTGAGGGTGTTTTTGATTTGTTTGTTTGTTTGTTTTTATCAAGAATGGATGCTGTATTTTGTCAAATGCTTTTTCTGTGTCTACTGAGTTAATCATATGGTTCTTATCCTTTCTTTTATTAATGTGGTCTATCACATTGATTGATTTGGGAATATTGAAGTACCCTTCAATTCCTTCATATTGCTTCATATTGAAGCATTCCTTCACCCAGGAATAAGACCCATAACCAGCAAAGAAATTGAATCAGTAATCAAAAGTCTCCCAACAAACAGAAGTCCAGGGCTATATGGCTTTCCAAGGGAATTCTACCAAACATATAAAGAAGAGTTAATACCATTCTTAAATTGTTCCAAAAAACTGAAATGGAAGGAAAACTGCCAAACTCATTCCTCGAGGCCAGCATTATCATGATTCCAAAACCAAAGAACCCACTAAAAGGAGAATTACAGGACTATACCCCAGATGAACATGGATGCAAAAATTCTCAACAAGATATTAGCAAATCAATTCCAACAGTACATTAAAAGAATAATTTCCTTATTTTGTTTCAAGACTTCTAAGGATTATATTGTATGTTTCTTGCTCTAGCCCCAGAATCACTAGTTTTTACAAGATTCCAAGGAGACTCAGGTTAATTATATTTGTGAGCAATATTTTACAAACACATATCTGGGTCCTGTTACTGCCCCACTGCCCTTTAGGTGGAAAAAGAAGAGAAATATTAAAGTGTCATCAGTTCAGCCAGACACGGGGGGATACTTCTAATTCCAATCCAATGCAAATGTTTTTTTTTTATGTATCTCTCAAGAGCATGCTATACATCATTTTTCCAGCAAAGGGAACCAGACTCCCAAGAGCTTCTCAAAATTTACTCCTTTGCTGTCTCACAAAATAATTTCATCCTGACTACACCACTACCAATTCAAAAGTCAAACATACCAATCGAGTTTTAGATTGCTTCACAGTTATTTTGACTTTTGAATAAGAACACGTGATGGAAGTACTGTCTTAAGAGTTTCATGGGTTATTTATTTTTTATTTAGTGTGGTGACTTTAATCATTCATTTTAAGTATGGTTGTATTTGGTTTCCATTTTTTCCATTTTTATTAATTTAAATTTTTTGAGTATGTAAAAACGTTGATTTGGTTTCCCAAATCAAAACAATATGAAAGCAAAACTAAACATGTCACCCTCTTTCTCTTATTCTTAGTACTCCAGTTTCACACAGCTGATGTAATAATAGAATTCATTAGTTTCATGTATACCTTTCCTGTGTTTCCATTTGCAAAAATGAGTAAATATGTTATATTTCCTTATTTTCCTTATTTTAGCTAAAATGCCATTTATATATAAATGTGAAAATAAAAATATATTTAGTTGCACTTTTTGTCATCTTAATAAAACCTAGAAATCCCTCCATTTCACTCCCTGGAGATCTTCCTTACTATTTTTACAGATGCATAAGTTATATGGTTAAACCAGAGTTCTTTCAAATGATTTCTTATATATAGGAACTTAAGTTGTTTTCAATTATTTTCCATTAAAATCATCATTGCAATGGATAACTCTGTACATATGCATTTTTATATCATTGAAAATGTATCTTTGGGATAAATACCAAAAGGCGATATACTTCAGTTAGAGATTAAATGCATATATGATTTTATAATTTGTTAGATATTATCAAATGCTCTCACATTATCAAATGCTCTTAATAGTTGATTTGATATTATCAAATGCTCTTCAGAGTTGATTTTGAAGTCTATTATGAGTAAATATTAATAAATTTTCATAGGCCATTTTCATAGGTTTATTTTTTAATGAAGGTGTTTTTCATGCCCCTTGCTCAAGTCCATTTTCCCTGAGACTTTTACTTTTTTTTAATCAAAATATACTTATTTGTTTATTCAGGAATATAATTTAGTGATTCATCACTTCCATATAACACCCAGTGCTCATCCCAACCAGTGTCCTCCTGAATGCCCTTCACCTCTTTAGTCCTTACCCCCACCCGACACTCCACCAGCAACCCTCAGTTTGTTCTCTGTATTTAAGAGTCTCTTATGGTTTGTCTCCCTCTGTTTTTATATTATTTTTGCTTCCCTTCCCTTATGTTCATCTGTTTTGTATCTTAAATTCCATATGAATGATATCATAAGATATTTGTCTGACTGACTTATTTCACTTAGCATTATACGCTCTAGTGCCATCCACATTGTTGCAAATGGCAGGATTTCATTCTTTTGATTGCTGACTAATACTCCATTGTATATATGTACCACATCTTTATCCACTCATCAGTTGATGGATATTTGGGCTCTTTCCACACTTTGGCTATTGTTGATAGTCCTGCTATAAACATTGGGGTGCATGTGTCCCTTTGAATCAGCATTTTTGTATCCTTTGGATAAATACCTAGTAGTGTAATTGCTGGTCATAAGGTAGTTCTACTATTAATTTTTTGAGGAACCTCCATACTGTTTTCCAGCATGGCTGCACCAATTTGCATTCCCACCATCATTGCAAAAGAGTTCTCCTTTTCTGCATCTGTTGCCTGAGTCTTTAATTTTAGCCATTATGACAGATGTGAGGTGGTATATTTCCCTTATGATGAGTGATGTTGAGCATTTTTTCCTGTGTTACCTGTCTGGATATCTTCTTTGGAGAAGTGTCTATTCATGTCTTTTGCCAATTTCTTCACTGGATTATTTGTTTTTTGAGTGTTGAGTTTGACAAGTTCTTTATAGATTTTGATATTAATCCTTTATTTGATATGTCATTTGCAAATATGACATTCCATCAGTTGCCTTTTAGTTTTGTTGATTGTTACCTTTGCTGTGAAGAAGCTTTTTATCTTGATAAGGTCCCAGTAGTTCATTTTTGCTTTTGTTTCTCTTGCATCTGGAAACATGAATAAGAAGTTGCTGAGATATAATCCTTCTATCCCTACTTTTCTGAGAATTTTTATCAAGAAAGGATGCTGTATTTTGTCAAATGCTTTTTCAGTATCTCTTGAGAGGATCATGTGGTTCTTATTTTTTCTGTTATTAATATGATGAATCACATTGATTGATTTGTGGATATTGAACCAGCCTTACATCCCAGGAATAAATCTCACTTGATCATGGTGAATAATTTTTTTTAATGTGTTGTTAGATATGGTTGGCTAATATCTTGTTGAGAATCTTTCCATCCATGTTCATCAGGGAAATTGGTCTGTAGTCTCCTTTTTAGTGGGGTCTTTGTCTGGTTTTGGAATCAAGGTAATGCTGGCTTCATATAAAGAGTTTGGAAGTTTTCCTTCCATTTCTATTTTGAAACCGCTTCAAAAAAAATAGATGTTAACTCTTCTTTAAATGTTTGGTCAAATTCCCCTAGAAAGTAATCCAGCCCTGGATTCTTATTTGCTGGGAGATTTTTGATTACTGATTCAATTTTTTTACTGGTTATCAGTTTATTCAAATTTTATATTTCTTCCTGTTTGAGTTTTGGTAGTTTGCATGTTTCTAGTAATTTGTCCATTTCTTCCAGATTGCCCATTTTGTTAGCGTATAATTGTTCAAAATATTCTTATTATTGTTTGTATTTCTGCAGTGTTCATTGTGATTTCTCCAATTTTCCCTAAGACTTTTACTTTATACTTTCCTCTATCTTAAATTCTTTAATATTATTTTATTATTATTTTTATATTAGGAATATTGGCCCTATTTTCGATTTATTTATTATTTTATTTATCTTTTACCATGTAAATATTTTATTTATATATTTTTAAATCAAGCTAAGTAAGCCTATTTTCATACTCAGTTTATAGGGTAATTAATCCTAGGTTGCTTTTAGTATTTGTATGGTTTTACAATTAACATTTAGATTTCTGATCCATATTGAAATTGTCTTGTGTGTAATTCAATTATATCTATTTTTCCTGTATGACTTTCCACTTACTGAGCCATATTTTTAAAGTCCATTTTTGCCTATTGATATGAGATGCCACCTTTATCATAAATTTCCTTAAGAACCTAAATTTTTTTAGATTTTCAATTTTATTCTATTGGTATTTATTTTTATCCATGTGCTAATACCACATTGTTAATTAGAAGAGATCGTTGGTACATTTAATATTGATATAAAGTATTTCACTTTTGAATATTCCATAATTTATTTTTAGTTTCCATTCTACTATTAGGTGTACATTTGGATTATTTGTATTTTCTAGCCATTGCTTGGATATCCCAGTGGATATTCTTCTATATGATGACTAGGCCGCATGAATCTGTATTGGGTATATATCTAATTTCTTCAGTCACTAAGAGTTTACTCTTCTGGTTAGTTTCTCAGATAAATGTGATAAGTCTTTTCATGTTTTCCTTCTATGATGTAACCTATACTTGTGAAAATATATGCTGTGAACATAAGAATGATCTCCTTGGAGTTATGTGTATTATATAAATGCATTTATTTCATTCAGGTTATAATTTTCTTCTTTTGATGACTTGATATTGTGTGTGTCCTATAATATTTGCATGGCTAGATTTGTGATCCAGACTTTATTTTTCTTCCTTTGATAATCACACATAAATATTGTTTCTGACATTGGTTTGTAGGAGGTAAAGATGTCTAAAACAGAAATTGTAGTGAAACATGAATTAAGTTGTTTCTTTAATGCTGTGAAGGGATTCTAGAATAGCAAAGCCACAAAAAATTTGATCAAAGTACAATTCGAAATCAAGATGGAAAGGCATGGCTGTATCAAAAAGTCTAATAAACTTGCTCTAAGCCTCTAGGATTATCCAAAATTTATTGTTCTTCCTTTAGGATCAAGGTATCTAACATATGTTTTGAGAATAATAAGCAGCCTACCTAAAAATCCTAGTTATAACCCTTCTGAAACCATATATAAGCAAATACCAAAATTATACAATTAGTTAGCATACATGCATATATAAACCAGAAAGGTCCCCAGAGATATCAGCTGGCCCACTTGCTCATACTTTTTGGACAAAATTTACCAGAATTAAATTACTAATTAAGTTTGAAACAGTATGTAACTTACTATATAATGAAGAGGTTTAAACATTTTCTTTGACTAATATATTAGCAAAAAAAGGCCTTTGAAGATTATTGACAAAAATGCACTTGAATACACTGATCATGCATTTTCATATTATCAGATAGTTACAAAAGATCAAACTCAATTGTCTCATCACTGTTACCAATTAAAAATTCTATGGAGGGGGCACCTAGGTGGCTCAGTAGGTTAAGCATCCAATTTCAGCTCAGGTCATGATCTCACAGTTTGTGAGTTGGAGCCTTGCATAGGTCTCTGTGCTGACAGCTCAGAGCCTGGAGCCTGCTTCAGATTCTGTATTTCCCCTCTCTCTCTGCCCCTCTCCTACTCATGCGCTCACTCTCTCTCTCTCTTTCTCTCTCAAAAATAAATAAACCTTAAAATTTTTTAAAAAAATTCTATGGAGTTCATGAATTTTGATTATTAGTTATGTAATCATTTTTAGAAACAAAAACTAAACTAAAAATTAGAAAAAGCATTCACATATACAATTCACACATGGAGAATAATGTCTACTGTCTTCTCCTTTCAATTGAGAACAAAAATTCTGAAGAAATCGTAAGAGTCATTGCTTATACTGAACAGTAGTGAATAGAAAATAATCATAATAGCTTATATGAATGATTTCATGTGTTTTATTTAAAAAAATTTTTCATATATATTCAACTTTATTGATATATAATTACATATAATACTGAATAACTTTAAGTTATACAACATATGATTTGGTAAATGTATGTCTTGTGAAAAGATTACCATAATATGTTTAGTTTACCTTTACCTCCCAGAGTTACAATTTTTTTCCTTGTGATGAGACCTTTTAAGGTTTACTCTCTTAGCAAATATCAAATATACACTACGGTATTGTTAACCATAGTCATCAAGTTATAAATGACATCCTCAATACTTATTTATCTTATAATTGGAAGTTTGTACCTCTAGATCATCTTCACCCAGTTTCCCCTATCCCCCACCCTCCGCTTCTGGCAATCACAAATCTGATCTCCATTACTATGATTATTATTACTTTTTAGTGTCCACATATAAATGAGATCATGCAGTATGTATCTTTCTGTCTGACTTATTTTACTTAGCATAATACCTTCAAATTCCATTCTTATTGTTTCAAATGACAGGATTTCTTTCTTTTTATGGCTGAATAGTATTGCATTATGTGTATGTACCACATTTTCTTTGTCCATTTTATCTGTTGATGGACACTTAGGTTGTTTCCATGTCTTGACTATTGTAGATAATGCTGTAGTGAGAATGAAGGTACAGATATCACTTCAGGATAGTGATTTCATTTTCTTTGAATATATATACCAGTAGTGTAATTGCTGGATCATATGGTAGTTCTATTTTTCATTTTTTGAGGAACCTCCATACTGTTTTCCATAGTGGTATAACAAATTACATTTCCACCAACAATGTACAAGTGTTCCCTTTACCCTGTATCCTTGACAGCATTTGTTATCTTTTGTCTTTTTGATGATTGCCATTCTAATGAGTTTGAGAGGTTTTTTTTGTGGTTTTTATTTCCTCATTCAACTCATTTTATTCATGCATTGTTTTCCTAATTTTATTTAGTTGTCTGTGTGTTTTTGTAGTTCACTAAACTTATTAAAAACTATTATTCTGAATTATCTGTCAGGCTGTTCATAGATCTCCATTTTTTAGAGTAAGTTATAAGAACTTTATTAGTTTCCTTTGGTGGTGTCATGTTCACTTTTTTTTTTCCATGATCCTTGGTTCCTTACACTGGTATATGCTTTGAGTAAGCAGTTCCCTCTTCCAGACTTTACAAGTTCACTTTGGCAAATAGCCCTTCCCCAGTCAGCTCAAGTTGGGGCTCTGGCCTGGTCAATGGGTAGCATCCTTGAGCAGGTAGGGATTGCTATTGGGGTCTGTTTTGGAAAAGACAAGTGGCAGAGCTCTGAGGTTAAGAGGGTTCCTGCTGGCTGGGAAAAGATGGATAGAACTGGTAGGTTGGTTCCTTGCCAAAGTTTGGCTGTAGGATTTGTGTTATAACTGCCTGGATTCTCTGGCCAGGCTTCCTAGCCATGTGAAACAGGGTTCAATACTCAGCAACCACTGCGGCTGTGAATTAGCTTCACTGGGTAGGATGGCAGAATGGCTTGTTCTTTGGGACCCAAATCAGGCAGAACTGCACACCCAGTTCCCTGCCCAAATGGAGCTGTCTGCTGCGTTCTTCAGAAGGGCAGAGCTACTGCCTGGGCTCTTTGCTCAAGTGCTGCTAAGATAAGTAATTCTGCAAGTGCTCAAACCAGACTTCCTGGTTAGCAGAGGCCAGAGGGATATATATTCAACAGTAAACAGGGTTACGAATTAGTTTCCCTGCTGGGGTAGGGTGATAAAACAGACTCCAGGGCTGGCAAGGCTTGCTATTTGGGGTCTTCAGTCAGTGCAGAACTGAGCGCCAAATACCCTGATCAGACCAGGCTACCATCTTGACTCTGAAGGTAGGCAGAATTGTGTATTGAGATTTCCACTTGAGCACCACTGCAGATCGGAACTGTCAGCCAAGAACTGAGTGCTGGCTGCTGTAAGCCCTGTCTCCTTTCTCTATCACATCTCCAGTAGTCAAGCCCCTCAGATCCCCCTTGTGGCCGTGACTTGAGTGGGCTTCCCAAGAAGTGACTCATACCACTGGGGGTGGGGGTAGATGTTCACCTCATGCCTTCTTTTTTCTCACTGGAGACCCTAGCCCCAGGTGGGACCCCTTGGGGCAGTGCTGTGTCAGCCGAGGGATGGGATAATGCAGTCAGAGTGTAGCTGCTGCCCTTACCCTTCCGGTTCTCTGTGGTCCAGCAGGTCTTCAGGATCTTTAAAATGATACTTTGTTTATGGATACTTGCTAGTTGGTCTTGTTTTGAGGGGGACCTAAGTGAAAAACAACCTATGTCACTATCTTGATGATCTCACTTGTTTTAAATACTTGCACAAAGGTTCCTTCCTGTGTGCAAGTTAAATAACTCATCAATTCGGTAAGTTTTCAGTTTTCTTTTTTTTTAAGTTTATTTACTTATTTTGAGAGAGACTGAAACAGCACGAGACAGTGCGAGGCAGAGAGAGAGAGGGAGAGAGAGAATCCCAAGCAGGCTCTGCACTGTCAGTGCTGAGCCAGTCGCTAGGCTTGAACCCACGAACCGTGAGATCATGACCTGAGCCAAAACCAAGAGTCGGACGCTTAATGGACTAAGTCACCCAGGTGCCCAATTCTCAGTTTTCAGTGCTAGATGAAGGGAGTCTAATATATACTAAATATATTATAATAAGTATATATACGTATAATATACTGTAGCAGTCACTTTGCTAGACAGTTTGTACAGTTATTCATATGGTAATAATCACAAAATATCTGCTATAGTTTTGTGGCTTATAAAAATAAGTGCAGAATTCTATCACTGGAAATTCTGCAAAATAATCCAAAAATCATCTTTTGCAGAATGCCTAGAAATGTTGAATTGAATCTGACGTTTCTTTAAATTCCATGCCTGAATTCTCAAAAAGACAAATTCCAGAAGCCAGTAACAAAGAGAAAAATGGAAACAAACAAGAACATTAAATAAAATCGAGCTTTAGTAATTTTGAGGTTTTGTTACCTAATATATCCAAGAGATGGTGATTTTTCACTGTCTCATAATTATAGTAGAGGAAACCTTGAGCACAAGCTAATTGGTAAATAGGAAATGAAACTTCTTGATTAAGCCATCATCCTATAAGGGCTACATGTTTTTAAAGAGTCTACCAGACACAAGCAAAATTTTTCCTTCCTGTGGCAAAGAATGAGAACAAATTCAGGCTGTCTTGACCTGGTTTTGAGTAAGGATGAAAAAAGTCTTCCTTGAGAATTTGTAACCACTTATTTTCCTTCAGACATGCTGGGGTTTGAATTGAAAGTCCAAGATAATGAATTAACATGAAATATTACCCAAAAAATAATATGCATGAGGTTACAGGAAAAAGGAAACACAAACTTATTGGTGAGGGCCAAACTCTTAAATCTTAAGAACATTTGATTTCCATATTAAAATTAATGCAAACTCCAAAATCACAAGATTCACAATTAAAATAATTCACCATGAGTTAGAATGAGCAGAAACAAAACGTCAGAATTAGGATTCTAAATATAATTTACATCTAATAGGATTGTTTTATAAATAACATAGCAAAGAATTACTAAAGATCATTTATAATGATAGACTGTTCCATTCTTCAAGACGATATAATAGTTTTAAATATTTAAACAATAATACAGGTTCAAAATATGCTAGTAGACAAATTCAAATTCACATAGTGTGAGACTATAACTCTACTCTAAAAAAGTGAGAGGAAAAAAGAGAAAGAAAATACAGATCCATACTTTATTGTAGCAATAAAATGGGTTATCACTAAAGAAACTGCAGTCATCAAAAAGTTAAAGAGGATGTTATTAAAACTTTATGCCAATATATCTGAGACTTTTATGTGTGTTGGACTAATTCTTAAAAATATAAAATATAGGGGCGCCTGGGTGCCTCAGTCGGTTGAGCGCCGACTTCGGCTCAGGTCTCGATCTTGCGGTCTGTGAGTTCGAGCCCCACATCGGGCCCCTGTGCTGACAGCTCAGAGCCCGGAGCCTGTTTCAGATTCTGTGTCTCCCTCTCTCTGACCCTCCCCCATTCATGCTCTGTCTCTCTCTGTCTCAAAAATAAATAAACGTTAAAAAAATATATATATAAAACATAAAAACTGGCCAGAAAAATACAGAAGAAATTCAACTATTCCTGCAAACAATGAATACACAGAATAACTAGTTGAAAATATTTTTCTACCAAAAAGTCTAAGAATCCAGGAAGGCCTGCAAATCTTTGCTCATAATTGTTTTACAATCATGAAGGGAAACATTTTTCTACTCATATTCAAACTATTCCAGAAAGTTGAAATGAGAACTCTTTCCTATCTCTTTGTATAAAGCAAAAATATCTTTGACATCAAAACTCAAAATGAGAGTTGACAAAAACAAAATTATAGATGTAAGATTCCTAAAGAAGAAAATAAAATAAAAAACTTTGCAAACCAAATGCTGAAGTCAATAAAAAAGACAAAAGCGATAGAGCAGCCTTTTAATGAGTGATAAAAAAAAATTTCAATGGAATATTACTTTGCATTTCATATTATGTTGTTTCATATTTTTAAACTACAGAAAAATAATGACAGAAAGGTCTTTATGAATTAAAATCAACTTGAGACACTTTAGAAGATTTTAATAATTGTGAAGTATGACAAAATTCTTAGCAAATTATTGTAACCAAATTTATAAGTATAAAAACAAAGTTTGATTTTTGTTCTAGGTATGGCTATAATATGTTTCTTTAAAGTTGGGAGTATGTAAAATTAATTGAAAAATAATGTTGATATTTCACTTTCAGGGAGTGTAAACTACGTGTAGTGACTATATGTATATGTCAAAGTTTAAGTTCTGTGCTGTTTAGCATTTGCCCATTGGAAGGTTATATTTACCCTAAAGAGGCAGGACTACCCATGTGTCATAACTCTCAGGAATAAAGGCCATATCACTAGATAAATATTTTAAAAATATGGAGAGAATACTGAGAGAAAAGAGAACATGTAATACATATATGGAGCCGACAAATAGATAGAGATACTCAAGATACTCAAGATAAAAATACTCAAGATACTCAAGAAAGATACTCAAGAAAGCAATTATCCTCATACATAGCATATTAGGAAACAGTCAACTCATGTGGGCAGAGGTAAGAGTTTGGTTAGCTGTCTAGTTTTCTTTCTTTCTTTTTTTTTCTTTCTCTTTCTTTCTTTCTTTCTTTTCCTCTTCCTCTTCCTCTTCCTCTTCCTCTTTCTCTTTCTCTCTTTCTCTTTCTTTCTGTCTCTCTTTCATCTATCTATCTCTAGCTATCTGCCTGTTATCTATCTAATCAAACTTTTACCTCTTCCTGTTTGAGGTGACTACTTTCCTAAATCTCATATGTATTGTTTAGTGGCTTTCTATAATACATGTTTGTTTTTTTTTTTAATTTTAGTTGATTTTAACTTTATGAAAAAGAGTATCATGCAGTTAAAAGGGTTGGATAAGTGTCACCAGAGTGCTTGCTGTTAAGAGAATAGTGTTGTCTAGGTTTCATTGAGAAACCTGTATAAGATCATATATATAACACTGTATAAGACATATAACACTGTATAAGATCAAGGTGCATGGCATAATATTGTTTTAAGAGTATTTCATAGGCCAAGCTACTTGATTAATGCCACCTGATGAGATAAATAATTTGTTCCAGTATAAGAATAAGGCATAGATTATTTTTCAGGATGTGTAATTATGTTCAGTTTTGCATATGTAGTCATGTAGACCATTATTTCAAACTGCTTTATGTTTCCTGGCTCTCAATCTTTTGTAGTTCATGTATGGTTTTTCAGTGAAATAGTAAGAAATCCTGATTCCTATTATGTGCAATGAAAATAAAAATTTCTGATATCTATTTCATATTTATGTCATGTTTACATTTACCTCTGACACTCAAAATTCTGGGGGAAATAATTAAAGATTTTTTAAAAGATAATACATTATATAAAATTATAATTAAATGGTGAACAATTTATTCTGGAAACTGTTATAAAACTTTTTTGTGTCCTATAACAATTGCCTTACTCAATTTGTCAACAGATTATAACACGTGTAACTACAAAATATTTTTCATTTTTCGGTGAATATCAGAAAAAATAATAATACAGTACTTGGCAAAAAATAACTTTGCTTTATTTTATCGTCCTTGCATAATATGCCTGATATTTAATCAAGACTTTTTATCTTCAGCAATTTGTGAATACATGGTTTGATACTCATTATAAAATATATCTTTTCTGAGCATTTCAATACCTGGGGTGAATTATGATAATTAAGTACTATATCATTATGTTCTTACTTTTCCTTTCTGGCCCCTGCTGTGAAAATTCAATTTCCAGATGCTTTTGATGTTTCCAGTTTAAAGGTGGAAAAAAAGATGTCTTTTCTAAGCTCTCAGGTTTGTCATATTGGAGATTCATTTTATAGCACTCTTTAAGTAGTTTCTTGCTTTTCTAGCCAAATTAGGACATATATTTTTAAGGGGAAAGAAAGATTCTGCATGGATAGGTTGGGTTTCATTGAATGGATTTTAATATTTCAAATTATTCTAATTGGGTTTGTTTTTTTTTTTTTTGAGAAGACAAGAAAGGGAAGTATAATTAAAATTACATTGAATTTTTCTGAAAACATATAATCAAATTCCAGCTCAGGTCTGTAATCTTGAGTGGGTCAGTTAATAATCTGGTCATTTTTTCCCCCTCATTTGATCAAATGGATATAACCCCTTTCTAATGTAAATGCAGTAAACATTAAATGAAATAACCAATATAATGCATCAGATAAACCATACAGCTCTATATAAGAAATTAAGGTGGTATTGTTGCTGTTGCATTGATTATGATTTTCTTTAGATACATATTACTAGATTTGATCCTTGATGTAGAAAAATACTATGTAGTTGTTTTATTGTTGCAAAATAGATAAGGGTAATTGCTAGTAGAGGGCCATGGAAAAGCAAGGTATACAATATTCTGAGATGTTTAAGTTTGAAGGGGTTACACAGTTTTCTTTATTCCTTACCTGACAGGCCAAATTTTAATGGTAAATTATTTAATATTATTTTTTCTTAATATTCTATAGGGGTTTATATAAAATAATTCAGGGGCGCCTGGGTGGCGCAGTCGGTTAAGCGTCCGACTTCAGCCAGGTCACGATCTCGCGGTCCGTGAGTTCGAGCCCCGCATCAGGTTCTGGCCTGATGGCTCGGAGCCTGGAGCCTGTTCCCGATTCTGTGTCTCCCTCTCTCTCTGCCCCTCCCCCGTTCATGCTCTGTCTCTCTCTGTCCCAAAAATAAATAAAAAACGTTGGAAAAAAAAAATTCTTTAAAAAAAATAAAATAAAATAATTCAAATATAAATGCATAATGAATTTTTGAATAGTTGTGTGTATATAAATGTGCATATGATATATAATTATTTTTTCCTTATCTCAAGAATCTGTATATATTATGACTGAAACTGCCTCAGAATTGACAAGTGGCATTTCTGGGGAAAAAAAGGATATAAACTAGAAATAGTGAGAGAGATTTGAAAAGTGGGTAATTTGTTGCAAGTGTCACATATATTCAAATGTGTTTTAAAATATTACAGATGACATTCAGTGAAAAGAAGCAGGACACTAGTATATTTTATTTTGTTATATTTAGGGATGCCATTAGTGTGTGACTGCATTCTACAATTTTAGCAGTTGTAATATGTTTTTTTAACTTTTAAACATAATTTGGAAGTTTATGACAAAATGGAGTACAGTATTGAGAAATACAATTGGAGAATTATAATTATTAAATAGTATGCAGCATAGAAAAAGACAGAAAATCAAAAAGAAGAGGGGTCTGTAGCAAATGTTAGTAAATCACTCTTCCAGACAAGTGTTTATACTAGAAAGGTAGAACAACAAAATGATTAGGACTTTGGGGGCCAGACTGGTATTAAAATACTAATTTTACTATTTTCTGTTGTGTGACCTTGGACACAAAACCTCTTTGTGTGTTAGTTATTAATTAGGAAACAAGGGTTAATTCAAACATATTTAAATAGGCCCTGTCCAAGATAAATTAGGTTTTCGATCTTTCAGACTTTAGCCTATTGTGACTCGAGTGAAAACAAAGATTATTTTAGGTATCTATCAAACTATGTTAATCTTATAATTTATACAGTAAAATGGATTGATCACAAAAGTAGTAACCAAAAAATCTGTTTTTGTAGGTTGTAGATAAACACTGGAGCTTAACCAGTGATTTCACAAAATGTCAAACATACTATGTTCTGAACCTGATGTGTGAGTTAGATCTCTAATATTCAGAAATATGATTTTGAAAAACTTTATTATTATTATTTTTTAATTTTAGAGAGAGAAAGAGAGAGAGAGCACGATTTGGGGAGAGGGGTGGAGGGGGAAAGAGAGGGAGAGAGAATCTTAAACAGTTTCTATGGTCATTGCAGAGCCTGACATGGGCTCGATCCCATGACCCTGGGATCGTGACCTGAGCCAAAATCAAGAGTTGGATACTCAACCAACTGATCCACCTAGGTGACACAAAAATATGATTATTGATTAAGTCTTTAGGGGGCTCACATTGGAGGGAAGACAGAAAAGACAAAACCTGAAATTCAGAAAAATCTGTACTTAAATGAAACCAGGGCACCTGTAAGCTGAAATAGAAATACCACCAACAACAAGAATAAAAACCTGAAATATAGATGTTGCATGTTTTACTCTAATTTCACTCTTGGGCTAGTTTGGCTCCGGAATTTATCATTTTTGAGGAGTCAACATTCCCAACTTTAAATTATATTTTAATATAGTTCTATTTGACTCACTAAGTGATGTTAAGATTGATCAGTGAATTCAGACGGTGGCACTTGATCCTGCCATTTCACAATTTTGTTTTCCTTCAGGATAACATAAAACAGTGGGTTGCATTAGGCACATTGTAACCATACAGTTTCCCACTAACTTTAACTTTTCAGCTGAAGTTTCTTGTCATTTGCTGATGATCATTGCCTTAAAAATTATAATGTATTGCAAAATAGTAATATTGTCAAATTAATAGAAAAAGATTTCAACTGAATGTGAAAGTATATTAGTTTTAAACTGCATCTACCTAATAACACAGCCTCAGTACATACATCAAGAGAATTTCAAGAAGAAATTGAAAAATATATGTAACATTTGGGGATTTTTATATACTTTCTTGGCAATTGATAGAGCATGAAAACAACAAACAAAAAACAGCTTTGAAGGATCTGAAGAGCATAATCCCTAGTATGACCATGGGCATTAGAGAACCATTCAATTGAATAGTTTAAAAATATTCATTCTTTTCAAGCACATGTGAAATACTTACAAATATTGATCATATTTTTTTGCCACAAAGGTGTTTTTAACAAACTCAAAGGATTAATATTATACAGCTACATTCTTTGACCAAAGTGTGATTGTTAGAAGTGAATGACAGAATTATAAATTAAAGCAATCATATACATTTCTAACTTTAAAAAATTCATTTCTTCAAATTCATTGGCTTAATAAAAAGTAGGATATGGTTAGAAACAAATAAATGAAAAATTGCGGTTATAAATACATTTCATTTTTATTTCCCCTTCTGCTCATGATGGGTAGTGTTTCTCCCACCCCTATTCTGTGAGCTAAGAATATTGGGGCTTGCTTTGACCAATGGGATGTTTCATAGATGCAAGTAGGAACTTGAAACATGACCATGAAGTTGTGGGTTGCCTTTTGAATTTGTGCCATTACTATGAGAAGAGAGTTCCCTACCCATTTGCATCTTTCTCAATCAAGCTTCCAGAATAAATGCATTTGGAGCAGACCTTAGCTCAATCCGCAGTGAAGATTCAAGCCCGAGTTAAATCTGCAGAATTCAAACTAAATTAGAGAGCTTCCTTAGTGGCCCCAGAGACACAGGAGAATGTACTGTTTATTATTTTATGCCATTGAACTACTTGTTTTTTGATAAGCAATATTATTTTACCAGTAGTTAACCAATATAAAACTAGTATAGATTGTTTTTAAGTAATGCATATAAAAACATTTGAGAATCTGAAAGAGTAATATTAAGAAGCAATTTTAGACACACAGTTGAACTAGAAAGAAAAGTTTCTAAATTAATGAGCTAAGTAACCAACATAGATAAATTAGAATTCAAAAAAACAGTATAAGCCTAAAAAAAGTAGAATGCAGAAATTAATAACAAATACAGAGTTGTGATGTCTACAATTATGTGTCAACTTGACTGGGCCATGGAGTGCCCAGACATTTGGTCAGACATTATTCTGGGTGTATCTGGAAGGAGGTTTCTGGATATGATTAACATTTGAAGTGGTAGATTGAGTAGGTTGCCTTCCTAAGGTGATGACCCTCATCCAATTCACTGAAGGTCTGAATTGAACAAAAGACTGATCCTCGTAGGAGTAAGAGAGAACTCTTTCTGCCTGACTGCTTTCCAACTGGGACACTGGGGTTTTTGGTCTCTGGACTGGAATTATATATGCCATTGGCTCTCCTGGTTCTTAGGCCTTCAGACATAGACTGAAACCACACCATAGATTCTTCTGGGTCTTTAGCTTGCAGAATGCAGACATTGGGATTGGTCAACCTCTATACTTGTGTGAGAAAATTCCTTTTAATAACTTTCTTTACATATGTGTATATGTATGTGTATTTTATATATGTATACACACATCCTATTGGTTCTGTTGCTCTAAAGAACACTAATGCAAGAGTATCTCAACAAAAATAAAATACTTTTTCTATAAAAAACAATAGCGGGGTTCCTGGGTGGCTCAGTTGGTTAAGTGTCAGACTTTAGATCAGGTCATGATCTCGCGGTTTGTGAGTTCGAGCCCTGCTTCAGGCTCTGTGCTGACAGCTCAGAGCCTAGAGCCTACTTGGGATTCTGTGTTTCTCTTTCTCTTGGCTCCTCCCCCACTCACGCTGTCTCTCTCTCACACACACACACACACACACACACAAATAAATAAACATTTAAGGGAAAAAAACAACAGTAGCAACAACAAAAAGACAAACCTCTGGCAGAAATAAGAAAGAAAATATACATAAATAATTATATAAATGAAAGATATGTAAGTTATATAGATATATAAGATTACATCAATGCATCTAGTAGACACTAAAAATATAGAGGATGACTTTTAGAAAAATCTTTTGCAAACAATTTTAATATAATTAGCTGAAATTTCCAATTTCCTAGAAAAATGTAAGTGATTAACAGGGTAAAACAGAAAACTAAATAGTGTGGTAATCATTATACTTTGCATGACTAATTAAATATCTTCCAACTAGGAAAACACCAGACTCATTTGGATAAAGAAACTAATTCTATCAAGTAATCCGAAATAGATAATATAGTGATTAATTCAGAGATGAGATAAAGACCACTCATCCCTCAAATTACCTTATGAGTTGATATTAATTAGATCTCAAAACAAGATAAGGACAGAATTGAAAACTAAAATATGTGTCAAGCATTTTTTGTCAACTCAAATGAGATAATACAAACAAAATATTAGTAACTGTATTTCATAAGTGGAAGTTAACAGATCTTCACTAAATTCAGTTTATTTCAGTAATTTGAACTTTTTCTGTATTATTTTTCTTATTATCTGATTTATTATATTAACTGATTAAAAGATAAATGTAAATAATCATCTCAATGGGTGCAGTAAAATATTTAGAAAATTAAAAAAAAAAACTATTCATGGAGAAAAACATTCAGTCAATTAAGGATTGAAGAAAGCTTACTTACTCTGAAAAAACTTATAGGAACCACAAAATTTACACAGAGTACTCAGTGAAAAATCATTAGATGTATACTTTAAAATCAATAACAAATTAAGGATGCCCAAACTTACCTACTTACCTTAACATTTTTCTGAAGTCTCTGTCCAGGCAATGAAATATAAAAATATACAACTTTTTCAGTGTTGGAAAGTAAGAGTAAATATGTTTCTCTCTCTCTCTCCTTTTCTCTCTCTCTCTCCTTTTCTCTCTCTGTTTCTTTCTCTCTCTAAATCTGTCTCTATCTCTCCTCTTATCTCTCTGTTTCTGTCTCTGTCTCTCTCTGTCTCTCTCTCTCTCACACACAAATCAAAGAAAGAATAAAAAAAAAACCCTATTACCTGATCTACTACTAGGATTATCAAAAGAAATTGGCAAGGTGTTTGAATTAAAGAAATCAATATATAAAATTATTGCTAATTTTTAAGAAGCAATAGAAAATGTAAGTTAAAAGATGGATTTAAATTGCAAAGGGATAATGCAAGGGTTCTAAAAATGTATCATATAAAAGATAGACAAGTGATACATTGCTAAAGAAAATAAAGGAAAGTAATATTTCCTGATAGGGAAAAACATAATATTTTAAAATTAGTGACCTTTAGATCCACTAAAATTTTATTAAAGTGTCTTGCATTTTGTATTTTTTTGGAATTTAAGAAAAATTTTCCAAATAGTATTTCAATTGCCAAATAACCAGGAATATCCAAGTCATAATCAAAACCACACTCATACCACCTCACGCCAGTCAGAGTGGCCAAAATGAAGAAATCAGGAGACTATAGATGCTGGAGAGGATGTGGAGAAACGGGAACCCTCTTGCACTGTTGGTGGGAATGCAAATTGGTGCAGCCGCTCTGGAAAGCAGTGTGGAGGTTCCTCAGAAAATTAAAAATAGACCTACCCTATGACCCAGCAATAGCACTGCTAGGAATTTATCCAAGGGATACAGGAGTACTGATGCATAGGGGCACTTGTACCCCAATGTTTATAGCAGCACTCTCAACAATAGCCAAATTATGGAAAGAGCCTAAATGTCCATCAACTGATGAATGGATAAAGAAATTGTGGTTTATATACACAATGGAATACTACGTGGCAATGAGAAAAAATGAAATATGGCCTTTTGTAGCAACGTGGATGGAACTGGAGAGTGTGATGCTAAGTGAAATAAGCCATACAGAGAAAGACAGATACCATATGGTTTCACTCTTATGTGGATCCTGAGAAACGTAACAGAAACCCATGGGGGAGGGGAAGGAGAAAAAAAAAAAAAAAAAAAAAAAAAGAGGTTAGAGTGGGAGAGAGCCAAAGCATAAGAGACTGTTAAAAACTGAGAACAAACTGAGGGTTGATGGGGGGTGGGAGGGAGGGCAGGGGGGTGATGGGTATTGAGGAGGGCACCTTTTGGGATGAGCACTGGGTGTTGTATGGAAACCAATTTGACAGTAAATTTCATATATTAAAAAAAAAAAAAAAAAGAAAAAGGAATATCCAAGTCATTACTTTCAGAGTCTCCCTCTTCTACTTGGTATCTAGATTTATTATAAATATAGACTAATTTAGAGGAAATAGCTAATATTTTAGTTTCATATTTTAATACATTTTCCAAAGAGTTTAACACAGTCAAAATATTTTTCATTTTAATATTATTTTATGTCAAAATGAAATGTTTCCTAGTTAATATATTAAAAGTTAATTTAGCAGCGCCGTATTGGCTCTGTAGGTTAAGTGTCCGACTTCAGCTCAGGTCATGATCTCAGAGCTTGTGGGTTTGAGCCCCGCATGGGGCTCTATGCTGATAGCTCAGAGCCTGGAGTCTGCTTTGGATTCTGTGTCTCCCTCTCCCTCTGCCCTTCTCTCTCTCTCTCTCTCACACTCTTTCTCTCTCTCTCTCTCTCTCTCAAAAAAAAAAAAATAAATAAACATTAGAAAATATAAAATAAAATAAAGTAAAATAATTTACCTTGAAAGCATTAGTTCTCTAGTTTACTACAAGTACCAGATAGCAAAGTATAATTAATTTTATTTTTTATTTTTTAAAGTAAATCACACAAAGAATCAATGAAATTAGCACTAATAGAAGTCAGATCTAAGAAGATGTCTCTAATAATAATGTGACACACTTGCTACCTATCTATTTAAAATCCAATACTTGCCATTAATCAAGTGTCATATAAAATCAACATAACCTTGAGGTGTCTGGGTGGCTCATTCAGTTAAGCCTCTGACTCTTGATTTCAGCTCAGCTCATGGTCTCATGGTTCATGAGTTTGAGCTCTGCATCGGGCTCTGTGCTGACAGTGTGGAGACTGATTTGGATTCATTCTCTCTCTCCCTCCCTCCCTCCCTCCCTCTCTCTCTTTCCACCCTTCCCCTGCTGGTGCCATCATCTCTCTCAAAATAAACTCATAAACTTAAAAAAAGTTAAAAATCAACATAACCTTGAGAAAATACTCAATCCCTTTGAGATAACTTTACTGGATGCATAAAGATAATGCAATAATAATATTACTATTATTGGATTTACTAATTTCTTTAATTTTACTAATTTAATTTATTTTATGGTTAATTTTCCATGATGATTAAGGTGAACAGTGAACATGAAAGCACATTTATGCTAATAAATTCTGCATGTAGAATGCATGTACGTTCTACATGATTATACAAGTACCATTCCATAATGATAGTTCTTTATTACATCACACGGAATACATAACTCTTTTTAAATTTTTTTTGATGTATGACTGACCTATGACACTGTAGAAGTTTAAGGTATACAACATAGCAGTTTGATACATTCATATATTGCAATATGATTACAACTCTAGTATTAGCTACACTTCTATCATGTCAGGTAGTTTTTGTGATGAGAATAATTAAGATATAGTCTGTTAGCAACTTTGAAGTTTATAACACATTATATCATTGACTATAGTCACTAGACTTGTGCATTAGGTCCTCAGAACTTACTTACCTACTAGTTGCAAGTTTGTACTCTTAAACAACATCTCCCAATCCCTTCACCTCCCATTCCCTGGTAACCATCATTTTATTCTCTATTTTTATGAGTTCAGCTTTTTTAGATCCATATATAAGTGATATCATACAGTGTTTGTGCTTTTCTGTATGACTTATCTGTAAGTGTCCATCAACTAGTGAATGGATTAAAAAAGGCCATACAATGGAGTAATATTCAGCCATGAGAAAGAAGTAAATCCTGACATTTTCAATAACATGGATGGACCTTGAGGGCATTATGCTAAGTAACATATAACTTTTAAAATTGGTTTGTGAGTGTACTTAGAACTTGACCTTGAAACTTCTTTTCTCTCAATGTCAAAAACTAAAGATTAGACTTTCACTGATATTATATACATAATATATAGTTTAATGAATTTGAATTCATACAAATTGATTATTCATAGATAGGATCATATTGTGTGTGTATGTGCATGTGTGTATGTGTATAAAGCATTTTATTCCCCAATCAGTCTCAATAAACTGGAAGTCATGCAAATGCACAGCATTACAATAAAATGGATTTATTATCAAAGACATTCTTTTCTTCCAACTGTGTATACAAATATGTTTTGGTCAGAACAATTATGTAAATTTATGTAGTCAAATTATTGCATTAAGTGATTTAGTCATCAAAACACTAATTTTTGTTATCACAATATAAATATGAAATTGATTATGAATTATCCAAGTAAAGCTATTTGCAATGGAAATGTAATTGAGGTGATAAGACAAGGAAATTAATGTTGAGGTAAATGAGGTTATTTAAAACACTTTCAGTTGTGATTGCATTATTTTAAATTTCACTTTCATTTGAAGAATTTAAATATGCAACAAGATGATACTTAAGATTTATGATTTTCATTTGTTGTGATATTTCTACAATTTTAAATAAACCCATCTCTAATCAATTTCTTTTTAAGAAACAAATGCAGATCTCAATTTGTGAAGAAAATTTGCATTTAGAGTATTTGTTGCTCTTGCATTTTTCCTCCCTGGTGAGCTATATACTGCCTTCCCAGGCAACTTGAGAAAAATATAAGCACTTCCATGATCACAACTCAATGTATTACAATAGAGTAAAACCAAAGTGTTTTAGTATGGCCTACAAACTTTAGAAGTTAAATTTCTCTTACCTTTTTACTTGATTCAACCTCTTGTCCTTTTACATTACTTTGTGCACTTATTCATTCATTCATTCATTACATATTTACTAAATGTCTACCTGATGTTGTGAATACTAAAACAAGTATATCTATTATTCTTTTGAAGCACATATTGAATCACTATTAACTGCCTGAATCCCTGAATATATCATGGTGTTTCATACCTTAATGCATTTGTTTTCTCTAGTAGCACATTCTTCACTGTTTACCACCATGGTTATTTGGCAAACATTCTATAAATTATTCAGAACTTTAACCAGGCTTAATTACTGGTGCTTTCTATAACAGAGTTCACTTCATAGACATGTATAATTATTTAATTTTACATATGCATCCAGTACAAATGTTTCAGTTTGCAAGTATAAAATCTACTTAGAAGAAAAAAATCTATTATAAGATTGCATTTCTTCTACTTAGGGAAATGTGCAATCTGAACAAAGCCTCAAACTTTTAGAGCAAAGAGGGAAAAGCCCCAGCATCTGTCATTCTATTTCAGTAGCTGCTACTCTTTCTGCTTACTGACACACAATATGCTATTTTATGTGGTCTGCTAACATTTGGACAGCAAATCAGATATATACTAGAACTAAATCCTGCAGATCCAGCGATCAGCACAGATCAATATGATTTAAAGAAGAGAAAAAAATCACTGAAGATGCTTCTCTCTCAGTATTACACTCCACATACTGTGCTCTCACCTGGGTTTTTCAGTGCATAGCTCTTAAATTCCATATAATCTTTTAGGTAACTGTCTTTCGAAGCATATTATCAGAGGTACAGTGTTGAGATGTCCACTTCTATTAGAACTAATAAAATTTTTTCCTGGTTCCAGGACCTGGATCCCGCCAGGATTTTGGCTCGCTTCCTTTTGAGTCCATGAAGTGCAATAGGAACTTACAACTTTTCTCCTTGTCACAAATATTTGATTACTCCAACAGGGCAAAACTTTGGAATACCAAAGTATTGTATTGAGGTATTCTCACTTACTGAACAGTTTTCCTGTTGCAAAGTCAGTACAAATGTCTCATTATTCCTGGCTTTCCATGTGGCTTATCTACTCAATCCTTCCACCACCACTACCCTCAATGCACAATCTAATCTCTGGTTTGGGGAAAACTTCTATAAATCTTTGTTGACATGACCTTTTATAGATGACCAAGTTGACAGCTTTAATAGAGCAAAAAGCAATAAAAGACAAACTCCATCAATGTATACTGTAGAGAGTTCCATTTTGGTAAATATATTTTTGTTTTGTACTTAGCATTTCACAATAATGTCTTTATTATGTCAAATAATGACTTGATAGTCTTTTGTGTGAAGTCTTTCAAGCCAGGAGCCATGTTTATTTATCATTGTGTCCCAATTTATAATGATTTTGGTAGGTGGGACTTAACTTTCTTTTTCTTCTATTAATACTTATTCAATTTATAGGTAGTCTATTATAATTTCATTAGAAATAAAGTTGTATAACTCATGATAGAAGCTTATAGTTGAAACATGCATTTCAGAACCATAGTAATACATACGTAGGTTGAATCTATGAATATTGATAAGCTCACACATGGTGATAGATACTGAAAAAAGAGACCAAATATAGACCCCTGAAAAACACCAACATCAGTGGAGTGGCCGAGGACAAGTTTCCTGTGAAAGAATAGATGTGAACAGGGGTTAAGAACCAGAAGAAAATGTCAGTACAGTAATCTTGCAAGACATCAAGTTTAACACTGTTTCATTAGTGGAAAATACTACAGATTGTTATGTAGGATTAAAGGTGTTGTTAGATTTGGCACTTAGGTTGTCATTGTAAATGTTCAGAAGTAAATGAGGGAAGCATCAGAAACTCTACTAGGATGAGTTAAAGAATTATTGGAAATAGTGAAATAGAACAAGCAAAGAGGAACACCAGAAAAATAATTTAGGCAAGTATTTCAAGAGGTAGAAATAACAGGTAAACAGTGTTCTCAGAATGCCTACAAAACACAGTTTACCATACATGGAAGCTTTCCAAATCAAAATCCTTACCAATATGGAGCAATGTTTCATACATTGCCCTACCCATTCCCATGCTGTATCTGATTCTATCACAGATAGATATCTTACACAGAGCATGTTGGTTCTTTTAATTGTGTAGAGAATTTGCACTTGGCTAGATTTACAAAACAGTTTAACCAAATAGATTATGACTTTTCTTGATTTTGAATTAAGACAGAGAGAGAGAGACTGGGACTATGGGTCATAGGCTGAAAAGATGACATGTGAAGTAAAACCTGTGTGACAGCAAGTTGAAACAATATGAAAGATGGAGATATAAAGGTAGAGAAACAATGAGAAAATAGTGGATGCCTATCAGCAAGGAGAAAAAAAACAAACAATGTTGAAAGCTATAGTGAAAGTAATCCATGAAAGAGTGTTGTTTCTTTGAAAGAGTGTCTGTTGAAAGAGTGGCTGCCCCTAGAGATGAGATTTTCTTATGAAGTTTTTGTTCTAGCTTTACCAATCCTTAATAATAAATTAGTTTGAAGAATTTAAGCTCATGTTTGTGTGTAGTTTTGGTTTGTTTTGTTTTGCTTCATTTTATTTCTTTAAAAGGGCTGAAACAAAACACATAGTAAAATTTGAATGCAGTCGAAAATTCATTCACTCTCCAGCAACAGTCATTCCTCTCCTGGATGTGTTTCATTTCCTCAGTTTTAAGACTTGGAGGAAGTATGATACTAGCAATATCAAAGATGAGCTGTTGGTAAAGAGGAATAAGACATAGACCTAGTTTCCAAAAAATGGGACTTTATCATAGTGACAGAGTAGAAATAGTATGCATATACACACATATGTATATTTACATATAAAATAGAGGCATTTATTTTATGTAAGGAACTTGGAAAACATACCAAAATTACGTGAAAAATAGATTATACCTCGGAATTTTAAATATTCCCCCTAAAATCTACTAAAGTATTGTAAGATTGCTTGAATACTGATGTGTACTCAACTGTTGGGTTTTAATGTGTTCCTAGCATTCAAATCAAATCAAAATATTTTCTGAAATCAAACACAAATATGCCTATGTAGTATATATTAGTTCAGTTAAAAATACTAAAAAAAAATCTACAAGATGGTAATTTAGAAATCTCTTATTAAAAGAAAAGAAAACTATGTTGGATTAAATGGAATTATGTTCTTTTTAAAGGAAGTACAACTGTAAAGTTTTAAGTAAAACAATAAAAAAAAAACCACCAAGTTAATATATTCTTCTGTGTACATTTGTCTCAGCCTGGTCATATAGATCTTAGCTTAAAAATTTCTCTTCCAAGTTTTTTCTGGGATCACCCAATTGAACATAAATAATTATATATTATATTCACATATTTGTTCCACTGAATATTGGTAAGCAATAACAATGTCTGTCTTTCATACTATTGAATCCATGGTACCTCACATTCTACATAACCCCAAGTAGAAAATCAGTAAATATTTGCTGAATTTATAAATGAATTATTCAAGTGTCCATACCCTTTTTTCCTATATTTACAATAATTTCTAGACAAAGCAAACAACTTGGGCAAGGCCCAACTATGAAGTGAGCTTGACATGTTAGCAGAGTCTTATCCAATCCATAAAGTTATATAAAATAAATCAATGGCATAAGAATTGAGAAAAAAAATACTCTACTCATTTGCATAGGAAATAACTGTGTACACAATCAAAAATATTCTGATAGTATTATAAGGATATTAGTGGATACAGGTCAGTGTAGAAAATCAATTGTGTGTGTGTGTGTGTGTGTATGTATTTTTCTGTATATATATATATATATATATATATATGAAGAAAAATTATAATTTTTTTAAAGATAGAATTATTGATAGCATCAAAAGCACCAACTATTTAGAAACAGATATAACAAAAAATCAGCAGGTCCTCTACACTGAAAACAACAAAATGTTGAGAGAAATGAAAGACGAAATAAATAGATACATTCTTTGATTGGAAGAATCAATAATTTAAAGATGTTAGTTTCCTAAAAACGGCTTTAAATTTAATAAAAATCAATGACAGCAACAGCAGTTTGGTTGACTTTTTAGTTAAAAATAATGTCATTTCAGGGAATTACAATTCGGGGAGGAAAATTAATATACTTTTTCTAAAATGTATGTAGAAATGCAGAGTCAGGAATAGTCAAACAATCCTTAAAAAAGAAAAAGGAAATATTCATGATTTACACCACCAAATAGTTCTATTTCAAAGCTATTCCATTAATACAATATAATATTGGTAAAAGAATAGGAAAATGGACCAACAGAATAGAATAAATTTGGGGGAAGAAAACCCCACACATAATGCTTTCACTGAATTGCAGTGGAGGAAAGGATGTTCTTTTCAATTAATGGTATTTATCAATTAGACATACATAGAAAAATAAAATGAATCTTGACCCTTATCTTATTCTATACAACAATAAAAATTCCTAAGGAATCAGAGAGCTAAATATGAATAATACAATTAAAATATACATAACAATATTTTAAATTAAAATATATAAAACACCTCCATAACTTGTGAGAAGGCGAGGATCTCAAGTATGTCACAAAAGTACCAAATATAAAGGAATAAAATTAAGTTGGACTGTATTAAATTTTTAAAATTTATATTAATTAAAATATGACATAAAGATAGTAAAAAACCCACAACATGGAGATACTTCAAATACATATATCCTATAAATGACTTGCATCAGATTATAGAGAGTGCCACTTAGAAAAATACGATCTAATTGGAAGGTGGGTAAAAACTCAATTGAGAATTTTACAGTAGCCAATAAACCCAAGGCCAAATTAGTTCATGAAAAAGTATTCAACGTCATTAATCACCTGGGAAATGAAAATTAAATTACAGTGAGATACCTTGGCATACATGCTAGAAATGCTCAAATCGAAGTGATAGACAATGCCAAGTGCCATTCAGGAGGTAGAGCAACTAGGGCTCTCATATATATCTGGTGGGAAATTTGTTTGGTTGGTATTACATATGCATAGCCTATGACCCAGTAATCCCATTTTAAGGCATGTCTACCAGATATATATATACACTTGTTTACCAAAAGGCAGGTAAAAGAATGCTAAGATTAGTACTTTTGTTTTAGTCCCAAACTGGAAATTATACAACTGTATATGAAAAAAATGATAAACAAATAGTTGTAGATACAATGAAAAAATTTATAGCACTAGGTGAGAGAATAAATTATAAGACACAATATGGCTACTCTCACAAAACTAATGTTCAGTTTTAAAAAAGACAAAGACAAAGAGTAATACAGTAATACGGTAATGAAGTTCCAACAAACAACACTAATCCATGACTTTAGAAGTCAAGATAGTGGGGGCTGTAATGGTTAAAAGAAAGAAGGAAGACCTGTTCTGAGATACTGGTAATATATGAATTATATGAGTGCTTTCAACTTGTAAAAATTCATGATCTCTACACTTATGATCTGTGCATTTGCTGAATGCATATTGTATTTCATTAAAAATTTTAAAATACAGGGTGCCTAGCTGGTTCAGTTGGAAGAACATGTGACTCTTGATCTTGGGGTTGTGAGTTTGAGCCCCATGTTGGGTGTAGAGATTACTTAAATAAATAAATACTAAATAAACTTTTAAAATGTTTAAATTTGCATATATATTTTATACACTTTTAATTATTTGTATGATTTTTTATAACAAACCTTAAAAGAATAAAAGAGGGAACTGCAAACAATTTTTGTGAGGTAAGAAGAGAGAGATTACCATTGGATTTGGCAACAAATAGTGATCTTCATAAAGAGTATCTTACTTGTAGTTGTTACGGATTGGCCTAATCCAAGAAAACTAGGAAGAAAATGTGGGATGGGCAGGTTGAAGATGTAATTTTAAAAACTCAGAATTTTCCCATGAAGAGAAATTGAGGAATCTTGTGAAATGCCTTTGTGTGGAGACAGTGATTTCTATTGATCGCTGCTCTCCGTAATTTGCTATGCTAAAGAGAATGATGTAGCACAGAATAAGAAGGTGGTAATGTATGAAACAAAAGCTTATTTTGTTGGAAATGTTCTAGAAAATGCCTAAAGGAAAGGGATCTAGACCTCTAGATCTAGGTTGAGAGATTATCTTTCATAGGAGTGGAGGAACGTTAGGTATAATAACAAAGTGAAAGCAAAGATTATGGGTACACTTGGGAATAGATTGGTAGTTTGGGTGGTAAAAAAAAAAGGGGGGGGGAGTATTATAGTCGTATTTATAATGCCTTCTCAGGGTGTCTGGGTGGCTCAGTCAGTTAAGTGTCCGACTTCAACTCAGGTCATTATCTCACAGTTCATGAGTTTGACCCCTGCACTGGGCTCTGTGCTGACAGCTCAGAGCCTGGAGCCTGCTTCAAATTCTTTGTCTCCCTCTTTCTCTTCCCCTCCCCTGCTCATGCTCTCACTCTCTATCAAAAGTAAAAAATAAAAAAAGTAAAAATAAATTATAATGCCTTCTCTACAATATATGAAACAAAGCCATCAGTCAATGGAGGGACTTAAAATAGTCAGGTTGAAGAGAGAAAGGAAATAAGAAATTTTCATTTGAAAAAATAGAAAAGCAGACATCATAATGAATTATGGTATTGTTCCTTTCTTTCCCCCTTAACCATGAATTTATGTTACTACTAATCAAGAGAGTTTTGTGTTGCCTCCTCACCAGTACTCATAATTGCTAAGCTGAGTCAAAATGTTGGCTGATATTTGGGTTTAAATTGAGTTCATGTCATACTGGAGAGTATAGATGAAGTATATAAAGACAGTATACTGTAGGGATTCTGCAAGTGACTAATTATAATAATTGTCTTACATTCTAATATTAATAGGCTAGGAAGTAAAAATGTAGGGTCAGTGTATTAGAAAATAGTAAAGTTAAAGTTTTGTAATACTAGAAAGAATGAGCTATTATAGGTTTGGTGGTCAGAGTTTAGGATGTTTGAAGTTAATTTTCTGACATGATGCAGTTATTGATAATGAGGAAGTCAAATATATAACAAGAAGAGTAGTTAGAATAGATGAATTTGAGAAAAAAAAAACAAATTTGGAAATGAGGTAGTTAACATTACAATGGGAATAGACTAGAACAATGCTATCCCAAAGAAAGATTATGCAAGCCACATATTTAGTCACACATATATTTAAAATTCTTAGTAGCCACATTATAGAAAGCAAAAAGAGACAGACAAAATTCACTTTAATGTAATAATATATTTTATTTAACCTGATACGTAGAAAATGTTATATATATTTTTTTTACATTTAGTTAATGTAGCATTTTAATGAGATATATTTTGGCTATGTATAGTTTTTGCCAGCTAAATCTTTGAAGTGTTATGATCTTATAGTTTCCATATACTTTAATTCAAACTAGCCACATTTCAAGTGTGTAACAGCTATTTGTGACTGGCAGCTAATGTATTGGACAATAAATAACTAAAAATAATAACACTAATATACCTAGGAAAAGTCTAAATCTGGAAATAAAATACAGATTTCTCATGAACAATAAGTGAAATCACAAGGGAAATTAGGAAATATTTTGAATTGAATGGCATTGAAAATACAAATACCAAAATTTGTGAAATAATTTGAAGAAGACACAAACAAGTGGAAAGATATGTTCATGAGCTAGATGAATTAATATTGTTAAAATGTCCATATTATTTAAAGCCACCTATAGGTTCAATTGCAGACATAGGAAAAGCTATCATAAATTTCATGTGGAAATACAAAAGACCCCCAGCAGCTAAAGTAATCCTGAGAAAGAACAAAGCTGAAGGTATCACAATTCCTGATTTCAAGCTATACTATAAAGCTATATTAATCAAAACAGTATGATACTGGCATAAAAACAGAACCATAGCCAATGGAACAGAATCAAGAGACCAGAAATAAATCCGTGTGTATATGGTCAATTAACATTTGACAAGGACCAAGAATACTTGCTGGAGTAAAGGAAGTCTCTTCAGTAAACACTGATGGGAAAAAATGGATATTCACATGTAAAAGGATGAAACCAGACCCCTATTTTACACCACTCACAAAAATTAACTGTAAATGTATTAAAGACTTAAATGTAAGACCAGAAACAAAGAACTCTTAGAAGAAAACACAGGGAAAAAAACTCGTTGGCATGGTTCTGAGAATGATTATTTGGATAGCACATCAAAAGCACAAGCAGCAAAATTAAAAAAAAAAATTGGAACTACATAAAAGTATAAACTTCTGCACAAAAACAAATTATCAACAAAATAAAAATCAACTTACAGAATAGAATATATTTGCAAATTATATGTCTGATAAAGGATTAATATAAAAAATATATAAAGAGCTCATACAATTTAATTTAAAAAAAAGTAATTCGGTTAAAAATTGGGCAAAGGACCTGAATAAACTTTTTCCAATAGAAGATATTCAAATGGCCAAAAGGTACATGAAAAGGTGTTCAATATCACTAAATCATTTAGGGAAATGCAAATCAAAATCATAAAATGTATTACCACACATATGTTAGAATGACTACCATCAAAAAGACAAGAGATAAATGCTGGCAAGAAAGTGAGGGAAAGAGAACCCTTTTGTACCGTTGGTAGAAATTTAAAATTGGTGCAGCCACTATGAAAAATAGCATGGAGGTTTCTCAAAAAATTAAAAATAGAGCTACATATTATCCCACAATTGTGCATATAGGTATATAGCCAAAGGAAACACAATCACTATATTGAAGACATATCTGCATTCACAATAATCAAGACATGGAAATAACCTGAGTCCATCAACAGGTGAATAGATAAAGTGGGATACATAGAAATATATATACACATATAAATATATGAATATTATTTAGCCATAAAAAAGGAAATCCTGCCATTTGTGACAACATGGATGAACCTTGAAGGCATTATGCTAAGTGAAATAATTCAGAGAAGGACAAAGACATACTGTATGATCTCACTTGTATGTGGAATCTAAGAAAAAATAAAAAAATAAAATACAAAACAAGCTTATACAAAAAAAGATCAGGGTGGCTCAATCGGTTAAGCGTCTGACATTGGCTCAGGTCATGACCTCACTGTTTGTGAATTCGAGCCCTGCATCGGGTTCTGTGCTGACTGCTCAGAGCCTGGAGCCTGTTTCAGATTCTGTGTCTCCCTCTCCCTCTCTCTGCCCCTCTTCCACTCATACTCTGTCTCTGTCTCTCTCTCAAAAATAAACATTTTAAAAAAATTTTTTTAAAAAGATAAAATTTGTGGTTATCAGAAGTGGAGGAATTGGATGAAGATGATCAAAAAGTACAAATTTCCACTTATAAGAGCAATAAATTCTGGGGATATACTGTACATCATGATAACTATAATTAACATTGCTGTATGGTGTGTCTGAAAGCTGCTATAAGAGAGTAGATCCTGAAAGTTCTCATTACAAGGAAAACAACTACATGAAGAGATGAATGCTCACTGAATTTATTATAGTAATCATTTTGCAATATATGTATGTCAAGTCATTATGCAGCACACCTTAAACTTACACAGAGATGCATATCAGTTATAGCTCATTAAAACTGAAAGAAAAAAAAAAAGTGCCAGCAGGGCCACATACCTTCTAGAGACTACCGGTGAATGGATTCCTTGCCTTTTCTAGTTTCTGTAGTCTGCCTGCATTACTTAGCTCATGGACCCCTTCTAGCATTGTTTGTTTTTTGTTTTTATTTTTGTTTTTTTTAATCTCTGCTACTATGATCTCTTTCTCCGATTCTGATCCTCTTGCCTTCCACTCATAAGGACCCTTATGATTACATTCCGCCCCTGAAGGTAATCCAGGACAATATGTCTATCTCAAGATCCTTAACTTAATAACATTTTCAAAGTCTCTCTTGTCGTTTAATTTTGGGGAATAAGATGTGGACATCTTTGGGGAGGAATTAATCTACTTGCCACATCAATACCCAAACATAAGAAACTAGGGGAAAAGAGCACAATAAACTGAAAGTAAGTAAGTAAGTAAGTAAGTAAGTAAGTAGAAAGAAAGAAAGAAAGAAAGAAAGAAAGAAAGAAAGAAAGAAAGAAAGATGATAGTAAAAATCTACTTAAGACAATTAACAATTAATAATTCCTTCAGTTGATCAACAAAATAGACAAACTTCTAACTGGACTGATCAATAAAATTCAGAGAGAACCAATTCACCACTATTAGGAATAAAAATAGGGATCTTACATCACGGATCCTATTGCCATTAAAATGATAAGATAATGGAAAAAAAAGTTGCCAACAAATTCAACTGCTTAGGTGAATTGAACATTTCCTAAAAGTACAACTCACTAAGAAAAATTTTTTCAGAAATTAGAAAAGAAAGTACCTCTATGTAATCTGTTTTATGAGGCCAACATAACACTTACACTAAAATCTGACAATATAGCATGCTAGAAATGTTACAATAATGCAAACAAAATTACACCTAGAATAAAGAACAGAAATAATTAACCAAAATCAAACTTAAGAATGGTTTTTTTATGTGGCAGGGCTATTTACAATTATTTTCCCATTGTATGCTCCCATAAACATCTTCATTTAATTTAAAGAACACTTTATTTAATGGCTACATATAATTTTTAAGAGACAACATTACAAGTCTTTTAATAAATTGAGATGTAACAACAGAAGAACTCATAGAATTGGATAGAACAAGAAAACCAACATAACTTGACATAGGGACAAAGATATTTAACATTCAACAAAAATCTGTTATCTTCTCTATACCTCCACACACCCTAATTTGTGTGGAGTGATATGACTATTTATGGCTAATAAATTCAATCTGAAATGATTCGTGTTACTGAGCCAGTAAAAAGCACCCATATGGCCAAGCAGGTCTAAGTGTCCTTACTGTGTTAACATAGTACACACAGATTGAGATGGTGACATCTCAAGATAGAGGCAGTCTGGGTGACTGGGTCTGACACTGAGCTGGTCCACACAATTCTTCCTTACTCAAATCAGCTGCCCAAACAGAGTCTCTTGTTCCTCCATCTACTTCTGAACTTGGGTAGACCACCACTCTGCAGGACATTGGATCTGGCCAGGAGGATGACTTTCAACCAATGGAAATTAGGAGGTAAGATAGAGCCAGTATATTAATGCACCAATTATTTCTCATTAACTGTTCCCAACCTCACTATCCCAATACTGTTGGTCTGTAGATGTCACATATGACCAAACAATATTTTATATCTATAGGCCTTGTCATGAGGTGGCACTCAGCCAGGAAATGCATCATAATCATTCCTTACTCTTCTCTGCCTCCCATGCTTTTTCCATCATTCTGCCTGTCCTGGGATTGCACTTTACAAATAAATCTTCGGCAATTAATTCTTACTTCAGATTTTTTCCCCCTAGTAAAATAGGTAAGTCTACTGACACTGAAAATGTTCTAGAAACATACTTTCAGGATAGGATTTTTTTAAGTTCATTTTATTTATTTTGAAGAGGGCGGTGTAGAAAGACAGGGAGATAGAACATTCCAAGCAAACTTCATGCTGTCAGCACAGAGCCCAACGTGGAGCTCGAACTCACAAACTGTGAGATCATGACCTAAGCTAAAATCAAGTCAGACGCTTGATTGACTGTGCCACCTAGACACCCCAGGGTAGGATTTTTGAGTTGTATTGTGCAAAATGACAAGAAGTTGATATTCTGGTGGTAGGTGGGGTAGTAATAACCCCTGTCAGGCAGTAGCATCATACTTCACCTTTCCTCTGTTGTTATTTGGGATGAAGCTCAAGTGGAGGACAGGGATCAGGAGATAGAATTATACAGTTATTAATCTAATGGGAGCCAAGTAAGTTATACATATTTGGACTGAAAATCTGATTAATAGTAATAAATACCATAAAAAGAAAAGGTTAGACTCAAAGCAATTGATTGCTAACTGACAGAATGATCTGAAACCCGGAGAATATCAATAGGACTTTTGAAAGTAACTTTTACCTTGTGTAGTCATAAGGCAGACTGTGATGAAAATCAGAAAAGAATCCACCAAAAAGGTGAAAGAGGTAAAAAGGTGAATAAATTCATAGCAGGTACCCCAAAAGTTGAGGCATTAATATTTTTAAGAAAAAACTCCCATCACCTGTCAATACAACCAAGTTGATAACTGGCATTAAGTTTAGCAGAAAAGAACCATGTCACAGAAAAAAAAAATAAATGCTAATGATTTGGGAGATTATGTATACATATATACATAGATATAGATATAGATATAGATATAGATATAGATATAGTTATAGATATAGATATAGATATATGGATCATCTACACAAGGATGATGGAGTAATATAAACCCGAAGAGGGCAAAATCCACTGAACAAAGGAGCACTTATCTTTAACTTGACATTTGATGTTTTTTCAAATACATTTGGTGCTTGAAGTTGGTCTAATATTTTGAGATGGCTTTTTAAAACCTGAATTTGATGATGGTCTATAGGAGACATTCTTAAACTTTAGTATGAATAAGAATTATTTGGAAATCATATTAAAACACAAATCACTGGGGCCGCTTCACAGAGCTTCTGATCTAGTAGGCGTGGGTTGGGGACAAAATTATGCATTTCTAGCAAGATCCAGATTCTGCTGATGCTGGTTCTTGCACCATAGTTTGAAAAACACAGGCCTACAGTAAAAATAATATAGATACTAGAATTTCCTTGAAAAATTATGTGATAACTTCCTGGAAATTCAGAGAAGATCCATTCTATTTGAATGAACTGATTATATATGACCTGAGAACCCAGAACATAATGCCTCCTGAAGATAATGCCCAAGAGAGCCTCTAGGATGACTTTAATAAAAAGTAAGAAATGTGCCAATGATGAAAACACCAGCATATTTGAGAAGCTCGATAACCCTTAATAGTGGCCAGGGTTGAGAATAGGAATGCTGCCATGCATGGAAAGTGAGCTCCTTAGTATCTATAACGATGCAATCCTGGAAAAAACAGAGTCAGAGTAGCCATACTTAAGCATTACAGTTAGAGAGGATGTAATTTCACTTATAAGCAATAAGAGTAGTAATCAGAATGTCATCTAATTATTGAGAGATCTGTAGTAGATGCACTTTGTTGGGCATTTAGCTGTACTCGTTATGAAATGTCCATACATATATGTCTTACACAGACTTCGTCACCAATTTCCCAATCCTGCTACTTCTAAGGTCTTGGACATCAAGACAAACTATTACCAATTTCTTATGAATTGGTGGAGAACTATATTGATGGTCATTTCTTACTTCAAACTGTAAGTAGACATCCAAAGTTACCAAAGTGGAAGTATTTTTCATCATCATCTTTTTTTTTTTTTTTTCAGATTTATCCCTGAGTGGGGCTTTAATGCTTAAACTGTCCCACCTATTCAGATTATGCTGGCATATAATGTATAGTAATCCATAATCCACACTCAAATGTCTTCCTCTTTAGTCATCTAGTCATAAGGAACTCCCCAGGATTGCATAAGCATGGATTGAAAGAGAAGAGGCAAGGCAATAGGAATAAATGTCAAAAGAGTCTGAGCCATCTGCTCATGCATCTTATGATCACTTCTGAGTCTGCCTGAACTCATTCTCCTGTAAATTATTTTCATTTGATGATACACTGCTGCTGCGCATGCTCCACTCTATGGCAGGTTCAATCAGACAATGCTCAATTCATAATCAGAAGCCTAGGCCTCATGATTAGTAGACTTTTTTATGGTTATGCATTGTCTCTACTTGAGTCCATTAACAAGCCAATTATTTCTCAAAAGATTAGATACCTGCAGAATAAAGATACGCTAAAGTTTTGTGCTATGATTTTCCTATGGATATTTCCAGAGGCTTCTTATCACACCAGTGCTTGAAGTATCAGTATTCTGCTAGTTTGTAAGGTTTAAGTGTGAGAGCAGTTGTGATGCAGCCTGGATTCGCTACAGAGCTTTCTCTTGCTCTGTCCCCCTGGAAACTGGCAGCCAAACAGGTAAATTTGTAAATAGGTGAATACAGCTCACACAACTATGGTAATTTTAGCCTCCCAAACCACAAAAGACCTAAAATTATTGTTCTTTTTTCAGGACAAGTGATGTCAGGCTCAAAAGCTTGTCTTGGTGAGGATATCTGGATTTGCTCAAAATTGCAGAACTGTTAGAAACTTTACTGAGGTAGGGGCAGCTGGGTGGCTCAGTCATTTAAGCATCTTACTTCAGCTCAGGTCATGATCTCACGGCCCTCGGGTTCCAGCCCCACTTCGGGTTCTGTGCTGACAGACAGCTCAGTGTTGGAGTCTGCTTCAGATTCTGTGTCTCCCTCTCTGCTTCTCCCCTACCTGTACTCTGTCTCTGTTTCTCTCAAAAATAAAAAAAAACATTAATTAAAAAAAAACTTTATTGAAGTAAAAAGTGCTCTTGTTTTTTTTCAGGTTTAAATCCCATACATCTCTTATTAAAACATCTAAAGTACTTGCTACTTTCTGTTCACCAATCAAATCAGCATAATATTAATACAGTGGGCTAGTATGATACTTTATGAAATTTCAAGATTTCATGATCTCTCAATTTCAGTGATCTCTCTGGAGGCAATTTCTGCTTTAGAACAAAATGGAGTAACATTAATCTTACTTACCCTCTCAAAATAAACAACTAAACTCCAAAAATATAGAAATATCTGTTTTCAGATGTTAGATAGCAAACATCCCAGTCAGGGACCTCTAAAGAAAAGGAACAACTGACTGAGTTCTGTTATTGCCACAAATTACAGCTGGGAGAGAATTTTCTGGCTGTAGCAAGCAAAAGGGGAACCCAGTCGAAACACATGAGTGTTCCTGAGTTGAAGATATGGAGTCATAATCCTTGGCAGTTCAAGGCACATAGAGTTTGCAGAACAGAGTGTCAGAGAATATAGAGCTCCAATGCCCTGTTACTCCATCATGGCTGGAAGAAATTTTGTGATGGATATTTTTTTTTTGTATGTATACAAATATTGTTGAGCTTTGTGCTGGAATATATTGAATCTTCTTGGAAAGAGTTTGATCCCTTCACAGATTATTAGGTAGAAACAGAATAGACTTAATCTGTGGCTGATTTTTATTCCTGCATAACAGGAAATCACAGGATTTCACAAAATCTTGGTGAAATAGATGAAAGAATGCATTGAAAGGACAGTGGTCCTTGAGAGACAGGAAACAAATGCTGTAACACAAAATTGCCCAAGCTTATTGTTGGAAGAAATACAGTGCTGGGAATAATCCCTGTCTCCAGCAGCTAGAATGAAAAAAACTTCATTATTCATGGAATATTGGGTAAAGTGCTCAAAAAGAATTTTGCCTCAGTAGAGAAGAAAATTATTCCTTGAGTAAATACTGCACTAATCTCACCTAACAGAGACTCATATTAATCTATTTCAAAAACTTGGGCAAAAAGCCATTTATATGAGTTTTATAGAATCATTTAAAACTTCCTTTTTTTTCCTATTTTTTACTGAATATGCAAATGTGGTCATAGTTGATACATGGCTTTCTTTTTACTCTATAAAACCTTTTCTTTCCACAACACAAAACAGGAATTCTTGCTGAAACAACGTATTTACTTATTGTACAAGTCTGTGAGAAAAAGCATGTTTTTAGTTCAAATATTATTTTTCATATATATTAGTTAAAGAAGATTAGTGTTTTCAGCTACAATTTAGTGTATCTAATCATTGTAATTAGGTTATGCAGTTTTATTCAGATAATGAGTTCAAATATTTTGCTGATAATACATGAATACTGAATTAAAATATTCTGTCAAAATTTAAAACTCAACTCCACAGTACCATGGCATTTGAAATCTGCTGCCAAGGATTTCATGCAGACATTCAAGTAAAATATATATATATATATATATATATATATATATATATATATATATGTTACATATAATATATATGTGTATATATTATGTGTATATATATATATATATATGTTACATATAATATATATGTGTATATATTATGTGTATATATATATATTTAACTTATTGAAAACATAAAGTATCTTCTTTTTGAAATTTTCATAGCATTTAAATTAAATTTGTATGTACATTCATTTGGTTTATTTTCCATTTATTTCTTAGAACTAACTGATAATATTTACCTTGAGAATACCATTTTATATTCTGTGTCTGTGAAAGAAATGTATTTTCTATGAATAAAACAACAAATATTTTTACATTTTTCTCTATGGTAAGGAACCATTGCTTTATTTAGATTCTCACATTATATATTATACACAGATTACATTCATTTGAATACTCTTAAATAATGCCATACAGCATATGATTAAATTAACTCTTTAAAGCTATAGTCAATTGTTTTCACTGGGAGTGAGTACTTATTTTTTATAAGTCATTAGAGTAGATACTACAAAGATTCAAATACAGAATACAAAATGTATGGCATGTTCATTGCCATAGAGCAAGTTGAGTAAGGATGATGAAAGTAACATTGATGACTGCAAAAGAAGACAAAATACTATAGGAAGGTTATTAACAATGATATAAGAAGGTAGCATGGAGCTGTATTGCATATAGGTAGGGGATTAAGACACATCTTCCTAAAGTAGGCTACATCATTTTGGGGTCTCAAGAACTGGGGAGTATGATAGAAATTTTCATTTCTACCAAACTTAAAGTTCATTGGTAGGATGTTAGATCATGAGATAGGTGGGGATGGCATCCAAGAACAGTAAAGGCTCAGCTCAGAGTGAGCTTGAGCTGAAAACCACAAATTCACACAGGCTTTTGATCCACAGAGAGACTGCAGAGCCAATTAGGCTTCTGAGAAGGTTAGCCTATTCCAGAATATCAGAACCTGGATGGGGAGAAGAAGTCTTCTACCTGGTAGTGCAACCGATGAAGGATGTGGGAGTCTGAGCAGGGAGAGATGGGTATTTGTTCATGGGAGAAGGGCCACAGTGGAGGTGGAACATTTGGTACATATGGAGAATTGATTAAATAAGAACACATATTAAGGTAATTTTAACAAGGTGCCTTCTGCCAGAGACTGTAGTAAGAAACGGGGAGAATACAACGTACTTTATGGCACCGGGCTCAGAACAATGTGAATTTGTGGTTTTCAACTGATAGGTAGATATATTGATTGATAAATTGATAAATATATGGATAAATATAGACCTAGATGTACATATTTATATTTACTTTTATACAAAAATTGCCTAGTTCTCTCTGCCAAGATGGTCTAGGAATAGCAGTACTTCAAAAGTAATAAGCATACCAGCATGCCTAACTCATAACTCTCAGTTTCTGTGACATTTTTTCACCAAATAAACCAGGACATCTTGGAAAAATGTCTGATTTGAGGTCTGGACAATGAGAGTACAAAATGAGTCTGGAGCATCTTGTTCTTCCAGAAAGTGAGAAAGTGTTCAAAAAAAAAAAAAAAGTGCTCAAAGAATGATACTATATCAAAAGGACACAGAAACGAGTTACCTTTGGTCAAATCTTGAACAACTTAAGCTAAAAAATAAATAGGAATCTTAAGAAGTTATAATTCATTGCATAAAATATAAAGACATAAATCTATTCTGATATAAATAATAAATGCATGTAAGCTTGATGTGGGACAAAATGTTATACAATTACAGTTTGTCTTTCCACGAAATAATTGATTACAAAAAAGAAGTAAGAATAACTTCATAATGGAAAACTATGTCAGCCTCCACCTTAATGAAGTTATCAAAGTGAACTTCATTAGTACAGGGACAAATTAAAACTGTTCACCATCTGTTGGGATGCAGTTGAGAACACAGCATAACTGCCGTGATATTCCTGCCAAGTGTACACAACCTGAATCAAATCAGAAGAAAACATCAAACACATTTAAATTGATCACCATTCTACAAAATAAATGGCCTATAAGCTTAAAAAGGTCATGAAAGTCAAGGGAAGAATAGGACCCTATTTCCTTAGGGGTAATGTTTATGTTATAACTGTTTAATTATGTTATAGCTGATAACGGTCTAAATAGTCCCTCTATATTAAGTCTCTTCCTTCTAAAATTCATAATTTTATGAAATTAATCTGTCAAAAGCATTACTTTTTTCATGTTAATAGAATAAATCTAAAAACTTCAACATTATTATATACCATCCTGGTCTGGAACCTAGTCTCACTGCCTTCTCTAGCCTCTACTGTTTTTTTGTTTTTATTTTTTTAATGTTTATTTTTGAGAGAGAGAGAGAAAGAGAAAGAGAGAGAGAGCACAAGGTGGTGGGAGGGGCAGAGAGAGTGAGACACAGAATCCAAAACAGGTTCCAGGCTCTGAGCTGTCAGCACAGAGCCCGATGTGGGGCTCAAACCCAAGGACCGTGAGGTCATGACCCAAGTCGAAGCCAGACACTTAATCCACTGAGCCACCCAGTCACCCTAGCCTCTACTTCTTACTTACAAGGAAGTTATTTCAAATTGAATTACTTTATGATTATGAAATAGAACTCCATTTCAGTCATTTTTTTTTCTGTCACAATATTATTCTTCAGGACTACCTCATCTTTCATCTTTATGCATTTTTTTATTCCTTAGCTGAATATAGCTTCTTATTTCTCCAAACTCATATTGATCATACTTAAATAAATCTACCCTATGGGGCATCTAGGTGGCTCAGTAGGTTGAGCGTCTAACTTTGGCTCAGGTCACGATCTCATGGTTCATGAATTTGAGCCCTACATTGGGCTCACTGCTGTCAGCTCAAAGCCCGCTTCAGATTTTCCATTCTCTTCTCTCTCTGACCCTTCCCCGCTCAAGCTCTCTCTCCCTGAAAAATAAATAAACATTAAAAAATAAAAAGAAATCTAACCTGCAGTTTTGATATGTGTAAACAAGTATTTTTCCCAATTTTATGTATATTCCTCAGTAGTAGAAATTCTATTTTATCCTCCATGCTAATTAACAAAACTTGGTGCTCATGAAATTGTTGAAGTTGTGAATAATTTCTGTTCACATACTTGACTGAGAAAAGTCATAAGGCATATAAACATAGCTATATGTCAAACTGACATATGATACTTTGTATAAAGAGACCCCTGCTATTTGGTTAAGCACAAGTAATTTTCTTGGAATCATGAATGAAAATTATTGCAGATATTTTAAATACAAAGCTAAGTTGGAATTTTATTTATAAATTAATTTTAAAAGCTGGATTTACTTATTCCAAACCTACTAGCACCAAAGAGTTAACACCTTGTGCTATTCTTTGTACACATAACAAATGCAATAGGTTATCAGTGAGTTCTGTATGACCAAAATCTAGGAGCAATGCAGTAAAATAAAGGGCTGAACTTTATGTTCACATTTTATCTTTTGAAGTTGCTGAGATAGGGAATTCAGAATAGACTCTAGAAGCCTCAAAGTCCATCTCCTAATGAATAAATTTTATATTCCTTATAAATCCATAGACCTCTATATTAATCTGGCTCTATTTAGCACTTCAATTTCATTCACTCATTCATTCAATAAATATTTAATGAGCACTACAGCACTCAAGGTACTGTTATAGGTCCTAAGGATACAGTGATGAACAAAAAGATAATTTGCCTGCCATCATTGAGTTTGTATTCTATAATGGGAGAGGGACATTGATCCAATGAAAAAAGAAATTAGTATAATTCACCTCAGTAAGGTGATAGATGTTATGAAGAAAAACTAAAGCACATTCTACAATTACAAAATATATGTATATATTTTAAGCTAGGATAATGGCAAAAGTTCTCTATGGTAAGGAGACATTCGAGCTAAGATCTGAATGAACTGAGGGAGTGTACCATGTGACTATAGGAAGGAAGAGATAACAACTCTTTTCCTTGTTTAAACAACTATCTTCACTACCACTCCTTAATATTCTGTCATCATTTGTACTTGATAGTGCAGACGTCTTGCACTACTGCAAAGTATGTTATCATATTATGAGACTTTATGCCTGTAGGCTTTTAAATGGGATATTTTGTCTTTGTGCATACCCATTCAACCACCAATTTTACGAAAAATGTTAATATCCCACCTTAAATATACACACTCATGCAACTAACAGCTAAACAAAAAATAAGCAATACAGGGGTCCTGCTGCAGTCACTATCACACCAAAGTTACCATTATCTTGACTTCCTACACCATGAATTAGTTTTCCATGTCGCGTTAGTCTTAAATGAATGGAATCATAAAGCATCACTCTATTATGCCTATATTTTTTTAAAAACTAAATATTATGTGTCTATTTTTTATCTGTGTTTACTGTTTGTGGTGATAGTGTATTCACTCTTATGGTTATTTGTCCTAGGTATGAATTTTTAATTGGGATTTTTTACATCAAAGATTTTATGCTCACGAGAAAGAATATTCTTTCTCTCTTTCTTATGATTATTTTTTCTCACCTCGTTTTGTGTATCTTTTTGTCGGGTTTTACTATTAAGCTTACTGTTAGGTTTAATTTTTTTTTTTTTTTTTTTTCAACGTTTTTTTTTTTTTTTTAATTTATTTTTGGGACAGAGAGAGACAGAGCATGAACGGGGGAGGGGCAGAGAGAGAGGGAGACACAGAATCTGAAACAGGCTCCAGGCTCCGAGCCATCAGCCCAGAGCCTGACGCGGGGCTCGAACTCACAGACCGCAAGATTGTGACCTGGCTGAAGTCGGACGCTTAACCGACTGCGCCACCCAGGCGCCCCGCTTACTGTTAGGTTTAAAACAGCCTTTTAAAATAATGTTAACTAAATCCTTTCTTTGTCTATTCCCCAGAACATTTATAGCATGAGTTTCTGCTGGGTTGAAATGGTGACTGACTAACAGAAGGCTTTTGATAAAACATGTATTCTACTTTGAGATAATTATATGTTTTATTTGGCATACTGCATGAAAAATCTAATTTAACCTTTACAAATATTCATTTGGTGGAAGATAGTATCAAAATTACCATTAAAATCAATTTGAACTATATTTTTGGAATCTCTGATATTTCACTTTATACAATCATTTCACAAGTTTGCTTGTAATGCTGAGGAAATATTGATGTCAATAATGTGTTCTTGTTGAACTATTACTCTAACTCAAAATAAAAACTAGGGAGTCTTTCTTAAGAAAAAAAGTCAAGCAAATATTCCTGGCTATTTATAAAATAAATAATAACATTACTAGTGATGTTTAGTTGAATTTTCACAGATTTTTTTTAATTATCAGAGCTGATTTTTTTATACTTTCTGGTCTACCTTAGAAGACTTACAGTCTTCTGTAGTTATAGAATGTGCTATAACTTCAAAGATACTTTTTTTGACGAGAATGTTTATTCAGGTTTTAACTTAGGCATCACTTTCTTCAGAGAAGCCTTCCCTAACCACCCTAGCTAAATCAGTACCATTCATTCTCTATTATGAAATGCTAATTTTATCTTTGTCACTGCCCTTGTCAATACTTGTCATTAACTTATCTACTCCTCAGCCTGGAAAGATCCTCAAGGGCAAGGACTTTGTTTACCCCATTGCCAAGAGCAGTGTCAGGCCCCACGAAGAGCTCATGCTTGACCAGTTGATTGCTGTGTACTAACAGAGGGGTTTCAAAAGCAAATAGTTACAAGAATTTCATGTTTACATTCTACTGGTGTTTGTTTATTTTTACTTTTTATTTAATTCCAGTATGGCTAACATACAATGTTATTTTAGTTTCAAGTATACAATATAGTGATTCAACAATTCTATACATTACTCAGTGCTCATCATGATATGTATACTCTTTAGCCCATCACCGATTTCACCTACTTCGCCATGCCCCCACGTATTTCCCCTTTGATAACCATCAGTTTTTTCTTTACAGTTGAGAGTTTGTTTTTGTCTCTTTTTTTTCTTTATTCATTTTTTTTCTTTCTGAAATTCCACCTGAGAGTGAAATTATATAGTATTTGTCTTTGTCTGACTTATTTCACATAGAAATTATACTTTCTAGAAATATCCATATTGTTGCAAATGGAAAAATTTCATTCTTTTTTATGGGTATGAAATATTTCATTTAGTATTGTATATACATACCATATTTTTTTATCCATTCATCTATTGATGGACACATGGGCTCCTTCCATAATTTGTTATTGGAAATAATGTTTCAATAAACATAGAGGTGGATATATCCTTTTGAATTTGTGTTTTCATATTCCCTGGGTAAATTCCTGGGAGTAGAATTTCTCATAATTAATGGTAATTCTATTTTTAATTTTTTGAGGAATCTTCATACTGCTTTCGACAGAAGCTGGACTAATTTGCATACCCACCAACAGGGCACAAGGGTGCTTTTTTCTCCACATCTTCACCAACACTTGCTTCTTGTGTTTTTGTTTTTGTTTTTGTTTTTGGCCATTCTGACAGGTGTGAAGTGATATCTCATTGTGGCTTGATTTCCATTTCCTTGGTGATGAGTGATGTTGAGCAACTTTTCATGTGACTGTTGGCTATCTGTATGTCTTCTTTGGAGAGATATCTGCTCATGTCTTCTGCTCATTTTTAATTGGATTATTTGTTTTTTGGATGTTGAATTGTGTAAGTTCTTTATATATTTTGAATACTAACCTTTTATCAGAGACATCCTTTGCAAATATCTTCTCCCATTTCGTGGGTTGTCTTTTTGTTTTGTTGATTATTTCCTTTGCTGTGCAGAAGCCTTTTACTTTGATGTAGTCCCAATAGTTTATCTTTTTTTTCTCGCCCTTGCTTCAGGAGACATATCTAGAAAAATGTTGCTATGGCCAGTGTTAGAGAAATTGGTGCCTTTGCTCACTTCTAGAATTTTTGTGGTTTCAGGTCTCACATTTAGCTCTTTAATCCATTTGAGTTTATTTTTTGTGTATGGTGCAAGAAAGTGGTCCAGTTTCATTCTTTTGCTTGTAACCATTTAGGTTTCCCAACACCATTTGTTGAAGAGACTGTCTTTTTCTCATTGGATATTCTTGCTCCTTTGTTGAATATTAATTGACCATTTAATCATGGGTTTATTTCTGGGCTCTCTACTCTATTCCATTGACTTATCTGTCTGTTTTGTGCCAGTACTGTAGTGTTTTGATTAGTACAGTGTTGTAGTATATCTTGCATTTGGGATTGTGATACCTCTACTTTTGTTCTTTTTGTAGATTGCTTTGACTACTTAGGGTCTTTTGTGGTTACATACAAATTTTAGGATGATTTGTTCTAGTTCTATGAAAATGCTTTTGACATTTTAATAGGGGTTGCAGTAAATATATGGATTGCCTGGAATAGTATGAACATTTTTTCAAATTTTTATTTAAATTCTATTTAGTTAACATATAGGCTAATATTGACTTCAGATGTAGAAGTTAGTGATTCATCATTTACCTATTACACTCAATGCTCATCACAAGTCCCCTCCTTAATACCCATCACCCATCTAGTCCACCTCCCTCCCACCTCCCTCTATCAAGCCTCAGTTTATTCTCTATAGTTAAGAGTCTCTTATGATTTGCTTCCTTCTCTTTCATTCCTCCTTTCCCTATGTTTATCTGTTTTGTTTCTTAAATTACACATATGAGTGAAATCATATGATATTTGGTTTCTCTGACCGACGTATTTTGCTTAGCATAATACACTCTAGCTCCATCCACATTTCTGCAATTGGTAAGATTTCAGTCTTTTTATGGCTGAATAATATTCCATTATGTATACACACCACAACTTCTTTGTTCACTCATCAGTCAATGGACATTGAGACTCTTTCCATAATTTGGCTATTGTTGATAATGCTGCCATAAACAGTGGGATGCATGTGCCCCTTTGATCAGTATTTTTGTATCCTTTGGGTAAATACCTAATAGTACAATTTCTGGATCATAGGCTAGTTCCATTTCTAACTTTTTGAATAGCATCCATACTTTTTACCAGGGTGGCTGAACGAATTTGCATTCCCATTAACAGTGTGTGAGGGTCCCCCTTTCTCCACATCCTTGCCAACACCTACTGTTTCCTGTGTTGGTAATTTTAGCCATTCTGACAGGTGTGAGGTGGTATCTCATCATGATTTGGATTTGTATTTCCCTGATGAGAGTCGTGTTTGGCATCTTTTCATTTGTCTATTGGCCACCTGGATGTCTTCTTTGGAAAAATGTCCGTTCATGTCTTCTGCCCATTTCTTCAGTGGATCATTTATTTTTGGGGTGTAGAGTTTGATAAGTTCTTTATTACTTTGGATACTTTATCCAAAAATGACATATCCTTTATCCGATATGTCATTTGCAAATATCTTCTACCCTTCTGTAGGCTGCCTTTTAATTTGTTGATTGTTTCCTTTGCTGTGCAGAAGCCTTTTATCTTCATGAAGTCCCAAACAGTTTTTGCTTTTGTTTCCCTTGCCTCCAGTGATGTGTCCAGTAAGAAGTTGCTCCACATTAGGTCAAAGAAGTTCCTGTCTGTGTTCTCCTCTAGTATTTTGATAGTTTCCTATATCACATTTAGGTCTTTCATCCATTTTGAATGTATTTTTGTGTATGGTGTAGGAAAGTGACCCAGTTTCATTCTCCTGCATGTTGCTGTCCATTCTTCCCATCACCATTTGTTGAAGACACTGTCTTTTTTTCCATTGGATATTCTTTCCTGCATTGTCAAAGATTAGTTGACCATATAGTTTGTGGGTCCATTTCTGGGTTCTCTATTCTGTTCCATTGATCTATGCCTCTTTTTTGTGCCAGTACTATACTATCTTGATGATTACAGCTTAATGTCTGGAATTGTGATGCCTCCAGCTTTGCTTTTCTTTTTCAATATTGCTTTGGCTATTCAGAGTCTTTTCTGGTTCCATACAGAGTTTAGGATTATTTGTGCTAGCTCTGTGAAAAATGCTGGTGGTATTTTGATAGGGATTGCAATTAAATGTGTAGATTGCTTGGGTGGTAGAGACATTTTAACAATATTTGTTCTTCCAGTCCGTGAGCATGGAATGTTTTGTTTTGTTTTGTTTTGTTTTCCATTTCTTTGTGTCTTCTTCAGTTTCTTTCATTAATGTTCTGTACCTTTCAGAGTACAGATATTTTATCTCCTTGGTTAGGTTTATTCCTAGGTATCTTATGGTTTTTGATGCAATTGTAAATGGGATCAATTCCTTGATTTCTGGTTCTGCTGCTTCATTATTGTATAGAAATACAACAGATTTCTGTACATTGATTGTATATCCTACAGCTTTGCTGAATTCGTGTTGGCTTTTCTACATGAAGTATAATGTTGTCTGTAATGGTGAAAGTTTGACTTATTCCTTGCTGATTTGGATTCCTTTTATTTATTATTGTTGTCTGATTGCTAAGGCTAGGACTTCCAATACTATGATAAATAGCAATAGTGGGAGCAGACATCCCTGTCTTGTTCCTGATCATAGAGGAAACACTTGAGGATCATATCAGCTGTTGGTCTTTCCTACATGGCCTTTATGATGTTAAGGTATGTTCCCTCTATCCCTACTTTGTTGGGGATTTTTATCAAGAATGGATGCTGTGGATAATATGTACATTTTAACAATATTTGTTCTTCCAATCCTTGAGCATGGAATATTTTTCCAATTGTTTTTGTCATCTTAAATTTCTTTCATTGTTTTATAGTTTTTGAGTACATGTCTTTAACTTCCTTAGTTAAATTTTTTCGTAGGTATTTTATTATTTGGTGCAATTGAAAATGGGATTGTTTTCGTAATTTGTCTTTCTGCTACTTGATTATTAGTGTATAGAAATGCAATGGATTTTTGTATATTAGTTTTTATACTGCGACCTTAGTGAATTCATTTATCAGTTCTAGTGGGGTTTTTTGTAGTCTTTAGGTTTTTCCATGTAGAGTATCATTTCATCTGCAAATAGTGCAAGTTTTACTTCTTTACCAGTTTGACACACACACACACACACATACACACACACATACACATACATATATATATAAGCATGTACTTTGTTGAGAGTTTTCATCATAAATGGATATTATAATTTGTCAAATTCTTTTTCTGCTCCTATGAAATGAGCATATGGTTTTTATCCCTTCTCATACTGATGTGATGTATCACATTGATTTCAGAATATTGAACCACCCTTGCATACTGGGAATAAATCTCACTTGATTGTGGTGAATGATATTTTAAACATATTGTTGGATTCACTTTGCTGGTATTTTGTTAAGGATTTTTGCATATATATATATATATATATATATGAGAGATTTTGGTCTATAGTTCTCTCTCTTTCTCTCTTTCCTTTGTAGTATGTTTATACAGTTTTGGTATCAGGGTAATGCCAGCCTCAGAATGAATCAGGAAGCATTCTTGCCTCTCCTATCTTTAATGGAATACTTTGAGAAGAATGGGTATTAATTCTTTAACTGTTTGGTAGAATTCACCTGTGCAACCATCTTATCATGGACATTTGTTTATTGGGAATTTTTTGATTACTGATTCAATTTCATTGCTGGTAATGGATCTTTCAAATTTTCTACTTCTTCATGGTTTAGTTTTATTAGATTATATGTTTTTAGCAATTTATTCATTTCTCCTAGGTTGTCAAATTTGTTGGTATATAGTTCTTCATAATATTCTTATGTTCCCTTGTATTTCCGTGGTGTCTTTTGTTATTTCTCCTACTTTATTTCTGATTTTGTTTAACACTCCTTTTGTTTTGTTTTGTTTTGTTTTCATGAGTCTAGGTAAAGGTTTATCAGTTTTGTTGAACTTTTTTTTTTAATATATGAAATTTATTGTCAAATTGGTTTCCATACATCACCCAGTGCTCATCCCAAAAGATGCCCTCTTCAATGCCCATCACCTACCCTACCCTCCCTTCCACCCCCCATCAACCCTCAGTTTGTTCTCAGTTTTTAAGAGTCTCTTATGCTTTGGCTATCTCCCACTCTAACCTCTTTTTTTTTTTTTTTCCTTCCCCTCCCCCATGGGTTTCTGTTAAGTTTCTCAGGATCCACATAAGCATGAAAACATATGGTATCTGGCTTTCTCTGTATGGCTTATTTCATTTAGCATCACACTTTCCAGTTCCATCCACGTTGCTACAAAGGGCCATGTTTCATTCTTTCTCATTGCCATGTAGTACTCCATTGTGTATATAAACCACAATTTCTTTATCCATTCATCAGTTGATGGACATTTAGGCTTTTTCCACAATTTGGCTATTGTTGAGAGTGCCGCTATAAACATCGGGGTACAAGTGCCCCTATGCATCAGTACTCCTGTATCCCTTGGGTAAATTCCTAGTAGTGCTACTGCTGGGTCATAGGGTAGGTCTATTTTTAATTTTTTGAGGAACCTGCACACTGTTTTCCAGAGTGGCTGCACCAGTTTGCATTCCCACCAGCAGTGCAAGAGGGTTCCCGTTTCTCCACATCCTCTCCAGCATCTATAGTCTCCTGATTTGTTCATTTTGGCCACTCTGACTGGCGTGAGGTGATATCTGAGTGTGGTTTTGTATGTCCCTGATGAGGACCAATGTTAAGCATCTTCTCATGTGCCTGTTGACCATCTGGATGTCTTCTTTAGAGAAGTGTCTGTTCATGTTTTCTGCCCATTCACTGGATTATTTGTTTTTTGGGTGTGGAGTTTGGTGAGCTCTTTATAGATTTTGGATAAATCTATATAAATCTATACAAATCTATATAAATCTAAAAATCTCTGCTTTTTACCTTCATGAGGTCCCAATAGTTCATTTTTGCTTTTAATTCCCTTGCCTTTGGGGATGTGTCAAGTAAGAAATTGCTATGGCTGAGGTCAGAGAGGTCTTTTCCTGCTTTCTCCTCTAATATTTTGATGGTTTCCTGTCTCACATTCAGGTCCTTTATCCATTTTGAGTTTATTTTTGTGAATGGTGTGAGAAAGTGGTCTAGTTTCAACCTTCTGCATGTTGCTGTCCAGTTCTCCCAGCACCATTTGTTAGAGACTGTCTTTTTTCCATTGGATGTTTTTTCCTGCTTTGTCAAAAATTAGTTGGCCATACGTTTGTGGGTCTAGTTCTGGGGTTTCTATTCTATTCCATTTGTCTATGTGTCTGTTTTTGTGCCAATCCATGCTGTCTTGATGATTACAGCTTTGTAGTAGAGGCTAAAGTCTGGGATTGTGATGCCTCCTGCTTTGGTCATCTTCTTCAAAATTATTTTGGCTATTAGGGACCTTTTGTGGTTCCATATGAATTTTAGGATTGCTTGTTCTAGCTTCGAGAAGAATAGTGGTGCAATTTTGATTGGGATTGCATTGAATGTGTAAATAGCTTTGAGTAGTATTGATATTTTGACAATATTTATTCTTCCAATCCATGAGCAGGGAATGTCTTTCCATTTCTTTATATCTTCTTCAATTTCCTTCATAAGCTTTCTATAGTTTTCAACATACAGATCTTGTACATCATTGGCTAGATTTATTCCTAGGTATTTTATGCTTCTGGGTGCAATTGTGAATGGGATCAGTTTCTTTATTTGTCTTTCTGTTGCTTCATTATTACTGTATAAGAATGCAACTGATTTCTGTACATTGATTTTATATACTGCAATTTTGCTGAATTCATGTATCATTTCTAGCAGACTTTTGGTGGAGTCTATCGGATTTTCCATGTATAATATCATGTCATCTGCAAAAAGCCAAGGCTTGACTTCATCTTTGCCAATTTTGATGCCTTTGATTTCCTTTTGTTGTCTGATTGCTGATGCTAGCACTTCCAACACTATGTTAAACAACAGCAGTGAGAGTGGACATCCCTGTCGTGTTCCTGACCTCAGGGGAAAAGCGCTCAGTTTTTCCCCAATGAGGATGATATTAGCTGTGGGCTTTCATAAATGGCTTTTATGATGTTTAACTATGTTCCTTCTATCCCAACTTTTCGAAGGTTTTTATTAAGAAAGGATGCTGAATTTTGTCAAAAATTTTGCTTTTTCTGCATCGATTGACAGGATCATATGGCTCTTATCTTTTCTTTTATTAATGTGATGTATCACATTGATTGATTTGCGAATGTTGAACCAGCCCTGCATCCCAGGAATGAATCCCACTTGATCATGGTGAATAATTCTTTTTATATGCTGTTGAATTCGATTTGCTAGTATCTTACTGAGAATTTTTGCATCCATATTCATCAAGGATATTGGCCTGTAGTTCTTTTTTTTTTTCTTTTTTTTTTTTTCCTGTGTCTCTGTCTGGTTTAGGAATCAAAGTAATACTGGCTTCATAGAATGAGTCTGGAAATTTTCCTTCCCTTTCTATTTTTTGGAATAGCTTGAGAAGGATAAGTATTATCTCTGCTTTAAACGTCTGGTAGAATTCCCCAGGGAAGCCATCTGGTCCTGGACTCTTATTTGTTGGGAGATTTTTGATTAACTGATTCAATTTCTTCGCTGGTTATGGGTCTGTTCAAGCTTTCTATTTCCTCCAGTTTGAGTTTTGGAAGTGTGTTGGTGTTTAGGAATTTGTCCATTTCTTCCAGGTTGTCCAGTTTGTTGGCATATAATTTTTCATAGTATTCCCTGATAATTGCTTGTATTTCTGAGGGATTGGTTGTAATAATTCCATTTTCATTCCTGATTTTATCTATTTGAGTCATCTCCCTTTTCTTTTTGAGAAGCCTGGCTAGAGGTTTATCAATTTTGTTTATTTTTTCAAAAAACCAACTCTTGTTTTCATTGATCTGCTCTACAGTTTTTGTAGAATCTATATTGTTTATTGCTGCTCTGATCTTTATTATTTCTCTTTTTCTGCTGGGTTTGGGTTTCTCTTCTTCTTTGCTGCTCTGCGTCTATTTCCTTTAGGTGTGCTGTTAGATTTTGCTTTTGGGATTTTTCTTGTTTCTTGAGATAGTCCTGGGTTGTAATGTATTTTCCTCTCAAGACTGCCTTCACTGCATCCCAAAGCATTTGGATTGTTGTATTTTCATTTTCATTTGTTTCCATATATATTTTAATTTCTTCTCTAATTGCCTGGTTGACCCATTCATTCTTTAGTAGGGTGTTCTTTGACCTCCATGCTTTTGGAGGTTTTCCAGACTTTTTCCTGTGGTTGATTTCAAGCTTCATAGCATTGTGGTCCGAACATATGCATGGTATGATCTCAATTCTTGTATACTTATGAAGGGCTGTTTTGTGACCCAGTATGTGATCTATCTTGGAGAATGTTCCATGTGCACTTGAGAAGAAAGTATATTCTGTTGCTTTGGGATGCAGAGTTCTAAATCTATCTGTCAAGTCCATCTGATCCAATGTATCATTCAGGGCCCTTGTTTCTTTATTGACCGTGTGTCTAGATGATCTATCCATTGTTGTAAGTGGGGTATTAAAGTCCCCTGCAATTACCACATTCTTATCAATAAGGTTGCTTATGTTTGTGAGTAATTGTTTTATATATTTGGGGCTCCTGTATTCGGCACAGAGACATTTATAATTGTTAGTTCTTCTTGATGGATAGACCCTGTGATTATTATATAATGCCCTTCTTCATCTCTTGTTACAGCCTTTAATTTAAAGTCTAGTTTGTCTGATATAAGTATGGCTACTCCAGCTTTCTTTTGACTTCCAGTAGCATGATAAATAGTTCTCCATACCCTCACTGTCAGCCTGAAGGTGTCCTCAGGTCTAAAATGAGTCTCTTGTAGACAGCAAATAGATGGGTCTTGTTTTTTTATCCATTCTGATACCCTATGTCTTTTGGTTGGTGCATTTAGTCCATTTACATTCAGTTTTATTATAGAAAGATATGGGTTTAGAGTCATTGTGATGTCTATAGGACTCATGCTTGTAGCGATGTCTCTGATACTTTGTCTCACAGAGTCCCCGTTAGGATCTCTTGTAGGGCTGGTTTAGTGGTGATGAATTCTTTCAGTTTTTGTTTGTTTGGGAAGAACTTTATCTCTCCTTCTATTCTAAATGACAGATTTGCTGGATAGAGGATCTCAGCCGCATATTTTTTCTGTTCATCACATTGAAGATTTCCTGCCATTCCTTTCTGGCCTGCCAAGTTTCAGTAGAGAGATCCGTCACTAGTCTTATTGGTCTCCCTTTATATGTTAGAGCATGTTTATCCGTAGCTGCTTTCAGAATTTTCTCTGTATCCCTGTATTTTGCCAGTGTCCCTATGATATGTCATGCAGAAGATCGATTCAAGTTACATCTGAAGGGAGTTCTCTGTGCCTCTTGGATTTCAGTGCGTTTTTCCTTCCCCAGATCCGGGAAGTTCTCAGCTATGATTTCTTCAAGTACCCCTTCAGCACCTTTCCCTCTTTCTTCCTCCTCTGGAATACCAATTATGCGTATATTATTCCTCTTTAGTGCATGACTTAGTTCTCTAATTTTCCCCTCATACTCCTGGATTTTTTTATCTCTCTTTTTCTCAGCTTCTTCTTTTTCCATAACTTTATCTTCTAGTTCACCTATTCTCTCCTCTGTCTCTTAAATCCAAGCTGTGGTCGTCTCCATTTTATTTTGCAGCTCGTTGATAGCATTTTTTAGCTCCTCCTGGCTGTTCCTTAGTCCCTTGATCTCTGAAGCAAGAGATTCTCTGCTGTCCTTTATACTGTTTTCAAGCCCAGCGATTAATTTTATGACTATTACTCTAAATTCACTTTCTGTTATATTGTTTAAATCGTTTTTGATCATTTCGTTAGCTGTGGTTATTTCCTGGAGGTTTTTTTGAGGGGAATTCTTCCGTTTCCTCATTTTGGATAGTCCCTGGAGTGGTGCTGGACTGCGGGGCACTTCCCTTGTGCTGTCTTGACATAACTTGTGTTGTTGGGCGGGGCCGCAGTCAAACTTGATGTATGCCCCCAGCCCACTGCTGGGGCCACAGTCAGACTGGTGTGTATTTTCTCTTCCCCTCTCCTAGGGGCAGGATTCACTGTGGGGTGGCGTGGCCTGTCAGGGCTACTTGCACACTGCCAGGCTTGTGGTGCTGGGGATCTGGTGTATTAGCTGGGGTGGATAGGCAATGTGCACAGGGGCAGGAGGGGCAGGCTCAGCTTGCTTTTCCTTTGATGATCAGCTTCGGGAGGGACCCTGCGGCAAGGGGAGGGAGTCAGACCTGCTGGAGGGATGGATCCGCAGAAGCACAGTGTTGGGTGTTTTCACAGTGCAAGCAAGTTCCCTGACAGGATCCGGTTCCCTTTGGGATTTTGGCCGGGGGATGGGTGAGGGAGATGGCACTGGCGAGCACCTTTGTTCCCCGCCAAGCTGCGCTCTGTTGTCCAGGGCTCAACAACTCTCCCTCCCATTGTCCTCCAGCCTTCCCGTTCTCCAAACAGATCTGTTAACTTATAACCTTCCAGATGTTAAGTCCTGCTTGCTGTCAGAACACACTCCATCCGGCCCCTCCGTTTTTGTAAGCCAGACTCACGGGCTCTGCTTTGCTCGCGGGCTGCCCTCCACCCTGGCTCCCTCCCACCAGTCCGTGTAGCGCACACTGCCTCTCCGCCCTTCCTACCCTCTTCCGTGGGCCTCTTGTCTATGCTTGGCTCCGGAGAATTCATTCTGCTAGTCTTCTGGTGATTTTCTGGGTTATTTAGGCAGGTGTGGGTGGAATCTAAGAGATCCGTGGTACACGGTGAGCCCAGCGTCCTCCTACTCCGCCATCTTATCAGAAGCCCCCAGTTTTGTTGATCTTTTCAAAGAACCAGCTCCTGGTTTTATTGGTCTGTTCTATTTGTTTTTTTCTATTTATATTATTTTTGCTGTAATCTTTATTATTTCTTTTATTAGTTTTGGGTTTGTTTGTTCTTTTTCTAGTTTCTTTAGATGTCATGTTTGGCTGTTTGTTTCAGATTTTTCTTGCTTCTTGAGTAAGGACAGCATTGTTACACACTTTACTCTTAGAACAGTTTTGGTGCATCCCAGAGATTTTGGATCATTGTGTTTCCATTTTCATTTGTCTCCATGTAATTTTTTTTTTAGTTTCCTATTCCATTAATTTGTTGACCCATTCATTGTTTAATAGCATGTTATTTAACCTCCATGTATTTGTGCCCTTTCCAGATTTTCTTCTTGTTGTGGATTTCTAGTTTCAAAGCACTGTGGTTAGAACAGATTTATGGTATGACTCCAGTCTTTTTGAATTTGTTGAGACTTGTTTGTGGCCTAATATATGATCTGTTCTGGAGAATATTCTGTGTGCACTTGAAAAAAATGTATACTTTACTGTTTTAGTATGGAATATCTGAATATATATGTTAGATCCATCAGGTCCAATGTGTCATTTAAAGCCATTGTTTCCTTGTTGATTTTCTATTTGGATGTAAGTTAAAGTTTCCTACTATTGATTACTTCCTTATGTTTGCTGTTAGCTGCTGTATGGATTTGTGTGTTCTCATGTTGGGTGCATAATTATTTACACTATTATATCTTTTGTTTTGATGTTCCCTTTATAATTATATAGTGGCTTTCTTTGTCTCTTGTTACACTCTTTCTTTTCAAGTCTGTTTTGCCCAATATAAGTATTACTGCCTTTGCTTTCTTTTCACTGCCATTTGCATAATAAATGCTTTTCTATCCCTTCACTTTCAATCTGCAGGTGTCCTTAGGCCTGAAAAGAGTCCCTTATAGGCAGCATATAGATGGGTTTTGGATGTATATGTATGTGTGTGTGTGTTTGTGTGTGTGTGTGTGTGTGTGTGTGTGTGCGCATTTATATATATACTTTTTTTGTCTCTTTCTTGTTCAGCTTGATTGCTTTCCATTGCTCTGTCCTCCAGGTCACTGATTTGGTCTTCTGCTTCCTCTAGTCTACTATTTACTCTATTTAGTGTATTTTTAATTCCAGTTATTGAGTTCATCATCTCTGATTGGTTATTTTTTATGTTTTCTATCTCTTTGTTAAGCATCCTACTGAGGTTCTCCACTCTTTTCTCAAGCCCAGTGAGTGTTTCTATGATTATTACTTTAAATTGTCTATCAGGCATATTATATTTGTTTTGCTTAGGTTTCTTGCTGTGGTTTTGTTCTGTTCTTTCATTTGGGACATATTTTTGTGTCTACTCATTTTGTCTAAATTTCTGTGTCTGTTTCTATGTGTTAAGAATGTCAGGTATGTTTCCTGCTCTTGAAAGTGGTGGCCTTATGAAGACGAGGTCCTGTAGGGCCCTGTTGTGCAATGTCCCCTGTTCACTAGAATCTGGCCCTTTGAATGGTCTCCTGTGTATGCTGTGTGTGCCCTACTGTGTGGCTGAGTCCTGTTTGCCTTCAGTCCAGTCATCTACATTGACTCTCTCTGCCATGGGCAGGGCTTTGTCCCTATGTATTTAGTGGGCCAGTCATGGGCTACCTTGAGCTTGAATTGAGTCATGTTAGGCCTTTGTCAGAGATAGAGTAGCACCAAACTACAGGGCACTTTCCCTGTGTTGTCTCCAGGGAAGCTTTTGTTGGTGGGTTCGGCCTACAGTCCGACCAGATGTTTGCCCCCAGCCCACTGCTGGGGTCAGAGTCAAACTGGTATGTATTGTTATCTTTCCTTCTCCCTAGTGAAGGAGTCACTTGGCAATGCTGCTCCCTGTTGGGGTGGCTTTCACCCTGCCAGGTTTATGGCACTGCTTTTGATGGGCTCCAGCCAAGGGTATACTGGAGGGGGCAGTTTTGAGGAGAATGTGGAGGCAGGGCACACAGTGTTAGCAAGGTTTGTGCAGGTCTGCTGTGGGAAAAGGTACTGGAGAAGAGGCCTGGCTGTACGGGGCATGTCCACAGGAAAACTCTAAGGCCAGGGTGTGTTAGTGAGTGAGGTAGTTGAGTATTGGCACCGGGCTTATTCCCACAGGTGTCTGCGTGTCTAGGCTGCTGGAGGGGTTGAGGGTATGGAGGAAAATGGAAACTGCTAGTTCTTTTGTTCTTGGAGAAGTCTCCCAAGGATCCCTTCCCCTCCAGCCCAGTCTCAGATTAGTAAACAAATCTCCCTTCCTTATATTCTGGGTATTTTTCAAACTGTTGCTTCTATGATGTCCCTCCGTGGGGCTGTTTGTTGTGCTGCCTCTTTAATGACAGGGACTTTAATGACCAGGCTCTCTCAGAGCTGAGGCTGCTGATTTTTAAAGTTCTAGGTGTTAAGCCCCTCAATTGTAAAAAAAGGTGAATATCAGCTCCTCTGGTTTCCAAACCAAATATGGGGATTCATCTTACCTGTGTGAGTTCCTGTGCCTGGGTGTGAGAGTGTGTTTCTCTCACCTTTCAGTATCCACAGTGCCCCTCCCTTCCATGGATAGCATACAAGTAAGAGTAGTTCCTGACTCCATCTCTGCCCTTCCTGCCCTGTTAGATGTGTGGCCTGTTCTCTACATTTAGCTGTGGAGAGTCTGTTCTGCCAATCTTCAAGTCATTTTCTGTATCATTTACACTGATGTGCATATTATCTGCTTGTATCCATGGTGAGGTGAGCTTAGGGTCCTCCTATGCCACCATTTTGCCTAGAAGTCCCAAATATACTTTTGATATTCTTTATTTACTTTTTTCTTTATTTCATGTTTTTACTATTTATGATTATTTCCTCTTCATTACAAAGCTAGATTTGAGTGTTGCTGAGCCAATAATCAGATCTAATTTAGAAAGTTATTATGGAAGTGATTGACATCTATTTCAAACTTTGCTTAAGATCAAAGTTTTACAGCTGCCTTGGAAACATGACTTGAATATGATTTATAATTTACATTTATGATTTGCCATGACATGCATCAATTTAAGTAAAACATAACAAAAATTGGGATACAGTACTCATGAGAACATGTTTTAACTAACTCTTTTTATCATCAATTATTATTACAATAAAAACTGACACTACAATTAGCATTTATATAGAATTGAAAATTAATAGGTGAACACTACAAATTAGCTTCAAAACATTACTCATTGTCTAAATGCATTGCTAATTAGTTGATAAAATTTGGCAACTATGTAAAACATATTTCAAAACAGTATTAAATTAAGGGACAACAAACAATGAGGCCAAAGTGAAAAATTACTTAGCATCTACCAATAAAAATATAAAGCAAGCCAGATTTTTAATTTTAAGTTTTATAACCACAGTTTTAAAAAGTTAAAAAATATGGGGCATCTGGGTGGCTCAGTTGATTGAGTGTCTGACTCCTGGTTTCAGCTCAGGTTATGATCTCATAGTTCGTGAGTTCAAGCCCTGCATTGGGCGGTGAGTTACAGGCACAGAGCCTGCTTGGGATTTTCTCTCTCCCCTCCCCTGCTAATGCTTGCTGTCTCTCTCACTCTCTCTCTCTCAAAAATAAATACAGTTTAAAAAAGTTAAAAAATAGTGAAATTAATGTTAATAATATATTTTATTTAACCAACTGTATCCAAAATATTTTCATCTCCATGCTTAATTAAAATAAAATTATTAATGAGATTTAAAAAAAATAATTCTTCAAAACCTGGTGAATATTTTACAATTATAGTACATCTCGGGTTGGATTTGTCCAATTTCAAGTATTCAAGAGTCACATGTGGCCAGTACCACTGTATTGAAGAGTAGCAGATATGAAACTTGAGTCCTTATAGTGTTAGCTTCAGACCTTGAAAATTCCAATTCCATGAATGGTTGGCAGTTATATTGTGACTAAAGACCTTAGACATTTAAGGTTTATACCTCCCTCATTTAGCTTCATGAAGGAGGTAAAATATGAAAAATATGTGTGTGTGTGTGTGTGTGTATGTATGCATCGGCACATATATATATATATATATATATATATATATATATACACATTTATGTGCATATATAATTTTCTATTATAATTCCCATTTAAATATGAGGATTCTAAAACTTAAAGGAAACAAAAATTACTCAATGTCACATATTTACTCATTTCCAGAGTCTCTCATGCCATTTTCTGTATATTCCCATCAAAGCCTAGTTTCTAATCACTACAAAAAATTATCATTAAATTATCATTTCATCTAAGAATCTTATTTAAGGCTACAATGCTGGATAGAGGTTACATCCATCATTTGATCATTCTTTTGTCTTGGAGGAAATAAAGAATGTGATATAAACCTTATTGATTACGCTAAATAATTTTCTGATAGATATATATTTGCTTTCATCTTCTGGGTTACTCTTATTTAGTTATAATATTTATTTCTATATTAATGAAGTCATATATGTCAAATATGTTTTTCTCCTTTTCACCTTAGTGTTTTATTTTGAGACAAAGAGAGAGAAAGCACCAGTGGGTGAGGGATAAAGAGAGAGAATCCCAAGCAAGCTTTGGTCTATCAGCACAGAGTGTGATGTGGGCTCAATCTTACAAACTGTGAGATCATGATCTGATCTGAAATCAAGAGTTGGACACTTAACTGGCTGAGCCCCTCAGGCGCCCCTCAAATAATTTTATTAAACTTACTTTCAGGGGATGTTAGAAAATATCACATTGTTGCTTTCTGATTCCACAGTCTAATGATTTACATATTTTATTGTAAGTTTAGTGATATAAAGTTAATACTAGAAATATTGTATATATGTGTGTATAGAGGTACACATACATTGTTTTATATTCTTCAGAATATAGTTGTATATAAACAATATGTATTCACATAAGTTGATAGAATTTAAATGTAAACCAGTACATAAAGAGCAGTCCCTCTATCAATACCAGATATTTAAAGCATAGATCAGGCTGCTGTTCTGCTGTATATTAAATAGTAGGATTATAACTAGGTCAGACATTTGATAAACACAAGAGCAGATCTATAAAAACAAGTCATATTTTTAAGCTTTTCTTGCTTAATTTGAAGAATTATTAAGGTTAAGCCCTCTGGGAAAAACCTCTTGATATTTTCTTTAAAAATGCATTCTTAAATAGCTATGAAAATGTTAAAATATTCATTTTAATATGAGCCTGGGAAATAGATCTCTTAGAATGAGTTCTCTGTTAGCTTTTAAAATGGTCTTGAATTATTTAATGTATTTCTAAGATCTTCAGTGAATCATGGCATGATAATTTTTTCATGAGTTCAGTCATCACAATGGTAGGATTTTAAGGTTTTTAAAATTCATTTCCTTTTTACTTTGAAAGCAAATAAAATAACTCTTCAGCTTATATAGACCTAGTTTTCCTAAATTGATGGGATATGTAATGAGAACTATAATGTCTGATGTCGCAGTTTTTTTTATAAGTGTGAAGTTAAGATATGTTCAATATTTAATTTATATATTTCATGGTTTCTGTTTCTGCTGATGCATCAAAACTCAAAAACAAAGAGGAGATTTATGTAAAGCTAGACAAGAAATCATGTGATGATTCATAGTCCATTGCAGACCTCAAGGAAATATAAAGGGACACTAAGGAATTTATCAGAAACTTAGTAATGGGGGATTCTTTGTATAACACTGGACTTGGATATTGTGCTTTTCCTTTTTTTATCCTTCAAGTTACATCAAAGGATTTTCAAGATTTTTATTCAGAAACTCTATTATGTGGTCACTAGAACTCGGGAGATGGTGAAAACACAGGGACTACACCTGAGTGCTTAGTGATTTAAACAAACATCGTAAAGTTAAGAGGCAGATTGGAATGATCTGTAATGAAAGGAAGCAGTTTAATAGGTATTGGTGTGGTAAGATGCATTTCCAGTGGGCCAAATGGATCTATGGAATGGAGCCAGAGTTCAGTCATGATCAAAGGGACCTGATCCAAGAGGCTCAGGCATATATTGCAGGGGATTGTTCTTGGGACTTCAGGAGAGGAAATTTAAAAAAAAAATAACTTTTATATTTCTGCCACATGCAGAATGGACTAAGGTTAGATTATACCCACAACAACCATAATGCTTTAGCCACTTTTCTCTAATTTCTCTTTTCATTGATCCTGACTTTGTACAATCCCAAATTCATACCTTGTTATGAGTGAAAGAAAAGAATTCTACAGATCCATCTGTCAGGAGCTCAGCTGAGGTTGGAAAAGGAGAGAGAGCTGAGCTGCCAAGTGTCAGAGTAGCTGATTAAAGCAACAAACCAAAAATGAGTTAAGTCTAGTATAAGCAAGAGTCTAAAGCCCCAACTCATCCTGTTCTATTTTCCTGCATGGAATAGTGCTGATGCGGAGGGTCAAGTGGGTCAGTACAGGTATGGGGTGGTTGTCCTACTGTTGCAGCAGCCCTGAACAAAAGGCTCTAGCAGTTTTATGGACCCTAAGTTAAAGGGCAAGGGTACAAAAGAACTGGGTTCTGAGTGAGAGTGGGGAAAAGTATCTCTAAGGTTTCTCCCTCCTCCTCCCACCAAGGGAGTCTCAGTAGAGGGGAAAGAAGATCTCTGTGCAAGGCCTCCAATAAAAGGACCTAGAAATGCACATATCTTGGCCAGAAATATAAATATGCAAAGAGAATGACTGGCCAGAGGGGTGTACATTGTCCTTGACTACAACTCCTTCCAGAAAGTGCAATGCCCTAACTGTGCCTTAAGACTGGTGGGGAGGGCGGATCCCCTTTGTTACCACCTGAGATCCATCCTGAAAAATCACACATAAAATTTTAAAGGGAAACCAGACTCCTTATTTCAAATTAAAGGTTTCTACATCCAAAATGGGTCTTAAATGAAAGAGAGAAATAAATTTTATTTGGATAAGACATTAATGTTTTGTTATCAAAGTGAACTGGATATGTTCCTAAAAATTTCTATAAAAGTTATAAAGTAGGTGCTTACTCAGAGTCGGGAAAGAAAAGACATCAGTAAGAATATATAAAGTTTTTTTTTTCTGACTGAATGCTACCAGTACAGCTTAGTCAATACAAAAATTATATACATAGGCAAATATTAAAATATTTTCCATTTAATGCTTTCTTAATATAAAAGCAATGTGTATTTGGTATAAGAAACTACCTAATAAAAAAATGTAAGGTATAATTGAACTGTCAGATATTCCATTGTAACAAGAGAGTGTGTCCTCAATTTTCTCTTTGCTCGTACAAGCATGTATAAGCCTATATAAAAATATGTGTTGCTGTTTATAGGTATATTTGTCTTTTTTTTTTTAATTTACCAACAGAATCCTATAACTTTTTCTAATGCTCTACTTCCCTAGTACGTGCTATATCTTTAAAGGAAATTAACTTCTGGTGAGAACAAAACAAGTATGTTTTGTTAGTTCCAAGTGTAGGGATAACTGAGGTTGAATCAGTGCCCATAGAGCACCAAATGATAAATGTTGATGCTATTTTTATTAAAATTTTTAAAATTTTTTCTAAGTGTCTAGTTGGTTTAGAATGCAACCATAAAGAAGCAAATCATCTAGTAATTTGCAGAGAATACAGCCGAGTGTCAGGTTCCAAACTCTGTGAGAAAGGGGAGAACTCTCCTTTGTCCTTGAGAGCAGGACAAGGAGGATTCCTCAGAAGGTACAGGATGGAGGCACTTCAACAATATTTAGCCAGAGATCTCAGAGATATTTTCTAGAGGACAGACAGAAAAACATGGAACAATTCAGCTGTCACTCTGAGACTATGTATACTTCCTAGTACATCTAGTCATTATTGTGGACTGGAAAAAGCAGAGAAATTCCTTCTGAATGGAGTAGAATAAGGTTGATGACAACTTTGAATTTGAAATTCGTTCAGTATATCCAAAAATAGAATATATTAAATTTAAAGACACTGTTTTACCTTAGAAAATGCTAATCTACTTGTATTTGGCAAGATTTAAAAAAAAAACTTATTCTGTCAAGAGTGGGCATGAGCCCTCCTGGGGAATTTGAGCTTTCTTATAAATAATAAAGAAAGGCACATAACGTTTGCATATTTGAGTAGAAGAGTAAACATTTCAACTTAACTCTAAATGTGAGATAAACAACTCAAGAAAATATCAATGAGTAGGAATGAAAATTAGATAATACAGATAATACAAAATTAGAGGATACAGTGGGGAGAATTTAGAAACTTAGAGGGTTTATTTCAGCTTCAGCTTCTTTCATGATAGGACATTAATTTCTGTAGTTTAAATAAAAATATAGCTTAAACTAAGGAAAATGAATTGACTTTAAATTCCCAACGGTATTCCAATATTTTTCTCCTTAACTTTCCTTAGAGAATATTTATTAAACCAACACCACTTGTGGAGAAAAAACAAAACAAAACAAAACATTGGTTTCAGCAATTCCTTCTGTTTAGTTCTTTTACCATTAAAAGTAAAATATATTTTATTAAATATGAATATGGTTGTGTTCTCACACATGGTCACACATGTACATACATATATCTATGCAAAAATATCTGTGATTTCTCTCTGAATATATAATCTTCTATACGCTCACAAAGGAGAAGGATATGACCATTAACAGTTAACTTACCTGAACTTTTTTTCTAAGGGACCAAGTGCTTCTTTAGGGTTTTATAATTAGGCCCACCCAAGTATCATCAGACTTGATCAGACTTGGCAAAGGAACATTTTTAATTCACCACAGATGGACAGTTGAATTTCAGAATATCTTTTTGAGAAAAAAAATTAAGAATTTCCAACAGGTGCTGACTTGTCTGGCACTTATATCATAATCCTGTACGTAAATCTGAAGCTGTCTCAACATTACAAATGTTTAAGGACAAACAGATTAAGTCAGCAAAGATGTCAAAAATGACAGCTTCCATCTGGATTGTATGGATTCTCAGCAGTCATCAAGATGTTTCCAATTTGTCAAATATGGACTAGTAGGAGTAACAGAAAAACATACATATTACTGCAGGTATAAGAAATGGACATTTCAGGAATAACTCAGAAAGATAGTGCACAAACTTATTTATACACTTAGGAATGGCTGACTACTGTGTTTTTGAAGGACGTCTTTTTATTTCATGCTAAATATGTTGCTAGATTGAAGATTGGGACTAGCACAGGCCCAGTGTTTCTGAAGTGAAAAATTAAAGTGTATATCAAAAGAATTTAGAGAATTTGTTTGTATCCACAAATAAAATAAATAAAATAAATAAAATATTTAAATCCTTTATTACAACATAAAAGCTTCCTATTTCCAAAATACCGCAGGGTATTCTGATCCATTTCAATTCTTGTAACTTTATATTCTGTGTTCCCCCCACCCAAAAAAGACATGCTTATGGGCTTATAGGGACTGATGTCTATTCAAATCGAAGCAAAAGTGACAATAGAATTGTTTTCTTACCCAGAAAAACTGTAGGTGAAGAAATAGAACATAAAATATACCATTAAGTTGATTGAAGCTATCTTTTATTTAAAAATTTGTTTTTACTCATTATTTTTATAACATATGTAGTATATATTAAAAGGATTCTTTTGCCTTTCACCTATCATTATGTGTTTATTTTATTAAGTATTATAAAAGCCTCTGTGAAAAAAGTTTCTTTGGGGGAAAAAAGAAACAAAACTGCTGATAAATTTACATATAGATCTGAAAAATGTTAAATTTTGAAGTAATAAAGCATGACTGATTTTAACACTGCTTGACAAGAATTATTTGACATTGTACAAATGATCTAGGTTGTCTTCTGATGTGATAAAATCCATTTATTTCAGACTCGATAAAGAATTAATTAATGTACACCTTTTCATCATCAGCCTATTAAAAATATTTAGGAGACAATTTGCAGCAACTTCTAATTCTTCTCAAATGACTTTTGGAAAGCAGAAGAAAACTACTTTTCCAATTCTTTTGTTTAGGTGAAGCCTCATTCAATCTCTTAGCACCTTGACCTCCTTAATACACATATGGCAAATGACATAATAGAACCATTTGTTTTTGCCCAACTTTACCTTCACATGTGATTTAATCAAGAATTTTCAAGACTGGAACTATTTCCAGAAGACTTTTTAAAAAGCAAGTTTTTTTTCTTATTGTATTCTCAAATATTGTCTTATTTTCAAATTGGCAAAAACATTTTTTGATTTCTTAAAGTGACTAAATATGCATGACTTACAGTCAGAAGAGAGGGAAATGTATTTCCTTGATTGATTTCTTACATTAGACAATGTAACTTTGTATTTTAAAACAGATATTGGAGCATGTTTATAACTTGTTTTATATTAAGTACATCCTTTATTCGGTCTCTAACTTCAATAGAAAGAATGACAACAAAATACTATTTTGTATCCTATGGAAAGTTTGGCTATAATGCTAGTTTTTTGTTTGTTTTTCTTTCAAACATATCTACAAATAATCTACAGGTATGCTGTGTGATAACATTATAGAATAAAATTCCATTCACATCTCAGTAATTTATCTATGGCCATTATCACAGAAGTGAATTAGTGTGCATTTTACTGTGAATGTGAAGTATAGGAAATTCATTCATTCAATTTATTTTGTGTAATGAAGGTACTAAATCACATTTTGTTTTTAGGACACACTTTCCCTTTCTTTGCACTTTAATTCCTCCAATACCATGAATTTAATGGAAATTTACTCATTTTCGTAATTGTTTAGACTGGACTTTGGTAAATTTAGTTCAGTGTTAAAGTGTACTACAACGAATTTAGAAAATATATTTCAAAAATCCTGGTTAAACTTGAAGAAATGTAAACTTAAATTTTATCAATACTTTCAAGTTTTAAAATATTTCTTTACCAGGGGTGCCTGGGTGGCTCAGTTGGTTAAGCGTCCCACTTTGGCTCAGGTCATGATCTCGCAGTCTGTGAGTTCGAGCTCCACGTCGGGCTCTGTGCTGACGGCTCAGAGTCTGGAGCCTGCTTCGGATTCTGTGTCTCCCTCTCTCTCTGCCCCTCCCTCCCCTGCTCATGCTCTGTCTCTCTCTCTGTCAAAAATAAATAAACATTAAAAAAATTAAAAAAAAAAAGTATTTCTTTACCAACATAAACACTCCTATCACTAATGAAAGATATGCTGGGTTCTCTCATATTGATATGATTTGATCATTTCTAAATGATATCATCACTACTAGTGCAGAAATGCTCTCCAATATAGTTAAGACAGTGGTTATTTGGACCCCATATTTACAGTCTCCTAGAATCTTTGCATACATGTCCAGTCCTGGAAACACCAAGATGTTACCTCATTCGTACAACCTGGACAGTAATGACAGGCTAAGTAGCATGCCATTTCGTATTTCACAGATGAAAAACCTTGTTTCAAAAGAAATCGCATAAGTAGTAGAAAGTGGAAGTTTGATTTGAACTTCTACATTAGCATACCAGGTACTTTTATCCACCAATTTGCGCTTTTTTTATATACCTGAAAGATATATAAAATAATTACCTTGCAATCTGTAACTACTGAAATTCACTGGAATACAGTCCTCTGTATGATTATTAGTACTATGTTCATCTTTCACCTGGATTCTTATCATTTGCATTATCAAACAATTTAGCTTATCTTTTTCTCATGTTGTCTGTCTTTATTCTGTTTGAGCTTTTTCATTTATGTGATTGTTGAGAACACTAATACAATTCCATCAATAATCATTATCACTTTAAGTTCTGTGTTTTTCATTTAAATATCAGAACTGGAAATTATTCCTTTTCAGTTCCAGAAGATCTTTTATTACTGATGCAATTTCATTAAGCATCTTCATTCTTTCCAAAGGCTCTTATCTGTCACCTCCATTAGGTCTATTTTAATAGGTGCCTCTCAGATTTTCCTCTTTTGTTAAAGTTAATGACTTTTGGGATGTGGCTTATAATTTTCCTTTTCTGACTCATGTGACAGGGATTTCTAAGCATGTAAGATATATAAATAACGATAATGCTAATCCCAGAGCTCATTGGCTTAACACAATACAAGTGAATTTTTCACCCATCTACAGTGTAACATGTCTGTTTGTTAGGCAACCTTCTATGTGGATATTCATGAACTCAAGCTCCTTCTATCTTGTATACTTGAATTCTTTTATTTCTAGTTTATGGGAAGAGGAAAAGAAAAGGTGGAAAGGATATAACCTATAATATAGAAAATATAATCTAGACATATGTCTATCTGGGACTCTTGAACAATTTTTGTCATGGAATAAATGACATCTCTGACAAATACAGTTTATGACGCTTCGGAAGAGGAGGAGTAGAATCTCAGTAGTATCTTTCAATTATGGGTGAAGTGTTTTATTCACACTATATAGAATGGGACAAATTCAACCCACTACTGCTGCCCAAAAACTTTTCCACAGGTGCTGGTCCCAAAGATTCTGCCAGTAAGGCAGATGCAACTGTCATAACCTGAGCCCAAGTCAGACGCTTAACCAACTAAGCCGCCAAGGAGCCCCTGAAGAACAAACACTGTTAAAATGTCTCTACCACCCAAAGCAACCTACACATTTAATGCAACCCATATAAAAATACCACTAGCATTTTTCAAAGAGCTAGGACAAACAATCCTAAACTCCATATGAAACCAGAAAAGACTCCTGATAGCCAAAGCAATGTCGAAAAAGAAAAGCAAAGCTGGAGGCATCACGATTTTGGATTTTAAGCTATATGACAGAGCTGTAATCATCAAGACAGTATAGTACTGGTACAAAAACAGACATATAGATCAATGGAACGGAATAGAAAACCGAGGAGTGGACCCACAACTATATGGTCAACTAATCTTCAACAAAGTGGGAAGGGATATCAAATGGAAAAAAGACGTTCTCTTCAACAAATGGTACTGGGAAAACTAGACAACAACATGCAGAAGAATGAACCTGGAAAACTTTCTTACACCATACAAAAAAATAAATTCAAAATGAATGAAAGACCTAAATGTGAGGCAGGAAACCTTTAAGATTTTATTTTTAAGTATATCTATACCCAATGTGGCACTTGGACTTACAACCTCAAGATCAAGAGTTGCATACTTCACCAACTGAGCCAGCCAGGTGCCCTTATCTTTTTTTTCAACAGCAACAAAAACAAAGCAGCAAGAGCCGAAAGCATTTCAAATAGAAGTTTCAGAGGAAATAAAATGTCATATACTAGACTTATGTTTACAATGTGATACTGACACTTATAACAATCTTTTGAGTTTTATGGTTCTGTGAAATAAAATTACATTTATTTCCTGAAATATTATAAAAATAATAAAATAAAAATATAAAATAAAAAATAAATCATGTCTATTAATTTTAAATTTTCAAAACTCATGTAATAGGAAGTTTATCATTATGAATTTTAGAAATATAAAATTCATGATATGGCTAATATAATTTATATGTGGATATAGTCGAGAAAGGATATGAAAGAATAATTTTGTCCTCTAGTATTTTAAGGAATTAAACCCTACTAAATAAATAAATAAATAAATAAATAAATGTGTATTTGTATACTTTTAAAAGTTACCAAAATAGGGGTGCCTGGGTGGCTCAGTCGGTTAAACGTCCAACTTTGGCTCAGGTCATAATCTCACAGTCCATGGGTTTGAGCCCCGCGTCGGGCTCTGTGCTGACAGCTCAGAGCCTGGAGCCTGTTTCAGATTCTGTGTCTCCCTCTCTCTCTGCCCCTCCCCTGCTTCTGCTCTATCTCAAAAATAAATAAAAACATTAAAAAAAATTTTTAAGTTACCAAAATAACTAAAAATACTAGTTAAAACTAAGAAAAATTAGAGAAAGGAAAATATAGCAGTAGATAGATCAGTGTGAGTTAAAGAATAGGGAAGTAGAGATTTAAGAATACTATTTAGTTTGAGGTATTTTTCTTAAGTGTGAATAAAACAAACATTGAAAAGTCATTACTGCCAAAGTCTTGTGCTAAAAATGGAAGCAGATCGCAAGGCTACTAGCTTTTATTTTATAACCTTTCATGATACTGAATGTTATCTCCATGTGTGAGTATTATTTTCAATTAAAAGATTTTTTTGTTTAGATTAGATGTATAAAGTACATGGTTGGAGATGATAATGAGTTTCCATGGTGCAGTGGAAAGTGTGCTTGAATACCCTTGGAGAAAGACAGATTTTAGTTGTATCTCTGTCTTAACTATTGGATTCTGGCCATCTTTTATAAAATCTTTTCATTTCTTACTTCCCTCTTATGAAAATACAGTAACTATAGAAGAGCTATATATTTTTCCCTATTTGATTTACAGTGTGATAGTCAGTATCCATAAATGTACTTTAAAAAATAAATGGTATTATCTAAACTAGATGGTGATGTTTTATTCAAAGTTTCAGTCTATAATTATCCTCTTCTAATTCTTATAGCTCTATTATATTTACAAATCTTGTGGTGTCAAGTAAGAAATTTTCTGCCTAAATAAATTACTGATAGTGTAAGAAAAGACATGAGTGGCACTGTATCTTATATAGCATGTAAAGCTAGTACTGTTTAGATCACTGACTAAATTAAATATACTATGTACCAAAAAATAAAAATGTTGCCATGAGTCATAAGATATTATCTAAAATATGCATGTATTTGGGGAAGAATATATGAATGTTTTGGCAAAATTTATAAAGGAATAAATTAGATACTGTAATTGGGCATTGGCAATGATTTCTGTAATAGGTCAATATTATGGGCAAAGAAAGGATTCCTAGTATTAGCAACTACTATTTTATTGTCATTTTAAGTAGAATAATTAGGTCTTCTAAAATGATATGACATAGTCCTATAAAGAATCACAGTGTCTTCTTGATTCACTTTACTTTCTATTATAAACCTTAAAATAAAAAACGTGAAGGTGTCATAATCACTAGTTATTCTCTGGCATTCAATAGTTATTATATATAATATTACATAGTATATAACATGTTAATGATATATATAAATATTTAACAATTATATATTTATTATATAATAATATCTAATGTATTATGTAATATTATACATTATATACATATGTATGTATGCATATACACAATGCCAACTGTATGTCAAACATTATGCCACGACCTAGAAACAAGATTAGTGAATAACCTATTGGGGGTGATGGGCATTTAGAAGGGCACTTGTTGGGATGAACACTGGGTATTGTATGTAAGCAATGAATCATGGGAATGTACCCCCCCCCCCAAAACCAAGACCACACGATATACGCTGTATGTTAGCTAACTTGACAATAAATTTAAAAAAAAAAATTAAAAATTAAAAAAAATAGTCTATTGGGGCTACAAAGAAATAAAATAAGGAGGATGACAATAGAGATGAGGACAAGTGCCCAAGGATATAAATCAACTTTTTAATAGTGTATGGCAATGGACATTTGTATTTTAACTTCATCACTCGTAGTTTTGCTGAGATTAAAATTTGTAATTGAACACATATTAAAATTTGGAGAGTGGCAAAAGTACATTTATCTCAAGATCATGTATACACAATTACTTAATAGTCATGTTGAGTATATAGAACAAAATGCACAGAATTAACATTCCTAGTATAACTAATGAATCTGAAGAAACACTTTTACCTCATAAAATACAGCAAACTGATGATACAAGATGAAATTTAGAGTCTGAATATACACACTTCTACTTTATTGATTCACTGGGACATGTACATTTGTTCTGCTATCTGGGTGAGACCGTTGAATGCAAGTACTTTAAAGTTGATGTGTACTTTATTCCCTGATCTGTGCTTTTCCTGATTCAGACTGCCAATAATTTAACTCTTGATGGCCACAGAAGCCCCTTTCATAAGATGGACTTTAAGAAGGAAAAACATTGTCTAAAACATCACTTTTGTATAAATGGTTTTTCACTTTCCTGTAGTGTAAACTATGTGTCATAATACTCTCTCAGCAGTATTTTCAAAGACATTTGTTTTTGTGCTATTATGTACTACAAATAATACGTACAGCTTCAAAATATGTTGAGATTATCATTATGAATCAGAATTTACTATTATCCTTGTGAAAACTTTCTCTGTTTCATTTATGTTAACGCATGCCCCCAAAATAACTGACAAATTCATGAATTTATATGATGCTTTTGTTCTTAAATGGTTTGCAACAAATACCTAAAAACTTGAATTGAAAACCCAAACTATCTTCTGTCCTGAAGAGTCTGATATGTTTTCATATGAATATGTACATGCAACATTTTTGAGTCTAGAGGAGAAATATGTAGTTCATACATATTTTTATCCGAAGGCTATTTTTAAACACTACTGTTGTTGTTGTTGTTTATGACACTGATAGTATTAATAGGAGGGATGGCTATCACTTTAGTCACATAATTGGTTTTATGTAGAATCTTAATACCACTAGAATCTGAATAGTCAGTTTGATTTGATATATGATCAAAAGTAACTTTGTAGTTTTCCTAGAATACAATTTAGGCCAAAAAAAAATCTGTAGCATT